>NC_143488.1:80597487-81234871 GCF_027475165.1 Benincasa hispida
GGTACTTTGTAGCCCAAGGCATATAAAACTCACTTTTTAATTTAATTTTTACAAAATTACAAAGTGATTGAGAGGGAAGACTTATAACTGGTGTTGTATTTCTCATTTGAAGAAGATTAATTAAAGTTCCTCTTCCAAATGGGTGTAAGATGTGTAATTCTTCATTATTTTCTCCTTTTAATTTGAGAAGCTTGTATGTGTATGTCTTGATTTTTCCGGTAATTGATCAAAAGAGGAGAAGAGAATATTCAAAACATTTTTCTTTCATTTTCCGTTCATCTAATTTGAATGAGAATGAAGAGTATTTTGTCTAAGTTGGTAAAGCATAAAACCTATAATAAATTTAAGATGTATGTGGCTTTCTCTTCATTTAACACATGCGAAAGACATGCATTAGATGAGATTGGTAAAATAAACTAATAAATTCTGATTGAAATGGGTTAAGGATTGAAACTTTGCATGTTGAAGTTTGCCTAGGTAAATTACTAATATATTCTGATTGAATTTATTCATATTTTTGTTTTGTCTTTCAAGTATACTTTTGGATGAAGACCTTTAAAACATTATCTTGCTCATATTTATAAAATTGAAGGTACCATTAGTTAGTGATACTCATATAAGTACCAATTTACTTATATTTTTATAACTCCACTACTTTAATATAGTAGATGTGTTAATCTTTACAAACCCCTGTTTACAAAGCTCTGTTTAGTGATCATTCTATTAATGTTTTTATCTTGACTTGATTGGGACATTACTCTCTTTAGATTTTTAATATAGTATTTGTGTTTTTGGTTGTTAATAGGGAGAAGGTGCGAGTGATGACTACATATCAAGATTAAGTTTGCACAAATCTCTTAATTGACAAGTTTTGAATTTGGAAACACTAGCAGGTTTAAGTAGTTTATTTTCATTTTCAAGTTTTCTTTAGGTAGACCTTAGAGATATGGTTTCCCTTGGTATAAATCTGTTTAATACTTAGAATCTTATCTTTTCCTCTAAAAAAATTTAGTAATCTTTATCATTATTTATTTTTTGGATCACGAAGATCTCCAAAAAATGATGGATCCAAGTCCATGAACTCAACCAAGCATCTTTCATATAATTTAGTATCTCCATTTGTAGTTGTAAAGCCATGTAATATCTCAACAACTTAAATACTAATATTTTGTTTATGTTGTATATTTTAGATGACATAAGATATCTTATTTGAACCTTCTTCTATTTGAATGTATTTAAACTTCATGTATTATGGATACAATTTGGAGATATCTTTTTTAGTATATATTTTGCATTACTTAACAATTATATCATTTAATTCAATTTTGTGTAAAAAAAAGTAATGGAATACATTAGCAATAATGTTAAAAAATTGATTCATAACAATATAACTGTTGCAAATTATTTGAAAACTTTGTTGTAGTTAGAGCTTTTAACCGATTTAATAGACCACAGTAAATGTTCCTATAACTTGAAACATTTGTTACTATAAATCTAAAAAGGGTTGTTATAGACTAAGATTTTTATTGTTATAAACCAACAAAAGTGCTATTATAAATTGATTCATTTGTTTTATGAACCAAAAGAAATGTTGCTATAAATTAAAACGTTTATTACTACAAACCAAAAAAAGTGTTGTTATAGACGAGGATATAGTAGCGGTTTGCATTTTGATTCCAACATTTTTAAAAAGCGTTGCAATTGAGCTCACTGCTTTTGCCAGCGGTTATGAAACCACTATATAAATGTTGCAGCAGTGATAAATCGTTGCTAAAGACTAAATAAACTGCGACAATAGTTTGCTTTTCTTATAGTGACCGATTAAATTTTGTAGTATAGACTATTACCTTTTCAACTTATAGTAGGAGAGCTACAAAAAATTTTCCTACCAAGACTCCTTATTTGTAGAGATTCAAATTCATTATCAGTTAAATTATAAGTTTAGCCATTGAAAACTTTAAAATTTTTGTCTAATAGATTTGTAAACTTTTAAAAAGTGTTTGACAAGTCTTCTTTTCAAGTTCAACAAGTGAGTGTGGGGAGATTTGAACCTCTGACCTCTTCGTCGAGACCAATGCTTTTATCAGTTGAGTCATACTGATCAAGTTAGTTTATTTGATAATTAAATCATTAAACATACAAATTCGTCTCTTTAATAGATGTTTAAAACTTTTCACAGGTCACAATTGACATATTATTTGACATTTATTTTTCAAATAAATTGAATCTATTAGACATAAAATTGAAATTTATGTCTAATAGGAACTTAAATTTTCAATTATTTTGTCCTAGTAGGATAGTGAATTTAAAAAATTGTCGAATAAGTCAAGATCCGATAAGACACAAAATTATAGTTTTGTTTGATAACCATTTCGTTTCAATTTTTAAACTTTATATTTGTTTCCTCCAAATTTTCTTACTATGATATTCATCTTTCTTGTAGTAACAATTAAATTCTTTACTATGATGTTCATCTTTCTTGGAGTAACAATTAAATTCTTCAGTCAAAGTTCTAACATAAACAACTACTCTTTTTTTTTTTTTTCTTTATTTATTATTATTATTATTTAGTTTTCAAAAAGTGTCTTTGTTTTAGAAAATATTGGTACAAAGTGAATAATCGGACAAAAAAACTCATAGATAAAAGTAATGTCAAAAAACAAATAGTTATCAAACGAAATTGGAATCATGCTTAGGACATATTTCGTAGGGAATCTGAAAACAAAAATTTAAAATCAATATGGTATTTCATGTTATTAGATATATATTTGGTAACAGATTTAGAATTTAGATTCTAATTTAAATAATTGTTTTAAATATATTTGACACTATCTTTATGAACCATGAAACTAATTGTAGTTAACCACTAAGTATTTAGTTGCTATAAACTAATATTAATTAATTTATGAACTTCTTTTATGTTAAAACTTTTTGTATAATTTTTATTTTGTAATAATATATAATTTATAATACATTACATACTACATATTTCAATTTAAAAAGGGCGAGTTAAATTTATAACATGTTCATATCTTTATTTAATATAATTTTGCATTTTAAAATTTAAAATTCAAAATCTTGGTACATTGAAACAAAAAAAATTATTCTTAGAATTTGCACTACTTGGATCACAAAATTTGAAAACAGTTTTTAGAAACAAAATTCAAATCTTATGCCAAATACATAGTTGCTGAACTCGGTGAATTTAAAAACACAAAACATAATTTAAATTGGATTTAAATACTATTTGGGTCCATATACTTTTGATTTTGATTCATTTTGGTCCCCATACTTTCAAAATGTTCATTTTTGTCCCTATACTTTCAACTTTGGTTCATTATGATCTTTATACTGGCAAATGGTTCATTTAGGTCCTTATACTTTAAAAAGTGAAAATTTTAGTTCATTCATTTTCATTTTCATTTCATTTTTAAAAGACCAAAATGATTACTTTTTGAAAGCTCAAGGATAAAAATGAATCAAAGTTGAAAGTACAATAACTAACATTTTAAAAGTATAGGGACCAAAATGAACTAAAGTTGAAAATATATAGACTAAAATGAACATTTTGAAATTACAGACACCGAAATTAACCAAAACCAAAAGTTTAGAAAACCAAAATAATATTTAAATCATCGACAATCAAATATACCAGAAGTTACAAACCTATTAGACATCAAAGGTGGTGAAGGTTTCTTCAATTAAACTTCAATAAAATAGTGTATGAAAAGAGAAATTATTGACAATAAATAAAATGGTTCTTTGTAGCAACTTTAATTTAGATATTAAAAAATAATTTTCAAGAATTCAAAAACAAATATATAGTAGAGTGAACATATATTAATGTTTACAGTAATATTCAAATTGAACAACTTGAAGAATAATCTGTCATAATATATATAATTAATTATAATTTACATGCATGTGTATGAGCAAATTGCAAAGGCCTTACAGCAAATTCCTTTTGTGTAGTTTAGACAGCTCATTCTATGTGTTACTGAAACAACTGCAAGTTTTTCTTTTTTCTTTTTTAATTCTTTTAATTATTATTATTATTATTTAACAAAACAAATGCAAGTTGATGTTTAGGAAAGTAGTGTTATCATCTAGATGCATGCACTTTCCATTAATTCTCTCCTCCTCTCTCTCTTTTTTCAAAATTTCAATTAAATAAATTCACTTTAATAGAAGAAATAATGCTGTAAATTTCAGGTGGGAGTTACAAGAATATATATATAATAATTAAAGTCCGTTGGATAATTATTTGATTTTTGATTTTTTTAAAAAAATTAAACCTATAGACACTACTTCTATCTCTAAATTTCTTCATTTGTTATCTTCTTTTTATCAATGATTTTAAAAAACCAAATCAAAATTTGAAGAAAAAAAAAAGTTCTTAAAAATTTATTTTTATTTTTTGAATTTGGCTAATAATTCAATCATTGCACTTAAGAAAGATACAGATCATTATACTCAAGAAATATGTAAATAATTGTAAAAAATGAGAAGAAAATAGATAATTTTTAAAAACAAAAAAACTAAAATAAAATGTTACCAAATGAGACCTAAATCTTAAATGTCGTTTTGTGCCTGGCTTTTCATTTCATTATAGTTTTTAATTTTCAAAGAATATTCAAACAAAGTTTGAAGAAAACAATCATTTTGGTCGTTTATTGTTATATTATATTTTTTCATCATTATAGATGAACTTTGTCAAATACTTGTCTCTAATTTAATTTATGGGTAATTATTTTAAATAAAAAATTATTAAAAATATTTTTAATATAAAAAATATCACTATCTATCTTATATTAATAGACAATGTCATTTACTATGGATCTATTTTTTTATATTTGAAAACAATACTTAATTTATTCTGCGAAATCACGTTTGTATTAATACATCTTAGCATACATACTCGAAATTAGGTCAATATTTTGATTAGGAAAAAACGATATCATTAGTTTATTAAAAGTAAGATAAAGGTAGGAATTAAAATGTTATATTTTAAAGTTAAGAGTGAAATAGTTTTCAGGGTTAGAAACTAAAACATAATAAATTTAAAAGTTCAATCAAAATAAAAATTCCAAATGGATATATAATTTAATTATGTAATTTTCCTCTTTCCCCTTGCATCATCAATTGCGCATTTGAAAAATAACATTATTCCCTTAATTTTATTAAGAGAGGGAGTATGTACCAACTGTACTAATTAAACCTAATTTTGCCATAATTCCAAATAGGAAGACAATATATTTTCTTAAAATCCAACCTAGCTCAAATGTTTAAGATATTAAGGATATATATAGTTGACAATTCAGATTTTGTTTTATGTTTATGAATTTACTAAATTCAGTAATACATGTTTGATAAACAACATGAATTTTGTCTCTTGATTTTGTGATCCAAACAGTGTAAATTCTGAAAACAATATTTTTATATTTTTATTGTATCCAGAATTTGAATTTTAAAATTTAAAATGCATAATTATTTTAAATAAGGTTAAAAAAAATAGAAATATAGTATATTTCATGTTAAAAACTCAATTCGATTTTTAAAAATCAAAATATTTATTATGTAATATAATATAAATTAAGTTAAATTCCAAATTTGGTCTCTATGGTTAGGATAGAGTTAAAAGTTAGTCCATATGGTTTTAGAATTTAGATTTTAGTTCCTATAGTTTGATAAAATTTCAAATATAGAGTCTATAATTTTTTAAATCCTTTTAAATAATCTCTATTATAGGGACGATTTATGAAGCTTTTATCAAATTATAGGGGTAAATTCAAATTAACATAAGACCTAAATTTTAACTTCTTCAAACTATATAGATAAAAATTTCAATTTATCCTATAAATTATATATTATTATAAAATAATAATTTTACAAAATTTGTAACATAAAATATGTTCATAATTACATTAATAATAATTTATTATCAACTAATATTTAGTTGATAACTACAACTAGTTGCAATTATTTAAATTGAAATTCAGAAATATTCTGTTACCAAAACACATATGAAATATAACTCTATTTTGATTTAATCCCTTATTTTTTAAATTTCTATTTTCAAACAGGCACTATTTATAGATGGTAGATTTGGATCCACCTACCTTATTATAATGTAAGAAAATGATCACTAAATCTAATGTAAACATTCTAATTGTTTAAACTATTTTATTCTTAGTTCCTTTTGAAAGAAAAAACAAAAAATAATCTTGCCACTTGACTATTCTATGGTCAACTAGAGTATAATTTGGTAGTTAATATATTTTATTATTTTGTAGGTTCAAATCTCCCTCTTGTATTTGATCTGTAATATTATAAACAAACTATTATGATGAGACTTTTATCAGCTGTTTTTAAAATATTATCATTAATCAATTTGAGGAAAATTCAACTAATCAAGACATTTATTTATCTTATATACAAATACAAATTAAATTTGAATATTTTCGATTCCATAAGTATGAAATTATTTATTTATTTTCGATTATATTTCAATATTTGATCGAGATTTTGAAGCATATCTTCTCACGCCAATTAAAATTCATGAAACAAACATAAAAATGGCAATATTAATAAATAAAGCTGTGTTTCTAAACCAACTGTTAAAGAAGTACAATTCTATAGAATTTCATGAATATCAATTTTTTTTTAAAAATAATTCTTCTTATTTTATTTCAAATTAAAGATTATCTTCCCCTTTAAGTATGTTTCTTTAGTTATCTTCTTTAAATAAGATATTACCTTAATAAATATACGTGTGTATATATATTCAAAAAATGTCTTTATTGTCTAGAATTGTATAGATCTTTGGGTTTTCCAACAAAGTTATTAGCATATATTTATGATGTCGGGCTTAAGTTGTTTCTTTTATTTATTTATTTATACCAAAGGTCTATATTTGATTCTAAAACTAGAAAAATTAAGGTTAATTCACAAAACTAAAATACCTAAAATATAAAGAAAGTTTCAAATAGATGTAGAAGCTCATGTTGATACAATTTCTATGATACAACTAACAACGGTCTGATCAGTCTCGTACTCTTTTATTATTATTTAAAATAAAAGGTTCTCTTCTCCTCTTTTTCTTTATTTTGATTTTAAGTTGAATTGAGACTTGAGAGCAGATATTCAAGAGTTCTGCAAGATCGGATAGTTCAAGATTGTTGTTGATCAATAGGAATTAGTTTAGTTGTATAATTGTTGTAGACTGCTACTAACTCGTTCAAAGCAAATAATTATTTTCAGGATAATGTCTAATGGAAGTGTGTCTTGATTATATATCATCTCATTCTCATGTCTAGATGTTCAATTTGTTTGATACTGTAACTGTTGTCAATATAATCTAAACATCTACTTGCCTTGGAGCTTTTATTCTTCTCATATGGTTTAGTATTGCTTTATGTATATTCTTTATTGTGTACAAAGCTTGTTGTCTATACACTATAATTGTTTTTTAGCTAGTTTCTCTGTAATCCTGTTCATTAGCATTGCACAATTTCTATGTATGTCGTCATTTGGTACTAAAATTTCAAAATATTGTAATTTGATATCTGAGTTTTCAGTTCAGTTTTCATTTGATCACTAAATTTATAAATATTATATTTTTATTCTTGAGTTTTAAGTGTAATGTTCATTTGGTCATAAATTAAAAAAATTTTCACATTTAACCCATGAATTTTGATTAATGTACACTTTTAGTCAGTTGGTTGATTTTTTATAAATGAATTATTTTCACATAATTACATTAATTTTCACTATTTTTTAATCGATATTAATATTAGTTAAAAATTCTACATCCTAACTATTTTAAATTAATTAACTTAAAATTTAAAATGAAAATAATGGAAATAGCAGTTGGTTGTTAATATTTTCTTTTATTCTGTTAGATATTTTATCTCTAACTTTGTGTGGATATTCTTTCTTTCCTTATTTGTGTTGTTGGTGGTGGTTTTATTGTCTTTTTTTGCCTTGCCTTTTCTTGTGGCCTCTGCCTAGTTTTTTAGGGCAAGTCGTATTCCTGCACCGCAAATCGATTGATTATAATTCAGAGAGTAGGTGTATATTCGGGGTTTTGGGTTGATTAGAGACAGAAGCAGTTTGTGCTTTAAAGCTTGGGTAAATCGAGTAGATTCTTCATAGTTCAGAAGTAGTGTGCTAGTTGAGCGTTCCTTCAACTAGCAAGTGAAAAGAGGGTGAAGTCGTAACTGTGGCATCGGATTTAGGGGAGCCTAAGTCTGCAGACTCATCGCAAGTAGCATCAGCGTTAGGGGAGCCTAACTTACTCGTTAGTATTCAGTCATGTGTAAACTGAATCTATGTAATTTTAGTTGAAGTGTATGTTGTAAAACTAAGTTGCATTCTAGCGGTTCTCTTTTCACCTAGGCGGAAAGCCTCCCAGATATAAGTGTGATTATGTCGAACTGGGTTAACAAGTCTCTGTGTATCTCTCCCTTTTCTTTACTTATATCCTTTTTGTCTTTACTTTTTTCCATAGTATCTTTATTAATTTGTGGTAATGCTATGATTCACACTTTTTCAAGCTTGGAGATTAAAAATATAAACATCTGAAACATAACTCAAAGGTATAAATATAATATCTTAAATTTTAGAGATGAAAAAAAAAAAATTAAACTCAATATAACATTTTAAAAATTTATAGGCTAAAAAGGTTTTTTTTTCACTTTATCACTTGTTTAAAAATTGGGTAAATGCATTATTTCTACCATTGGCCCATTTTCCAATAAAGCACTCGGGAGACTTAAATTCTAAGAAGGTTAGATCTGTAATAACCAACTGAGATGAGATAGACATATCATAACATCAGTGCACAGTGTCACATTCTCTGCCACTGTTGATAAAATATCTATTTAAGCTTTTATTTATTTATCTATTTATTTATTTTTTGTTCACATGTCCATATTTTCATGGATATGAGTTTGATATGGATATAAGATGCGAATGATATTGACACACTTTTATCGTAGGAAATTAGTAATAAAATATAAATATGAAAACAGGTTTGTTCACATAAGATTTCAAATTTCTTATCCACAATGTTTAACTTGTTTAATAAAGTGTTGATTGTTATTTAATTATTATTATTTTTTTGTTTTTATGATTTTTCATAATATTTACTGACATTGACAAGATATTTCAATATTTTTGTCGATATCGATATTTAGAACGTGAGATTTTTTTTAAAAAAAATGAGACATAATAATTCTATTAAACAAATATTTTTCTTCTTTTAATTAGTTGAAATACTTTATTATTAAGTGACCGTGGTTACGTTTTATTTTATTTTTTCATTAAATATTAAAATTTAATAAGGATGTAATATTAAATACATTTATATTAGCTAAACTAAAATAATACATGTCAAAGTGAGTTTTACTCATTGATATTGGCATGTGCTCTGATCCGAGAGGTTGAAGGTTCAATTCTCTACTTTACCGTTGATCACTTTATTAAAGTGGTCCCTATTTTATATATTAATATTAATTAAACCTTTATTATAATTAAATATTGAGCGTAACATTAAATTACTATTCTATTAGCTAAACTAAAATACTAAGTGTATTATTTTAATGAGTTTATCTAATTCAAATTAAAAAGGTAAAGTCTAGTTAACTTTTTAAAGTTAGATTAGTGCACTCCAAAGAGAGGAAAAAAAAAACTTTGGTTGAATAGATTCTCAAATTTAAAAATTATACTTAAACTTCTAATAATGTCTAGCAAATTATTGAATCCAATTAAAAATATGTAATACATATTTAAACTATTAATTTTATGTAATTAACAAATATTTTATAAATCAAATATATCTATTATACACAAAATTAAAATTTTTGACTATTAAAACACAAAATTTAAAATTTAAAATTATCCAAATAAATATAATTTAGTGGTCAAGATATTTAATTTAATTCTTTGACCTAATTAGATAAAGTAAAGCTAGGTGATAAACTTATAATTTCACCCAATATTAAAAAGGCTATTCTCCCCATATTACCTAGATTTATGCAATGATTTAGGTAAAACATAAATGGTTTGTCTTTTCATATAAATATATAAATTAAAACATTATACAGTTTCAAGAATACAGATTCCAACTTTGTAAATATACACATTAGAAAAAAAAATTCATTAAAAGAATATAGTATTAATGTACTCGATCACTAATCAAAGTAAATTTTGTTCAACGATATTTGACATAATCTTTCCTTCTAGAAGTTAAGAACTCAATCCTCTATTTCCATACTTATTGTACTAAAAAAAAAAAAGTACCACACATGATATAAAATTAGAGTGAAAATTCAACTTTTATTGTATCAATAATAGTTTTCACTTTAAATTTTCAATCTCTTCTAATTTGAATCTTAGACTTAATTAAATGTTATAATATTTCTAATTCAATATTCGCTAATTTATATCCATCCGTTTTAACAAGGTAAAATTCTTCATCATTTCAATCATATATATCATTTTCACAAATTTAAGGCTGATTAGATCGAAAAAAATGTTTTTTTTCTTTAGAATTGTTTTCAAATATAGAAAAATAAGTTAATTTATTCATAAATATAACAAAATGTCATTATCTATCAGTGATATACATTGATAAACATTGATAAAGATATTTATCAAAATCTATCACTGACACTTAAACAGTGAAATTTTAAACTATATTTAAAAATATTTTCAGTTCATTAAAACAATTACACTTAATTTTATCAAATTTGTACCATATACATATTAGTTTTTATGGAAAGCATATGTTAATACTTTTCTTAACGAATTTGCAAATGAAAATTTATTCGTAGATAAAAATTATAACATTTTTTTTAAAAAAATGTTAAAACCAAGAGTGCAATATTCATCTAAACTAAAGGTGTGCAGCAACGATTAATACGAACTGACAAATTTAAAGTTAAAATTAATAGATTTTTGTCCAAAAAGAAAAAAAAAAGTAATAACAATTTTCATTTACACCTCTTACTAAAACTCAAATAAATAAATAAAAAAAAGCCTAGAAAACGAAACAAGATAAAATTGGTATATACATAAAAAAAAAAGGTATACAAAAAGATGATAATTCATAATATCTCTAATAAGTAAAAACAAAACATAATTAAACAAGAAAATTAATTTAAACTATAAATTAAGTAGAAGAAATGATGAAGGCCATATCAGGCAGCTGAGAAGTGGAGAAAGCAAAAAAAACAAGAACTCCCAAAATCAAAACAGGCACTAGAAGAACCGGTAATGGCGGCGGAGGAAGCGGCGGCAGAACCACCGGCAGCACCACCAGCGCCGCCGTCCACAGCACCAGAACCAAGCCGCAGAAGACTCTGTAAAACTTTACCATCAAAACCGGCGCCGATCATCGACCTGATCATCGTAGGTAACTAAACTCCCCCTCTTTCCAAACGCGCCGCCGCATCGGAGGAAATACGGTGGTCGGAGAAATGAAAATGGTGGAGGATGGGCGGAGAGATTTATGTATGTATGTGTGTATATATGTGTGTGTGTGAGAGAGAGTTAAGGCTCATGTTGGGCTTATGGTATGGCCCACACAGGGTGGGGGGAGAGTGTCTTGATTCAGTTAACTTAATTTTCTTTTTTTTTAAATAATAATAATAATAATAAAGATAAAAAAATGTATAATAATAATAAAAATAAAAAAAATGTGTTCTACTCTACTTGGGAATTTTTAACACTATCTTCTTTGTTCTTCCTAATCATTCAATGCATACCCACTCCTTCTCCCTCATCCCTATAGCTATTTTAAATTTTCTTGGTTCAATATATATATACACACACATACATATATACTTCCCTTATTTTAAAAGTTTCAATATTAGCTAAATAATTTGAATGTTTGGTATTTTTTGGATCAACTAGAAATTAATTGGCAAACCCAAATAAAGTCTCCAACCTAACTTAACCCTCCTTAAAATTTGAGTTGAGTTACGTTGTTAGGTTATAACTTATTTTTTCTTTTTAATTTATAATAAGTAAATTTATATACAACACATAACTAATAACTAAAATCTCATAAAATTCAAATGCTAAATATCAAATATCTATGATAATTATTTCAGACTTTAAACAAAGATAAATATTATAATAATTTCAAAGAAAAATATTCAAAATTCACAAATTAATCAATACAAAGTAATGAAAATTTAAACAAAGATATATATATATATATATATATATATATATATATATATATATATATATATATATATATATATATATATATATATATATATATATATATATAAAATTCGGGTTAGATTGAGTCGATCTAATTTTTTTTTACCCAATCCATGAACCAACCAAACTCAACAAAAATAGAAAAAAATTAACTCAATCCATTCCTTATCTTTCGTGTTAGATAGTTCGAGTTGTTCGAATTGTGAGGTTATTTGAACACCTATAGTGCCAGGTCATTCCAAGTGGCTACTGCATCAATTTTTTTCTTCTATCCAACCATAGATATGATTTTTAAAAAAGAGTAAAATTCAAGGATATACATATATTTTTTTTTATAGTTCAGTCTATTTTTTTCCCTTTTAAGTATATACCATTTTGATTTTTCTTTTTAAATTTCATTTTTCATAAGTTTTTCTGTTTAGTATAGAGTGAGAGATCTAAACATATAACATTGAAGTTGATAATATGTGATTATGTCAGTTAAATTATATTTTTATAAGTTTGGCATTTTTTTTATCTGATTAATAATGGATACTCGTGTTCAAATTATTTCAAATTTATGACTTTAATAATATTAAAATTTATAAGAATCAAAATTAAAAAAAAATATTTTTATAGTTTAAGAACTAATAAATAGGCACAAAAATAAAGTGTGAAAGCCAAAATTTATATATATTTTTTTTATTAATTTACTTGAGTAATTATAAACATGGAAGTTTGAATAATCATCGATATTTAAAGTGATAATTATTATAGATGTATTTAAATGATTTGGCCAAATTTAAATATAGATTTTAACTTTAACATTTTTCTATTTATTCATTTATTTATTTCATTTCATTTCTAATCTTATATTTAAATATCCTTAGGATTTGTAACAGGGAGCTGACAACCATCTTGTCTTTTATTTTCCTGTTTCTGGAAGAACTAAGATTGTTATTCACAATACTTTTATTAATATTCTAACAATATTATATTTTAAAGTCAAATTTTATAATGTTTAAAAAAAAATCAAATTTTATAAAGATTTAGAGAAAAATTAATGGTAAATGATAATATTTAGATTTATAAAAGTCAG
This sequence comes from Benincasa hispida, assembly GCF_027475165.1. Lineage (NCBI taxonomy): Eukaryota > Viridiplantae > Streptophyta > Magnoliopsida > Cucurbitales > Cucurbitaceae > Benincasa > Benincasa hispida. Next base: position 80,610,800 of record NC_143488.1, read on the forward strand.
TATTATTTACATTATTAAATCCTTAATGTACTAAAATAAAAAATGAGTAATCAATTGTATATATAAATTATCAATTACTGATTAAATTTTGAGAATTTTTTACTGATAGAAACATGTCAAGTTATTTACAGAAATAAAAAAAAAACTATCAACGTCTATCACATAGCATTAATGATAAACTTCTATCAATCTCTATCAATGAAGATTAAATTTTACTATTTTGTGTAAATAGTTTTTATTTATTTTTCTTTTTTAAAAATCCCCTTAAATTTTACTACGGATAAATTATTAGGATAAACCATTGTATCATTCTTAGATATATTTAAACTACACATATATTGATTCAAAAGAAAAAAAATGCTACAGATATATTTGTTTGACTCCTGAAACATAAACTATATCTAAAATATTAGAAAGGTTGACTTATTTTTAATTTTTTTAAAAAAAGTAAATTTCTATTGACAATATATGTGAAGATTGATTTTCTTAATGTATTTTTTTCTCGATAGAAATAGGAGATTCGAATCAGACTTATTGACATATATATTTGAATTTTTCGTAGACACATAATTTTCAAAAGTGTATTATTTTAAATGTTGGAATATTAACGTAATATTATATAGATATGTTGAACTCAAATGAGTAGTTGTGGGCTTCACTAATATGAGTGGTACTTCGTTCTTCTCTTTTTTACCATATTCTCTATTTGTATAGGAAAAAAATTGTGATGAGTTTAGGGTTTTAGGGGTTTAGGAATCTTTTTTTTGTTACTTTGATAGGATTTTAGGAGGAAAAAAAAAATATATATATATATTTTTATATATTAAAAGTATCAAGTCGATCCAAATGATATAAATAGGAGGATATTTTAGATCAAATCATGTTTCATCTAAATAAATGTAGAATAATACATATTACCCAACTATATCTCTATCGATAATATAATTTTAACAAATTTTTATTGTCAAGAAATCTCAAAATTATACTAATGTTAGTTTTTTTTTTTTTTTTTTTTTTTTTTTTTTTTTTTTTTTAGAAAGCACAACTTAGCGCAGCCAGTACCAAATAGATTCTAAATCAGTGGTAGATTTAAGTTCAAATATAATTTACTAATAAAATTATTAATATAAATGGGTGTTAGTATAAAGTAATTTTATAATTAAATATTGGCATCAAACTCAGCAAGATTTAATTTAATTAACCAAGTAGCCTAAGCTAGGTACCATGCATAATTCATTGAATGGAGAGCAAACATATTCTTCAATTGCTTGTTCATTTATAGGATCACTATATATAGGAGGCAAACTAAGGCAACTGATTAAATTTTATATTATAATATATATGTTTACCTATAGTCTAGGCAGAAGCCTTTGTGTTAAGTGATTAAATTATAGTTAATAGCCAATATTATAAATATATGTTTGGAAGTGATATGAAACTGTTAAAATTATTTTTGTCATGTTCTTAATCACTCCAAAATACGTCTTTAATTACTCAAATTATCAATAAAAAAAACAACTAATATTTGTAACCCCTTGAGGGGAATAAAGAGAAAACCACTAATAAGGCACACCAACCACCTATGAGAATTAATAAACTAATATAGGAATAAAAATCTAGTGGTGTTTTTTTAATCTTCTAATTACTTTTTTTTTTCTAATGATCAATTGGGTAGAGATTCAAACATCTAAATTAGGTTAGATATTAGAGCCAACGTTTGAATTTAAATACTCTAAATTAATTATTATGGGTTGACTTAGTAGTCAGAAAAGGGCCATGAGTTTAATAAAGGAGTTGAGTGCATCTAACGATTACAACGTTGGAATCATTGCATCTTTGGGTGGGGAGCAGAGTGTCCAGGAAAGATATTCCACTAATATATAAAAGTCAAACGATTACAACGATGTACTTATTTGTAAAATAACAATGATTATAGTATACACGTACAACCTGACTTAGCTGATCACCTAGGTTCTCCCTAGATGTAAGACTCTCTCTCTCGAACTTAGGCTGCCCCTAATTATGTGAATATTAGTGTTGAAACACTTAGGCACCCCTTAAATGTGCGAGACCCCTTCTCACTTGATGATATTTTTCATTCTATTTGTGAACTCCCTTCACATGAGAACTTAGGGGCTGTTTGGGATGCTGAGATGATATAGGATATCTGGAGTTATAATGTCTGAGGAGTTATGATGTCTAGGGAGTTCTAATGTCTGTGTTTGGGGTGCAAAGTTGTGTTGTCAAAGTTCATATGTCTGTGTTTGGGTGTGCAAAGTTGTTTTATCTAAGTTCATATGTCTGTGTTTGGGCGTGCAAAGTTCATATGTCAGTGATATCTGGTTCAATTTTTTGTACTCTAAAAAAATATGCCTGTATGAACACTATTTTTTTTTTTAAAATCTTATAATTCAATTATTGTATCAATTCAATTTTTGTATTCAATTATTGCCTTTTAAATAATAAAGAAAACTCAGTCAAAATTTAAGAATAATCGTAAAATAGTCAACGAAATACCAACATTTAAAAATACGAAATTTAATTCTAAGCCAAGCATGGACATACCAACTTTTTTTGTAAAACCTTTTTCCACTTTTTAATACTAAACATATATACATAATTTTCAATCACGACTTGAATTTTAAGAAGTGTCTTCAAAAGTAAGACAAATAAAAACTAAAATAAAAAATAAAAATAAACGAGGGAAAGTAGTATTTATAAATTTAATTTTTAAAAACTATCGAGAACTAAAGGGTTATGAATGGTTAGTTAAATATTTTAATGAGACATTAAATTTTATTATTATTATTTTTTTGCTTCTGTTTGATTTTAGAGATTTTGTTGAGGCTTTTCTCATATATATTCACGGATGAGTTTTTTATTGAGGTTTTATAATGGACTTTTGAATAGTAGATTTTGAATATTAATGTTGTATATAAAGAGATTTTTATTTTTTTTTTTATTTTTGAGACATTGTATACAAAGATTTAATCTAAAATATTGTGATTTTTTAATGGGCATTATATAGATAAATAATTGATATACTAAGAAAATAAAAATAAAAACTTGGATAACATAATTTATAGATAATAAATTATTAATATACTCTATCACATGACACTGGAGGAAAAAACGATATATGTAAATTGAAGGTAAAAAATGGGTACATGGAACTAGATTGAAATACCATGGTTTCTTAATAAAATGGATATAGTGGAAAAAAAATTACACTCGAAGTATAATAAAATAAACTAAAGAAAAGAATAAAGAAATAAAAACGTAAATGGGCCATGGGAAGGGAGGAGAGAGTGACGATCGGGTATGAGAAAGGAGAGACATAGGAAGTGGGGGGTGGGAAAAGCTAAAAGAGTTGTTAAATAAAGGTTACTGTGCACATGTTGAAGGAAGTGAAAAGGGGAGATGGTATATCAGTGGGCCAAATAGTGATATAGGAGCTATATCATCTCCCCACATATGATGGACTCCCAAACAAGCTCTTAGGCTCCTCCCAAGTCTTGAGAATTCCCTTCTCAATGAAAGAGACCTTAGGCTCCCTTAAAGCTTGGGAAATTCTTCTCATTAAACAAAGTCTTAGGCTCTCCTAAGACCAATCAAACCTTTGTGAATGCAATGACAACAAATGAAGAATATACCACCATAAATAATTCAAAGAACTTCTTCTCGAAAACAATGTAGTAATTGTAAGAATTCCGTAAAGCTTCACACAACGATCTTATAAACAATAGATGCGGTAACCCTAGTACAAGAACTTCTTGTGCTTAAATAGCACAACGTATTCCCACATAAATCGTTAGCTTACCAAAAAGGAAAATATTCTAAATAAAATAATCTGCAGAATAAGTTAAATAAGGAAAGAAATCACCACTACAAAAATTGGGTTACTTGACATTTTTCCAATGTCAAGTAAAGGGTATACTTGACACTTATAAAAGCGTCGAGTATTCAAGTGTCAAGTATAGTGTGATACCTTGACTCCGAAAAATGTCAAGACAAATGTTTCTTGATATAATTTTCGTGTCAAGAAAGATAATACACTTGACATTGGTGGTATGTTAAGTTTATTGATTCTTGACATTGATTACGTATCATATATGATAACACTTTGACGTTTTTTATGTGTGAAGTATATGTCTTTTTTTTTTTTTTTTTTTCAAATTAGATGCCCCAATCGATATTCTCATTTTCTGCCTTGTATTCCAACAATACAACTACATCAACTAAATAAACATTATACATTTAAGATCTATCAACTTAATATATTCACTAAAAATTCATATGTTCAACTATGACCTTTCATATGAACACTCCTCACAAATTACAAGAATATTTCTCTCACATGTACATGCACAAAATAAAATCTCAATTATTGATTTTGTATACAAAACTCAACTTTCAACAAACATAAAAGTGAAAAATTGTTTAATAAGTAACCTCCAACAAAGTACATTATTTAATCTATACTTTGAGCTTTGAAGTCTAAAAATCAAGAACTAAGGGTCAGACAAGTCATGTTTAAGCAAGTCAATCTGCAAAATAGAATAAAGGGCGTTAACATCAAATTTCAAAATATATAAATAAGTGTTAAGATACAACAACGACAAAAAGTCATGCACAAGGAAAAATGTACATGATTGGTTTACTTTATGTAATGGAAAAAATATCATACTCGAAACTTAAAAAATATACAACTTAAAGAGTTATGGACTTACTAGGATTTCATTCATTCTCTTTTGATCATATCCAGCCTCAAGAGGAACAATTACCTTTCGCTGCAAAACAAAGGAAGATGGGAGAGATTTGAGAAAATATAATAAAGAGGAAGAAGATTATCAACAAATCAAACATACGCTAAAATTTAAAATAGAAGAATGCAGATACCTTTTCCCCCAACTTTCACAACTTTCACAAAAAATAGAGAATATTGGAAGCCCAATCTTATCTACAAGCAATAAAAAATTTCTTCAAAATTTCATTAACCAAAATAACCAATTAACTCCAAATAAATTACCCAAAGTGTGGTTAGATTCGAATGCCACTTCAAAACTACAACAAAGTAATCAAACCTACAAAAAGTTCAATAATAATGGTTACAAAACGCAAATTCCAGCAACTATGTAATAATTCCAAAAGAGTTTCAAGGCCTCAAAACCTATCAAAATGCCCAAACATCGTTAACTTTGCTGGACAATAGCTCTAATCCTTTAAAATCTTTGAATTGAACATCAAAACTTGAAAATAACTCAATTATTAGATCAATACTTCAATGGTATCAAAGAACTATTAATACTAACCTCCAAACTTACCAAAACCTTGCCAAGATCGATCTCAAACCTATTGGACAACAACTCAACTCTTTCCAACACTTCAAAAATAATCAGTACAGAAGATGTTACAATTCTTCATGGCTACACAACTTTACTTCCAACAATCTTTTTTTTATATAGTTATTTAAGTAAAATATTTAATTAAAATATGTTTGATAAGTACAAGAGGAATCCTGCTTTAAAGGAGCCTTAGAATGATATTTGATAAAGAAAATTTAGAGTTCACTAAGCACAAATGGAAGGTTATTTAAGTAAAATATTCTAACACTTCCAACATATTTATTGATACCCAAACAGAACATTGTTTATCAATCAAAATCTACATAATCAATCATATAAAGAAAATCACACATATTAAACAGACATAACATAAACATTATCAATCAATTCACCTGGTTCGAGGGCATTCTGATAGTAAAGCTACTTACCTCGAAATTTAGCCCAAATAATTCAATCTCCTTCCTGTCCAAATGAAATCTTAAACCAATCTCCTAATACAAACCATAATCAAATTCAAATTAAACCTCTAGAACATAATTCCAAACATAATGTCATTCCAAAAAGTCTTTAAATACTTACCCAACTCTCCTTTGTTTCAAGATTACCTTTGATCTTCCAATAAAGGCTCAAATCTAAGCCTGCCATAAAATTAAGAATCAGAATTCCAAATTCCAGCAACCACTAATATTACAAAGAGACTTTCAAGGTCTTGATACTTACCAAAATCTTTCTCAAACAACCTATAATCTGCTGGACAGTGAGTTAATGATCTCCAAAACCCAAATCTAACACCAATACATTGAAAATATATCAAACTTAATCCAAGATTCAATGGCCATTCAACATTTTTCAAGAAAAACCCAGAAAGGCCAAAACCACTTACTAGCGCACAAAATGGAAGTCGACAGTACTGGCCGGAAATGCAAAGGTGAGTTGTGAGCAGCAACATACTGAGAATGGCAGGTGGCGGAGTGTGGGTACCTCAAACTACAACGTGAACGAGGAAGATATAGAGAGAGAGAAAGAGGGAGAGTCGACGGGCTGAGGGAGAGGAAAAGTTGGCTGCTGCAAAGAGAGGGTTTTGGGGTGGTGGGGGGGAGGAAAGGGGAAAGTTTTTTTTACTTGTTTAAAATAATAAGTTAATTATTTTTTATATTTTATTTGATAATTTTGGTAGGAGGGAAACCAAATTTGAGAAGGAAATGAAAATGGGGGAGGGAGGGAAACAAAAAGTAAAGATTTAAAAAATATTATTTTTTATATTTTACTTGACATGAAAAATTGTCAAGTAAGAGCTTCTTATACTTGACACAAAAAACGTGTCAAGTAATGGTTCATGTGAAAATATCTGAAAAATTTCGTCATTCTCCGCTTTTTTAACCCTCTTACTTGACATTTTCTTTTCTGAAAGGTCATTACTTAATGTTTTTTCCAAAGAAATATCTAGTAATTAAAAACTGTGTTAAGTAATGTAGATTTTATAGTAGTGAATTTTATGTAGATTTGGCAACTGGAAGAACAACCTCTGAGACAAGGTCCACCAGAGGAAAAAAACAGAGACAACTCTTGAAAGCCCAAGAAATTAATGTCAGGAACTTAAATAAATATATTTAGTCAATATCATATTTCTAACAAACTCCCTCTTTGGCCAAAATATATATTTTTAAGATAAGACATAATCAACACAACCAACCCACATCAATAAATCACAAGAGAAGGTATATAAAATAAGTTTATTAATCCATAAAGGAAATAAAGGTCCATAAGAACAAGCCTGCAACCCAAAAGAAGTAACAAATAACCACAGAACAGTCCAAACTGAATGGGACAAAATAGCTCAACAACAAAATAAAACATTAACAGAAACGACAATAACCCAAACACCAAACCAAACATTTGTAGCTACAGTCAACCAACCATTAACTAGCCCAAGCGCAAGCACAACAAACAAACAATCATCTAACTCCCCATCTAGCTTAAAGAAAATATAATGAAGAAGTCTTAGCCTGATTCAGATCATTAGCAACTTGTCTCATTAAGGTCATTAATGCAGTAAGCTCCCACTTCATTTCAGAGGCACGATTAATAACATTAGTAAGCATTTTAAGCTCCTCAGACAAAATGTGCATAAGACGGAGTCCAAAGGAAGACATAACAAACTTAGCACTTGGAGCTTCTTCAGCAGTACTGGGAGATGAAGAAGCAATATCTGAAACATGATGCCCTTGAAATAATTTGTAGTTGAAATTCAAAAACTCCGGATTGGCACTAATAGGTTCATCAGCTATGAGCAAGTCAGGCTTTTGAGACAACAAAATTCCATAAATCAATATGGGATAAGCAATGGGTAATCTGAGAGCTTGTGAACCAATGTGTCGTCTTAGTTGACCAGTGACAAATGCCTCATAGTCAAAAGTAGCAAGAGCAATCGATAGACCTGAGTGGTGAGAAGAGGGACACCAATTTGCAATCTCAATGCAAAACAACACAACATATTTAGCATTAAGATCAACAGGCGCAAGCTGTCCAGTCTTAGGCCAAGTAGTCTTTAATTCCTCAGTTAGTTCAGAAGCCAAATCTTCTCATTGACGGGCACAACTCATGAGTGTTAGAAGGAATATTCCTATCAAGAAACTTGTTAATGACAACAGTGGAGAAAACAAAATTGTGGCCTCTAACATGAACTCTGCGAAGGTCAAGAGAATTTGAATCATCAAAAGACGGGGAGAGATTTACAATAAATTTTCTAACAAGTTTAGGGTAATAGAGGCCCAAATTCAAAACAGTCTTTATAAGATCAGCTTTATTGATGAGTTCCATGATATCAAGACACTCTTGAGCCTTATCAGACAGTTCTTTCTCAGCAAAAATCTTCCTCTTAATAAAACTGTGAGAGTTTCTGAACCTAACTTAGATGGCCAAATAGAATGCAAACAATCAGCAGAAATAAATCGAAAGCAGTAAAGAACACCAAGATATATATAGTGGTTCGACCAGTTTGGTCTATATTCATTTTGAGAACCAGCTTGAATTAATTTATTAATGAGCAATAAAGAAATTTTACAAATTACAGATAATCAACGAAATCACCAATCTATAATTTTAGTTTCCACTGATACTGAGAGATCCGCACACAACGTCGTCTCTGAAAACCGAGAACAACCTGCTACAAAATAGCCCAAAACAGCGTGCTACCTGCCTTTGACCGGCGAACCACCAAAACCAGATTTGCAGCAAACCCACACTGAACTGGAACTGTCTGACCACTTGCTCGGAACCAGAATGCCTAGATCGATACGATCTTCAACTCGTTACCCAGGCTCACGCCGCAGCTACTGCCTTCAGTCTCGCCGGAACTGAGACCACCTGTCTCTCTGACAAACTCGCCAGACGGAACTGAGTTACAAGCGGCTACTTTCGTCTACAAGCCAAACAAGGGGCACGATTTTGGCTTCTGCAAAAACCTCAGGCACTTAAATATTATTGTTTTGAGGGAGATTTGTAGAAAATAACAAGGTATTTAAGTGAGTTTTATTGGATTTTTGGAAAAATTAAAGGCCCAATAGCATTATCGTAATTATTGAACAATGGAAAACTTGTAATTATCCCTTTCTTCTCCAAAATTAGGGGATTGTTGTGTAACTCTTTTAGTAGGACAGAAAGGCAGCCGCAAGGGAGAAACAAAACTGGAAAACAACCGCCTAAGAAGAAAAAAACCGAAGCAGTCGCCTGAGGTTTTTGCTGAAGCCGAAATCGTGCCCCTTGGTTGGCTTGTAGACGAAAGCAGCCGCTTGTAGCTCTGTTCCGTCCGGCGAGTTTTTCAGAGAGACAGGTGGTCTCGGTTCCCGTAAGACTAAAGGCAGTAGCCGCGGCGTGAGCGTGGGTGACGGGTTGGAGATTGTATCGATCTTGGCATTCCGATTCTGAGCAAGTGGTCGGACAGTTCCAGTTCAGCGTGGGTTTGCTATAGATCTTGTTTTGGTGGTTCGCCGGTTAGAGGCGGGTAGCACACTGTTTTGGGCTGTTTTGTAGCAGGTTGTTCTCAGTTTTCAGAGACAACGTTGTGTGCGGATCTCTCAATATCAGTGGATACTAAAATTACAGATTGGTGATTTTGTTGATTATCTGTAATTTGTAAAATTCCTTTATTGCTCATTAATAAATTAATTTAAGCTGGTTTTCAGGGTAGATGTAGACCAAACTGGTCGAACCACTATATATATCTTGGTGTTCTTTACTGCTTTTGATTTATTTCTGCTAATTGTTTGCGTTCTGTTTGGCCATCTAAGTTAGGTTCAGAAACTCTCACAAAAACCTTCCAAAAGAATGCACTTTCCTCAGAGTGAAAGGATACATCATTAAGAGGCACAGGGGGAACTACACCTGAAGTAGTCCTTTTCTTTTGAGTCCGAGCAGATGCTCTAGTAACAGGACCTTGAATTTAATAAGTTTCTTCATCAGAACTACTTTTTAGAGCCCAATCTCTGGAAGAGTCGATAATTTCTCATCTTCATTAGGACTATTTGTTGAAGTCTTAAGACTTGTACTAGCATTATCTACAACACCTTTCATCTTGGTCAATATTTTACTCAGAGGCATATCATCTTGAGAAGAATCCTTAACCATGAGAGGATCATTAGACGGTCTTGCAGAACACTCACCAATTTCTATTTGACTAAAGTTAACATTTACTCTGTCTGGTTCAACATTTTCTCTAGTCACCTTTTCAACATTCTCAACCATAGGTAACTTATCAATAAATTCTTCAATTGCTTGTTCATTTAGCTCTTCATATTTATCAGAGCCACAAGCAACATTATAAACAGATTCAATTTCAACAGAAGTTTCGACAACACTTTGCTTTTCAGGCATAGACTACAACACTGAAGGATCACTAGGTTTAATAGCAGACACATTCACTTCAACATCAACATTTGAATTCAAACCAGATTCATGCACAATGCGATCAACTAGGTTCAGATGGATTGATAACACTAGAAGAGATGTCAGAACTAGTTCCAAAGACATTAACGTTATCAGCAGTGAGGCTATTTTCAACGAAAGAAGCAAAATTAGTTTTATTAGAAACAAATGTTTTAGAAATTTTTACTTGTTCATTTGAAGGCTCACCACAATCAGATATGTCTTTTTGCTCAGAAACACGACTCACAATAGGATAATCTTGTTCAGAATTCAAATAACTACTGGAAGAGGATTTATAGAGTCAGCCAAAATTTTCTTACTTGATCCCACTAAGTCAGTCATAGTCAGGGTGGTTGTAGAAAACAAGTCGATTTTCCTCTTAATAGAAACATGAGATGCGGTATTTGTTCTTTTTCGCTAAACGAAACGAGAAGCAGTAAGATTATTTTTTAGGGAGAACGTAATCCTCACATGCAAACCTCATATGCATTGGTTGTTGTTGCAAGAACATTAACTTCAATAAGCTTCTTTCGATTTTCTTTTTCTTTGAAACAGACCATTTTTTGATCAGGAACATAAGTTTTCTTTCGGGTGTTCACCATCATGCAGATGCAATCATCAAAACAGAGCAACGGGCAGTTCAAGAAACGTGGTGAAGAAGATAAACAATCATGTTGAGATGAGTTGACGCCTCAATTAATAACTATCATCCTGTTTAATTTCAAATTTAAAATAATCACATCATTAGAACACATGTGGGCCGTTAGTAAACTCTCAATACTGGGATTGTTAATCACGACCCAAACCTGCCAACAACAATAAATAATCATTAGTGATTTTACAAAGGCCCAGACTTGCTCTTAAAGCTTCAAATTGAGCTACATTTAGGGGTTTTGTAAAAATTTTTGCACGTTGATCTTTAGTCTGAACATACTCAAGTATAACTTGCTTATTTTCAATTAGATCACGAATGAAGTGATGTTGAATGTCAATATGATTAGTTCAACTGTGTTGAACCAGATTATTTGAAATATTGATTGCACTGAGGTTATAACAACAAGGAGTCGTGGTTTTCTGTGGAACATCATATTCTTTTAACATTTGTTTCATCCACATCAATTGAGTACAACTACAGCCTGCTATAATGTATTCGACTTCGGTAGTATATAAGGAAACACAATTTTGTTTCTTGCTAAACCATGATATAAGATTGTTTCTAAGAAAGAAACAACCTCTTGTTGTGCTCTTCTATCCTTAGAACTTCCATCCCAGTCGGCATCATAGTAGCCCACGAGTGAACTACTTGTGTCAAAGGTATAGAACAACCCATAGTCAATTGTGCCCTTGATATACTTAATTATTCTCTTTGCATTAAGGAGATGGTTAGATTTGGGACAAGATTGATATCAGACACAAACCTCAACGACAAATGCAATCTTTGACTGACAGTGAGGTTTAACAAGCTTCTACTGATGCTTCTATATAAGCTTTCATCAACATTGTTTTAATTTGCATCTTTGAATAGTTTACAATGAGTAAAACCTGGAGTTTGTTTGACTTTTTCCTTTTCAAGCCCAAATTTCTTCACAATGCTTCTAGCATATTTATTTTGAGAAATAAATATGCCTTCTTCAAGTTGTTTGAGTTGACCCCCAAAAAGTAGGTCAATTCACCTACTATACTCATTTCAAACTCTTTTTTCATTTGTTCTATAAAGAGATCAACCATTTTTTGAGGCATCCTACCAAAAACAATATCATCAACATAAATTCGAACAATGAAAAAAATCTTATCAGATTTTTTCACAAATAGAGTTTTATCCACTCCTCCTCTAGTATAGCCATTCTCAATAAGAAATTGGGTCAATTGTTTATACCAGGGACTCAAAGCTTGCTTGAGACCATATAGAGCCTTTTTGAGCTTGTACACATAATCAGGATGTGAAGGGTCAACAAATCCTTTAGGTTGATCAACATAAACTTCCTCATTTAAGTATCCATTTAAGAAAGCACTCTTTAAATCCACATATAAGAATTTGAATTTCAATAAACACGAAATACCCAGGAGTAATCCGATAGCTTCAAACCGAGCCATAGGGGCAAATGTTTCATCAAAATCTGCTCCTTCAATATGAGTATACCATCGTGCAACTAAGCTAGCTTTATTCCTAGTTACATTTCCATTTTCATCATATATGTTTTTAAAAATCCACTTTCTCCCTATAAAATTCACATTTTATGGATGAGGAGCAAGAGTCCAATCATCATTCCTCACAAATTGATCAAGCTTCTACATTGCATTCACCCAACACTCATCGATAAGAGCTTACTTGACATTCTTTGGCTTAATAAGGGTGGTAAAATAGATGTTACTTATCATCTCAAGATTAGTTGACTTTATCTTTTCTCTTGGTAGAGATCCCTTCTTTTAACCTTTCGATTATGTTAGAGGCAGAATGATTTGAACCCTGCTCGAGGGTTGTTTCTTACTAACTTCATGTTCTTCATTCACATCCTCGTTATTCTCATTCTAGCTTTTAGTGCACTTGTTAGATAACTTGTTATGGACATTTGAACTGACAACAGGTAATAAGCTATTTTCTTCTTCCTCAAGGATAGTATTAGAACCATTCTTTACATCATTAATAACAACATTTATAGATTCCATAACGTATTGTATACATTTGTTGTACATGCGGTAGACCCTACTATTTTTCCAATAGCCCAAAAATATACCTTCATCGGATTTGGAGTCCCATTTTCTTTTGATGTCCCTGTCCACCAAGATATAACACTTCCTGCCAAATATATGAAAATATTTGACATTAAGTTTTCTCCTTCTCCAAATTTCATAATTCGTGGTAGAGGAACCGGAACGCAGAGCAACTCGATTGTGAATCTGGCACGCAACATTCACTACTTTAGCCCATAAGTAAAAGGACAAAATTTTGGCATGGAGAATTGCTCGAACCATCTCTTGAAGAGTTCAATTCTTCTATTCTACAACTCTGTTTTGCTGAGGAGTGATGGGGGCGAGAACTCGTGATGAATACCAACAGAGGAGAAAAATTCATTGAATTGAGAATTTTCAAATTCATAACCGTGATCACTTCTAATTCGAATAACATTCAAAATTTTTCTCTTTGAACTTGAAGACATAATGCTTGAAAAATAGTGAAAGTCTCAGATTTGTCATGAAAAAAGTGCAACCAAGTATATCTTGAGTAAGCATCAACACAAACAAGAACATACCTTTTCTCTTTAAGACTTTCTGTTTGTATAGGACCCATAAGGTCCAAACAAAGGAGTTCTAGAATACGGTTTGAGGTATTATAAGATGCCTTTTTATAAGGCACATGAATCTATTTACTAGCTTGACAATCACCGTAGATAATTCCACTGGTGGCTTGCAAAGGAGGGATCCCAATTTTATTGTTCTTTTACACAACCTTTTAAATAGTCTCATGCTTATATGGCCTAACCGTTTGTGCCACAGATTTACCTCCTCTTATTGAGACAAATGGAAATCCTGAGAAGAATCATTAGGAGACCATAAATAACAGTTATTGAAAGAATGAGTACCTATCATGACAAGAGATTTAGCATCATCTGTAAAATGCATCTGTCTTTAGTAAAATTTACATTTAGTCCTTAATCACACAATTGGCTGATACTGATAAGATTTACAGTAAGCCCTTCAAGTAATATTACATCACTAAGAAAAGAAAGAGCAAGAAAGTTAAGTTTACCCTTTCCAATAACTTTTCCAGTAGCCCCATCCCTGAAGGTAACATATCCTTAACTAATAGGCTTTACATTAGAAATATAGTTCTTTTCGTAGGTTATGTGTCTAGAGCTACCCTGTAAAAAAACCAGTCTTTCTTAGCATAAAACCTAAGAGAAGTTAGGACGACATTACATTTATCCTACACTTCTTTGATTCTCCATACATTTTTCATTCGAGGATTACGAGGAATCCTATTTCTAGAAGAAAGAGACATGTAGGACAAATTTAGTGATCTATATAGAGTTCCATACAGTTGAAAACAAAAAGGTCTTTTATGACCTCTTTTTCCACAGTGGTGACATATCCACGTTTGCTTAAAATGATGATTATGTCTTCTGTTAATACTACTAGAAGAAGCTTATAGTAAGCCATAAGATTAAGAATGTTATGCTTTTACAAACTCAATTTTTTGTTTCCCTTGAGATTGGATGGCCGATTATCCTCGATTCCCCTTTTTGAGAATCTTAGCCTTGCATTGTCACTGTCAATTTTTCCTTTAAACAAAATTTTGTCTAGAGTTTCAGTGCTCGAGTTTAGCATTTTAACTAACTTGCACATGAAGTCTTTCTCTACTTTAATTAGAGTTAGTTCACATTTTAAATATGCAATTGTAGACATAAGTCTATAATTGTCACCCATTAGAGATCCAATCCTCTCCTTTTGAACATCAAGAACCTTTAAGTCGTCTTGCCACTTGTTAAATAGTGTTTGATAGGAGGGATCAGATGACACATGATTATTTTTGCAATTTTCACTTCCTATGGACACATCAAGCTCGGGATTTTTAAAAGACGAAGTGTCAGATGAGATGTTACTAACATGCGACTTGACATCAGTTTCAGAGTTACTACTACCATTAGAGTCATCATCAGACTAGGTCCAGACATAACTTCTATTATGCCTTTTTAGAAAATTCGGATATTCAGCCTGAAAGTGACAGAAGCCTTCACACTCTTTGCATTTGAAGCACTTTTTTTTTTTTTTTTTTTTTTTTTTTTTTTTTTTTGTTTTGGTATATAGTAGAACCTGCCCTGTCAAGTTCTCTTTGAACATTTTGAGTTTTGGAATGTTTAAGAAGAAGATTTCCTCCTGATTTGGAACTCTGAGAGCTTGCATTTCTTGTCTTCTTCTCAGATCGTTTGAGAACACGATTGAATATTTGGATAAGAAGGATATAAAATCATTAAAAGACTCATTAGTCTCCCTATTCAAATCATCAAGCTCCTCTTCAACTGAGGACTGCAAAGCTACTCCTTTGTTATGTTTTTCTTGTTTTTCTTCCGAGGATATTTCAAAGGTTAATAGAGACCCAAATAATTCATCAACTTTCATTTTGAAGATGTCATGAGCTTCCTCAATGGTTGTTACTTCCAATCAAAGTTTCTTAGGTAAAGACCTAAGCACTTTCCTGACTAGCTTTTCTTCAGAGATTTTCTCACCCAGAACAAATGACTCATTGGTAATGTCTAGTAACCAAACATTAAATTTGAAAAACGATTTATCATCTTGCATTTTGAGATTTTCAAAATTTGATGTCAACAGTTTCAGTCTCGACAACTTGACTTTCGAGGTTCCCTCATGGGCAACTGGTCGGAGCGAATTTCATTGTCTATATTCGGACCAAATAATTTAACCATATCTACCACAACAAACTACTAGTCTTAGTGGCAAGACCGAGTCAAACATAGGGAGCTCTAGAATTCTTAATTAAAGTATTTTCAGCCCGAGGGTAATTGAAGCGGGAGGGAGGGTTCGATTTTTTTTTTTTTTTTTTGGGCAGCAAAAGAAATTTAAATTCATAAAATAAAAGTTGAGTAGTTGTGATATCAATGAGAAAAATGCTTAGCTTGGGTTATTATGGAGTTCTCCTATTCAATACATTCGATCATAGAATTCTCATTACTAGAGTCAAACAATTGATTATACCTGACCAAATTAATTGGAACAACTAGTTAATTCGATCTAATCAATTAATTAACTCAATTTAAATCGATGAACAACATGAAAATTCAAGTCGGCCTAATTACATTAAAATCTAGGGCAAAGTTAGGTTGAATATCTAACAGGAACAACCTTAATTAAATATTCGGTTGATTCGATTCTAGATTTGTTAGAATAATACTCATCTAAATGATTTGCAAGCTAACCTAACCTATTACTTCTAGTTGATTAACACGAGGTTAAATGTCAAATATTAAATGTCAATCAAAAGCGATAATTATAAAATTTTCAAATGTCCAATAATATAATCATAAACATTCAAACACAGAATCAAATCTGACAATTACGAATAACTAGTTCGAAAACTCACTAATGCATCAAATTGGTAGAAAAATCCTAAAATCCAAGCTAGAAATGATTACCTTAGCCCATAATGTTCATAATAATCACCAAGGGATCGTTTTGATACATCCTACTGACCAAAAAGAGGAGAAAAGATTAGAAGAGTCGGCTGGCTGGCTGAAATTTGAAACTTTGACCTAGGCGACATAAATTTCTATTTATGAAATCGGTCGAAGTGTAACTACACTAAGCACAGCGTAACTACATTGGCTTTTAGAAATCGTAATGTAAGGCACAACGTTGTTACTCTATGGGTTATGCTCTTATGATGAGGTGCGTGTGTTTTCTTCGTCAAAGTTCGTAGCGTAAATACATTACTGGCAATGTTGTTACACTATCTTGATAAGTTGCATTTTCCTTTCAGCGTAATGATGCAGCGTAAAGCTAGGGTAATTATGGTGCTTGTGATGTGTTGTTTCTATCGAGCGCTCTATGCTTGGTGGAGGGTAACTACGCTGGCCCCAGGAGCATTTTGGTAAAATTTCTCCTTTGAAGCCAGGATACTCAAATTAACTCTAAATAGCTTCAAATTAACCCCAAATGATGCCAAATGCTCGATTCTACCTCTTGAGTGCTCAGAATTTACAAAATAGTATAATAAACATATAAAATCCTAGAATAATCCCAAATTAAGTGGAGCTAGATAGAACATTTTCGGTGTTATCAAACACCCACAACTTAATTCTTAATCGTCTTCGAGCAAGGTAGAAATAAACACAGTCATACAAATGATATGCTCACTCCAATTGCATGGTTCGTTACTCAAGCCTCAACAGTCTCCTAGGATTTAATTGCATTCAACAATGAAATCAAATTTAATCAATCAATGAAGCATAATTTAAAACTAAATCTAGACTTATTCATGTAAGAGTGAGTTCAAAGCCCAGAATCGTTTTATAGCCCTCAATTTGTTTTCCCTTACACTGGCTCATGCAACAACTATCAAGCGCCAACAAAAAAAAGAATCAAGACGGTAATGTTTCAACTAAGGTGCCTAAAATTTAACTTTAGGCCCTAAACTTGCATTTATTTTACCTAAGGACATTAGCTTTCACACAAGATTGTAGGGAAACCCTCCCCCTTTTTTCCATGATATTTTCTTTTTCAGTGCAAATATATATCAACTGATTTTTTTAAAGTAGGCATGTAAATAATTTCTCCCCTCAGTATTACATTACAACCTATCATGCAAGACAATCTCTAATAGTGAGGCCTACCGGAGTGACAACAAAAAATATAGGCTAAGTAATACGATTATAAGCATGCAAGGCCTAATGTAGATAGACAATCATGATTATTGGTCTGTCGCCGGATTCCTCGTCATCCTTAAACCCATGCTTACGCAAATAAAATTTTTATGCATCGAACTAACCCCTTATACTAACTAGTAGTACAAGTAGCAAGTCCTGGGTCGAACCACAGAGAGTCGAATTTGGATTCCTCAAAGATTGGAACTTGTAGGAAGTAACCAAAAGAAGGGGGCGGGGGGTGAGAAATTATGAAATAAATTGCTAGAGAACAAAAAGTGTGCAACGTAAATGAATGCAAAAATTTATCAATGGAACAAATACTTAGCTTGGGTAATTATAGTTTAGTTCATTCTTAATCAATTCTATCACAGACTATGATGAAATATTGTGTATATTGCGATGGTGATGTTTGCATTGTGCATGCAAGTTTTCCTAGCAAAATCAAAGTATAAATCCTACTAGGTTGCCTGGTAAGCCCAGGGTCGAACACAGGGACTATGGAGACAATATGCGACGGTGATTTCTGATTCCTTTGCGGTGAAAAATAAAATAATGAGTTGGTTGGTATGTTTGTTTAAAATATAAATCCTATGCAGCGAAATTGAAAAAAGAGTTGATAACAATGAAAGTTACAATGAGTATGCAGGGAACAAGTTGAGAAGGGATTTAGCCACTTCCTAAGATTGCAAGAGTTATGCGATCTTTCTACACACATACAATAGTAGGTCATCTCTCAATGCAAATGCTATAGCTTCTAGTTTTAGGACGCATGCGATGTATACGATGATGTCTATAGGACTTACGTCTAAGCCGCTATTCTTGTCTATGCGATGATGAATGAAACACACATACACAAGGCGACCGCATACTACCATAACCTATTTCTAGGGTGCATGCGATGCATGTTAGCAAACAAAACTTATCTCTAAATTTCTATCTCTTGCTTATGTGGTTCTAGTCTGACTTTCTCAAGCCTAGATTCTAACCTAGCTCTCTCAAGTCTAGGTACTTTCTTTAGACTTTCTTGAGTAGCTCTAAAGGGGTGATGGACGCATACATAAGTCAAGATGATCGCATAAAATGAAGATCTTAGGTCATGCTAGCTAAGTGATTCTCAACCCATTCAGAAGTTTAGTTACTCATGCGTAATGTAAAGAGAGTGAACAGATGTAGAGATGCAATTTCCATTTTATAAATGAAATCAAAACACAGAATGACGATGGGAAGTAAAGATAGGGAGCCTGGTAGCAATGTCTTGCTTCCCAAAGCTTTTACACTGTATCTTTCTCTACTCTGCCCAAAAGAATATTCTTGCTTTCGCAAGAGTCAGCCCTCTCTCTATTCTCAACGCTTCCCGGCACTCTCTCGAGCTCACCAGGAACGATCTTCCGGTGTCGTCTCTCTTCCTTCGCCTCCGCCTTTTAAGTATATAGAAATTACAGACTACGGCTATCTATGTATATGGTGGAAAAGAACTCTAAAATTCTAAAACTGCTGGACTAGAGCGTAACTGAACGAAACTCCTTTAGCGAAGGTTGGCTTTGGTATTTATAGAGCTTCAGGGTGAAGAGCTTTTTCTCTCAAATGATTGCACTGATGGGATGTCACTAATTCTCTATCTGATGCGCTGATTAGTTGTCACAAAAAAGTTGAGTGTACTTGCTACAGTGTGTCGTTAACAGTTTATCAACTAAATTCGGATTCGACCGTCATCAGCTTTCTTTCCCATCATGATTTATTAAGCTTTCACCTTGATGCATTGTCTCTATGCGGCCACCTTCTTGAGCAGATTTTCGCGAACGCATACGATCACATAGCTTTGCGGTTGCAATCTTCTAATGCGCTCGGACTCTGAATTCCTTAGATCGCAATTCTGCCTTGCGCCAATGCATTTTCTTGCATAAAATACGTAATTAGCTGCTTTAATGTGATGGGCGCATGCGATCGTAATGTTCTTAACTTAATGCTTTTGGACACGATCTTACATATTTTACCGCAATCCTACATTGTTTTACATCTTTGTGTTGTAATAATGTGCATTTCTGCCCGTTATCAAATATTCAAATTAAAACTTAGCCTATTCGATTAGAATCCTAATTAGTAGTCCACGAAAATCAAGTTAATTAACAGAAAAGCGAGAATCCTCAATCAATCAATCAATCAATAGGCATTAAGATTCAAGACAATGCTAAACCAATTAATTGATTTCCATCGTCTAACCAATTAATTAAGTGAGATTTATCTAAGTTAGAAAGTAAATGCTTGCTAATTGGAATCCCGAATTAACACAACAAACTAACTTAACTTATGCTTCTAGGTGACGACTACCTAACGATTACAAATTAGGGCCATTCAAAGCAATCAATTAAACATGCATAGCTAATTTGTCAGATTATCCCATACACGGAAATTGAAGAATATGCTCAAGATAAGTTCTCATAAATTCATTATAAAACTTACAAACTTACAACATGAATCTCAAGAGTTGAATCGGAACCAAACTAAACTAACAAACCCATGCTAATTTCTTATCCTTTAGCCACGAAACATGTTCGCAATCAATACAATTGACAAAAGGGAAGAATGTTTTTTTAACAGAATTTTGGATGGAAAAAGGGGGTTAAAGTTGAAATGGAACAGGGCGACGATGCTCAAGATCAGGTGTACTTGGTATATCTAATTGGCTGACCCAAATTATTCTTTTATAAAACTGTCGCAGCGTCACAACGCTGCGACGCATAATGGCCGGGCGTTAGGCAAGTGATGCAGCGCTGACCTGACGCTGCGTTGCTCGCGTGCTGAGGCTATGCGTTCGTCAAACCATGTAGCATTGCAATGCTGCATATTTTGTCCTAGAGTGTTGGAGAGCAGCGTTGACGAGCGGTGCGATGGTGGTGTTGGAGCATCTCTAGAGCATTGCAATGCTTGGGGCAGTGTTGCAACGCTACCCTTCATCTGAGCATTTTGCCATCCAGCATTGAGCTTGTTGAGATTTGTGTCCTAATTCTCTCGGAATCTCGTTGTTTGTAATGATACACATTATTTTATGAATAAAATAACTGTTATTTCATTCTGCATTTACTCATATCTAATAAATAAAGCCCCATGGTTATCTTATGTAAACTTAATCATGTATATGTGATATACAAGTGGATCATACCTTAAGTGATAACCTAAATAGGTCTGTAGTATAAGGATTAAGGTGAGATACCTGATCCTGGTGACACTACGGATACGGTTCGCTTTGAAGAGGTTTGCAACTGTTATAAACTACTACAAATGGTAGTTCCTAACCATTCATGTGGAGACATGCGAGCGGGGGTGTCATATATAAAGAGTTTGTATAAGACCAGACCACGAGATGACTAAACTCTATATATAACACCGTTGATACTAGAGACTTACATCTCACCTAAACGACCATAGGTGACACGACCTCAATCCTTAGTGTTTTGGGAACTCCTGCCTTTGAGGGCGGTCCTTTGATTAGTATGGGTGAGAGTGGCTAGATTGCAACTCAACATGCCTACCTTTTTGGGGACTTGTCTGATCTGGGAGCTGGGAACTCAATACACAAGATGGAATTCACTTCTTTCCCGAAGAAAGGATAAGTTGAGAGATTGCTCCCTTAAGGGTTGATCCCGGGCCTTGAACATAGTGGCCATAACTTCTCTTTGGAAGAGAGGACTCAGTCATAGTAGGACTATGACTTATGTTCATTAGAGGGATTAGTAGTACTTAAGAAGTTAGATGTAACTACAGGGGCATAAAGGTTATTGGCCGAGCTGTACTAACGAGTGATCTGTGAAGGTTTGTCACACTGCTGATTGGTTAAGATGGACACATAATATATCTGTGGTAAGGAGAGTTCAGCTGTCAGTCTTTAGTGGAGTGCCTGGTAGTTAACAGATGGTGAATTCCGTGACTAAAGAGTTTAGTCAGTTATTCACGTACCGTTGGAGCTTCGAGCTACAGGTCCATAAGGTCCCCTTGGTAGCTCAATGGATTCAAGTTGAGGATCAGTTTTTGGTGTTTCTTTGAAATGTTCAAATTGACAAGAGGTAATTCGATTATATATGATATGATCGGTATGGTGTATGGGATACATCTAGTAGAGGATTAATGTAAATGAGATTTACGTTAAGTACCATGGAATAGAAAAAAGCTATGGTTTGTATGTTTCATGAGATGAAATACTAAAACTATAGGTTATAAATATAGTATGATAAGTTGGTTATCATTTATATTTATAATAATATTAATTATTGGATAATTATCTTTTTTTCTCTAATAACCAATTGAATGGGAAGTTATTGGTGGTTTCATGGTAACCGTGAGATAAAAGGAAAAATGTTTTCCTAATTTTAGTAAGTTTGGAAAATTTGTGAATTTGAGATTTCCAATCTCGAAAAGATTCTCACGGGAAGTTGTCAAGTAAATTAGATTTACTAAGTGACAGCTTGGAGTTAGCTAAACGATCGTGGAGTGTTAGTAGGTGACAGACACTCAACTAAGTGATGAGCTAAACAATTGCATAGCTTTTGCTGGACGATCGCTTAGCTTTTCCTAAACGATTGGGCATCAACTGATACGATAGGTTATTCCATCTCCCACTTGCTCAATCATTTACACGATTGTGTTTCCTCCAGTTTTTTGCCTCAAACCCAGTCCACACAGAGCCCACCCTCTGGATTCTCACACCGAGAATACCAAGGTAGCCTTCTTGGTGGTGTCATACTCAACTCGACACTATCAAGGTTCTATGGAGGTCATTCGTTGTGTTTGGGGTGTTCATGACCTTGGCGATTGCTTAGTTCAGCGCGTGGTGTTCGTGCAGGGTAACGGTCGTGTTGGACGAGCGTTCATGTGTTGCGGTGTTGCTGTGATCGAGCGTTCATGATCAAGGAGCTTTGTGATGTGTCAACAAAAGTGTGTTACTTTTGTCCTTGTTCTTTTGTATAACATGCTATAATTTCTATGTATTTTTGCATAACCGTATGTTTCTATTTGTGATTGTAATTGTAAAGTTCATATACAATTGTAATTTGGAATGATCTTTCCGCTGCTCATGAAAATCTTCGTGTTCGATTTCCTTCAGAGCTAGCGTTGGACTTAGGTTTAATGAGAGCATTGTAACGGTCGATAGGGCAGCATTCTTCACTCCTTCGTCATTTGATCAATTTAGCTCCTAACTCCATTATTTTAGTGCCTTTTTGTCTTGAACGCTTAATCTGACTGTTTGTACACTCAAGTCCTACAAAATAATCAATTTAACCAAATTAAGTAGCTATACAACCCTAAATTAATCAAAAGAAGATAACACAATTCCAATGTTGTCAATTATCCATATCAAACATCATGTCATACAAATTAAAATCACAAGGGAGTGCGTCATAGACTAGCCATTAGGACAAACCAATTAATATGAGCAAACATGCATATAAACACACAAACAAAATACCCTAAGCTCAGATGCTTAAGGGCTCCAGCCAGAACAGATACATGCCCCACCCCCAACTTAAAATCTAAAATTGTCCCCAATGTGAAAAAGAATAGAAAAACATGGGACAAAATGAAAAGGGAAACAGAAAACTTCCCTGAAATTTGACACATTAGATGGTGGTGATATCTGGCTCATCAAAATATAATTCTCTTCATCTTCTCAAGGACACCTAAAACCTAAAGATCAAGAAACATAGGAAGAATTAAGCTCAACAAAAATTAAAATAAATATATAAGAAACCTAACCTAAGAGAGCAATCCTGGCTATCTCTAGGTAGCATAATTGCTTAAGGTTGGTATGCTCGACCTGATTCAGCTTAATCAACCATTACCATAATGAATAGCCAAGTCTCCAATTTTTACCCCCAACTTAGGAGGTTGGCTACTATCCTATAAAATATGAGTACTATTACATATAAGATTACTGGGGGAAGAAGAATCAATCATAGGAATCTTTTCAATTTTCTCTTTGCGCCTAAGAGTTAGGGACCTTGATCAACATCAATAACAACCCTAGCAATCTTTAAAAAGGATCAACCTAGCGACATAGATAATTTTGAAGAAGAAATGAAATCAACATTCATATTTATGACATAAAAAAAAGAAGAAGGGAAAGTTAGGTCATTGACTCTAACAAGCATATCTTTGACTAAACCAACTGGCATAACAAGGGAATAGTTAGCTAACTACACCAAAATATCAACAGGGTGCAGGAAATGAGCTTGAAAATCAACACACACAAAAGTAGACATATTATTAACTGCAGACCCTAAGTCTAACATAACATGCTCAAATTAATCCCTATCAGACAGGGCACATAAAACGCATCTGGGTCGTCTTGCTTAACAGGAAGACTACCAACAGTATTACCTTCTGTTTGACCTCTTCCTCTCGTTTCTTTTCCTGCTTCTCAGGAAATTCTATTGGGGTTGATGCCCTAAATCTCGTAGGGTCATGTAGTTTGTAAACCTTATATGAACAAACATTTCCGAGATTAATAATATATGATATTTTATTCATTTCTGTCTATGAAATATTTGACTTTTTAGTTGCATTAACCATAAACCAATAAACTAACATCCATGGTTATCGTTGTAACTTAAACATATATGTGAAGACATATAGGTGGATCATGTTTAAGTGATAACTTAAATGGTCTGTAGTATATGGATAAGGTTGGATACCTTATCCTGGTGACACTATGAGTATGACCCGTTTTGTAGGTGTTACAATTGTTGTAAAGTGCTATAAATGATCTGATCCTGATCATTCAAGTATTAAACATGCGATCGGGGATATTCTATACAAAGGAGTTTGTATAAGACTGGACCATGAAATGTTTAGTCTCGTTATATAACGTCGTTCATAATTGAAACTTTTATTTCACTAGGATGACCATAGGTAACATGACCTTAATCCTGAGTGAGTTGTGAACTCTTGCCTATGAGGGCGGTCTTTTTATTTGCATGGATGAGAGTGGCCAGATCGACGACTCAACAAGCCTACCATTTTGAGGATTCGTCTGATTGGGGAGCTGAGAACTCAGCTACACAAGATGGAATTCACTTCTTCCCTGAAGCAGGGGTAAGTAGATAGATTGCTTCCTTAAGAGCTGATTCCGAGTTTTGAACAATGTGGCGCCACACCATCTTTTGGCCTGAGAAGGGTTTAGTCATAGTAGGACTATGATCTATTGTTCATTAGAGGGATTAATGGTACTTAAGGAGAGATGTAACTTCAGGGGAAAAACGATAATTTAGCCCAACTGTACTTACGAGCAATTTGTGAAGGGTCATCGCACTGTTGATTGGTTATATCCAATGGACATAGAAATATATCTGTAGTGCAAAGAGTACAACTGTCGGTCTTTAGTGGAGTGCCTGACAGTTAATGGATGATGGATAATGTGATTAAAGAGTTTAATTAGTTATTCACATACCGTTGGAGCTTCAAACTACAGGTCCATAAGGTCTCCTTGGTAGCTCAATGGATTTAAGTTGAGAATCAATTTTTGGGTTAATTTGAAATGTTCAAATTAATAAAAGAGAATTTAATTATATATGATATAATTAAATTAATTAAATTATATATGATATAATTGATATATTATTGTTTGATTGGAGGAACTGATATTTGAATATGATTCAAATATATTTTCTATGAATTAGATTCATAGTTTTTAAATTTAATATAAATATGATTTATATTAAATACCATAAAATAGAGAAAAAGAACTATGGTTTATATATTATATATGATGCAATATTAAAGTTATAGGTCATAAATATAATATGATAAGTTAGTTATCATATTTATTTATAATTATTAATTATTTGATAATTAAATTCTTTTTCTCCATAACCACCCTTAGTGGGTAGTTATTTAGTTTTATGGCAAAAGTGGGATAAAATGAAAATTGGTTTTGATTATTCCAGAGATAAATTTTAACAATCGAGTAAGAGAAAGTCTTCTACACGATTTCTTGAGAGACTAAACGATCGAGTAATATAATCTATGCGATAGACTTGATCGTCTACACGACAACCTTGTTCCCTTCTCGATCGTCTTCCTCCTCTAACTCAAAACTTCTCTCTAACCAAAATTAGCTAGAGCCTACCACTTCTGGATTCTCACACTGAGAATACCAAAGTCACTAAGTGGTAGTGTCCCTATTTGTTCGAGTTTCTCTTTGATGTTTATTGCTGTTCGAGGGGAGTTTGTGACTTGTTCAACGCGTTTATGAATGAGTACGATCGATGGATTAACTTGATGAATGGTTCTTCAAAGGTATAATCTCTAAACTTTTTTTTTTATTTCAAAAGCATGCTGTAATTTAAGTTTTATGCATAATCTGTTCTTGTTGACTGTAAATGTTTACGTTCAATTGAAATGAGATTTGGACGATCTGCTTCTGCTCAAAGGTTCTTTGCCAAAAGAGTTCCTTCAAATTCAACTGTATCTTCCTTTGGAATCTCAACTCAAACCTTCTTGCACTTTGTAGTAGGGCTTTTGGCACCAGAAGAGTGCACTGAACTCACCTCCTCTTCGAATGCTCCTCCCTGAGCAACAGTTGACCTACTAGGAAAAGAAACACAAAGGATATTGGCCTTTAAATTCAAAGGTGGATCAAATCTTATACCTTGTTTTCTGAGCGGGTTGAAAATTTGCTCCTCAAAATCCTTAGCCTTTTCTTCACTTACCATCTCTACTGGATTGTTAGCAGGCATCTTAGAGCTCTCCATCAGTTCACAACAGAGATGTCACTTGTTACGCACATTGGTCATTGGTCGGGAAGGAAGCTTCCTATATTGATTGTCCAACCTGCTGACCGAGTCAGCCAGCTGAGAGATCTGGGTGGCCATACTATTCATGTAGGAGTTAGTAGTCTGTTGGAAATTCTCCTAGTTTTGCTGAATTTGTATGGTAGACTCTACCAAGCTCTTCACCATATCTTCCAAAGGCATACTCAAACTGCTTTAGCCCTGGTGTCCTTGGTTTCTCCAATGATTGACGTTGTACATCTGACCGCCTTACTGATTTCCAACATAATTTACCTCAGCAACAGGCTTATGAGATTGTGTCTTTGCAGAGCAAACCTGTTTCACAAGAGTAGATAGTTCAGTAATTTTAGCTCTAAGTTCACTTACCTCTTGTGAAGATGTAGTTTATTGAGAGATGCGATCTTGGGTTCTAAAGTAGTGAATCAAGAGGTGATTAAGGATCTGATGATTGGGAAAGCCAGTGGAGAGGTGTTTGAACCTCTCCCAATACTCGTATAATAACTCTTCATGCCCTTATAAGGAGCCATAAATCTCTTTTCTTATTTTGACGGCTCTAGATGCTGGGAAAAATTTATCCAAAAATCTCTTCTTCATCTCTGTCTAGATGGTGATGCATCTTGATGGCAGATATTACAACTAGTCTTTCGCGTCATCCTTCAGAGAGAACGGGAAAGCTTGTAGGTTGAGCTGCACCTCAGTTACACCATGAGGGTGCACTCTACTACACACGATGTGGAAGTCTTTCAGGTGCTTGTGTGGATCCTCACCTGCACGTCCAGAAAAAGAAGGTAGTAAGTGAATGAGATCAATTTTTAACTCAAAATTACCAATGGTCTTGGGGTAAATGATGCAGAGGGGCTACTGAGTAAGATCAAGAGCTGAAAGCTCCTTTAGGGTGAGCCCTTCACGTTGTGCCATCGTCTCCTGTTTAAACTCCTTTTCAAAATGTTATTCTTCAAATGTGCCTTCAACATGGATTTGTTCTTTTAAAGCACTTCGTTCTTTAGCCTCTCTTCTTCGTCTTCTTTCCTCCCTACCGAGCTCTACAAAATATAACAAATAATTTTGATCCTGGGAGGATGGAGTCATACAAGGAAAAAAAAAACGAATAAAGAATAGAAAACCCTTAAAAAAAACACTTGGCTCCCTGACAACAGTGCCTAATTGGTCGAAGCGGATTTTTTCACTCAAATCTGGACCAAATAATTTAACTATATCTACCACAATAAACTACTAGTATTAATGGTAAGATTGAGTAAAACACAAAGAGCTTTAGAATTTCTTAATTAAAGTGTTTTCAGCCTGGGGGGGGAGAGGGTTTGAAAATTGTTTTGTAGCAAAAGAAATTTAAATACATAAAATAAAAATAGTGTAGTTATGATGACCATGAGAAAAATGCCTAGCTTAGGTTATTACGAAATTCTCTTATTCGATGCATTCGATTATATACTTCTCATTATAAGAGTCAAGAAATTAATTGGAATAGCTAGTTAATTCAACACAATCAACTAATTAGCCTAATTTAAATTGATGAACAACATACAAATTCAAGTTGGCCTAATTCATTAAAGTCTAGGTCGAAGTTAGGTCGAATATCTAATAGGAAACCTTCATTAAATATTCGATTGATTCGATTCTAGGTTGGTTAGAACAATACTCATCTAAATGTCTTGTAAGCTAACTAACCTATTGTTTCTAGTTGATTAACACAATATTAAATGTCACATATCAATTTTCAATCAAAATCGATAATAATAAAATTATCAAGTGTCCAACAACGTAATCATAAACATTCAGAAATAGAATCGAATCCGACAATTACAAATAATTAGTTCAAAATCTCACAAATACATCAAATTGGTAAAAAAATCCTAAAACCCAAGATAGAAATAATTACCTTAGCCCATAAGGTTCATAATAATCACCAAAGGATTGTTTTGATACATCTTACTAAACAAAAAGAGGAGAAAAGATGAGAGGAATCATGTGGAAGTCGGTTGGTTGGCTGAAATTCAGAACTTTTTGACCGAGGCGGTAGGAATTTTTATCTATAAAATCGACTGGAGCTAAATTGAGTTGGCTTTTAGAAATCGTAGCATAAAGTGCAACATTGTTACTCTATGGGTTATGCTCTTATGATGAGGTGCACATGTTTTCTTCGTTAAAGTCCTAGCGTAATTACGTTGCTAGCAACGTTGTTACGCTATTCTAATAAGTAGAATTTTGCCTTTTAACGTAATGATGTAGTGTAAAGCTAGGATAATTACGCTACTTACGATGTGGCTTTTTTTTTGTTTGAGATAGCTCTATGCTTGATGGAGGGTAATTACATTGGCTCTAGGGGTATTTTGGTAATTTTCCTCATTTGAAGCCGAGATACTCAAATTAACTCTAAATTGCTTTAAATTAACCATGAATGACTCCAAATGCTCGATTCTACCTCTTGAGTGCTTGAAACCTAAAAAATAGCATAATAAACATATAAAACCCAGAATAATCCTGAATTAAGCAGAGTTAGATAATATATTTTCGGTGCTATCAACAATCGACAAGATATTGCAAGCTTTTTTAGCTGAAGTGCAAGTGTTAATTAAACGGAATATGTTACAATCCAAACCATTAAATATGAAATTAAAGGCCGTGTGTTCCCTAAAGAAGTTTCATCTTCGGCTTCAGACCACTGAATATCTGGTTTCAAGATTTCTTTATCATCATCATTCTTCATAGTTAGATGAGACCATCTTGAGACTATTGCCTTCTAGGTTTTCCTGTCGATTGATTTCAAGAAGGCAGTCATTCTTTCTTAATATCATCCATGATCGAAGTACTTGAGATAAAGGTGACCTACTATGATACTAATTGAAAATTTGGAAAATGGTTACTTGCACTTTATATGATTGTCTTACACGACATCCTAACAAATTCAGAGACAATAGTAAACAATAAAGAATGAATCGAAGATAAACATATAAATATTGATAACCCAGTTCGGTGATAAACTACCTACGTCTGGGGGGTAGAGTGCCCAGGAAAGATATTCCTGTAATATATAAAAGTTAAGCAATTACAACATTATACTTATCTATAAAATAACAACGATTATAGTGACACACATACAACCTAACTTAGTTGATCACCTAGGCTCCCCCAAGATGTGAGACTTCTTATCTCTCAAACTTAGTATCTCCTGAGTATGCAAATACTAGTGTTGAAACACTTAGGCACCTCTAAGTGTGTGAGACTTCTTCTCACTTGATGATATCTTTCATTCTACTTGTGAACTCCCTTCACATGAGAACTTAGGCACCCCCTTAAGTCTTGATAACTCCATTATCAATGAAAGACACCTTAAGCTTCCCTTAAGGCTTGAGAAATCCTCTTGTTAAACAAAGTTTTAGGCTTCTTTAAGACCAATCAAACTTTCGTGAATGCAATGAGAACAAACGAAGAATACACCACTTTGTAAAGCTTTACACAACGATCTTACAAAAAATAGATGCGACAATTCAATATTCCCCCATAAAATCGTCAGCTTACCAAAAGGGATAACATTCCAAATAAAATAATCTGCATAATAAGTTAAATAAGGAAAGAAATATTATGCAAATTTGGTAACTAGAAGAACAACCTCTGAGACAAGGTCCACCAGAGACGAAAATAGAAACAACTCCTGAAAGCCAAAGAAATTAATGCTAGGAGCTTAAACAAATATATTTAGCCAATATCATATTTCTAACACAAATATTTAACCAACATTTTTTCTTTTCCCATTATTAATTGATTTTGAGAAGAAATTTTATATACATTTCTTTTCCTTCCTTTGTCAATTGATTTTGAGATGGAATCCTAAACTTATCTAATATGGTATTAGACCCATGAAGCTAAACATACAGTCATCCAATAATAATAAAAAAAAGAGTTTCATTCTAAGAATATATGGTGAACTCAAAGGGGTTGTTTGGGGCGCTGAGTTGAGATATAAAGTCTAGAGTTCATATGTCTAAGAGTTTATATGTTTATGTTTGGGTTGCAGAGTTATTTTGTTTGAGTTCGTATGTTTATGTTTAGGGTACAAAGTTGAGTTCATATGTCACGGGTATTTGGTGCAGTTTTTTGAACTCTTCATAATCTTCTTCTATGATTATTATTTTTGTTTTGAAACTTTTTTATTTATTAATTCTATCCATCTTTATTTGAATTTGCAATTTTTTCTTTTATTTTTTAAAGTTTTTCTTTCTTTCTTTCTTTCTTTTTTCTTTTTCGTAATGAACAACAATTAACCAACTACATTTCTTGCAAGAATATAATTAAATAAAATGGAAAACCAAAGAAAAACCAAAAATTTTGATTCCTAATATTTCTCCCTGAATTTCATCATCATCATCATCTTCTTTTTTTTCTTCTTCGTGTTGTTGTTCTATATTTTTCCTCTATCATGATTTTTTTTTTAATTAAACCTCCTATTATCTTAGAAGACAATTGAATGTCATTACATTTCTTCAACGATTCTACTTTTAATTTCTTCAAATTGGTAGGATCATCAAAAAACAAATCTTCATTTTTCATCAGTTCTTGCCAGAAAATGTTCTAAAAACAAATCTCCATTTTATGGTTTTTATTTGTTATTTGTTATTTTTGTTTTGTTATCATTTTTTGTTATCTTTTTGTTCCACCATTCAACTATATAAATACTTTTCCAAATTTTTTACAATAATTTGATATATGAATTCAGTTAAATAAAAATATATTTTACAATTGCTACATATAAATATTGCACTTAACGTACACAAAATACACTATTATTGTATAATTAATAACCCTACAACATACTTTAACAGTGATGAAATGCATGAGATTGAACGTGTAAAAAATAGGGTCGTCTAGGTTTATTTACCATGTTCTCAAAGGTGGTTTTTTATGCATACAAAAAATATTGTTCGTTAAAATAGTTAAGCTGGTGAATCCTAACAAGTAGACATAAACAATACCTCTTCCTAAACTGTGGTAGGATTGTTAAGAAGTAGTCAGTCTTAGAATAGCCAGAGGTGGTTTTTTATGCTTATGTTTATGAAGTGGAAATGTGGATGATATGCGTTGATGAAGTTGCATTGTGCACTCAACTTTCCTCAGCGGAATCCAATTGTAAAGTCCATTGAGTTTCCTGGTAAGTCTAGGGTCGAACTCAGGGACTTGTGAAAACATATTGCGTTGGTAATTTTTATGAAAACTTTGCGGTAGCCAAATAAATAAATTGTTGGTTTGTTGTTGATTGCGTTAATGAGAAAATAAACAAATGTGGCGGATTTGAGAAAAGTCAGTTGTGTGATAGATGCACTGAGTATGCGATGAACGGGTTGAGAAGATCTTTAGCTAGCGTTACTTGGGAATGCATTAGACTATGCGATCATGCTACAACCATGCACAACAAGTCATTTTCCATTGTAAATGTGATGCTCCTAAGTCTAAAACGCATGTGTTGAAAGCAAAAGTGCCCATAGAGCTTATCCCTAAGTCTCTACTCTTGTCCTATGTGATGATGCAAAATGCATAAAAGCAAGGTGACCGCATACAATCATATCTAGAATACATGCGATCCACTGATAACAAATAGTGCTTATTCCTAAGCTCCTATCTCTTGATTATGCGTTCTAATCTAACTCTCCCGAGCCTAGATTCTAACCTGACCTTCCCAAGCCTAGATCCTGTTCTTAGACTACCCTCCCGAGTATCTCTAATGGACGAATAAAGCATACATAATACAAGATAATCGCATGGAATGAAGATTCTCTAGTTGTGCCAGCTAAATGCTTCTCAACCCATTCAACTGATTTAGCTACTCATGTGTAAATAACAGAGAGTAAACAAATATAGAGAATTGGATTCCATTTCGATAAATGAGTGAAGTACAAAATAGAATGGAAGTTAAAGGTAGAGTGCCTGTAGTAATTCTTTGCTGACCGAGGCTTTACACTGTAAATCTCTATTCGTTTCCAAAGATGTTCTTACTTCCGTAGGTGTCGGCCCTCTCTCTGTCCTTGAAGCTTCAGGCATTCTCCCAAGCTTATCGGAACGATTTGTCGGCACAACCTCCTCTCTCACGTCCGCTTTAAAACGAAAGAAAACTATGAACAAAGATGTGCGAATTGAACCTATGAAATTTCGAACTAATGAATGGTGAACCCATTTTCTAAAGGATGCCTCTGGTATTTATAGAACATCCAAGGTGAACGGCGGCTTCTCTCTCATGATTGCATAGATGGGATAGCTTCAATTCCTCTGACTGATGCGCCAAATATTTGTCACCGAAAAGCTGAATGTACTTGTTATCGTTAGTGGCTGTCAACTTAATTCAGATTCGACTGTCATCAGCTTTCTATCCCATCGCGATTAATTAGCCTTTCATCCAGATGCGCCCACCATATTGCGCTGACCAAGTTGCGGCAATCCTTCTCAGGCGAATGTTTGCGAACATGATCACCGCAAAGCCTTGCGGTGAAGTTGCGCTCGACCAATGATTTCCTATGATCGCAATTCTTGCCTTGCATCAACGTATATTCTGCACAAAAATATAAAAATCAACTGTTTTAATGCGATGAATG
Source organism: Benincasa hispida (assembly GCF_027475165.1). NCBI lineage: Eukaryota > Viridiplantae > Streptophyta > Magnoliopsida > Cucurbitales > Cucurbitaceae > Benincasa > Benincasa hispida. The sequence continues at coordinate 80,643,829 of NC_143488.1, forward strand.
CATGCGACCGCAATATTATGAAATTGAGACACAATTTAACGTATTTTATCAACGTAAGCTAACATTGTTTAAGAACTTAGAACTATGATAACGTGCATTTCTACCCATTATCACACCCTCAAATTTAAAAAATGCTTGTCCTCAAGCATAAGTTAAAGATTCCTTTTGCAAGTCAACCGCAATGTTCTTTTCCCAGATTTCTCAAGGATACTTCATTCCGATCCTATATACTAAAATTTCCTTCATTCTTATTCAAGTCTTCTCTTAAAATATTTCTAAGACTTAGGGATTGCAAGCTTAACCTTCAAAGGGACTTTACTAATTTCCGGAACATCGCATGATTTATTTCAAAAAGAAAATTTTCCACTGGGGTGTCAAATGATTTTATCCTTGCATATTTCTTGACATTATTATTTTTTTCTGACCTTGTGCTGATCCAAGTGCCTTATCTTCGTTTTGGCTTACCCCCACGTGTGTCATGCAGACATCTAACTAAGAGCAATGTGCTCTTTCTCAGACTAAACTCATGTCTACTTGGCTGTGGAGTTGTGGTCATTTATTTATGCATTGATCCTGGTGACTTACTTTTATTTTGGCTTACCCCCACGTGTGTCATGTAGACATCCAACTACGGGTAAGTGCCTTTCACAATTTAACTCTTATCAACATAGGTTTCCCATTGCATTGACAGTGGAGTTGTTATTCTAAAAGTTTTCCTTCTTTTTTTTTTTTTTTTCAAAATAGCAAGGTCGAAAATAAATACCTCACCCCCAAATTTAAAATGCGGCAATGTTCTCATTGCCAAAAGATTGAGATAAGTCATGGATGTTCTTAGAAAGCTTTGTAAAGAGAGTTTGAAAGAAAGCTAGCAAACCCCTAACTTCTAGAAATATTTTATGAGGTGACTATCTTAAGATTAAGTTGACTCTAGTATATACGAAAGAAATAGAAGCATGTTTTTCATCATTGAAATCATGCTTGGCAAAGAGACATTATGCAGTTACTTACTAAATTTATCCATTTCAAATGATTGCGGTAATCAAAGAGGATGCGGCACAAAACTTTGAAGACTAAAATGCGATGTGATAGCGCAAAATTTGAAATAGAGATAAGGAAGAATACACCCCCAAATTTTTGCTATCGCCCTTATTGTGTATTGACACATCCATCTTTGCGGCAATCTCTTCTTTGGATTGCGGTGATGGAGTGAGATAGTTTGTTGCTTCATGTAACATCTCCGCAATCCTGTGCCTTAATCGTTGTAAACAGACAGTGATAGGGTCAATTGATTTTAAACCAATAAATAAGTTTTTTTTTTTTAATTTTTTATAGAGGTAATAATGAGTAAGATGCAGATAGATAAATGATGATTAAAGTGATGAAGGAATGAGAGTTCAAGAATCAAACAAGGGGTACTCCGGGTTTTTCAGCTTCACGGAGGCATTTTCTGGCTGGAAATCACCTCCGCAATATGCCTTAACTCGCTGTCCATTAACCTTAAATGTACGGCTTCCATCCTCAGTGATCATCTCCACTGCACCATGTAGGAATATTTCTTTAATGATGAAGGGTCTGGACCAGCGTGATTTTAATTTTTTCGAGAAGAGCCGCAGACGTGAGTTGAAGAGTAAGACCTTTTGCCCGACTTGGAGGTTCTTACCGCATTTGAGTTTGTCGTGCCAGCGCTTGGTGCACTCTTTGTAAATCTTCACATTTTCATATGCGTTAATCCTTCATTCTTCTAGCTCAACCAATTGCATTTTTCGCGCTTCTTCTGCTTTCTTCAAATCAAAGTTCAGCTTCTTTACCACCCACAGTGTCTTATACTCTAGCTCCAGAGGTAAGTGACAGGCCTTACCAAATACCAACGCATATGGGGACAATACCTATGGGTGTTTTAAATGCAGTCCGGTATGCCCATAACGCATCGTCAAGCTTTGTTGCCCAATCTGTTCGTGAAGGCCTTACTACCTTCTCAAGTATCAGCTTAATTTCTCGATTGGACACTTCAGCCTGACCATTCGTTTGTGGATGGTATGCGGTGGCCATTTTGTGGAGAATGTTGTATTTGCGCAGCAGCTCCTTGATATTATGGTTGACAAAGTGGGACCCTTCATCACTTATGATGGCACAATGAGTGCCAAAACGAGTGAAAATATGTTTCTTTAGGAACTGGGAGACTACCACCGCATCACTTGCGGCGCATGCTATTGTCTCTACCCATTTGGATACATAATCGACGGCTAATAAAATATAATGTTTACCATTCGATGGAGGGAATGGTCCCATGAAATCAATCCCCTATATGTCGAATAATTCAAGCTCCAAGATGGTGTTCATTGGCATTGCATGTTTCCATGAAATGTTACCTGTGTGCTGGCATTGATCGTACTTCATTGCATAGTTAGCCGCATCCTTGAACAATGTAGGCCAAAAGAATCTACTCTGTAAAACTTTGGCTGCAGTGCGCTGCCCTCCAAAGTGCCCACCATATGATGAGTCATGACATTGCGATAATATGTGTTGTTGAGCAGCATTTGGTGCGCATAATCGAAAAATCTGGTCTGCCCCTCTTTTATAAAGATTCGACTCATCCCAATAATAATGTCTGCATTCATGCTTGAGCTTTTTCTGTTGGTGGTAGGTGTAATCTTCAGGAAATTGCTCGCAAACCAGATAATTGACTATGTCTGCATACCAGGGCAAATACCAAGTGCTCGCAAACCACATATTATCGCAATGTCATCAATCAGGAATTAAAGCTGTCCCATCTGAACAACCAGGAAAGAGAAGCCGCCTTTCACCTTTTGATACCTTATAAATACCAAGTGCATTCTTCAGAGAAGGGGTTAAGCAATTGATTAGTTAACCATTTTTAGTTCATGCCTCTGTCCATAGTTTTCTTTCACCTTTTTAAGGCGGACGCGAGGAAGAAATTATGCTGGTAGATCGTTCCGAAAATCTTGGGAGAGCACCGGAAGCTACTAAGACGGAGAAAGGGTCAACTTTTGCGGAAGCAAGAATATCTTTATTTCAGAATAGAGATTCCAGTGTAGAAAGCCTCGGTCAACAAGGAATTGATACCAGGCTTTCTACCTTAACTTCCATTAGCATTTTGTACTTAACTTATATATAAGAATGAAATTTCTTTCTCTATATCTGTTCACTCTCTGTGATTCACGCATGAGTAGCTAAATTAGTTGAATGGGTTGAGAAGAGTTTAGGTAGCACAACGAGGGAATCTTCATTCTATGTGATTATCTTGTTTATGTAGGCTTCATTCATCTATTAGAGATACTCGGGAGGGTAGTCTAAGGACAGGACCTAGACTTGAGAAGGTCAAGTCAGAATCTAGGTTTGGAAGAATCAGATTAGAATGCATAAATGGGATGAGCACTATTTGAAGAGCATTATTTGTTATCAACACATCGCATGCATCTTAGCAATAAGATATGATTGTATGCGGTCACCTTGCTTTCTTGCATTTTGCATCAATGCATAGGACAAGAGTAGAGACTTAGGAATAAACTCTATGGACATTTTGCATGCAACACTTGCGTCCTAGATTTAGGAGCATTGCATTTACATTGGAAAATGACTTGTTGTGCATGGTAGTAACATGATCGCATAGTCTGACACATTCCCAAGTAACGCTAGCTAAAGATCTTCTCAACCCATTCATCGCATACTCATTGCTTCTATCAACACAAATTTGTTTCTCAAATCCGCCGCATCTATTTATTTCTTTTTATCAACACAACAAAAAACCAACCACTTTATTTATTTAACCAGTTACCGTAAAGTTTTCATAAGAAAATTATCAACACAAACTATTTTCACAAGTCCCTGTGAACGACCCTGGACTTACTAGGAAACTCAGGGGAATTTACACTTGAATTCCGCTAGGGAACCTTGAGTGCACAACATAATTCCACCAACGCATTTTATCCATATTTCCATTCAATAAAATAACGCATCAAGATTTTGGCGCCGTTGCCAGGGACTTCGGCAAAATAGTTTGTTAACGGTAGTTTTTTTTTTAATTTCTTTACGGGACTCTCAATCTCTTGCAAATTACGACCCGAAGATTGAGAGGACTTTTAGGAGGAGACTGAGGAACCGCCAACAGCAACCACAATCCGATAAAGAAGAGATGGCAGAGCAGCCTAGGAATAAAGCATCAAACAACAACAATGTCATTGCAAATCCAATTCAGTTGGCCAACGATCGCAATAGGCCCATAGGGACTATTCATCGCCAAACCTCTATAATTTCTCTCCGGGAATCATGAGACCTACCTTAGATGAAAGTAGATTTGAAATTAAACTGGTGATGCTGCAGATGATCCAGGCTGGAGGTCAATTCGGAAGAAGGCGTGGCAAGGATCCGCACGCCACACTCCGAAGTTTTATTGAAATCTGCAATACTTTTGTGCTCCCGAATATCTCTGCTAAGGAGGTTCGACTAACACTGTTTCCATTTTCTCCCTATGATTAGACTAGGAAATGGGCTTACTCACTCGAACTAGGAGAGATCACTTATTGGGAGCAGGTGGTGGAGAAGTTTATGAAAATGTATTTCCCACCTACAGAAAATTCCAGATGAAGAAAGCTTATTACTAATTTTGAACATGGACGAATCGCTCAGCGATGCCTGGGCGAGGTTTAAAAGGTTGGTCCAAGATTGTCCGCATAATGGGCTGTCAGACTGCCTTCAGATGGAAATTTTCTACCACGGTTTGAATCCTGCTTCGCAGACCGCTGCTAATGCGGCAGCAGCTGGTGGTCTGCTTGACAAGACTTATGATGAGTCGAAGAATATCCTGGATCGCATCTCCAAAAATCATGAAGACTGAAGGGAGAGCAACCAGAGATTAAGACTCAAAGATTCTGATGCAAATAACGATGCTATTGTTTCACTGTAGAACCAAATGACCGCAATGATGAACTTGATTCAAGGAATGACGATCAGCAGCCCAACACCGCAAGGTGGGCAAATCAACGCAATAAGTAAAAACACCACAAGGGGTGCGACTTGCGATGATGAGCATGCTATGGAGGATTGCCCACAAAACCCACAGTCTGTATATTTTGTAAAGAACAATCCTTTTTCCAAAACCTATAACCCCGGGTGGAAAAACCACCCAAACTTTGCTTGGAAGAATCAACAACCAAAATTTCAATCTATGGCACAAAAAGAAGGGCCACTAGGGTTCTTTCAACACAGCAACGGTCAACAGAGCAACCAAGCAAGTAGCTCACAACAACCACCGCAATCTTCTTCCCTAGAAGGCCTATTGAAGCAATATATAGAGAAAAATGAGATGGTGCTTCAGAGTCAAGCTACGTCCATCCGCAACCTTGAATTGCAAATGGGCCAGATTGCAAATGAGCTCAAAAGTAGACCGCAAGGGGCGCTGCCAAGTTCAACCGAGCTTCCACTTAACCCAGAGGGTTCAAGTAAGAAGCAATGTCAGGTTGTGACATTACGCAGTGGAAAGACTGTGGAAGGAGAAAAGAAGGAGCAGAACAAATCAACCTCCATCGCAGCTGAACCAGAGATTTCGGCAACACAAGAAGAAGAAAAAGAAAATGAAGCAGTAGAACCTGAGGTTGCGTCAACCTCAAAGTCGAATGAAATGGGAACTGTAAGAGTCCAGTTACCACATTTCCCTCAGAGGTTAAAGAAGAAGAAAAACAAAGAGGTACAGTACCAACGCTTCATGTCTATGCTTAAACAATTACATATGAATATCCCTTTCAGTGAAGCAATTGAGGAAATGCCTGCCTATGCCAAGTTTCTGAAGGACATGGTAACCAAGAAAAGAGGCGCTGGAAAATTTGCCACGGTGGCATTAACGAAAAGTTCCAAATCTATTATCCCATTGAAGATGAGCGATCCTGTGAGCTTCACTATTCCTTGCTCCATAGGAGGACTCTATATTGGGTAAGCCCTGTTTGACCTGAGGGCCAACATAAATTTGATGCTGTTGTCAATCTTTCGACAATTAAATGTGGGGGTACTTGTGCCCACATCTGTGACTCTTTAGTTGGCTGACAGATCTCTGGTTCATCCAGAAGGAAAGGTGAAGGACGTGCTGATCACCATCGATAAATTCATTTTGCCAACTGATTTCGTCATCCTGGATTATGAGGCCGATAAAGATGTGCCCATTATTTTGGGGCGACCTTTCCTATCAAAGGTCATGCTCAAATTGATGTGCACAAGAGAGAGATCACTTTGTGCATCAACGGACAGAAGCTCAAATTTAACATAATTCGTGCCATGAAATTTCCTGATGAGGAAGACTTGCCAGATTCAGAAGATGAATTGAATTTGATTGAAGAAGAAAAGTCTGATGAAGAGTATGAAGAAGAGGATACCAACACATCCGTAGCTGCCTACAATGCGATCGTAGCAAAGAAAAACAGAGAAGAAGAATTGATCGCAACGAAAGAAGAAGAGCTGAAGGAAGAAAGAAAAATAACGCAACCTTCTCTCGTGGAACCACCAACCTTTGAATTAAAAACCATACCAACACATCTGAAGTACGCATTTCTGGGCAGAATGAGAAGCTGCCAGTTATAATTTTCTCTGCGCTCAACACAGAATAAGAGAATGCATTGATAAGCATTCTAAAGAAGTATGTGCGAGCAATCGGCTGGACGCTCGCTGACATCAGAGGAATTAGACCCGTGTACTGCATGCACCACATTCGTCTCGAAGATGACCACAAGGCAACCATTGAAAATCAACACAGACTTAACCCTGCGATGAAAGAGGTCGTCAAAAAGGAGATTATCAAATGGCTGGATGTAGGCATGATCTATCCCGTTGCCGATAACACGTGGGTCAGCCCCGTGCAATGTGTGCCGAAAAAGGGTGGAATGACGGTAATCCCCAATGAGAACAATGAATTAATACCGCAGAGGACCATCACTGGATGGCACATATGTATAGACTACCGCAAATATAATGCGGCTATAAAGAAAGATCACTTCCCTCTGCCATTCATCGATCAAATGCTAGATAGATTACCAGGGAATGGTTTTTACTGTTTCTTGGATTGATACGCTGGGTACAACCAGATCATGATAGCTCCTGAAGACCAAGACAAGACCACATTCACCTGCCCATATAGGACATTCGCTTTCCGCCGCATGCCGTTCGGCCTCTGCAATGCGCCAAGCACGTTCCAAAGGTGCATGATGGCAATCTTTTCAGATTTTCTCGAGGATTCAGTAGAAATTTTTATGGATGACTTCTTCGTTTATGGGAATACTTATGAAGTCTACCTGGCCAATTTGGAGAAAATTCTGAAAAGATGTGAAGAGACGAACTTGGTGCTTAATTGGGAAAAATATCACTTCATGGTGACAGAGGGTATAGTGTTGGGGCACGAGGTCTATAGAGAAGGGTTGGAGGTGGACAAAGCAAAGATTGACGCAATTGAAAAGATTCCACCTCCAACCAATGTGAAGGCAGTACGTAGTTCTTGGGGCATGCGGATTCTACAGATGATTCGTTAAATACTTTTATAAGATAGCAAGACCAGTGAGTGTGTTACTAAAAGCAGACAGAAAGTTTGAATTTGACAACAATTGTCTCAACGCATTTCGAATTTAAAAGGATGCGCTGATTATCGCACCCGTCTTAATTGCGTCGGATTGGACATTGCCGTTCAAAATCATGTGCGACGCAAGCGGGTATGCGATGGGAGCTGCATTAGCACAAAAGAAGAAAATAATTTTGCACCCCATCGCATATGCGAGTAAAATTCTGAATCCTGCTCAACCTAATTACACCACCACTAAAAAAAAGCTCTTGGCTGTGATTTTTGCATTGGAAAAATTTCTGGGCATACTTGTTGGGAACCAAGGTACTCATTCATACTGATCACTCGACAATCAATTATTTGATGACAAAGAAGGACGCAAAGCCGAGATTGATCAGATGCGTTCTCCTCCTTCAAGAATTTGATATCGAGATAATTGATCGAAAGGGGACAGAGAATCAAGTTGCGGATCACTTGTCCAGACTGGAGAATCCTGAAGTTGACCGCAATGAATTTGAAGTGAGTTCCGTGTTCCCAGACGAGCAGCTGTTTCGCATAGAATAATTTCCATGGTATGCGGACATTGTTAATTATTTGGTCTGTGAACAATTTTCTGAAGATTATACCTACCATCAACGGAAGAAGCTCAAGAATGAATGCAGACACTACTATTGGGATGAGTCGAATCTGTATAAAAGAAGTGAAGACCAAATCATTCGATTATACGTACCGGATGCTGCTCAACAACGCATATTTTCACAATGCCACAATTCACCTTATGGAGGGCACTTTGGAGGACAATGCACTACAGCCAAAGTTTTGCAAAGTGGATTCTTTTGGCCTTCATTATTCAAGGATGCTGCTGACTACGCAATGAAATGTGATCGGTGTCAATGCATTGGCAATATTCCATGGAAGAACGCAATGCCGATGAATACTATCCTAGAGCTGAAATTATTCGACGTATGGGGGATTGATTTCATGGGACCATTCCCTCCTTCAAATGGTAAGCACTATATTCTATTAGCCGTTGACTATGTCTCCAAGTGGGTAGAGGCAATTTCATGTGCTGCAAGTGATGCGGCAGTAGTATCTTAATTCCTGAAGAAAAATATTTTCACGCGTTTTGGCACTCCCCGTGCCATCATAAGTGATGAAGGATCACACTTTGTCAACCACAATATAAAGAAGCTGCTGCACAAGTATAATATCCTCCCAAAGTGGCCACCACATACTATCCGCAAACAAATGGCCAAGATGAAGTGTCTAATCGGGAAAGTAAATCGATACTTGAGAAGGTAGTCAAACCTTCGGAAAAAGATTGGGCAATGAAGCTTGATGAGGCGTTATGGGCATATCGAACTGCATTTAAAACACCAATAGGTATGTCCCCCTATGCGTTGGTATTGGTGAGCTACAATAATGGTGAAAGAGCCTAACATAGCTAGGTGGCAAGGCATGTCATTTGCCTTTGGAGCTGGAGTATAAGGCATTGTGGGCGGTCAAGAAACTGAATTTTGATTTGGAGAAGGCAGGAGAAGCACGGAAATTGCAATTTTGATTTATAAAGAGCGCACCAAGCGCTGGCATGATCAACGCATATACGGTAAGAACCTCCAAATCGGGCAAAAAGTCTTACTCTTCAATTTGAGATTGCGGCTCTTCCTGGGAAAATTAAAATCGCTCCCTTCATCATCAAGGAAATATTTCCACATGGTGTGGTGGAACTGATCACCGAGGATGGCAGCCGAACATTTAAAGTTAATGGACAATGGATAAAGACTTATTGTAGAGGAGATTTCCAGCCAGACAAGGCCTCCGCAAAGTTGGAAAACCCGAACTACCCCTTACTCAACTCTTGAACATTTAATTTTTCGTCATTTTGCTAGTATCAGTTTTTCATTTCTTATTCTTTCAAAAACAAAAAAACAAAACAAAAAACCCTTATTGTTTTGTTTAAATCAGTTGACCCTCTCTTTGTCTGTTTACAATAATTAAGGCACGAGATTGCAGAGATATCACCAGAAGAAGTAAATGATCTCACTACATCACCGCAATCCGCAGTAGCAAAGATCGCCGCCAGGATGGATGCGTCACCAATACAGGCAACAACACAAATTTAGGGGTGTACTCTTCCTTATCTTCATTTCAAATTTTGCTCTATCGCATTGCATTTTGCTTTTCAAAGTTTTACCATCGCATCCTTTTTTAATACCACAATCATTTAACAAGTAGATAAATTTAGTAGTTTACCACATTCTGTTTCTTTACCAAGTAAGATTTCAATGATGAAAAATATGCTTCTATTTCTTTCGTATATATTAGAGTAAACTAAATCTTAAGATAGTCACCTCATGAAATATTTCTAGAAGTTAGAAGTTGCTAGCTTTCTTTCAAACTCTCTTTACAATGTATTCTAGAGTATCACATAACTTATTTTCATCTTTTGGCAATGGGGACATTGCCACATTTTAAATTTGGGGGTGAGGTAAACTTTCGACCTTGCTATGTTCTCTAAAAAAAAGAAAAAAAAACATTTATGAAAATAACAACTCCACTGTCAATGCAAAGGAGAAACCCATGTTGATAAGAGTTAAGTTGTGAAAGGCACTTACCCGTAGTTGGATGTCTGCATGACACACGTGGGAGCAAGCCAAAACGAAAGTAAGTTACCAGGATCAACGCATAAATCGATGACAGCAACTCCAATGCCAAATCGGTATGAGTTTAGTCTGAGAAAAAGTTCATTGCTCATAGTTGGATGCTCGCATGACACCCGTGGGGGCAAGCCAAAACGAAGGCAAGACACTTGGATCAGTGCAAGGTCAGAAAAAAATAGCAATAAAGAAAATTTTTGTGCAAGGATAAATTTTTTGTCACCCCGGTAGAAAATTTTCTTTTTAAAATAAATCATGCAATGTTCTGGAATTTAGTAAAGTCCTTTTGAAAGTTAAACTTGCAGTTCCTAGGTCTTAGAAATATTTAAGAGTGGACTTGAATAAGACTTAAGAAAATTCTAGTATATAGGATTTGAATGAAGTATCCTTGAGAAATCTAGGAAAAGAACTTTGCGGTGGACTTGCTAAAGGAATCTTTAGCTTATGCTGGAGGACAAGCATTGTTTAAATTTGGGGGTGTGATAACGGACAGAAATGCACGTTGTCATAGTGCTAAGTTATTAAACAATGATGGATTGCGTTGATGAAAAATGATAAATTGCGTCCATTAAGCATAAAATCTATAATAATGCGATCGCGTGCGTCAGCACATTGGAACTATTGATTTTTGTATTTTTTTTATGCAGAATATGCGTTAACGCATTACAGAGATTGCAATCATAGGAATTCATCGGTCGAGCGCAACTTCACCGCAAGACTTTACGTTGATCGCGCTCGCAAATATTCACCCAAGAAGAATCACTACAACATGGTGGACGCATCCAGACGAAAGGACAATTAAGATCGATGGGACAGAAAGCTGACAGCAGTCAGATCCAAATTAAGTTGACAACCAATAACGGTCACAAAGTGCATCCAACTTTATCAGTGACAATTATCCGACGCATCAATTAGGAATTAAAGCTATCCCATCTGAACAATCAGAAAAGAGAAGCCCCCTTTCACCTTTTGATACCCTATAAATAACAAGTGCATTCTTCAGAGAAGGGGTTAAGCAGTTGATTAGTTCACCATTTTTAGTTCAGCCTCTGTCTATAGTTTTTTTTTTCACCTTTTTAAGGCGAACGAGAGGAAGAAATTGTGCCAGTAGATCATTCCGAAAAGCTTGGGAGAGCACCGGAAGCTACTAAGACTGAGAGAGGGCCGACTCCTGCAGAAGCGGGAATATCTTTAGTTCAGAATAAAGATTCCAGTGTAAAAAGCCTCGGTCAGCAAGGAATTACTACCAGGCTTTCTACCTTAACTTCCATTAGCATTTTGTACTTAACTTTTATATAAGAATGGAATTTCTTTCTCTATATCTGTTCACTCTCTGTGATTCACACATAAGTAGCTAAATTAGTTGAATGGGTTGAGAAAAGTTTAAGTAGCACAATGAGGGAATCTTCATTCTGTGTGATTATCTTGTTTATGTAGGCTTCATTCGTCTATTAGAGATACTCGGGAGGGTAGTCTAAGGACAGGACCTAGACTTGGGAAGGTCAGTTCAGAATCTAGGTTTGGAAGAACCAGATTAGAACGCATAAACGGGAGATAGGCACTTAGGGATGAGTACTATTTGTTATCAATACATCGCATGCATCTTAACAATAAGATATGATTGTATGCGGTCACCTTGCTTTCTTGCATTTTGCATCAACGCATAGGACAAGAGTAGAGACTTAGGAATAAGCTCTATGGACATTTTGCATGCAACACTTGCATCCTAGATTTAGGAGCATTGCATTTACATTGGAAAATGACTTGCTGTGCATGGTAGTAACATGATCGCATAGTCTGACGCATTCCAAGTAACGCGAACTAAAGATCTTCTCAACCCGTTCATCGCATACTCATTGCTTTTATCAACTCAACTTTGTTTCTCAAATCCACCGCATTTATTTATTTCTTTTTATCAACATAACAACAAACCAACCACTTCATTTATTTACCCGGTTACCGTAAAGTTTTCATAAGAAAATTATCAATGCAAACTATTTTCACAAGTCTCTATGATTGACCCTGGACTTACCAGAAAACTCAGGGGAATTACACTTGAATTTCGCTGGGGAAACTTGAGTGCACAACGTAATTCCACCAACGCATTTCATCCATATTTCCATTCAATAAAATAACGCACCATGTTCTCAATTCAAGCTAAAAACAAACTCAACAGGAATGTGATAACAAATGTTTGAGCAAGGGTTTACACACAATAAAACTATAGACTTTCACAATTTGAAGAAGATATTAAAAGTAAGGGGCGCCTTGCGATGCCTAGTTAATGGATGCGGTGAATTATTTGTATCATCATAGATACATCGTGAAGGATCACAATCAGACAAGGAGAATTCCAAAACGATAATGCATATAAGATAACAAGAAAAGTACCTTAAGTAGAAGAACGCATGCGACAATGCGTTGGAGTTCATGCGATTGAAGCCATGTGTTGAAGGATGTAGAGGATTCTTCCGTTGTAACTGCGCACCGAGGAGAGTTATTATCGCACCTACAAGGAGCAAACGCACCACAACCAAGGAAGCAGCCGCATATCCAAAATAACAATAAATAAAAATAATAAATTAAACTAAGAAAGCAATGTAAAAGATAGAGTAGAAGATGTCCCTGAAGAAATTGGAGTGTTTGTCACAGCAAGGAGTCTCCCATGCAGGAGATGGTTCTTAACTGCTTGGATCAAGGGGCTCGCCCTGACCATTGGAGCTTCCAGCAATTGTTGGACGCATGATGGTTGACATGCGCCTAAAACTGCTTCTAACTCATGTGACAGATAGCCTTTCTATACTTCAAATATTATTTCCAGCTTGGTCGCAAAATCCAATATATGCCTAAGATTGAAAGGGTGCCTGCAAAAACATAAAAACTTCACAAAACATTAGTTGCCAAGTCCCCGGCAACGGCGCCAAAAACTTGTTGGTTAGGAAAGATTGTTTATTATTATTAAGGACGGATGGGGTTGTACATGAATTCATGTGTTAGACATGGCTTATGCATTTGCACCCATGCGTCTGAGGTCATACGTCGGAATGAAGATGCGTTAATCTAGTATGCAATGACCGCGCGTTCCTATCACAAGTTTTCTTACGCTCGCGCCAAGTATAACGTAAACGCAAGTTTCTCGGGTAAACCGAGGACGAACACAGGGACTTGTCACTCAATAATGCTTGTGAAGCAATGCGTTTGAGACGATGACTAAAAAAATAGAAAAGTTTAAGGGAATTACACACTACTCCTACTCCTAACTAAATAGATTGAACAATAGAAGACTTGCGATGAGAATAGGTAGAGACACAACAACCATTAATGCATAGTAATGTTTATTATCTTAATTCGCCTGAGTAATCCCAGCTCATTACACTAACGCATCACACATCTCTCGGTGGTCTGCCGCATGACTATATCTCTATAGTGCATGGTTGTGTCGAGCATAAGATTATGCCTATCTCTAGGAACAATGCGAACTTTGCTTTAGTGCGTTCCATCTCTTACATTCTCAAGCAGGTTAGACACGACTATTTAATTTATAGACAAGCAATGCAACATCCCATAGACAAGCGTTGCTACAGCCATTCACCAAGCAAATAGAATTAACTCACTATACTCGCACATCGCTCACCTCTCAGTGGGTTGCTTCATGCGTCCTATCTCTAGGCTACATGATTAAGCATGCGATTGCCTTTGATAAATAAATGCTAAAGATAAACTATGATAGAGATGAAGATGATGAAGAAGACGGCAATGAAGAAGTCAAGATTTGCATTGATCACATGCATTTGATTGCTTATTTCCAATGCATGCATTTGATTCCTATGATAGCTACAAAAATAGACAATGTGGCATGGAGTAATGCCTAATATTAGGGTCAGTGAGGATTTAGGTGCTAATTGACGCAAAACTCGATTTTTCGCAAATTCTAAGTATTATCACTGTATTTTCTACTTATTAACTCTCATGATTCTAAATAAAAGGCTTATAATAACTGGCATTTCTGCCGGTTATCATAAAGCAAATAATCAACACAATTTTGGGGGAATTAACATAGAAAATATACATCCTTTAAAAACCTAACAAAGCACCCCCAACTTAGCTCTTGGTCGTCCCGAGCAAGTCTAAACTAAAAATATGCATTCATTCAAGAAAAAACATGAAAATTTTCTATTGTTTATTCAAAGTTTCATTCTTTTATTCAAAAATTGACAAATTCAAGTTGGTACTCCTTCATCTTCACATCCAAATGATCTATACATTCGATTTTTTTGCACACAATGAATTGATTCTCATCTCTTTTCTCAACAATTAAAGAAATAAGGATATAAGCAAACATTTAGAAATTCAAAGTTTTGCTAGCAAAAGGTTGAAGCTTATTTTGAAAAGAAAAGGTCTTTTTCTTGCAAAATCATAAAAGAAAAGGCTACCTAATTTTAGTTTACTTAAAAGCTTAAACTAATAGAAAGGAGATATCCAACTTTCAATTCCTCTTCACCCTACACTGACCCGGTTATCCGTCTATGATGTACCTAACTTGCATTGGATAGAGGCAATTCTAATACAAAGGTGCATTTTAAACTCACACACACAAAATGTAATTGCCATTTCTTTTACTTAGAGGGATAGCTTTCACACTTACACCGCGGGAAACCTATCACTCTTTTCTCGCGGGCCTTAACAGAAACACGATGAAGGTAGCTCTTTTCACCTCTACCCATGCATACACACACACACACGTTATTGAATGTTATGTTATTTTGTTATGTAAATTGGCAAGCTTGTCCTTTTTTTTTGTGCTAGCAATTTTTATACACTAGGCCCTTTTTATTCCTC
This sequence comes from Benincasa hispida, assembly GCF_027475165.1. NCBI lineage: Eukaryota > Viridiplantae > Streptophyta > Magnoliopsida > Cucurbitales > Cucurbitaceae > Benincasa > Benincasa hispida. The sequence continues at coordinate 80,658,880 of NC_143488.1, forward strand.
TATGTCTAGACTTGCCTCTAAAACAAGATGGTTGTTCTTAGACCAAAGTTTGTCCTATTGGAGTAACAAAGAAAATTAAGTAGATATGACAATTCTAAGAGTTTAAAGGTTCTAAATAAATCTAAGGACTAAGTATTCAATTATTTTATAAAGTTAAAAGGAAAAGAAAGTTTCTTTTGAAAAATGAGTTTCAAATTTTTGGTTGAAAAACTTTGAAAATCTAAAATTTCGTTTGTATCCTTACTAGAAAGAGTATGTCATCAAAATTTCATTGATAAGAATCAAGATTTTGAGTAAAAACAATTAATTCATAGAATCAAAGTGCATGAGATTCATGAACGTGCAAATATGAATTTATCAATTATGAACTTATTGAATTCAAAGCAAAAATAGTCTTATGAAGATTTAAAGAATTCAATAGACATATTTATCAAAGAATCAAATTATACCATCGAGATGAATCAGAGCCTCAAATATATTCGTATATAGCAAAATCTATGTAATCAACAATTTATTAATCTCAAGCTCAGATGCCCGAGGGTTCCAGTTATGCAAAAATTTTAGGGGGGCCTAAATTTAAGTTCATCAAAAAATAGTCACAAAAATAACCAAAAAAAAATGCAATGTTTACCCACCCCCAACTTAAAGATGGAACATTGTCCTCAATGTTTAAAACAAGCAAATGAATTCAAGAAAATAAAAAGAAAGGATGTAGAGAGAAACTTCCCTGGTTTTGTTGTTGATCATTTATTTACTTGAGAGAGAATTTTCTTGCTTTTTTTTTTTTTTTTGGGAGGTTGACCTACAAAGAAAAAAATCAATTATTCTATTTATACTAAAAATAAGAATGAGAAAAGGAATGAGAAAAGAAATGAGAAAAGAAATGAAAATAAAGAAAAGGAAAATAAAATTTGTCCTATTTTTGCAAATTCTTATCGTCATTTGCTCGATGTTGGTGAAGAGGGGTATCATGTGTATGAGGGATTAGTTAAATACAAGTCCAATTCGACTTGGTTTACATGCCTTTCATTATAAATTTTGAGTTTTTGCTCGTTAACCTTAAAGATCCTTTCTGTTTCAAGACTTTTGATTTCCACTAACCATGATATTACATTAGTAATTTCAAAAGGACCTAACAATTTGGACTTAAGTTTTTCTGGTATCAATTGTAATCTAGAGTTGTAAAGCAAAACTTTTTTTTCCTATTTTGAAGTTCTTTCTTATGAAACCTTTGTCATGAATGATTTTGGTTTTCTCTTTGTTTTTTGAGTTTTCAGATGCATTTTTTTCTTAGTTCTTCTAATTGTTGCAATTCTAAGAGTCTTTCCTTTCCAGCTTAAGCTAAGTTCAAATTACATTATTTTACCGCCCAATAGGCTTTGTGTGCAACCTCTACTGGGAGATGGCATGCTTTGACATATACAATTCTATATGGTGTTGTACCTATAGGCGTCTTATAAGTGGTTCTATAAGCTCAAAGTGAATCATTTAATTTTGAACTCCAATCTTTTCTTTTCAAATTCACAGTATTTTCTAAAATGTTTTTCACTTCTCTATTTGAGATTTCCGCTTGGCCATTTGTTTGGGGATGATACAGGGTTGCTACTCGATGGTGAACTCTGTATTTCCTAAACAATGCTTCTATGGTCCTATTACAAAAATGTGAGCCTTGATCGCTTATAATGGTCCTAGGAATTCCAAATCTAAAGAAGATGTTATTTTTACGGAATTTTGAAACGATAGATGAATCATTCGTTCTAGTGGGGATTGCTTTGACCCACTTTGAAACATAATCAACCACAAGTAAAATATATAAATATCCAAACGAAGAAGGAAATGGACCCATAAAATCTAAACCCCAAATGTCAAATATTTCGCATACAAGAATGGAATTAAGTGGCATTTATTTTCTTTTAGATAAAGATCCAGATTTTTGACACTTTTCACATGATTTTCAATACGCATAAGAATCCGCAAAAAGAGAATCCCAGAATAGTCCTAAATCTAAGATTTTTCTAATAGATCTCTTTGGACTAAAAGGACCACCACATGCTTGTTCATGGCAAAAAGACAAAACAGACTCAAATTCTTCATCCGGGACACATCTTCTAATTATTTGGTCAGAACAGAATTTCCATAGGTAAGGAGGATCTCATACATAGTATTTAGAGTCGCTTTTTAGTTTAGACTTTCTAGATCAAGACATGTTAAGAGGAAACTTACCGGTTACAAGGTAGTTTACCATGTCAGCGTACCATGACGGGAAAGTAGATACCTTGAAAAGATGTTCGTCTGGGAAGTCTTCTCTAATTGGAACTAATTCTTCTTCTTGCACGATTCGGCTTAGGTGGTCGGCTACAAAATTCTCAGATCCTTTTCTATCTTTGATGGTTATGTTGTACTCTTGTAAAAGAAGGATCCATCTCACAAGCCTCGATTTGGATTCTTTCTTCGTCATTAAGTACCTGAGAGTGGCATGGTCAGTATAAACAATAATTGCAAAACCAAGTATATAAGATCTAAATTTATCTAAAGCAAAAATAATGGAAAGAAATTATTTTCTATTGTGGAATAGTTGATCTGAGATGAGTTGAGAGTCCTTGATGCAAAACAAATCACATGACATTTTTTATCAACTCTTTTTCCTAGTAACGCTCCCACTACTAGGTTGCTAGCATCACACATGATTTCAAATGGTAAGTCCCATCAGGACGGTTGAAGGATTGGAGTTGCCAGCTTCTTTTTAAGTTTGTTAAAAGCTTCCTTGCGTTCTTTGTTGAAATTGAAAGTGACATCTTTTTTAAAAAGGCTAGATAGAGAGAGTGCAATTTTAGAAAAGTCTTTAGTGAACCTCTTGTAGAATCCTGCACTTCCAAGAAAAGAGCGAACTTCCCTAATATTTTCAGGATAGGGAAGGTTAGCTATGACATTTATCTTAGCTTTATCAACTTCTATGCCTTTAGATGATACAAGGTGATCTAACATGATTCCATGAGAAGTCATAAAATGACATTTTTCATAATTCAAAACTAAATTTGTTTCTATGCATCTTTTAAGAATAAGGCTCAAATTGTGCAAGCTACCATACACAGTGAAGTCGTCCATGAAAATTTCTATGCATTTTTCAACATAATAAGAGAATATGCCCATCATACATCTTTGAAACGTACCTGGGGCGTTACAAAGCCTAAATGGAATTCTTCTAAATGCATAGGTACCATATGTGCAAGTAAAGGTAGTCTTTTCTTGGTCCTCCTATGCTATAGGTATTTGATAGAATCCAGAAAAACTATCAAGAAAACAAAAATATGGCTTCCCGGCTAACCTTCAACCATTTGATCAATAAAAGGAATAGGAAAGTGATCCTTTTTTGTTACCTTGTTTAGTTTTTTGAAATCTATGCACGTTCTCCAACCATTTTGCACTCTCATGAGAATCATCTCACTTTTTTTCATTCTTCACAATAGTCATGTCGGTCTTCTTTGGTAACACATGTATGGGGCTTACCCATTGGCTATCTGGAACTGGGTAGATTATACTGGCTTCAAGTAGTTTAAGAATTCCTTTGTGCACACTCCTTCATGGTTGGATTTAGCCTTCTTTAAGATTGAATAGTTGCCTTGGCTTCATCCTCTAGAACTATTCCGTACATGTAAAGGGATGGACTTATCCCTTTGATATCATCCAAAGTCCAACCAATCTCTTTTTTTTGTAGATTTTCAAGGTTTTTCCCAATGTGCTTGGGAAGATGTGAGCTCTCTAGATATTATCACTAGAAAGGCTTTTTCATCTCCAAGAAAAACATATTTGAGGTATGAAGGGAGAGCCTTAAGCTCGATCTCTTGTACCTGTGATTCAACAAGATCATTATTAGAAGATTTATCATTCAAATCCAATTCATTAGAAGTAAACAAAGAATCAATCGAAGAGTCATCGTTATCAAGATCAATAGAAGGGAGATGGGGATACGACAATCAATGGTGAATTTGGATGAAAGAGTCGAGTTAGGTCGAGTATAATGACCTTAAAAAATTGCACTACTTGAAGGCAGCCAGAATTTACATATGATTTTGCTTTCTTAGTTTTGGTTTATTTTCTGTTATTTTTATTTTTATTGATCTTAATTATTTCCTTCATTTTTTTTTTATCTTTAGGTTTTTGTAGCCCTTGAGAAGATGAGAGAGAATTAAATTTTCATGAGCCAAATATCACTACCATCCTTTGTGATTCAGGAGTTCTCTATTTCCCTTGCATTTGTCCCATATTTTATTTCCTCTATCACATTGGGGACAATGTTAGATTTTAAGTTGGGGATGGGGTATGTATGTGTTCTGACCAGAGCCCTTAAGCATTTAAGTTTGGGCTATTTTGTTTATGTTCTTTATATGCATGTTTGCTCATGTTTTGTATTGTTTGTTATGATAGCTAGTTTATGACGCACTCTCTTGTGATTTTTCTTGCATAAGATGATGTTTGAGATGAATAATGATGATTTTTAGTCTTTTTTTTATTATAAAAAATTGGTATTTTTTATGCATGCTTAAGTTCTTTGTCTGCTTATTAGGTCTTGTATGCTTAGAATTGTATTACTTAACTTGTATTTTTGTTTTCACTCTGAAAGACCCCATTGATTAGAGAGTGTCTTGCATGATAGGTTGTAATGTAATACTGAGGAATAAAAATGATATATATACCTGCTTAAAAAAACCTGCTACTTAAAAGAAAATATCATGAAAAAAAAAACTTGTAATGTTTTTGCATGACTAGGATTAGAAAGAGCTATGATTGTTATGATTGTTATGATTAGTTAGGAAACTCACGAGAAAAGAGTGAATATAGTTTCCTACAGTGATGTATGAAAGTTATATCCCTAGGTAAAATAAATACAAGTTTAAGGATCCCTAGAATTAAATTTTAGGCATCTTAGTTGACATATTGCCATATTGATTACTTTGATTATTGATAGTAAGTGCTTGAGCCAGTGTAGAGGAAAAATAAATTGAGAGCTATTTAATTTCATTTCGAGGTGCTAGGACTTAATTAGAAAGGCTTTGAACTCATTCATACATGAACATGTCTAAACTTAATTTTAAATTGTGCTTCATTGATTGATTATGAATTGATTTTATTGTTGAGTACAAGTTAAATTCTAGGAGACTGTTGAGACTTGAGTAACGAACTATACAATTTGAGTGAGCATACCTCTTATGTGACTGTGTGTTTTATTCTACCTTGCTTGAGGAAGATCAAGAATTAAGTTGGGTGTGTTTGATAGCACAAAAAATGTGCTTTCTTGCTTTGATTAATTGGATATTGTTCTTGGATTTTACGTGTTTATTTGATCATTTTATAGGTTTCGAGTACCTAATAGTAGATCAGGGGCGTTAGTGACAGAATGAAGCTAAACCAGGCCAAAATGGAGTATAATTGCACCAACTGAGAAAGAGAAGGCCAAAATGACAAAATTGCCCCTGAAGATAGCGCAGTGATGCCCAGCTAGGTGCTCTGTCCAGTGCTGCAAGGCAGAGAGCAGCAAATTTGTGCAAAACACAATGCCACAATGCTTTAAACTTGAAGGGTGAGGAAATTCCGCTAGAACTACAGTGCTACACCTTAGCATCGTGACGTTATCTCGATTTTATAAATAGAAATTTTAACCACCTGGGGTTGCACCTCTTGTATCCTAACTAGATTTAGAATGTTTTCTCTCTACTTTTTGCTACTTTTTGTCCAGTTTGTGTATCCAAACCATACCTCCTTGATCGACATGTCAATTATGGGCTATGGTATCTCTTTCTAGCTTGGATTTTAGGATTTCCCCCTACTTTCGTGTACTTTTGAGTCTTTGACCAGAATTATATTGTGATTGTATGATTACTGCTTTTGATTAACATATGATTAACGATACTTGATTGTATGTTGATGTATAGAAAGCGATAAGTTAGGTTAGCTTGCAAATCTATAATGATAAGTATTGTTCTAAACAGCCTAGGATTGAATCAAATGAATATTTAATTACGTGCTTGAAAATTAAATATTCAACTTAACTTTTCCCTAAACTTTAATGTAATTGGGACAAACTTAAATTTGCATGCTTTTCATAATTCAATTTGGACTAATTAGTTGACTAGAGTGATTAATTGGTATTTCCAATTAGTTATGCTAGGTGTAATCTAATTTTAATTTCGGTAATGAGAATTTGATGATTTAGTATATTGAATAGGAAAATTTTGTAATAACTCAAGCTACGCTTTCTCATATAATTTCTCAACTTTTACTTTGTACGTTTATTTTACGTAATTTAATTTCATCTGTAACCAACAAACTTCACACCCTCCCTCATTTCGGTTACCTTGAACTATCAACAGTTGATTGGGGAAATTCAAAGGTTTCCTGTGTTCAATCCGTGCTACCGCTACTACATTTTTAGTGAAAACGGTTAAATTATTTGGTCCAGAGTTAGTCGATAAATTTCACCCAACCAGTTGTCGGAGTTGGCTATGTGAAAGTGGTTACCGAAGTTGGTTCTTAGAGTGTGGCAGTGGTAGTCGCTGACGGTGGCTGATGAATGGAGCCATTGAAAAAATTAGAAGAAAGGAGAGTTTGAACGAGTTGGTAAAGTATACCAATTCAACTTCACCAACATTTAAAGTTGGTGGGCCAAACATTGAGTCGGTATATTTTACCAGCTCAACTCAACTCACGTTTGTGTGTCAAACACCCTCAAAAAGACATAATCTCAAGGAGACATGTTGATCAAGATCCACGGTAGAAAAGTAGAGAGACCTTACAATTTTTGTAAGATATATGAGTTACTTCCACATATTAAAATATTGATGTCAATGTTGATAGATATTGATGTAAATTATAAAAATTATTCTAATTAATAATTAAGTGATTTTTAATTCCAAACTAAGTTATATATCTTGTTATTAGCATATATATATATATATATATTGTATATATATTGATTGCACTTCAATATCGATGTCGAATTCTTTAATTTATAGATATATCGACGACTATTTTGATCATTAATTACTCTTCCATTGTCAATTAGTTTTACAACTCTATGTTACGTTAATAAAAGTCAAACTCTCCTCGTTTTCTTAGTTTCAACCTTGAACCCATCTTAGTGAACGACTTTTCAACAAAAATCTTGAACAACAAAAAGAATGCACCATAGATTGAAGAAGATTCATTGGAGCATATCTTTGGCCTAAGAGAGGAAGATGGTGGTGTCAAAGGTGGACATAATCAAGATGATGCAAACAAAGAAGTCAACTCTATATTAAGAAAATCTACAATGTTAGTGGAAGAATCTTGAATGGAGAAGTGATATAATAAAATGAAGTAGGATGATAGTTAGCGGAAACGTAAGTGTAAACGGATATAAAATTTATATTATTATCTCAAAGTAAGAGGTTGGATCCTTCTCAACTATATATTATGTTAAAAAAAAATCAAATCTACATTAATAAAATCTAGAATTGAAAATCAAGTCTAATTCTAAAAGGTGATAATAATAATAAAATAATAAAAATTATGTTGTTATGATTAATTGAAACCTATATTATCCTCTAATTTTAGTCCCTATATTTTGAATATAGTTCAATTTTAATCTCTGTATTTTTAAATGTTCAATTTTAATTCCTATACTATTAATAAATCTTAAATTTAGTTCACCAAAATTAATTTGTATCAAAAGTGGTTAAATAATAATAAGGAAATATATTGTGTGGATATTTTTCAAAATGTATAGTGAAAATCTTAGAAAGAACCAAAAGTTTTTGACAAATCCAACAAATAACAAGTAGTAGGTACTAAAATTAAAATTTATTGAAAAATAAATAAACTAATGATATTTCTCCTAAATTTTTAAATATAGTATTTTAACCATTTTTAATACTTAGCTCTAATTTTATCATACAGTGTGGGAAATTTCTCCTCTAATAATAGTAGATATGGGATAAGGCAATGAACAGAAGTTTTGGATTGGCTAAAAGTGGAAGTTGTTGAGAGAGAAAGAGAGTGAAAGAGAGAGCATTTTTATTTTGGGAGAGAAAGAGCATTAATTAGTAGGAGAGAGTTGACAAAGGGAGATACATTCTCATTATTCATTTAAAGTAAATTATATATAAAAAGAAAATAGGTAAAATTATATAATTTCTCCTTGTACTATAGCTCAATTGACATAATGTTGTATAACTAACTTCAAAATCAAAAGTTCAATTCTTCTACTATCATATTATTTTACTTATAGGGAAAGTTTTTCATTTCATATTAAATCACACTTTATTTTTTTTATTGACAAGTTATAAAATAGTGATAAATACATCGAGGCTATATCTTCTTTATACGAAAAATTGGTTTAATGTAAATAATTTACTATTACAAAAATAAAATAGGGATTAGAGTGTTGGATTTGCATCTTTGACCTCTTGATTGATAATACATGTTTTATGTTAGTTGAGTTATATTCATGTTAACAAAAATGTTGAATATATATATATATATATATGTTTGTTTGTTTGTTTGTTCATTCATTCATTCATTCATTCGAAGACAATAGAAACCAATACGCAAGAACATTGACAAATATTAAAAAATCAAAAGCTTATATATTATTAATCCCATTAAAAGAAGAACAAAAAAAAAACTTTATTATTATCATTATCAAAATACATCGATAAAAGAAAAATCGAAAGAATAAAAAACATGGGTTTGACCTTCATATATTCAATCATTTGTCTATTTTTTAACTCTTTTAAAATAACCATTTTAACCAAAATACACGTAGTTCAACTGACATAATACTCTTGTACTATCAACTTGAAAGTCAGAGATTCAATTTCTCCACCTTACATATTATCAAAAATAATAATAATAATTTTAGTTTTGTAAAAAGAGTTAACGTAGATATGTATTAATATCATCAAATAGGTTGGATGAATAGATAAATCATCATGTAAATTTCCTTTCATGATTTCTTTTTTACTTTATTGAAAAATATATATGGAATGAAAGAATTCTCTAACTTCAAAGTTAATAATTTATATGCTTATTTTGCACTTTTTTTAATATTATTTATCTTATAAATATTAAAAGTTTTATTACACTCCTACACCTTGTGTGTTAGGCTTGTCTTTGTAGTCTTCCACATGAATGTTCTAGTAAACCCAAGATATTAAATGACGTATGGTTGAAAATTATTTGATCAAATTATTCAAAGAATTCTTTTAGTATAATGGAAAGTGAGGGATTTAAACTACATATTCTTGGTCGTTAGTTCACATTACATGTCAATTGAACTATACTCCCTTTGACAATTATTTAAAAGTTTAATTATTATATGTATCCTCCCATTACAAACGAGCTAGCTACTATAAATCATCCCTCATCTCATCAAAGTTTTAAAGAAAGAAGGTTTAGATCTAATTCACTTAACCAATATCATTTTAGATGGGACTAGAGATTAACAAAATTTTATTCAAAGTTTTGATACACATTAATTTTGGTTAAACTATACAAAATGACTATAAATTTTGAGCTAAATTTTAGTTATACCCTAGACTTTTGAAAAGTTCCATTTATACATTTTGAAAGTTTGAAACTTACTTAAATCAAATAATCTTAAACTTTGAAATTGTTCTAAACATATTTTTTACATTAAATGAAGGATGAAAATTTGTGGTATATATCGCTTATAATGAGTAATAATTAGAAGGCTTTACGTGATATTATTTAACAATTACACAAATGGTCTATTAGAATGTCAAACCATGCCAAAGTTAAGATATAACTTCACAATAATGAATATGCATAGTGTGTATACTTATTCCTTTGAAGTCAGAGGTTTAAACCTACAATATATTTGTATCCAAAAAGTTGTCAACATTTCATCTCAAAAAATAATATCATTAAAATTATTTATATAATTAACTTTTACAATTTAACCTTTTGTCATGTCAATTATTTATGTGAAAATGATATCATGTATATCTTTTAATTTTTATACATTAGCTATGACATCGATTTCCATCTTATTTTAACAAAAAAAAAAAAACTAATCTTAACATAATTTTTTGAAACAAAATTTTAAATTTCAAAGATAAAAATGAAAATTTTCAAACTCTAGAAATATAACTGGAAACTTATCTCGTTTTAACCATAAGTGTATTTTGTATAATTAAAAGCTTAATTTTTTTCTCAAGTTGTAAGGCTAAACAGATATGATAATGGATCAAACTATATATATGGGATCCAAGTATACAATTGAGAATGAAAAAAAAAAAAAGAAAAGAAATGACAATAAAAATAAAATTGAAAATGTTAATATAGGTATATGCATGAACCAGGAGACAGAAAAAATGAAGTGGAGGTAGCAATTATATGTAGTCTAATTGTATAGCTTAAGGGGACAGATAGATTCACTTAGTGGGTGATTGAGCCAATCAATTTGGTGAAAGCTCTCTTCATTAACATTTAAAGTAAAGAAAAACACACATCCACTACTAAATCACTGTGACTTAGTCAAGCAAAAAGTTAGCCACTTTTCTAAAAGTCACTTCCAATCTTTCTTTGCTAAGATTCCAACCCTAATTAATTTAATTAGAAATCTATTTTTATTGGGGTTGTTTTAAAGAATATATATATACTAGAATCCAATTTTTAGTGAAAGTATGTTGGAATTGTAACCATCCAAAATTTGAGATCAATTTTAATTTATTTATCTTAAATTATTTGAGTGTTATTTTGAGTTTTGAAGCTAAAATTGAATTATTAGCCGTTAAGATAATTCATTTTAGAATCAATTGATGGAAATTTAGTTCAATTTAGAGAAGATCTGAAATTTTAAATTTAATTTATGGAAGTTGGTTAAATAAATTTGGAGATTTTATATTCTTGAAGGAATTTAAATTGGATTTGGAATTTAAAAGGGAAATATATATATATATAAAGAAAAGGAAAAGATAGGATTTTGGGGGAAAAAGGGGGAAAAGGTTATATATATAATTGTGTGATTAGGTTTTAAAATCAAATGTTAAAAGAAAGAAAAGAAAAGTTTTTTAAAAAAATCTCCCTCCCTCTCTTTCCACGTACACAAGCAGATCCCCTCCCCCTCGATTGTTATCCTCACCTACGTTGTGTCACGGTCATGCTTGTTCAAGGCATGTTGCCCATGGCTGCATGTTTGCCTCCACCTCTTTTTACCATGCTTTCATTCTATGTATTCCATTTTGCTAGTTAGTTTACTTTCTATGTACTTTTCTTAGTGTATGACTGCTCGCCCATTTCCATATGCAAGGGTGGCAGATGTCCTTTTGTTCAGAACCCACTACCTGGGGAGATATGCTATAAAGTCATTGTTATTGCTTATTGCTTTCTAGCCCTACTACAATCTTTCCTTGCTAAAATCATGCTTTCAAATGTATGCCAAAACCTTTTTCTCTAAGCTCGTTCTTTAAAATTGTTTTTTCTGAAATGGGGGTGGAGGTTGTGAGAGGCATGATATCATCGAAATGTGTTATCTTCCTCTCCTTAATTCAGGATTATTAGGATTTTTAATGTGTTTAATTAATGATTTTGTAGGTCTCGAGTGTATAAGAAGTCGAATGAAGTGTTCGGGACGAAAAGATAATAAAACGGCCAATTTAGGAGCTAAATTGTACAAAAAGGGAAAGAAATCCGAAGAATTACAATTCTGCCCTCAGTCCGAGCATTGCAACGCTCAAAAGGAGGGTCGTGCAATGCTCAAAGATAAAAGCGTTATATTTTTGCATGGAACAGGGTGACATTGCAACGCTACGAATGCCATATGGAGGTCCACATGTTGGCTTGTGCAGTATTGCGACGCCCTTGCGCAGCGTTGCAACGCTGCGATGCCTGCTATACATCGCATTTTCTATCCTAAACATAGATCATCACACCATTTTGCCCTTTTGGGCTCATTTTCCTTCTCCTCTCAAAATTAGCTATGTTAGTGTGATTGATTTGTTTAATTAACCCTAATTTATAATCGTTAGTCACCCAAAAGCAAGGGTTGAGTAAGTTTGTGAAGTCAAATTGGGATTCCATTTGATAAACATTACTTTCTAATCTAGATAACTCTCTCTCGAATAGTTGGTTAAACAATGGAAATCAATTATTTGGCTTAATGTAGCCCTTAATCTTAATGATTGTTGTTTTATTGATTAGTGGAGGATTCTCGCTATTTTTTTAAATTAACTCGATCTTAAGGACTACTAGTTAGGATTCTAAGCGAGTAGACTAAGTTTTAATTTGAAAATCTCACATTAATCTTAGGATTAAGTCCATGATAAAATTGAAAGAGAATGGAATGAACTAGGTCGACCCAAGCTAGGTGTTTTATTTCGATTGATAACTTTCACATAAAAACTCACTCAATTCATTCCATGCATTTAATTTACTCCACAACATTTTAATTTTTGTGTAATTTACGTTAGTCATTTTCACAAACCCCCCCTTCGATTACATCTTATAAGTTTCGAAATTAAGAAATCTAAATCGGCTCTCTGTGGTTTGACCCTAGACTTTTCACTTATACTACTAGTTAGTATAAGTTGCTTGTTCGGAGAATTATAAATATCATTTGATTGGAGGTCTTTTGGGAGCGCCACCATAAGATTTATTCCACTACCAAATTTGGCGTCGTAGTCGGGTAGCCAACAAATTTCTTAATTTTCTAGGCTTATAGTTCCTTTCTTGCTAATACGTTTTCTCTTGATGCATGACTGACACTCCCTAGGGCTCTAGACTATTCTATTTTGCAAAAAATTACTGGGAGGAGGGAAGAATCAGAAGAGAAAGGAGATAACAAGCTGCGCTTGAAAGAAATATTTATGTTGAAGACACGTTAGAAGAAGCGTCTGAAAAAAAAAGTGTTCCTAAAAACGCACCACCAATCATGGCAAAATGTGAAAAGATACTTAGAGAGCTCGGGACACCTAATTTTGCTCAACAACTTCTTCGCATTGCCTATCTAGAAACAACAGGTAATTTTGAACTGAAATCTGGATTAATCCACTTACTCATTTCCTTTTCTGGTCTACTAGGAAAAGATCCGCACAAGCACCTAAAGAAATTCTACGTTGTGTGCGATGGCATGAAGCTGAAAGGGGTGACCCAAGAATAGATCAACATGGGGGCATTCCCATTCTCGTTGAAGGAAGACGCCAAGGAGTGGCTCTGAAGGAACCCTAAGGTCCATAGCGGAAGCAAAGATCGGTCCCAAAATTATTTTTTACAGAATACAAAATTTACATAACCTTTATGCATTATCACAGAAAATTGCAACATGCAAAAAGAGAAGGAAAATAGAAATAAGGGTGAGGAAAATAGGAAACTTACCCTTGAAGAATCGTTCTTCATGAATTTCTTCCTCTTCGATCACGAACAATCACAATCCAAGATGGCCACCACCACAAAATCTTCCTCTGTATTCTCTGTAGGGGAAGAGAATCATAGAAGGTATGGGCTTGTGTATTTTTGGGAAGAGGGAAAGTATTTTTGGAGAGGGAAAAGAAAAAAAAATCTGTGGGATCTTGATCATTCAGAGAGAAATGTTCTCTGTGTAAAACAAAAGAAGAAAATCTCTTGAACCACCCCACTCACCACATTAATTTTAGAGAGAAATAAGAGGAGGGGAGTTATTTCTCTCCCTATAATTTTGAAAATTAAAATTAAAATAAAATTAATTTAAATTTAAATAATATATATATATATATAACTTATTATATGTATATATATATATAACTTATTATATGTATATATAACTACATGTTATATCATATATAACACATAACTTATAGTTTTTATTGATACAGCCGTTATTACGAACAATTTGGGAAGGGTTGACTTATTGATTATGGTTAAAATCTTGTGGACACAAATGTATGAGAGTGCAACTATCAAGCTATAGTGGTGTGATTCGATAGTTAACGAATATTGATAATTCGGACTAAAGAGTTTTAGCCAATTAATCTTAATCATTGGAGCTCATGATCTGTAGGTCCATAAAGTCCCTCTACTAGCTCATAAAACATGAACACCTTGATTTAATAAATTGAGTGAATTTGGAATGATATCAATTTGAATTGTTTAAATTGAATTAAGGTTTGAATTTGAATAACTTCAAAATCAAATTAGGGTTTGTTTAATTATATTCGATATAACTCACATTTAATTAAACAAAATTGAAGAGTTTATAATATTTAAATATTGATTTAAATATTAATTGCATGAATAGGATTCATGTTTAAAATTTGGTGTGTGATTAATTTAATATTTGATAATAAATTATTTAATTAATTAAAAAATCAAATTAATTTCCAATTTTAAATACAATTTGAGAAATTGAATTTTTTAAATGTTGATTTTGATTATTTATGAATTAAATCAAACTGGTTTTAATTAATTATGAATTTAATTGGAAAATTGGAAATCAAGAAATTAAATTTTAAATTTTAAATTTGAGAAAGTGGATTTTTCCCATTTTTCTCAAGTATGAGATGCTTCTCATGCACAATCACACCATTCCCACTTGAATTAGGAAGTACCTATTGGCCATCAATTAGATTGAGTGTGGCTGCATGCTGGAGAAATATAAAACTCTCACAATTTGCTAAATTGAGGTAGCCAAGAAGAGATTCAGCTGGAAAAATTAGTTTTCAGCTACTTCATCTTCTTCCTCACAAACTCTTTCAATTTTCTTCACCAAATTCACTCAAATTCGAGTTCCATCACTCAAATTCAAGGCTGAGAATAGTAGGAAAGATCTCTTGGTGGTTCACTGTCAATTTGGAGTTGAAAACACGGGAAAAGCAGCTTGGATTTGGGAGAAATCATCAAATACACCTCATCAAATGCTTAGTGATCACAAATTAAATGTAATTAGAGTGATTATTGATTCTATTTGCTTCTGTTCCATGCTTTTGTATTCTATCAGATACACCTTACCAAGTTCTTAGTGATCACAAGGTGTACGCTCACCATTGTGCATGTCGGGATCAAATAGCCGAATGGGATAAAGATGATCTCGACCCTTAGAGAGACACCTTACCCACGAGTTAGTTGAAACCATGGAAGGGAAAGCCCCTCAAGACATTCTGTGTGTCTTAGAAAAGTGTCGTGTTGTCGAGTCGGACCGCTTACACAAGTTGCTGCCTCCAAAGAGGAGGAAAAGGAAGCATAGGTGCCGAAAGTTCCTTCCAGGGGACAAAGTTCGGGTGAGATTGCACCCAGAATAGTTTTTATTGCAAGGCTAAAGAGAACGTCGTCTCATGAGGAGATATGAAAAACTGGTGGATGTCATCGATTAAGTTGGGAAAGCCTCTTATCGGGTGTAATTACCATCGTGATTGGAGATTCATCCTATCATCCACGTAAGTAAATTGAAGCTCTATCATCTCGACCATGGTAATGAGCGATGTAGTGTTGTGACATGTCTGCCTGCTAGGACGAAAAGAACAATAGAGGAAGAAGTCAATAAGAGACTTACTAGAAGAAGCAACAGAGTTAAAAGACTAGGATAAGGTTTTGAAGAGTTCCTGGAGAGGTGGAAAAGCCTCCAAGATAGAGAAGTTTGTTTGGAGTGCATAGAAAACCTCAAGTCAACTGCTCAACAATTTATTGAGTTCGAGCAAAGCACAAAAAAAAAATCATTACACAACAAAAGCTTTAGTAATATATATATTATATATATAGCATGAAATTCCTACCGTTTAATTAGAAATTTCTTTCGAATTATTAAGAGCGTGTTTGGATATGGTTTCGATTGACGGGGATGTCAACCAATTGAATGGGAGAGAATGTCACGATCATGCTTGTCCAGGGCAATGTTGCCCATGGCTGCCTGTCTACCTCTACCTCTGTTTACCATGATTTCATCATATGTATTTCATTTTGCTAGTTAGTTTACTTTCTATATACTTTTCTTAGTGTATGACCGCTCGCCCATTTCCATATACAAGGATGACGGATGTCTATTTGTTCAGAATGCACTATATGGGGGTAAGACTAATCACTGTATCCTCATACCCATAGTGGTATGCTATAAAACTGTTGTTGCTTATTGCTTTCTAGCCTACTACAATCTTTCTTTGCACAAATCTTGCTTTCAAACATTTGCAAAAACTTTTCCTCTAAGCCTGTTTTCACTGAACAAGGGTGAAGGTTGTGAGAGGCACTCGGTGTGCCATCGGTGATTTGAACTTGAGTTGGCTGACTTGTTCTTGAGTAAGAACAAGTTTCGCATAATCGCTAAGTGAAGCTTTTGAAAGGGCGATTGTGACATGTTGCAACAGCCTAGCTGCTGCCTCAGTCCAGCCCACCATCGACCTCGCCAGCCACCACCAACCGAGTCGCCATAGTCATGCCAGCTGAGTTGTTATCAAAGCTTCAATTGCTGTCCATGGTTGGTTACAGTTTCGCTAGCCATCGAGCACCGTACGTTGTCGTCGATCCATCCGTGCCGTTGTTTGGGCATTATAGTCTGTTTGCGTCATTGCTGCCGAAGATTGCCATCGCCAGATTTGTCAGTTTGGGTAAGATTTCTGCCAATTTGGTTGTTTCTAGTTGATTTTTGAATACCTGTTTACTTTGAGACATTGTTTGGTTGATGCACATTGTGTTTCAGCTTTATATTTGAGTTTTGGAGGGTGATGAGGTGTCGTTTTGTGAAGTTGGAGTTTGTTTCGGCGATTTTTGGTGGTTTTGGTTTGTATTGGTGGATTTTTTTGGAATTCTTGAATGCCCATCAAGGTCTTGGCCTAAAATCTTTTGGGTTTTATTTTAAGGTTGGAATTAGAGTTTTTGGAAGGAATTTAAGTGTTCTCCATTGGAATTAAAATCCATTTTTAGTGGAGATTTTGAGAAAGCTGAAAGTACAGTAGTTGTAGGGGAAGTCATAGCATAATTGGCATAGTTGATTGTACAACCGACCTTAAGATAAAGGATTATTGATTTACAACAAAGTGATCCTTACCTTGTTGAGAAAATTTGTCAGGTAGAGTTACGTCGGGATGGTGAGTTCTCACTATCCTCATATAATGGCCTCCTTTATAACGGATGTTTATGCTTACCTGCAGACAGTGACCCTAAGAATGAAATATTAATAGAAGCTCATAGTTCCCCATTTTTTATACACCATGGTAGTACCAAGATGTACTAGGACTTGAAACGATATTACTGGTGGTATGACATGAAAAGAGAGATAGCAGAGTTTGTCAGTAAATGTTTAGTGCATCAGCAAGTGAAAGTTCTGAGATAGAAGCCAGCAGGCTTGTTGCATCCCTTGAGTGTACAAGAATGAAAGTGAGAGAATGTGTTTATGGATTTCATTGTTGGGTTGTCCTGAACAGCAAAAGACTTTATTGTGATTTGGATTGTAGTAGACAGGCTCACTAAGCTAGTGCATTTTATTCCGAGGAAGTCTACTTATTCGGTGAATAAGTGGGTGCAGTTATACCTGAAAGAGGTGGTGAGATTGCATGGAGTGTCAGTGTCTAATAGAGGCCCACACTGTACATCTAGTTTTTGGAAGAAAATCCAATCAGTTGGGTATTCAGTTAGATTTCAATACAACTTTTTACCCATAGACTAATGGTCAAACGAAACATTTAAATCAAACATTAGAGGTGTTGTGCGCTTGTGCATTGGAGTTTCAGGGAGTTGGGACTCTCATCTTCATTTGATAGAGTTTACATATAGTAACAACTATCAGGCAACCATTGACATGTCACCGTTTGAGGCCTTGCATGGGAAGAGTTCTAGGTCTCTCGTTTACTGGGATAAAGCTGATAAACGAAAGTTGCTAGGACCTAAGTTAGTGCAAACCACGAATGAGGCAATACAGAAGATTAGAGCACATATGCAAATAGCTTAGAATAAACAGTAAAGTTAAGCCAATGTTGTTGGGATTGGTGTCCTAAATCTCCCTTATATACTCGTAGTTTGTAAACTTGTATAAATAAATTGTTATTGATAAAATAATTGTTATTTTATGTGCATTAACTCAATCCAATAAACTAAGATCCTAGATTATTTTATGTAACTTAAATATGTATGTGTAGATATACAGGTGGATCATGTTTAAGTAATAACCTGAATGGTCTGCAGTAGATGGATAAGGCTAGGTACCTTATCCTAGTGACACTACAGACGATCCGCTTTGTAATTATTACAATTGTTTTAAAGTTTTATAAATGATCTGATCTTGATCATTCATGTGAAGACATATGAGTAGGAGTATCCTATACAAAGAGTTTATATAATACCAGTCCACGAAATGATTAGTCTCTCTTTCTAACACTATTACTAGAAGAAACTTACATTTCACTAGGATGACCATATGTGACTTGATTTTAATTCTGAGTGAGTTTCTAACTCCTACCTATGAAGACAATCCTTTAATTCACATGGGTGAGAATGGCCATATTCACCAACTCAATATGCCTACCATTTTGGGGATTCATGTGAAAGGGGAGTTGGGAACTCAACTGCACAAGATGGAATTCACTCATTCTCTTTGTTAGGGTAAGTAGATGAACTGCTCCCTTAAGGGCTGATTTCGGGTCTAGAACAATGAGGGTCCTTACCCTCTCACTGGCCAAAGAGGGGTCTAGTTATAGTGGAACTATGACTAATTGTTCCTTAGAAGGATCATTGGTACATAAGGAGTTAGATGTAACGACAAGGGTAAAACGGTAATTTTGACCTAACCGTACTTACAAGAAATTTGTGAAGGGTCAACGCACTATTGATTGGCTATATCCAATGGACACAAAGTATCTATAGTGTGAAGAGTATAGCTGTCGATCTTTATTGGAGTGCTTGATAATTAATGAATGTTGATTAATTTGATTAAAGAGTTTAATCAATTAATCTTATATCATTAGAGCTTCAATCTGTAAGTCCATAAGGTCCTTTGTTAGTTCAATAAGAACTAATGAGAATCAAATTAATTTTGGTTTAAATTTGAATTATTCAAATTAATTAAAGGGAATTAATTGTATAAGATACAAGTAAGATAATGTATCTTGATACATTATAAAGTATAATGTATGTTGATACATTATAGTTTAATGAGAGAGATAATTATTTGAATATGATTCAAGTATTTATTATATGAATAAGATTCATATAAAAACTATATGTTAAAATTAATGTGAATATGATTCATCTTAAATCCATATAGTTTTATGAAAGAAATAAATATTTGAATACGATTCAAATACTATTTATATAAATATGATTCATATAGAAACTATAGATTAAAATTAGTATGGATATGATTCATATTGCCATAAGTTATGTAAGAGAAAATAAACTATAGGTTATATTATATGTGATAAAATAAACTATAAGTTATATTATATATGATAAAATAAACTATAGGTTATATATTATATGAGGTATAATATATAGCTTATTTATATTAATTAGTTAATATAATTGAGTTAAAATTGATTTTGAATTTTGAATTCAAAATCAATAGCTCCTTAGGAGTTATTTCAAGTTTTGGAGGTTTCTCTCATATATGCAGTTTTAGGCAGAGGAGTGGGAAGGTTGTTGGTTTTACGTGAAAATCAATATGCAGGAGAAAGGTTCTCTCTGCTAAAAGAGATCTTCTTCCTCCATCTTACGTGGTTGTTGGTTTTACGTGGTTGCTAAAGAGTTTGGTGGCCATTGGATCCAGATCGGGTTGGAGATTGAAGCAAATGAAGTATTCTGCCCTCAAGCATAGAGCACAGGGTTGCGATGTTGTGCTTTACGCTGTAAGGCAAAATGCCCAGCATCGTTATGCTTAGCAGTAGTGTTGCAATGCTACAGCGGAGTGCACGATCCTGTGTGCAGCTTAAGGTACGCTATGGCAACACAAAAGCCAGTGTTCTAACGCTTCAGCCGCAACGTTGCAACGTTCTAAGTTCCTTCAGTGTGCACATCAGGCAGTTCGTGGTCATGGAATCGAGCAGCTTATAGCGGTTATGCAACAGTTTTTTTAGCTTTTTTTCATTTTATTTTAATTAATTAATTTACTTGCTTTTTAATTAATTAAATTAATATAATTGTTACATTTATTTAATCAATTGTTTAGGATGCCAATTTTGGTCCATTGTTGCTTATTTATATTATCATATATGTGAGATATGGATTATTATTTATATAGCATATTGTATGTCATATAGATTAAAATCCCACCATAAGATAAACATAAAATCATGCATCATATTTAATATAAGAGTTATATTATATAGTTGCATGATTTAATTAAGCATGCTTATACATCATATTTAATATAAAAGTTATATTATATGATTGTATGCATGGTAACATGTCCATGCATCATACTTTATTATAAAAGTTATATTTATATGATGTATAATATTGTAGGAATGTATCAGAAACAACGGAAGCAACAAGGATCATTTAAGCACTCTAATTCATTAATTTTGGCAAAATATAAAGCAGCTCTTGAAGAAACAAGTGAATTTCATGACATACCTTTGTAGAACTTCTTCAAAGCTTAATCACCAACTGCAATCTTCTCCGAATCTCGTTGCAGACCACCTCAAGATTTTCCCCACTATTCTCTTGGTTCTCTAGATTGAGTTGTGGGAATCAAAACAAACTTGGAGGGATTAAGGAGAATTTCTCACAGCAGTAATCTTGTTGGAGAGCACTTTCTTCAGCACGAATTTTCACTAAAATTCTCTCTTAATTGCATGCCCCAAATTCATTCTAATCTCTTCAATATATTGCAAGTTATCATGCAAGGAAGAGAGTTTCATGAGTTACAACTCATGCTTGGAGTTAATGAATAAGAGGAAATGGAAATTGTGTGAGCAAAAAGAAGATGGATAATGGAATATCTCAATATTCCATTTTTGCATGGTATTTTTCAATTTTCCAATTTTATCCCAAAATTAAAAACTTGATTTTTCAAATTTCATTTTGGATTTAAAACTGAAAAATTTTAATTTTATAAAATTAATTTTATAAATTAATTTTTAAATAAAACTAATTAATTTAATATCAAATATTAAATTAATTTTTACACACATCCATCTTTATATATTTAAATCATATTTAAATATAAATTCTTCTATTCCGTTTAATTCTCAAACTAAACACATAATTATATCTCATATAATTACTAATTCTTTTAATTTTAATTTGAACGTTTCAAATTAACTTATCACGCTATTCTAAAGCTAGTCCAATTACGAGCCAGTAGGGAGGACCTCGCGGACCTACAGATCATGAGATCCAACGATCCGAGATTAATTGGCTAAACTCATTAGACCAAATTAACCCTCATTCATTAACTAATGGGTCAATCTACTAAAGCCCATAATTGGACTCCCCTCACTATAGATATATTATGTCCAATTTAATCATATTCAGCAAGTCGACCCTTCACAAGTTGTTCGTAATAACGATTGGGTCAAATATCTGTTTTAGCCCCAAGATTACGTCTTGTTCCTCAAGTTCCCACTGATCCTCTAATGAACAACTGGTTTATGATCCAATCACTAAACCAAACTCTCTCAACCCAGTGAGAGGGCGGGACCCCTTGTTCAAGACCTGGATTCAGTACTTGAGAGAACAATCTTTCTCCTATTCCTAAATTGGGTAGGCATGAACTTCATCTTGCATCCTATGTCCCCAGCTATCTATTAGGTCTTATCCCTGAAATGGGAGGCTTATTGAGCCGACGCTGTTGAGCCAACCCTCACCAATGCAAATCTAAGGATAATCCTAAATAAACAGGAGTTCATAGTTAGCTTAGGATTAAGATCGAGTTACCTAGGTTATCTAGATGAAATAGTTAGTCTTATGCAGTAAACAACGTTATAAAGTAAGAGTGACTTATTTCTTGGTCAGATCTAATGCAAACTCATTGCATAGGACACCCCCACTCCTCATGTCATAACATGTACGAATTAGGATCACATCGTATGTAGTACTTTACAACTCTTTGTAACAACTACAGAGTAGGCCCATCCAATAGTGTTATCAGAACAAGGTACCCAACCTTATTCATGTACTATAAATCATTTTGACTATTTACTCGTACCTGATCCACTCTTGTGTCTCCACATAAAGTTCAAGTACTCATGTAATAGTCATGAGTCTTAGTTTATTGGATTTAGACTTTCATACAATTTATAAAATCAATAATAAGTTTATTGATTATAGAAAATGTTTATCATTTTACAAACTGCGAGTTTTAGGACATAAAACCCGAAAAATATAAGTGTTATATTATTTGATGGATGTGTTATATATTTTCGTATTGTATAATATAAGTGTTATATTATGTAATGGAAATAGAAATGCATGAAGCATGACATTACCTTAGAAATATAATTGTTATATTTTTATATATGTCATTAGATGCATGACTTAGGTTTTAATTGTTTCATTAATCCTTATAAGTGTTATAGGTCAATGAAATTAGAATTAAAATTTATATTCAAGAGCTACATGTAAACAAAGGTTAAATTAATTTTGAATTGTTTAAAATCGATTACACCTAAACCTATGTTAAACATATTTCTAATGTGATGAGAAATAAGATTAAACTTTTATTTTCTTTTTAATAGGATTAAATTGAATTAATAAAAGATTAAATTTATAACATAGTTGTCTATTAGAGACCTTTGTCTAAGGAAGGTTCTGTCTAGGCTGGGGTATTTAAGTTAATGAAAACAAAACACCCCTACCTAGGAACTGACATGGAAGGTGAATTAGACAAATATGTTATAAACATGCAACAAATGATTTAGTTTATTAAAGTGTTTAATGAACAAAATCATTTATTGTTAAACTATCTAATATAAGAGTTATATTAGACAAATTTAACAATCACTTAGATAAGGTAATTAGCTAGATTTACCTAAGTAATAAACCCCAGGTTTTAAAATACTTAGTGGGTGGAAATAGATATATTAGTAGGATGAAATAGATATATATGATATATCAATTTTTCACACACGTTCTCCCTTATAGTTCACACCGTGAGACTCATGCTTGGCTTTGAGGCGCCCTGGGAGCATCCCCCTTCGGATGGTGTTTACATAGGTCAATATCAAGGTGAAATGGAAAGAGTATTTATAGTAAGTGGGAGAAGAGTGTGTGTCAACATGTCCTACAATCTCCTTCATTCGTTTGTATCGTGAGACCTTCTTGCATGGCCTCGAGGCATCCTGGGAGCACCCCCTTCGAATAGTTTGTGCATTATGTCAATATCAAGGAAAACTCTAGAAATGGATAGAATCGCTTTAGTTTTTTCCCCAATCGGGTTTTTCATTCGATTGGCTCATTGGAGCGAAACTCTAAGGTCTAAAATGAAAGGTCACACTTATAGGAAATTGTTAAGCAAGTTAATAATTTCTTGACCAAATCAATGGTAACTAATTATATAGGAATAAGAGTTATTCTGGTGTAATAATTGGTTGAGAGTGTCTCAGTTGAGTGAAGGGGTGACTGACCACCCTCGATTGCTTTTGTTCTAAATCACTGAAGCATCGCTGCAAAATTTAGATGTTAAATGGGGTTCATTAAAATTTTGCTAAACGATTGGATTTATAAGAGTTGTGCTAAAATCTAATATAGATCAATTTGTTTTATTTCAAAAATATGTTAAGTTCAGTTCTTTCATTGTTAGCCTCTTTAAATTTGACCAATACTAATTACAACACAAAAGATTCACTTAAAATTATTTTCGTGGTTGACAACCTTAATTTCGTCTAGATTGAGGAATGCTCTCCAGTCCCAACCACTGATGCAACACAAAGTGTTCGTGATGCATACGAAAAATGGACAAAGGCCAACGATAAGACTCGAGTTTACATTTTGGCGAGCATACCCGATGGCTTAGCCAAAAGATTTGAAAGCATGGTCACTGCACTTCCGATCATGTAATCAGTGAAAGAATTGTTTGGACGAGAGTCCTCATAATTCAAGCAAGATGGGTTATCTTGGATGAAACCAGTAATGTCAGTTCCCTAAATGAACTCCAGTCCATATTGAATATCAAGGGACTGATAGAGGAGACAAATGTTGCCAGCTCTAGTGAAGTTTATCAGAGAGGTTTGTCCTTTAAGATAAAACTTGGAGTTTATAATGAGTTTGAAGGTGATCCCACTGCTCTCTTTAAAAGGAAAAATATATGTTATTAGATAATGTATATGTCGTTCCTAATATTAAGAGAAACTGAATCTCTGTTTCTTATTTGATTGAAAAAAGATATTATTTTTCCTTCTAAAAAAATAAAGTGTTTATTTTCAAGAATGAAATGCAGATAGACTTTGTTTCAATGGAAAGTAACTTGTATGTACTAAGATTTTTAGTTACAAAGGTTGTCCTTAATGTTGAAATATTTAGAACAGCAACAACTACTAAAAGACTAAGTGTTTCTCCTAAAGAAAATCCAACCTTTGGCATCTAAGGTTAGGTCTCATTAATCTCAATAAGATTGAGAGATTGGTAAAAATTGGAATTCTAAATGATTTAGAAGAAAACTCTTTACCTGTATGTGAGCCATGCCTTAAAGACAAAACGATCTTTTATTGAAAAAGGTTATAGAGTCAAAGAGACCTTAGAGCTTATACATTAGATCTTTGTAGTCCGATGAATGTAAAAGCAAGATGTGGGTATGAATATTTCATCACTTTCATAGATGACTATTCAAGATATTGGTATCTTTACCTAATGCAATACAAGTCTGAAGCACTAGAAAGGTTCAAGGAGTATAAGACTGAGGATGAAAACTTATTAGGTAAAAAGATAAAAATACTTTGATCTAATCGTGGTGGAGTGCATATGAACTTAAGATTCCAGGACTATATGATAGAACATGGAATAACGTCCCAACTCTTAGCCCTAGGTACACCGTGGCCGAATGATTATCGATAAAGAGAAATAGAATCCTGTTAAACATGGTTCGGTCTATGTTAGACATGGTTCGGTCTATGGTGAGCTATGCTCAACTTTCTGATTCATTTTGGGGATATGCAGTAGAGACTGCTATTTATATCTTGAACAATGTTCCCTCAAAAAATGTTTCTAAAACACCTTATGAGCTTTGGAGAGGTCGTAAAGGTATTTTACGTACTTCAGGATTTGGGGATATCCAACACATGTGTTAATGTTAAACCAAAGAAGTTGGAGCCTCGTTCAAGAGTATGCTTATTTGTAGGCTACCCCAAGAAAACGAGAGGTGGGTACTTCTTTGATCCAAATGAGAATAAGGTGTTTATATCAAAAAATGCTACCTTTTTGGAAAAAGACCACCGAGGGACCACAAACCACGAAGCAAAATAGTATTAAGTGAATTTCTAATGAGACTACTGAGACTACAACAAGGGTAGTTCAAGAGTCTAGTACATCAACAAGAGTTATGGATGTTGATTCATCTAGTTAATCACATCCATCTCATGAGTTGAGATTGCCTCAACGTAGTGGAAGGGTTACGAACCCACCTGTTCACTACATGGGTTTAACAAAAGCCCAAGATATCATACCTGATGATGGAGTTGAGGATCCATTCTCTTACAAGAAAGCAATGGAAGATGTTGAATGGATTAAATCCATGAATTAAAAAATAGAGTCCATGTACTTCAATTCTATCTGGGAGCTTGTGGATCAACCTGATGGGGTAAAATCTATATATCACAAATGGATCTACAAGAGAAAAAGGGGTGTAGATGGAAAGGTACGCATCTTTAAAGCTAGACTAATGGCAAAGGGTTATACCTAGGTTGAGGGAATAGACTACGAAGAACCTTTCTCACCTATTGTCATCTTAAAGTCTATTAGAATTCTCTTATCCATTGCCACATATTACAACTATGAGATATGACAAATGGATGTCAAGACTGTCTTTTTGAATTGTAATCTTGCAGAGACCATCTACATGAATCAACCAGAAGGATTTATTGAGCAAGGTCAAGAGCAAAAAGTTTGTAAGCTTAATCAATCCATTTATGGATTGAAACAAGCATCTCGATCTTGGAATATAAGATTTGATACTACGGTCAATCTTATGGCTTTGATCAGAATGATGATGAGTTTTGTGTTTACGAGAAAATCTCGTGGGTCCTGTAGTTTGTAATTGTACTGTACAAACATTTTATTTATTTAATAAAATATGAAATGTTTTATTCGACATTTAGTAGTATTAACCCACAAACCAATAAACTAACATCCAAGGTTATCTTCTGTAGTTTAAATATGTATGTAGAGACATACAGGTGGATCATGTTTAAGTGATAGCCTAAATTATCTTAGTATATGGATAAGGTTGGGTACCTTATCCTGGTGACACTATGAATACAGCTCGTTTTGTAGATGTTATAATTCTTTTAAAGTGCTACAAATGATCTGATCCTGATCATTCATGTGGAGACATGTGAGTAGGGGTATTCTATACAAAAGAGTTTGTATAAGACTGGACCACGAAATGACTAGTCTCATTAAATAACACCATTCATAATAGAGACTTACATTTCACCAGGATGACCATAGATCACATGACCTGAATCCTGAGTGAGTTGTGAACTCCTGCCTATGAAGGCAGTCCTTCATCTGATTAAGGAGTTGTGAACACAGCTACACAAAATGAAATTCACTCATTCCCTAATGTCAAGGTTAGTAAATAAACTGCTCCCTTAAGGAATGATTTCAGGGCTTGAACAATGTGACACCACACCCTCTCTTGACCCAAGAGGGATCTGATCATAGTTGGATTATGACTAATTGTTCATTGGAGGGATCAATGGTACTTAAGGAGTTAAATATAACTATAGGGGCAAAACAATAATTTTAGTCCAATATGTATAATTACGAGTCATGTCATATGTAATACATAACCTATAGTTTTTATATTGTATCAAATACAATA
The DNA here is from genome assembly GCF_027475165.1 of Benincasa hispida. Classification (NCBI taxonomy): domain Eukaryota; kingdom Viridiplantae; phylum Streptophyta; class Magnoliopsida; order Cucurbitales; family Cucurbitaceae; genus Benincasa; species Benincasa hispida. Next base: position 80,685,809 of record NC_143488.1, read on the forward strand.
TAATCTATAGTTTTTAATTCTCTCATCAATGGATGGTATTTAAATCATATTTATACTAAATTCAATTATATGAATCTCATTCATATAATTAATATTTGAATCCTATTCAAATTTAATTTCTCTCTAAATAAACTTTATACTATAATGTATCAAATACATTATATTAATTATATCATATATAATTAATTTATATTAATAATATCACATATAATTAATTTATATTAATTATATGATAAAATTAATATAATGTATTTAATATATTATAATCTAAGTTTATTTGAGAGGAAATAAATATTTGAATATAATTTTAATATTAGTCATGTGAATTAGATTAATATAATTAAATTTAATATAGATTTGATTTATATTAAATATCGTATATTATTGAGAGAATTCAAACTATAGATTATATTGTATGTGATACAAAATGAAAATTATAAGTTGTGTGTTATATTTGATATAACATATAGTTTTATATATATATATATATATATATACATACATATGACTTATATTTAGTTTTATATATATCCCCTTAATTCTCTCAATCAACGTGTTGGTAGGGGTGGTTTTCGCGCAGGATCATTGAAGAAACGAGTGTAAAAAAACTTCTGTTTTTTCCTGAAAAAGTTCCCTCTCTCTAAACCTCTCTCCCTCTTCCAAAATTCTATGAAGCCCACACCTCTTGCATATTTTGTGGTGGTGTCTTGGTTTCTTGGATCATGGTTGATCATGACTGGAGAGGAGGAATATCGTGAAGACTGTTGTGATCTTCGAGGGTATGTATCCTTGTCCCTTTTTCCTCTTAATGCATGCGGTAAATTTTTCCAATTTATGCATGATTGTTTGTTCTGTAATTTTGTGTTCTGTAAAATAAAAATTGGGCCAATTCCCGCTTAAAAAACTTCATAGTTCATACAGTATGTGGATGATATCCTACATATTGGGAATGATGTAGGATTATTGACAGATGTAAAGAAATGGCTAGCGGACCAATTCCAAACGAAAGATTTGGGTGAGGTGCAATTTGTTCTAAGAATCCAAATTATGAATGATCGTAAGAACAAAACTCTAGCCTTGTCTCAGGCATCGTATATTGACAAGAAGCTTGTCAGATATTCGATGCACAATTCCAAGAAGTGTTTATTACCATTTAGACATGGAATCGTCTTGTCTAAAAAATAGTGTCCTAAGACTCCTCAAAAGGTTGAGAAAATGAGATGAATTCCCTATGCATCGACTATTGACAACCTTATGTATGCAATGTTATGTACCAGACTTGACATTTGTTATACAGTAGAGATTGTCAATAGATATCAATCTAATCCAGGATTAGATCATTGGACAACGGTCAAAACAATCCTCAAATATCTACAGAAAACAAAGGATTATATGCTTGTGTATAGAGCTAAGGATTTGATCCTTATAGGATACATGGACTTTGACTTTCAAACTAATCGGGATTCAAGCAAGGATTTGATCCTTATAAGATGCATCGCAGACTCCATTATGGAAGTTGAATACATAGCTTCTTGTGAAGCTGCTAAGGAAGTTGTTTGACTAAGGAAGTTCTTTACTGATTTGGAAGGCTTTCCAAATATATCTCTGCCCATTACACTTTTATTATAATAATAATGGTGTTGTGGAAAATTCAAAGGAACCTAGGAGCCATAAAAGAGACAACACATTGAAAGAAAATATCACTTGATCTAAGAGATTGTACAACGAGGTGATGTGATAGTCATGAAGATAACTTCAAAGAACAACAGTGCTTATTCATTTACGAAAGCTCGCGTAGCTAAAGTGTTCGAGGGTCATCTAGAAGGTCTAGGTCTATGTGGCATCTTGTCTAGGGTAAGTGGAAGATGTTACTAAAGTATAATGTATGCCCTAGTTTATTGTATTGTGTGTTTTATTTGTATTGTACGCTCTTGTAACGCCCCCCCCCCCCCCCCCCCCCCCCCAACTTCCAATTATGCTTCTAGGACGATACTACATGCATGCATAGGCTTGATGATATATTTCACAAAGAAAAATTAATAAAAGAAATAAAAATTTTATTTCATTAAATAAAGCTCTAAAATGATAAAATCCTAAAAACATGTTTGGGGTACTCTTGACTCTAGTTTAGAACAAATTAAGCGAATAAATAAATTAACAAATGAATCAATAAAATAACCAAGAGTTTTAAATGCTAGACTCCTAACCAAATCTTGTCTAATTAAAAGAAACCTAAGTGCAAAAGTGATATCAAGTCCCACCAGCTGGTTCACGGATTCTTCCTGTCATTTGTCGTCTGGTCTTTTCCCTTACCTGAAACATGAAGAGAAAAGAACGAATATAAATATACCCAATAAGCGATCCACTACTGGGCCCACTAGGTGACCTTTCTATCAGGACTTAAGTACATTACATATCATAGGCGTGGGCATAGGCATAAGGGGTGGACCCGAATGCACACTTTCATAAGTAGTAATTTCATAAGCATAAGTGGTGACCCTAAGGGAACACCAAAACATAGTCATGAAATGTGAACTCAAAGGCTCACAACATGCGATGTACGTAGCCCGACAAGAACACAAACAATCACTATCAGTCTACTTAGTCATAAGCATACATCGGTCTTCACAGTCCATTCATCAATCAACACAGAAACATTCATATAAATTCATAATTTCCATGGCATAAGCATAGGCCTCCATAACACCCTTAACAGCCTAACATAGCAAGATACAACATTTCAATCCAACATACTGAATCACGCTTTTAGTGTAATCACATACTTAATACCTACATGGGTTCGAGAGCAAATCGATAGTAAATCTCTTACCTCAGATTAAGCCCAAAACAAATTAAACCGAGTAAAGTAACCTTTCTTCTAGCTTTTCCAAACTTAGTTAGGTTCCAAGACAAAGGGCAAAATAATTCTAATTTTAACCATCTAACCCAAATTCATTCGTAAAATTATTTTAGAAGCCTTCACTTCACTTACCCAAGTAGCCAAAACTCCACAATTCTTCAGCGGCACACGGAGGAAACCAATCGGCGATGCGAGTCGTTGACGACGGCCAGCACGAAACCAGATCTGGAATGGTGACCGGACAATTTTCACGACCGACGAATGAGAAATTTGGTGACGACTAACACTGGCGGCTCGACCCGCGAATGAAATAGACCCCGACTACCAGACCCGCACGTGCACAGACTCGAAGGCTCGCGCGAAACCAAATATGTTGGACAAAAGAGGTCCGATCGGCTAGGTGCATGCAACGTGGCTTCATCAGCGAGGTGGTCGTCAGACAAAAAGGGGATCTGGACGGCTGGCAACAGGGTCGGCGCACACGGGTGAGATAAGCGTCAGCGGTGGCGTGATGTGCTGGCTAGTGTCATCTGGGAAGCGGCGGTCGAACACATGAAGAAGGAACGAGGGGACCTGGCGTAGAAGAGTAGAAGGAAATATTTTCTTCTACAATCTTTTGTTTTTGAACACATACCAAGGCCAATTTAAGCCTAATTTATAACCAATTTCCTTTTCCAAAACCCTAAATCCCAATATATAAATATAATAATTCTTTTCCCTCAATAAATATGTATATTTATTTTTAACCCTTCCTTTCCATCACTTCAAACCCAAACAAATAAAATTCCAAAAAGAAATTAAATCTCAATCATTAATCCAATTGAATTCCAAATAAAATCCACCCATTCCAAAACCAATATTAAATTCAATTTTCACTAATTGAATTAAATCCATATCTTTTACCAACTTTAATATAAATTGATTTGCCTCTTCAAAATAAACAAATTTCAAATTTCTAAAATCTGAAATATAATCTCGAATAATTCAAGACAATTAAATACAGTTTCCTAAAAATTTGGGTTTTCAAAACTCCTCTCCCTTAACTTTAGGACAAGTGGAAGATTGTTGAGATTGATGTCCTAAACTTTAGGACAAGTTTGTAAACTTGTATAAACAAATTGTTATTAAAATAATTGTTATTTTATGTGCACTAACTCAATCCAATAAACTAAGATCCTGGGTTATTTTATGTAACTTAAACATGTATGTAGAGATATACAGGTGGATCATGTTTAAGTAATAACCTGAATGGTCTATAGTAGATGGATAAAACTGGGTACCTTATTCTAGTGACACTACAAATACGGTATGTCACCAGAATAAGGTATGTTTTGTAATTGTTACAATTGTCGTAAAGTGTTACAAATGATCTAATTCTGATCATTCTTGTGGAGATATGTAAGTGGAGGTATCTTATATAAAGATTTTGTATAAGACCAGAGCACGAAATGATTAGTCTATCTTCTTAACACCATTACTAGAAAAGACTTACATTTTACTAGAATGACATAGGTGACTTGACCTTGCTCATGAGTGAGTTGTGAACTTCTGCCTATAAAGGTGGTCTTTGGATTTGCATAGGTGAGAATGGCCACATTCACCGACTCAATATGCCTACCATTTTGAGGATTTGTCTGAATGGGGAGCTAGAACTCAACTGCACAAGATAAAAATTACTCCTTACTTTTTTAGAGTAAGTCGATGAATTTCTCCTTCAAGGGCTAATTCCAAGTCTTGAACAATGGTGGCCCTCACCCTCTCACTGGCAAGAGAGGGGTCTAGTTATAATGGGGCTATGACTAATTGTTGATTAGAAAGATCAATGATACTTAAGGAATTGGATGTAACTACAGGGGTAAAACGGTAATTTTGACCCAACTATACTTACGACTGTTGATTGGTTATATCCAATTGACACCAAAATATATCTACAATGCGATGCGTGTAACTGTCGGTCTTGACGAACAGTTAATTAATGTTGATTAATTTGATTAAAGAGTTTAATCTATTAATCTCATATCATTGGAGCTTCAATCTGTAGGTCCATAAGGTCCCCTTGTTAGCTCAATAAGGACGGTTGAGAATTAAATTAATTTTGGTATAACTTTGAATTATTAAAATTAATTAAAGAAAATTAATTGTATAAGATAGAATTAATATAATGTATCTTGATACATTATAAAGTATAATGTATGTTGATACATTATAGTTTAACGAGAGAGATAAGTATTTGAATTTGATTCAAGTATTTATTATATGAATGAGATTCATATAAAAACTATATGTTAAAATTAATGTGAATATGATTCATATTAAATCCATATAGTTTTATGACAGAAATAAATATTTGAATACGATTCAAATATTATTTATATGAATATGATTCATATAGAAACTATAGATAAAATTAGTATGGATATGATTCATATTAATACCATAGGTATGTGAAATAAAATAAAATATAAGTCATATTATATGTGATATAATAAACTATAGGTTATATATTATATGAGATATAATATATAGTTTAATTATATTAATTAGTTAATAGATTGAATTAAAATTTATTTTGAATTTTAATTCAAAATCAATAACTGCTTAGGAATTATTTCAAGTTTTGGAGGTATCTCTCATATATGCAATTTTTGGTGGAGGAGTGGGAAGGTTGTTGGTTTTACATGAAAATCAATATGCAGGAGAAAAGGTTATGTCTGCTAAAAGAGATCTTCTTCCTCCAGCTTTCTGTAATTTCTCTCCCAGAATAATTCTCTGAAGATCTCTCTTCTTCCACCTTTACCAAAAGTCAAACCCACACAACTCTGCCTTTAGTTCTCTCCTTGATAATAACAAGGAAGACTTCATTGGTGGTGTCCACGAAGTTGTGTTGTGGTTTTTGGGGTTAAGAAGGAGTTTTTACTATTCGTGACCACTAGAGAGGAAGTGAGAAGATTGGATCTTCAAGGGTTAGTGTTCTCATCCCTTTTCCTCTCTATTTTTTCATTAGAAACATGCTTAAGGGTGAATGTTTATCATAGTTTCCATCATTGCTCTATTTAATTAATTTCTGTAAAACGATTTCAAAGACACAAGCAGTCGCTCGCTTCTGCTGCAAGAAATTGACTCCCTTCAGATGTTAGGTGTAAGACCTGGAATTTGAAACTGATGACAAGGTGTTTTTAAAGGTAACACCCATGAAAGATGTTCTAAGGTTTCGAAGGAAAGGAAAACTAAGTCCACGATTTATTGGTCCTCTTGAGGTTTTGAAACGAATTGGCCCTGTAGCTCATAGATTGGTGCTGCCACCGTCTCTTTCTATAGTTCACAATGTTTTTCATTTCTCAATGTTGAGGAAGTATGTGACAGATCCATCCCATGTGGTAGACTACGAACCATTATAGTTGAATGAGAACTAAAGTTATGAAGAGAAGTCTATTCAAATTCTCGCAAGGGAAGTGAAGACTTTATGCAACTGAGAGATAACGTTAGTGAAAGTTTTATGGCAGAACTATCAGTTCAAGGAGGCAACATGGGAGTGGAAGGACGAGATGAGAGCCTAGTACCCAGAGCTTTTTCAGGATTAAATTTTCGAGGATGAAGGGTTCATGAAGAGGGAAGAATGTAACAACCCAAATTTTGAGACCCATTTTTAATTTATTTATCTTAAATTATTTGGGTGTTATTTTGAGTTTTAAGGCTAAAATTGAATTATTGGGGGTTAAGATAATTTATTTTAAACTCAATTCATGGGAATTTATTTCAGTTTAGAGAAGATTTGAAATTTTGAATTTAATTCATGGAAGTTGGTTAAATAAATTTGGAGATTTGATATTCTTGAGGGAATTTAAATTGGATTTGGAATTTAAGAGGGAAATATATAGATAGATAGATAGATAGATAGATAGATAGATGGATATATATATAAATAAATAAAAGGAAAGGAATTAGGATTTTGGAAAGAAAAAGGGGAAAAAGGTTATACAAATGTATTTGTGTGATTAGGTTTTAAAATCAACAGTTAAAACAAAGAAAAAGAAAAGTTTTTAAAAAAATCTCCCTCTCTCTCTCTTTCCGTGTAAAGCAGATCCCCACCCCCTCCTCCATCGTTCTCCTCACCCGCACTGCACCAGCCTAGCTGCAACCTCGTTCCAGCCTGTCGTCGACCACACCAACCACTACTGTCGTCATGCTAGTCGAGCCGTCAATCAAAGCTTCAGTCATCGTTCGTGGTTGGTTATGCTTTCTACTAACCATCGTGTATGCAAGCAAGTTCCTAAGAGCTACCACTTGATGGTATCTACTATCAGCCCCTTCAGAAGCAAACCTCAAGTTATTAGACTCGGGTTGTGGAGAAGAATCCCTACCACTAGAATTGGCAATATTATTCACTCTTTTAATAGATTCCTCAATCAAGAAAATCACACACCACTACACAAATTTGAAACCTGCAAACAGAAAAATCCCAGGCATTTTATTTCTAACTATCAAAGATTCAACAATTTCAACACAAAATCATTTCTTCCAAGCAAGTCATGCATCCATCAAGCAAAACTCAAATACAACCTAGATACTCATCAAAGGATTAAAACAAAGAAGAATGCATTACCTTGGTTAGGTTAACGCTATTGCTTGAGAGGAAGAGAAAAAGCCCTAAAAATCGAATTTTAGGTGAAAATCCCAAAAATTTCGAGCAAATTCTTGAAAATTGAGAAAAATGATGAAATTGGAAGAAAAGTTGCTTGGATTTGAAGTTTGGGGATGAAAATCAATGGGGGTAGGAAGAAATTTGAGAGAAAATTGAGTTTGAGAAGAGAGAATTTGAATGGGTATTCCTTCGAATGAAAGAAACTGCTTTAAATCGAGTTTCTATCTCGCAGCGTCGCGACGCTACTTACACAGCTTTGCAACATTGTGCCCTAAATTTTCTTTTTTTTCAAAATACAAACAAGACTAACCTAGCTTTATTAAGAACAAAGAATTAAAAATAAAATAAACGATTAAGACTAATTCTAAGAAAAATGGAAATTAAAACTAAAAGTAAACGTGTTTTATTTTTTATGCCTAGCTACCTCCAAGAAGGGCAAATTTTTAACGTTGATTGCTCGACCCGACCCGTCTTTTACGCCTTTCAAGGTATGTAAAAATTTTCGTACTTCTCTTATCCTCTCTTAAATGAATCTATATAGCCTGGGGGCTATAAGAGAACTCACTCTTTGACGAAAACCAGACAGGTCAAATTTGGGTTTTCTAATATTTGATAAAAAAAGAGAAAAAGAAAGAATCGAAAGACTCAAGTGACCCAAAAGAGTCAAAAGAAAAAAAAAGACTCAACAACAGACTCGATTTATAAGGAAAATATAAGCAATAATCAAACATGAAAAAAAATACTTGGACAAAGTACAATTTTAGGCTTGGAAGCCTCTAACTGTTTTACCTGAGACTCCTTGAGATATGGTGCGGGCTCATACTTATCCTTACTTACTTGTTTTGAACATGGTATGGGATAAACATCATATTCATCATCGATCCAAGGAAACTCCTCAATTAGATCGGCTTTAGTGCCACAGACGACGGGAAGCTCTGAATGGTTCTCCAATGTCAGCATGAAGTGTGCAAGCTCAGGGGTTTGATGGACCTCAACTGGCATGGGGCTTGAGTCTCCAGATGAAACTCGATTGAATTCTGCTCACCATTAGAAAAACCATTAGCAAGTTTACACATTACTAAATTCAACATCTTACCTTGATTAAAATTTCGAAGAATCGGCGGCTCTACTAGATTATCAATGTGAATTCCTTCACCGCTTAACTCGGTATTCTTAAAAAATGTATCTTCCCAAGACTCCTCGACTCTCCTAACCGAATCGGTAATCTGGGCAGCGATGTCACACAGATTTTGAATGTCGGCTCTAACTTCATGTCCGGAATAAAACCTATCCTGCTGGAAACTCGATGGTTCTTGAGAAAGATAAGAGCATTCTTACATAAACTCACAAGAGGTCAGAAAGTTCATCAACTAAATTTTCTGAGGAATTATCTATATTGGTAGAAGAAGACGGCATTGATGATGGATTTCGGTTGGGCTTCTCCCAAGTTGGGTAGTATTCGCGTTTAGGACCACGCGGAACTTGTATTTTTTCAGTAAGCACAACTCGAACAAGAGAGGTTAATTAATTTATTTCACTCTTAAGCCCATTAAATTCACTTACCTCTTGTGCTCTCCGATAGGCCGCATACTTCGCTTGAAGCGTGTAGTAGATATTCATATCCACCATGTTAAAACAAGTAGACACAAAAAGAAGAAAATATTTTTGGTGTTTTAAAGTTCATTAGACAAATTTAGCTAAGAAAATGATTAAATGGTTAGCCATTTCCCCGACAACGGCGCCATTTTGTTCGGAGCTAAGTAGATGTCGTTAGTTTTACCTAACCCAAAAAAAAAAAACAATATTTATAAAGCTCAAACAATAACCTAAACTAACTCGTAGTTAAAGTGGAAGTAAGAGGTCGATCCATAGGGAAATGTTCTTTAATCTTTTCCTTAACCAAGCTTAACTATAAAAGCTATAAAATAGGGAGTTTTTATTAAAGCAAAAAACATACTAAAAAATCAAGAGACAAAGGATAAATGTAAACAAGTTTAGAACAATCTTGCTTCTAATCCAAGTTAGACATTCAATGCAATTCCTATCATCGAATTCTAAAAATTTAATTCACAATCGGATTAAGCTCGCAACTACATACTTAGATCCATTAAGCTAGCTTCTACGAAGGCGAAGAACTAGCAATAACCTAGTCAAAAGAGCGTCTTAATCATCGACTAAGGTTGGATAGGCCTAACCCTAATCAATCTACATGCTTCTACCTCTATTGGGTTAGATAGCGACCATATAGAAGAGAAAACATGCGCATTAAGTTCTAGGATTCAATTGCACCGATTAATTGTCAAGATAGCTTGCTCAATTAATCAAAATTTCTTCAAATCTAGTAATTAGTGCATCCTAGGATAGCCATCAAATACACAATTACTAATGCCTCTTGTAGATCTTGGTTAGACATTCTATCGAACACATTAAAAGCAACGCATTCAATCATGATTGTGACAAAACCAAGCATCTAGGTTAAACATGTTCAAGATATAGATCATTCAACATGCTTCAAGAATTAAAAACAAATTCAAGAATACTCAAATCAAAGCAAATGATAAAGACAAGTAGAAAACTCAAAAGAATTACAAGAACTCTTGAAATAGAAACAAGATTCGATTACTTCACAAATCCATAGACAAATTCATGAAGAATTACAAAATAATGCTTACAATCCAAAAGGAAATCAAAATCTAACCTAATTGGGAAAAAAAATTACCATAGAGACGAAATGATACAGAGAGAAATTTCAGCCTCCATCGAAATCGTACTTCCTCCCTTTACAAAAATGAAAGAATAACTATTTATACTCACAGGGTAGCATCGCGAGGCATTGAGGCTAGCATTGCAATGCTAAATCGCAAAAAGGTCAAGAAGCGTTGCGCTTGAGACGTGAGGCTACCCTCGACACTGAGTTGCACGTGCGTGGACAGTCACGTAAAAATCTGGAGCATTGCAACGTTGTGGGGAGTGTTACAATGCTACTCTGTTTTGCAATAAAATTATGCCTTCTATCTTCAAGCATTGCTCGACACTTCTCTTAGGGTCGTGATGCTGGGTCTTAATAGCATTTTAGTAATTTTTCCGATTCTCTTCAACTTTGTTGACTTTCTTGGTCATTTTTTATCCTTTTTGGCCTAGTTTCTCAAAATGACTCCTAATCACCCCCGAACCGTTTTACCTACAAAATGAGCATTAAAAGCAAATAATCAACACAATTTTGAGAAGATTAACATAGAAAATATATATCTTTTAAAGACCTAATAGTAGTATCCTTAATATCTGAGTTGATGAACTAGGATAAATTTACATTTTTAAATATTAAACGAAATGATTTTAACTAGAAAGAGAATTTTACCTTTTGATTTCTTTTTATAGATATTAGTAAACTATCCACTAATACATATTTTTCTTTTACTATAGTTAGACATTACATGTGGTGCATGGTATTTTTAATCATTGATTATAATATTTTGATGGTAAGATTTTAAAATAAAATAAAATAGAAACTACATTTTATTTACTATGTCACAATTGACGAAATTGTTGAAACTAAGAGAAACTCACATTTTGGTTCCCAAGTTTTAGGTCTAAAATGTAAAATATTGAAATCTAGGAATCAAATTGGAACAAAACTCAAATCTCAAGGGTAAAAGTATAACATTTTGAAACTTAGGGACTAAATTGAAACCAAAATCAAAATTTGAGAACTAAATGTGAATCATTTTGAAATCTTAGGGATCAAATAGAAACTAGACCAAAAACCTAAAAATCAAAAAGATATTTTTTCCTCTAAGAAACAAGTACATGGTAAATTGTGGAAAATTTCACAAAATGACCGAAACCCAAAAACTTTTCTACCAATGACCTCTTCCTAAAAACTTTTCTACCACTAACCTTTTTCCCATGCGAAATTTCAAAATTACCCCCAGTTTTAAATCATCCTTCAGACCGTTTGGTGAATGTGTGTCTCTAGGAATACTTTACAACGATAGGGTCTCCCTCTATTTTGTTCATTTCTTGATCGTTAAGAGAATACTAACCGACCGGATAGAGAATACTAAGCGAGCATTTAGAGAATATTAAGCAAGCGTTTAGATATTACTAAGCAATCGGATAGAGATTACTAAGCAATCATTTAGCTAACTCTTATGCGATCGTTTAGACATCTGTTATGTGATAGTTTAGCTAACTGTTACGCAATCATTTAGATATCTGTTATGTGATCGTTTGGCTAACCGTTATATGATCGTTTAGATATCTGTTACGCAATCATTTAGTTTTTGTTACACGATCGTTTGGCTAATTGTTACGCGATCGTTTAGATATCTGTTATGCAATCTTTAGTTTTTTTTATGCGATCGTTTAGTTTTTGTTATACGATCGTTTAGGTTTTGTTATGCGATCATTTAGATTTCGTTATGCGATCGTCTGGCTAACTGTTACGCGATCGTTTAGCTATCTGTTATGCGATCATTTAGTTTTTGTTATACGATCGTTTCGGTTTTGTTATGTGATCGTTTAGATTTTGTTATGCGATAGTTTAGTTTTTGTTATGTAATCGTTTAGATAAATTTGTGTTAAATTTGTAGAATATAATTGGTGTTGTACATTTAACTAAGCAAATAAATAACTAAGCAATCACCCAAATCTAAGTAAAAGATCATTTAAGATCAAGAAGGTCATTATACGATGGGCCCTCTGATGGTCTGGGTATATCAACAAATGGTTCGGTTGGAACGGTGGAATGCATTAAAATCGAAGGCATCACAACTGGTGGGATGGGAGCAAACATGGATGTTAGGTGTTGGAGAAGTGTGTAGTCCTGAAGATTGTCCATATCCATGTTCAATATCAAATTGTAAAGTACATCTAGGTTCACTGTTCTGATCAAACCAAGCTTCACTTCGATCATCCCCCAAGTTATATGACTCAATATGATCATCAAGTGAAGACATGGTATGAATATTACGTGTCGGAATGGTTGCAAACCCATAACTTTGATTGGTTGAAATGGGTTGATCGGTTGGATTGCAATGCTGGTACATATTATCCGTGTGTACTCCATGACTTTCGCAAGGTGTAACTGATACAAATAACGGCATATGGGATGCATCACTGCCTTCTAAAAAGAAGCTAAGATCTTCATCGTCGACTACGTCAATTGGGGGAGCCGGGACCAATAGATTATAGCAACATTTGATGTGTATATCAAACATATTCGGATCAATATTCAGTCTTTGGTACATTATACTCACTAATTCACTGTCTGTTATATCATTTCTGACTTTCAAACCTTTCATATGACCATCAACATAATTTCTTATGGACTCATCCCAATCCCCACCAAATCGTACAAAGATGCGAAGTAGCATCATTGATCTACAATGGGATAAACAAATCATTGATAAGTGAACGATCATTTATACATTATAGGATTGTATCAACAATAGCGGAAGCACAAAGATCATCTAAGCATTCAAATTCACTAATTTTGGCAGAATATAAAGCATGCTTTTGCAGAAAAAGTGAGTTTCGAGACATACCTCTTGTAGAACTTCTTCAAAGCTCCTTCACCAGCTACAATCTTATCCATATCTTGTAGTAGACCACCTTAAGATCTTCCCCACTATTCTCTTAGTGCTCTAGATTGAGTTGTGGGACTCAAAACAAGCTTGAATCAAGGGATGAAGGAGAAAAGCTCGCTGCTGCAACCTTGTTGAAGAATCTTTCATCAAACTAGTTTTTCTCTCAAAAACTCTATGGATTGCATGCCCGATTTTCACTCCAATCTCTTCATTATATTTCAGATCAACATGTAAAGAGAAGAGTTGCATGAGTTACAGCTCATGCTTGGAGAAGACAATGCAATGTTAATGCTTCATGTGTGAGCTACTTAGGTGATGGATAATGGAAAAATCCATTTTTCCATTTTGTGTTATTGTTTTCCAATTTTTCAATTTTATCTAAAAAAACAAATTTTGATTTTATAAAATCTATTTTGATTTTAAAAATAAAAAATTAATTAATTTCATAAATTAATTATTAAATAAAACTTAACTAATTTAATATTAAATATTAAATTTTAACACATATCCATCTTTATATATTTAAATCATATTTAAATATATAAATTCTCCTATTCCGTTTAATTCTAAAATTAAACATATAAGTATATCTCATATAATTACTAATTCCCTTAATTATAATTTGAACGTTTCAAATTAACTTATCACGCTATTCTAGGGCTAGTCCGTTACGAGCTAGTAGGGAAACCTCGCGGACCTACAGATCATTGGCTCCAATGATTCGAGATTAATCGGCTAAACTCATTAGACCAAATTAATCCCCATTCGTTAATAATGGGTCACTTCACTAAAGCCCATAGTTGCATTCCCCTTATTGTAGATATATTATGTCCACATGATTTAACCATAATCAGCAAGTCGACCCTTCACAGGTTGTTCGTAATAACGGTTAGGTCTAAAACCTGTTTTACCCTCGAGATTATGTCTTATTCCTCAAGTCCCTACTGATCCTCTAATGAACAACTGGTTTGTGATCCAATCACCAAACTAAACTCTCTCAGCCCAGTGAGAGGATGAGCCCCCTTGTTCAAGACTTGGATTCAGTACTTAAGAGAACAACCTTTCTTCTATCCCTAAATCGGGTAGGTGTAAACTCCTTCTTGCACCCTATGTCCCCAGCTATCTATCTGGTCTTACCCCTGAAATGGGAGTCTTATTGAGCCAGCGTTGTTGAGCCAACCCTCAGGCAATCCCAAATAAACAGAAGTTCATAGTTAGCTCAGGATTGAGATCGAGTTACCTAGGTCATCTAGGTGAAATAATCAGTCTTAAATAGTAAACAACATTATAAAGTAAGAGTGACTTATTTCTTGGTCCTGATCTTATGCAAACTCATTGCATAGGACGCCCCCACTTCTCATGTCATAACATGTACGAATTAGGATCACATCGTATGTAGCACTTTACAACTTTTTGTAACAACTACAAAGTAGGCCGCATCCAATGGTGTTACCAGAATAAGGTACCCAACCTCATTCATGTACTATAGATCATTTTGACTATTTACTCGAACCTAATCCACTCTTATATCTCCACATAAAATTCAAGTACTCATACAATAGTCATGGGTCTTAGTTTATTAGATTTAGACTTTCATACAATTTATGAGATCAATAACAAGTATATTGATAATAGAAAATATTTATCATTTTACAAACTGCGAGTTTTAGGACATAAAACCCAACATACATTACTATGCGATCGTTTATAAATGTTTACACGATCGTTTATAATTTACTATACGATTGTTGATAAGTTACTACACGATCGTTTAGTAATTTATGAATGATCGTTTATATTGTAATGAACGATTGTGTATAAATTACTACACAATCGTGTATAATTTATTATATGATCGTATTGTAATTTATGAACAATCATCTATATTGCAACGAACGATCGTCTAGTAATTTATGAATGATCTTTTACATTGTAATGAATGATTATGTATATATATTACCATATGATCGTTCATTTAAAGCTAAACGACACTTATTATGAAAGCGATATGGGACAAGAAATCGTAGAATATCACTCACATTCTCTCCGTTTCTGAATCTGACAATGAAAGCGATCAACAAAGATGTTGGATTGAAACTCTGAGAGAAAGTTATGAGAGAACAATGAGAAAATTTCTTGGGGAGTTCGACAGAAACTGAATATTGAGAGTGGCCTTCCATTCTCTTCAATGCTATTGGAAGAATTTTAGTTGGGAATAAATGTTTTGGTGGAATGTTGGTGTTATATTGAATGCACATTGTATAAGGGCTGAAGAAATCGTTGAAGGAAGAAGAAATGTGGTGCGGTTTAAGGAGTTTTAAAAATTGGGGGTAATTTTGGAATTTCACATGGGTAAAATGTCATTGGTAGAAAAGTTTTTAAAAAGAGGTCATTATTGGGTCATTTTGTGAAATTTTTTCATAAATTGTCACGTTTTTAAATTATAAAACTATATTTCTAAAAAAGGTGAAAAATAAAATTTGAGAAGCTTTTGAAATTTATGTTTATGTTTCTCTTTTCGACGCATGTACCTCCTTTTTCAACTCTTTTCCCCTTTCTACCTTCATCTCCCTTCTCTCTTTTCCATCATAATCTCCCTTTTTTCTTCTTTAAAACCCTTTTTAACCTTTTAATATCTCTCTTTTTTATCCTTTTCAATTTTTTCTAATCTCTACTTTAAATATAAAAAAAAATTAAAAAAAAAACTTTTGGTATGATCTAATTTTTGTTTATTAAATAAATTAATAAATAATGACTCTTTTCATAACCATTTAAAAATTGTGCTTTATTTTCTCTCAAAATTTCTTATCAAATTTTCAGCTTTTAAACTAAACAAAAACATTTTGATTCTTAACCAAAATTTCTAAAAATAAAAATAAGTTTTTGAAAACTATATAGTTTTTTGTTTCAAGATTATTTTTAAAAAGAGATAAAAAAAAATAATAAATCTAGCATTTCTTTTCTTAAATAAAATACTTATGAATTAATTGTTTGTATCCAGTGACGGTTAATCATAGTTATAGATTGATAACCTTGAAAAACTGTAATATTTTTTTTTTTTTAAATATGAAAATCTCCATTTTCTTTTTTTAAAAAATGCACTTTTTTAATGACACTTTTTCTTTTTTTCCCCTTAAATTTGACTTACCTATAGGGTTTTGGAAGCTCATTTTTCTACGCAAAACTGTTAAAAGAAAAGAAATGAATATATTTTCTATTCTTATCTTCGTCTTTTGATTTATATAATAACTATTATTTCTTTTTCTTTTTTTTTTCAGGGACAACTATTAATCTAAATACTAATAAAACATAATCATGGTAATCACTAACTAATTTTTTTTTATAGTTCAACAACAATAAGCTCAGTATATGGGATCAAACAAATGACATATGAGATAGTAAGTAGGTGTTTTATCTATTTGTGTTGTTCAGAAATTCACAATCTTTGAGTAAAACATTGATTGTGAGACTAATATTCAATTGGAAATTATTTTTAATCACTACTTTGAACATAAATTTATTCGAACTATTATCCATTGTTAAGCAAATTTTTACTTTTAAATAATTTTTACACGGTTGAAATTAACATAACTCAGCAAACATAAAGATTATAATCTTGACCAAAAAATCAAAAATTCGAATATCTCACCTCACATATCTTTTAACTCAAAAACCAATCAATATGTATTCGAACAAATTTGGCTCAGAATCTTTCAATCAAAACCCACAAATTGCCAATTTAGAATACCCTACAACGCTCAAGGAACATTGTTAACTTTTGTTTTCATTGTTGTTTTCCAAACAGCTGACCAACTTTGTTTGGTAACTTTGTTTTAAATGAAAAATTAATATTTTTGGGGGGAAGGGAAAAAAAGGGGCAAACTTTGACAAAATGGACAACTTTGTTATCTTCAAAATGCATTGCATCTCCCCTCCTTCAGTCAATTTCTGATTATTTCATTTTCCAACATGACTAATTTCAAGATTATCTAAACCCCTCTCTCTACATTAATAAATAATTCTTTGATCATATCATATGTATTATAATAATGAGAATAAGAATGTTTTTTTACCTAGTCCTTAATATATCAACATGACATTTGTCCTAGCAATAGATTTGGAACCACGAACTAAAACAACATTATTGTCACATCTTTGTTGAGGTGAACATACCATTTTTATTTAGTAGGGATGAGAGATTGAACCTTTAACCTCTAAGAGGGAAGGAGGGAAGGAGGGAAGGTCATAACAACTACCATTAAGCTAAGCTCACATTCATAAAAAAGAGTGTATCTTACCGATAATTGGCATCCAACCTTCAGATTTAGAAATTCAATTTCCACCTCATAATTATTATACTAAAGAAAAGAAAAGAAGTATGATTTCATCTCAATCGAGTTAAGATGTGAGTTTAGTGAACGATATCATCTCAACCGTGTTGAGATGTATATTTAGTGAACCATGTTCCTTTATCAAAATCTATAAATTCAGAATTGGTTATCTTTATAGGATTCCATTTAATGGACAAATACTACTATCCCATAAATTATTACGATGTGAGTTAATTAAAAATTAATCAAGTCAATGTACAACCAACCTATCAACCTAAAGAATAAAAGTTCAAATTAAATCTACGGTTTGGATGTTTTAGAACTCAATAAATAATAACAAAAATGAAAATAAATAAATAAATATATATATATATATATATATATATATATATATATATATATATATATATATGCTTGTTTGGAGTAAATGAATATTTGGTTGCTAAGATTTAGAGATACTTTTAGTTTCAGATATTCTTAAAAAAATATCTTAAATGATCTATGATATGATAATTAGTTAAAAAATTACATGCCAATTAGTAGCTTGCTAACTACAAACTAGATTGAATCTATTTTATTAATTTTTTTTTCATCCAAAGAATGTGGGACATGAAAATTTAAAAACTCAAGAATTAAACAAACACTAACCTTCAAAAACTATATATTTTTTAGAACATTCACCAAACCTTAGGGATTAAAAATATCTCTTTTGAATCTTGAAGATCCGATTACTAACTATTTGATTTTTTGTTTTTAATTTTTAAAAACTAACTTATAAATTTCTTCTTTAATTATCTACTTATTACTAATGATTTAAAAAACCAAGTCAAATTTTGAAAACTAAAAGAAAGTAACTTTTGAAAATTTGTTTTTGGAATTTAACTAAGAATTCAACCATTGTACCTAAGAAATATGTAAATCATGGTAAGAAAATAAGAGAAAATAAGCTTAATTTTCAAAAACAAAAAACAAACCATAGTTACTAAACAAAGCTAAAAGATTGAATATATAAATCTCACTGACAAAAAAATGTATTTTACCAATAATAATAATAATTCCTAGAGAGCCTTAAGGATTTAGTGTGGCCAAATAAAACTGAGTTTGAATTTAGACAACCTATCAAACTCCAAAGTGAAACTCAAGCACCATACACCATGACATCAAAGAAAGAACGATGGTCATCTCTCTTTTTGGGGCAAAGACTCTTTTTTGTGCCTCTAAAGTAGAGTACACAATTGGCCACTATCGCTATCGTCCGTCTTGGGGGCCTCTTGGCGATGGTTCACAAAGATCGACAAATCTACCTTTAAATCATCGCACTTCCTCACTTCCTCACTTGCACACATTTTATTGGCCCTTTGTATTATCTACTTAGTGACCTTTCTATGGAAGAAAAAGAAGGATCTCATGTCACTTGTTCTCTAGCTGAAGATCTTCCATACTACTACTCAATAATACTAGGAGCAAGCACTTCAAACAAACAATTTCATTTGAAAATAAAAGCATTCATGAGTAATCTATAAGAATAGACATTGTTCATTGATGTTTTACAGAATGTGAGTACAAAATAATCGGAGAATTTTGAAATCTGAAATGCAAGAAAGCAGATTAACTAGGAGAAAGAAAGCAATGGCCAATAATAACGAGCCAAGGCTAATTTATTTTTACTTAAAGTATAAACAGATGCTTTGCTTCAACAAGAATTCGGAAACCTAAACTACATGAAATCTATATATTATTTTTATGCTGCAAATTGATATTTACAGAGGGATCAATACAAGAGAAGGCTTACACTGCTGAATGGTAGAACAGGGTTCCTTCACCACCAAGTCATATAGTCTTCACCGTCGAGTTACGTGTGCGTCTTTTGTATCAAGAATTCCCATTCCGAACCCAGAAGTCGTAGAGTTGCAGTGTTTGCAAACTAATCACATGATCAAAGCAATTGTTGTTTTGATCCATTAGGCTGACTGAAAGGTCACTTCTCCAGTAGCTGTTCTTACATACTCAGCACTTGCCTCTGGGGTATCTTCCTCACTAGGTGGAACCAGTTGCCAGAAGAGCGGTAAATAAGTTTCCCACTCGCTCAGGATAACGGAACCTTTGCTGCTACCAGTTTTTTCCTATTTGTCAGAAGAATTAGTGTTAAAGTATTATATAATTAAATTTACCATATTCCATCAGCTTAAACTTTTTATCAGAACATGAGCAACTAATATTGATTTCCGCTTATTAAATCTGCTACAAATTTTCAAACCCACAAGGGGACTGTTAAGTGTTGATATAATTAAATTTACCATATCCCATCAGTTTAAGCTTTTGGATCAATCAGTGATTTAAGAGTCAGATATCTCAATTTGTTCCCAGATATTTAGATAGTGATTCAAATGGAATCGACAGTTCCATCTTCAAATGTTTGGAGTTAATGTGAATTGGAAAATACTTACAACATGGGCTTCGATGAGGCTCTTCAGCTGCATTTGCCCCACTGGAGCAGTTACTCTCTGGATTTTTACAATTTCTTTGTTCACCTGCTCATATTTCACAAGAAATATTCTGATGTGAGAATAGGGAGGAATCTAAGGAAATAAAGAACATTATATAAACATATAATATGCTAGCAAAGTACTTTTTTAAGTCTTGGCTCAAGGACAAGAAAACAAAATCTAAAAATAAATAAATAAATAAATAACAATCCGTAGTGAGCTAATGTACTGGATATTCATTAGAGAAATTACTTCTGCAAGTTGAGATAGCAACGAGATACTAACAAAGAAACTGCATGTCATTATATATCTACCTTTTCTTTTGGGGGGATTCTACTCTATAGTGCCTACTAGCCTAATATTATTGTCATCATAAAGATGATATTCACTTATTATCTCACATAGCAGAAGAATATGACGCTATTTTTGCTGTCTCATTCGCTCAATTCATGTCTTTTGGCACAATGATATGATGGATTTAACAATCCAATTTTTGGTTAAAATGTATTAATGAATGTTCCATCCAATCTAGACTGTCAAAAATCAGAAGCACCACATAATTGTCCGATCATAATTCATAAAACCAGTCACTGTTTATGTACGCTATTTCTTCCACTTTGTTTCCTAGAGTTGTTTCAGTTTCAAATTATATCATCATTGCTAACCTAATTTACAAAGTCCAAATGAGCAATTTAACCTCCTTTTGCAAACCCGAACTGGGCATCCAGCAACATTTATACTACTCCTTAAAAAGCTTTATTTTGGAAAAATAAAACGATAATTCTAACTGGAAAGTTCATGGTGAGTATGATGATTATCATCTCAGAATATCAAGCAGCAATAATCCACAGACTAACATAATTCATATTATTTTAAAAAACCGAGCTTTTCATTCTCTTGCTATTATTTGGAGACCAACATAATTCATGCTTTTATCTTCACACACACACACACACATATATATTAAAAAAAAAAGTGTATAGGGAAAAACAATTAGAAGTAAAGATTGGCTAGAATGAGGAGCAAAAACCTTCGGAATAAGAGTATCATCCTCGTCGAGAATATAAGCTAAGCCTCCGGTCATTCCAGCAGCTACATTTCTTCCCACTCTAAATAAGTTGGACGAAAAAAAAAATTGTCAATATAGTCCTCTCTAAGATCAACCAAAATACTGCCATATAACTTGGATAAAGAGAAATACATACTTGCCAAGTACAACAACGCAACCACCAGTCATGTACTCACAGCAATGGTCACCAGTTCCTTCAACCACTGCCTGAGCAAGTGAATTTCTGACAGCAAACCTCTCCCCGGCTTTTCCTCTAACAAAAACTTGACCGCCAGTTGCTCCATACAAACATGTATTCCCTACTATGGCTGCATCCTCAGGAACAAATCCAGTATTTTCGGTTGGAGTTACAACTAATTCACCTCCCGCCATACCCTTGCAGATATAAATAATTAGAGTTAGAAACTGTATAATATTCATGCATAAAGTCACAACACAAAGATGGACAATAAGATTCATCTACACAAACTATTAAAACAATAATATTGCATGTAATGTCTGATATGGAAACAGGCTTCTTTTTTTCTTTTTCTTTTCTTTTTCTTTTTTGAAACAAGAAACTTTTATTAGAAAGATATTTTCACCGCAGTGTGAGAATTTTGAATGTCATCAAAACTATCCTAGGACCCCTGCACAATCTACAAGGCAGCAGCTTTTGACTGCTTATTGTAAAGGTAATAATTTTCCGTTCATCCAAAAGTTCAAAACATTACATGACAAACATGGGGTCCTGAATCAAGTTGTTTCATCTCTACTTGTGATATCAACTCTTCCAGTATAATAATTTTTTAAGTACCTTTCCCACATAATCATTGGCCTCTCCTATAAGCCGAATGTTCATTCCAGGTGTAAGAAAGCATGCAAATGATTGTCCAGCGCTACCTGTGAACCTGAATACACGAAAGGAAATATTGTTCACCAACATGTGACTATGCCCCCAATTTACTTCTTGTTACATAAGTAATAGTTCTTTAAAATTTGTAACATACGTAATGTTCAGTTGGCCAGCAAAACCAGTGTCACCATATTTCTTTGCAATCGCCCCTGCTACACGCCCACAAACAGCACGATCAACATTATATATCTTCACTGTCTTTTGTACTACTTTCTCATTCTCAATTGCATCTAATATCTGGGTACATAAATTGAAAGGGAAAAAAGAAAGAAAAGAAAGAAAAAAGAATCAGGATATGGTCAGATAAGTTCAGCTAATACCTTTTCACTCATCACAAGTTTTTTAGAAGTGAAAGTTATAGCTAATAGAACAAATGGTGAACAAAACTGAAGAGTACTACATTTTGACTTTTACATATTCCTCACTCTTAGAGACTCTAAAAATAAAATCAGTTCAGAAGTTTCTTTCCACCATTAATACGCAAGTTTAATAGCATGCCTGTCGGGAATTCTTATACTATGTATCAAGTGTCAAGTCAATAATTCCCATGAGCTTAAAAAAGTGAAAGATGGGAATATAAAGCACAAACTTGCAGGACCCCATCAAAGAAGATTTACCATATACATAGCTCAAATAAACATGCCTAGGTGCGCTTTGACAGTACTTAGCCTCCTCCCCGAGGGAGTGCCTTAAATTCTTGTTAATTTATAATTTCTTCAAGGACATGAGAAATAGAACCCATAAAAGCCTATAACATTTATAAACAAGGGACAGTTGCAAATATAAACATTACACTCAAAGTATTAGCAGATATAACATAATGTAAAAAAAATTGCAAATATGGCCAAATTTAAATAGTCTATCAGTGATAGATTATTATTGGTAAGAGTCTATCAGTGATAGACCATATCTATCAACGATAGAAGTCTATCGCTGATAGACTTGTCTATATTTGTAATTTTTTTAAAATTATGTTATAGTATTTATAATTATTCCTAAGAATGCTACCAATTGCAATTACCCTATAAACAATCTCTTAGCAAATAACAAGAGAAGAGTTTAGATTTTTTAGCCACTTCCACTCAGATACAGCATGATCAGTGGGATATTCATATAACAGTTACTGAAAGTTCTGCACAAGTATTTAGGTTCTAAAACAAGGAAGAGGTGTTTTTTTCTTTTTCTTTTTTTTTTTGGAGGGGGGGGGGGGTGGGCGGGCCAGGCCGGGCCTCATCTTCATTCATACCTGATTGTCTGAAAGTAGGATATCATCCAGAATAGGACCATTTGTGTGAACATCTTGATTGCGGATTTCAGTACTGCTCCATTTTGGTAATCCAACATTCTAGAAATAAGTTTGAGATGGCTATATAAGAACACTGATAAACAAGAACATAATTGTGTGGTGATAAAATCCTGTAATAACACCCAGTATGCAAAAACAAAAGTTAAAATGGTTCCATCTAAGTACATACAGAAAGAATATAATTGAGATCGAGATGTTGTGTCTTCATCAAAGAGATATCTCGGGGTCTTAATAATTCCGTTCTTCCGATAATATCATCCAACTTCTCATATCCCAGCTGGGCCAATGTACCCCTTACCTGAAACAAACAATAAAATTCGATTCACCATAGAATATTAGAATAAAAAACTGAGCAAGATAAAATCACCAAAATGGAATGAGGAAACTTCCAAGATTAAAGTCTATAATGAATGCCAATTGAATGTCTTAACAGATGGAAAACTAGAGTGGCTGGATGAGAAATAACCTCCTCAGCAACATAAAGGAAATAGTTGACAAGATCGCCAGGTACACCAGGAAAACGTGCACGTAGCTCCTCTCTCTGAAAAAAGCAAGAAATAGTAGTAGGTAGATGTATATTGAACTCCATACAAATATGAACTAGAGGTTGAACTGCTGCGACTGTATGAATGAATTCAATGTACACAACAAAATTAACTCTTACAAGTCATTTCACACGGTTTTCAAACAAAAAATAGAAAGTTGGCTTCAAAACCACTTTCAAAGCAGCCTCTAAGTTCCGTTTCGTATGCATTACCTGACTGGCAACACCAACTGGGCAGTTGTTAGTGTGGCATATACGAGCCATCACACAACCAGTAGCAATCATGGCAACTGAACCAAAACCATATTCATCCGCACCCATTGCTGCGGCCATTAAGACATCAACTCCACTTTTGAAGCCACCATCAACTCTAAGAATGACTCTTTCTCTAAGTCCATTTTCAATAAGGGTCTGTATATTATCATTCAATGATCACAAACCATACCTTCCAAAAGAACAAAGTAATGAATACAAATAAGATAATGAACATGAAACCTGATGTGTTTCTGTCAGTCCAAGCTCCCAAGGACCACCAGCATGCTTAATGGAACTTATAGGACTAGCTCCTGTTCCACCATCATGCCCTGATATCTGCAAGGCATATCAGATACATGAATCAACCAAATGAATGGACTGAAATACTGAAAATTCAGAACTAATAAGAGAATCAAAGCCTGAATATCATCCACGTTCATCTTTCCTTATTCTTCCATTTATTAATTTAATGCTTGCAGCTTTAAATTAAAAGAAGTTGGAAGATGATAAAGTACATTTGCTCATTGGAAAATATATGTTAATTTGGCAATATGTTTTACGGTATCACAGGTCATAACCATAATTTAAAGATTCAAAACTAATAAGGGAATCTATCGACTTTCTTCTTTTCCTATTCTAAGTGAGAAAAATGAGAGGAGAGAACTAGAGTGAGAAAAACAGCGAGAGCAAATAACTAGAGCAAGAAGCGAGAAATCTAAAATATAGATATTTATATATTAGCTGACGTCATCAGAAAGTCAGAAAACTTGGTTTTAAGATACGGGTGAAATCTCATTTTCGCAAGATTTTTTAAGGCATCCATATGAATCTCATGAATCTCCCAAATGTAGAGAGACTGAAGCCAGAGAACTTGTATAGAACATAAGCTACACTGTACCAAATAAATTACGGACTGCTCCATAAATCGATGGAAATTTGAAATGTGGATACCTGTATAATATCAGCATTACCCTTAGCAACCCCAGAAGCCACCGTTCCAATTCCAGCTTCAGCAACCAGCTTCACTGATACCTTAGCCTTTGGGTTCACCTGTTTTTTTATGAAATGGACGATGCCTTTCATCAAAATTCCAGAAGCATCTCATCATTAATATGAAGTGACTACATTCAGCAAGCCACGGAAAACTACCTGATGAAGGTCAAAGATCAACTGTGCAAGATCTTCTATAGAATAAATGTCATGATGTGGAGGTGGAGATATAAGCGGAACACCAGGTTTGGAATTTCTTAACCTTGCAATGTAAGCACTAACTTTCTTTCCTGGTAATTGACCACCTTCCCCAGGCTTTGCACCTTGTGCAATTTTGATTTCTAATTGATCAGCATTGACCAAGAATGTTGGAGTGACACCAAAACGTCCAGAAGCAACCTGGAGATAAAATACACATTTTAGAAAGAAAGTGCAGCTAGATTTACCTTATGGACAATCCATCCGTTTTCAACTGTACATTGGCTATGTACCTTTATATAGGACGAAAGCAAACATTTATGTTTTTTTTACTAGAGAGCTAACATTAGGTCATGGTGCAAAATTAAATTAATGAAAAACAGTATTTATAAGGTGAGAAAAATATTACACAATCAGGGTTTTCATACAAATTATAGTATGATGATGTGAAGTTTAAAGGAATTACCTGCTTAATAGCACTAGTGGCAGTATCGCCATTCTGAAGGCCTTTAAGATGTGGCAGTGTTGGAGAATACCCATCAACAACATCTGCTAGAGGTCTCCAACGAATGGGATCCTGGATAATAATAATATTGGGGAAATCATTATGTCTGGAAGTACTTTTCCGATTGCTTTAATGCTGCTAAAAGAGTAGATTATACACGATAAGTTTTATGAAACACAGCTGTAAAAGCATATAATAAACTACCTCACCACCTTCTCCCGAATTGGATTTACCACCAATTCTGTTCATTGCAATAGCAATCGCTTCATGAGTTTCCCTTGAAATAGCTCCAAGTGACATTCCACCAGTGCAAAAGCGTTGAACGATAGATGCTGCAGGCTCAACCTTACCCACAGGTATTGGAGCACGATCACTTTTGAACTCCAGAAGATCGCGAAGAACCTGCATGATTTAAGAAGAAAATTTAGATGCCAGTTAACTTCAAAATAGAACTTCTTTAATCTCAGAGACTCCTGTTAAATCCTTGAAGGGAAAGACTACAGTATGTCTTCAGCACTTACATTCATGGGCCGATTAGCCAAATGCTGCTGATATACTGCATAAGCACTTTCATTTTTCTGGCGCACAGCTTTGTGGAGCAACTTTGACATCTCAGGGTTGTTTCCATGATACTCCCCTTTATCACACATAAACACGACTCTTAAGAACCTTTTTTTCCCCTCCAAGTGAGTGAGTAACCAAAAAGAGCTATAACCATGTGCCAACGCACATGAGAAAAGAAAGGGAATAATGGTTGAACTTGGAATTAACTTTTAATCATAATGATAAAAAGCACTCTTAATAACTATTTAAGTTGTCTATCAACATGGTATCATTATCATACGAAGAAAGTACAAGTCTTGATTGCTTATTAATCACACGAAATTGATCTGCACCCAATATACAAATCTTGATTGCAGTTTTGCCAAGTTTGATATTTAGCACATACCTCCTGGTCTGAATTGTATAAATCCAAAATTTTCTAGTCTCTTAGCTGTATCCTCAGAAAATGCCTTCACCCAGAAAGACAAAGTCTCCCTGGCCAACTGCAGCAAGGCATTAAAAATATTTAAGTAGAATGAGAGACGCAAAATGAATGAAAACTTTAAACTCTAAATTAAGAGTACGATAATGCCAAGTCAAGCTATAAGTGATCCGACAACCAAATTCTAGTCAAGCGCAACTTAATAATAGTATCACACAATTTGCTTATTAAACCAAAGTCAAGAATGTCTAGTAGCACATGATTTGGAGAAGTTATCCTCACAACTCAATATTAATAGAACCCCTCTAAAATTCTAAAATTGTCAATGAAATTAAAATAAAAATTCCGTGAAAAATGAAAATCTTATTTGGAGGTTGGGGAATTAATCAACTTTTTTTTCAAAAAAAGAAGCAAAGATGCTTATGACAATAATAAAGCAGAACTCATCCAAAAAAGTAGCCAGTACAAACAATTTATGGCAGCCAAAATAGATGTCTGAACAACAAAATGAGAATTTCCTTACTAGCATGCAAACATATTTTTTTAATTAAAATAACAATAGACGAGAATAAATTTTAAATTAAAATTAGAGTGGGTTAAGACCAATTGATTTGAATTAATGCATTTAATAATGTGCTTTCCTTTATTTATAAATTAATCTTATAATAATGTTTGTATGTATTAAGAAGATTTTATCTCGTTTCTTTTTTCACCACAAAAGGAGTTTGAACAACTTTGTTTCTTTATAGATATAAAATAAAATAAACTTATGTTTGTTTCATTAATTAATAAAAGTTTGTTTCTGGTTAAAAATCCAAATAAATAATTTGATTAAGCATGGAAAATCTAAGGGTATGCTATGAGGTCCTCCTAGTTGAGTGGTTACAAAATTTTCCTCTAGTTCCTAAAATAGAATGCATGGACAATTCATTTTTGATGAAATGTCCGTGTCTAACACGTGTCTGACACTGACACGCTCGGACACGTGTCTGACACACAACTGCGTCTCTATATTTTTTAACAGACACTCTCGACCACGCTGGTGGGCACATTTTTTATTTTGCCTCGATTGAAATAAGCTCAAGCCTACCCACTGACTATTTAATAATAAACAATTTAAAAGGAAACCCTAACTAAACACAGCAGCCCTTTGGTTATTTCACTCCCATTTCCTTCTCGGCTCCACTCTCTATTTTCCTTTTCTTCTCGCTGGACGGCACTGCTCATCGCTAGACCACTGCTCATCGCCAACCTCCACCCTTTTTGTCCCAATCGTAACTTGCAAGGTTTTCTTTTTGTCTTTTTTTCTTCCAATTCACGTTTTCTGACTTTAGCCACTAGTTTTTTTTTTAATTAGGTGATGGTAAGAAAGAAAAGTAAATAGTATTAGAAGTATTATCTAATAATATTTATCTAGAAGTATTATCACATACATTAATAAAAAAATAAAAATAATATTAAAAAAAAAAAAGTGTTCCCAATGTGTCCGGGTCCTACATTTTTAAAAATTGGGTCGCCGTGTCGTGTCGTGTCCGTGCTTCCTAGTGCCTAACGTTGTGGCATATACATGGCTCATCTTTCTAAGTGGTGACACTAGGTGGAAGGACTCGCAAGAACCTTTGAAAGGCCATCTCTTCGATTTACTCTCCTTTCTCTATATGTGTCAACCTTTTTACTGAAGATGCTCTAGACAACCATTTTTAGGGAAGATAGGCAGGTAGGAGATGCCCCCGCTGCCTTTTCCCCATTTATTCCTTGTCTTCCTCAAAACCTACTTTGATAGCTCATGTCCTACCTAGAACAGGGGATTTTGGGTCTTTCAACTTTAATTATGTGCATCCACTCATAGACAAGGAAGTCTTCTGACATCATTTCCATGATTTCTTCAATATTGAGTTTTTGCTTACCTTCTGGATCTAGGAAGACAGGGATGCCCGTTTGTGGGAGTCCTAACCCCTTCAGTGGTTTTTCTAATAGCTCTCTCTTCTCCCTATTGTGTGACTCACCGCATCCTAATCCATCTTTAAAACTTTGTTGAGGAAATTGAGGGTCTCAAAAAGAAGATTAGATTCAGTGCCTGAAAAGTCAATGCATAGGAAGATTAACACTAATGATTCAATAGAACTCAAGGACACAGTTGTACAACCTATAAAACAGATCCTATTCAAGTAAATCGTAACACTAAAGATTCAATACGAGCTTCCTCCTTGATGTTGAATTTGCATTCGTTTGTTTTGGGTAAGAATGCCACAAAGAACTTGTAATACATGCTCTAGGGATACAATTTTGCTTAATCGGTACAACTCTTTTGACCTTTGCTTAACAAATCAACCAAAAATGTTAAACCACCAATTCTTTTTTTTAAACTCAAACCGAGTAGTCAAGACATCAACCTGCGTTCATTTATATTGTGCTCCTGATAAAACATAATAGTAAAGAGCTCTTTCTCCCACCATTTGCCTCCTTTCCAGCAAGAATTAGAAGTCCAGATACCACCCACACTTAGCTCCACTGTCAGTTTTCCAATAAGGGATGGGTTTTCATCCTAAATACTTCGTTTAGGGTGGTATCTCCCTAGAAAAAATACGCCATGGTTTTCATGAGTCTCTCCACCTGGGAGATGTAGACTAATGCTAGTAGCACTTTCCCTTGGGCCTTTTGGAGAGAAAGAAACAACAGATTGTTCTCACATGAGTCTTCAAATATTTTTTAGTTTACTGCCTCCTTGTGGAGCGCATTACACATTCTCATCAATCTAGATTGGAGGCCTTTCTTTTTGTCCCTTTCCCCAAGGCCTTCAAAAAAAAGGAAGGGTGGGGGGGTACGGCAGCGGGGAATGGCATGACACAAAACTCATGACCTCATGCATGAACCATACATACAGGCCCTCACTGCAAATGTGTAAATAATAAAAATATGCATAAAAAAATTAGTTCTGGATAAGCCTTTCAATGGCTACCCTACCCTGAAGAATTCCTTCCTCATACATAAAAAAAATAAATAAATAAGGTTAAGCTCAGATAATACTACTTGCCTCATCAAACGTCAGCCCACCAATTTTTGATATGCTCCCACGAAACGCAAAATCTACAACCTCATTTCCTAATCCATAGATCTCAAATATTTGTGCACCACAATAGCTAAGCACAAAAAACCAGAAAAGTCGTCAAAAACATAATAGAGTTACAAGACAAAACAAAGTAAACAACGTCTTAGAAACAGATGGAAAATGGGAACTACTATCCATACCTTGATAGTAAAGAAATGCCCATTTTGGAAAGAATTTTGAGAAGACCAGCCTTCACTGCCTAGTGATATAGCAATTGAGTTGGATATGCATCCAAAGCAAAGTAACAACACCGTTCAGTTCCAAAGACAACATTTCAACAGAGAGTCATCAAAACACTATGTTAAGGTTGGATTAAAACATAATAGGTCAGCCCATTTAAATATGTCTTGTAATACAGGAGCCCAAACCTTGCAAAAGTTCTTTTGCGCCTGTTCAATCGTTACAGTAGGCATCTTTCCATTCCGCATCATATTTACAGTCTTGTTACTGAGACGCCAATGCCGACAGGTTTCCAGAGCCAAGTATGGGCAAATAGCACTGAAAAGATGATTTTAGGCTTTAATATGCTGCACCTTTACTTATTGAACCATTTTATGCCATAACTATTAAGGAAATAATTCTATTCAAATTAATTATTTACAAAAGAAGAAATATAGGCTTCAAAAAGATTTATATCTTAATTACCATGAGTAAGCAAAATAAGAAATATAGGCTTCCCTAATGTTGTGATTTTGCAAGTTCCGTTTGGAGCTTATTCTGTCAAAAGTTTGGTATCATGTATGCTCGTCACAGGGACATTAGGATTATGGAGGAGTTCCTCCTCAAGCTACCTCGTGGGGAGAAGGATTGCTTTTTATGGCTTGCTGAGGTGTGCAATCTAATAGGTTTTGTGGGGTGAGTGGAATAGTAGGTTTTTTTAGAGGGGTGAAAAGGGACCCTAGTAAGGTTTGGTCCCTCGTTCGCTTTCATGTTCCTTTGTGGACTTTGATTTCAAAGACCTTTTGTAACTATTCTATATGTAGTCTGTACTTTTGGAGAATAAATTTCTTATCATTTATAGTTAGATAAAAGGTACATATATATAGGAGAATGAGAAACCCTAATCTAGGATCTACAAAATTACAATAAAAGACAACTGTACATATTAATTTAAATATATCTTATAACACTCCCCCTCAAACTGGAGCAAATATGTCAATCGTGCCCAGCTTGTTGCATAAATAGTTTATTTTTGGTCCATTTACAGCTTTGGTAAATATATCTCCCAACTGTTATCTAGTCTTCACATATCCTGTAGATATTAAACTCTTCGAACAAAGTGACAATCCACTTCAATATATTTAGTTCGTTCATGAAACACTGGATTGGATGCAATGTGAATTGCAACTTAATTATCACACTATGATTTAGCTGGCACGACAACGTTGAAACCCATCTCAGATAAAAGTTGATGTATCCACACTATTTCACACACGGATTGTGCCATAGCTCTATATTCTGACCCAACACTCGAACGAAAAACTATATTTTGTTTCTTACTTTTCCATGACACTAGGTTTCCTCCTACAAAAACACAATATCCAGAGGTTGATCGCCTATCCTCTCGAGAACCAACCAATCATCATCTGAAAAACATTCAACTCTTGTATGACCATGATCTTTATATAATATTCCAAGTCTAGGAGCAGCATTTAGATAACATAGAATTTGTTCTATTGCAGCCCAATGATCCACAGTAGGAAAAGACATAAACTGACTCACAATACTCACAGAGTAAGTAATATTTGGTCGTGTCACTGTTAAATAGTTCAACTTTCCAATTAATCTTCTATATCTCTCAGGGTCTTTAAATAATTCTCCTTCTCTAGCAAGTTGAAAATTCGGTATCATCGGAGTACTACATGGTTTGACTCCTAATTTTCCAGTCTCAGACAACAAATCAAATACATATTGCCGTTGTGACAGATAAATACCTTTTTCACTTCTCATTACTTCAATATCCAAGAAATACTTCAATTGTCCCAAATATTTAGTAGGAAATTGACCCTAAAGAAAAGTCTTGAGAGAAGATATACCTGATATTCATTTCCAGTGATAACGATATCGTCAACATACACAACAGGCAAAGTAATACCATTATCAGATTGTCGATAAAATACAGAATGGTCAGGAGCACTTTTCTTCATACCAAAACATTCGAGTGCTTGACTAAACTTACCAAATCATGCACGAGGACTTTGTTTCAGCCATACAAAGATTTTCGAAGACGACACACCTTATAACTCTCTCCCTGAGCAACAAACCCAGGTGGTTGCTCCGTGTAAACTTCTTCCTGAAGATCACCATGCAGAAAAGCATTCTTAATGTCAAGTTGATGCAAAGGCCAATTATGAGTAGCAACCATAGACAAAAATAGTCGAATGGAAGTTAATTTAGCAACAGGAGAAATTGTATCAGAACAATCAGTCCCATAGATTTGGGCATAACCTTTGGCAACAAGACGAGCTTTCAAGTGAGCCACTATTCCGTCAGAATTGGCTTTTATAGCAAATACCCATTTACATCCAAATAGCCTTCTTTCCTGTCAGACGCAAGACTAAATCTCAAGTACCATTCTCATCCAATGTAGTCATCTCCTCAATCATTGCACTAGGCCACCCAAAATGAGATAAAGCTTCATGAACCGAGTGAGGAATAGATATGGAATCAAGAGACGTAATAAAGGAATAAGTGGGTGAAGACAACCGGTTATACGAAACAAACTAAGAAATAGGGTGAGTACAACTGCATTTACCTTTACAAAGGGCAATGGCTAGATCATCACTCGATTCTGGATCAAATGTCGAAGAAGCCATCGGTGTAGGATATGTGTCTAAAGGTGGTTGTGGAGGACGCTTGGAGTAAACTCAAGTGACTAGTGGGCGAGAAGGAAGAGATACAGAAGAAGGTTAAGTAGAAGAGGAAGTGGAAGAGGTAATCTCATAGATAAACAAATCATCCTCCTCTCCTTTACAATGACTGAACGGTGGGTGACTAAAAGGTATATCTTCAAAAAACGTAACATTGGGAAGACAAGATACCTATTAAGAGTAAGACAATAACAACGATAACCTTTTTGAACACACGAATAGCCTAAGAAAATGTATTTCAAAGATTTTGGATCAATTTCGTACGATGTGGACGAATATCCCGAGCAAAATAAACTCAGCCAAAGATCTTAGGGGCAATAGGAAACAAAGATTTCGTAGGAAAAAGAGTACGATAAGGAATCTCTCCATTGAGGATAGAGGAAGGCATTCTATTAATCAGGAAGCAAGCAGTGGACACCACATCAACCAAAATTGCTTAACATGCATTTGAAAGGATAAGGTGCGGGCTCTTTCAAGAAGGTGTCTGTTCTTTCTTTTAACAACTTCATTTTGAGATGGAGTGTCTGCGCAAGAGGATTGATGAATGATGCCATGATCACATAAGTAAGATCCAAAAACATGAGAGAAATATTCACCAGCATTATCAGTGTGCAACGTTTTGATAGAGACATTAAATTGATTTCGAATTTCAGCATGAAAAGCATAAAAATGAGACAAACACTCATAACAATTTTTCATTAAATATAACCAAGTCACACAAGATAATCGTCAACAAAAGTAACAAACTAATGAAAACCTGTTTGAGACACAACTGGACAAGACCCCAAATATTAGAATGAACTAATTCAAATGGAGCATTGGCTTGTTTATGGAGTCTAGGACTAGAATTAAGACGATGAAATTTAGCAAACTGACACGAACCACAATTCAAAGACGACAAAGAACGAAATTCAGGATAAATTTTCTTCAACACGGACAAAGAAGGATGACCCAAACAACAGTGAACTGCAAACCGGGATGTAATGCTAGAGTAGGCTACAACTTTTGGTATCTGGTGGTAAAAAATGTAAAGGCCCCCCGACTCATGTCCTCTACCAATAATCTTCTTCGTCATACGCGATCTTGAAACAAGCAATAACAGGAAAAAAACAAGACAACAATTAAGGTCGCGAGTAAGCTGACTAATAGAAATTAAATAAAAGAAAACTAATGCAAATGTAATACAAAGAACAAAGAAAGAGATGGCATGAGAGGAATGGTGCCGGATCCAAGAACAGAGGAGGTGGATCCATCTGCCAAAGTGACAGATGAGGATGGAGCAGGGGACAAAGGTGTAGAAAATAAGTTAGAATTACCTGTCATATGAGCGGTGGCACCTGAGTCTATGACCCACTTGGTAGATGATGTAAGAAGGCATTTCGAATTACCTGTCTCAACAATGGTGCCAGTAGTGTTCGATGAAGAAGATGCCCGCAAGGATTCCTAAAATACTTGAAAGTTAGCAAAATTGTCAGCAGAGATGGTAACAAACTTTTCAATCATATCACTGGCGTAAGCTATCTGAATATGTTGAGATCGTTGAGCCTTGTACTACAATTTTCGACAATCACGTTTCAGATGTCCTGGCTTACGATAATAATGACAAACAATCTCCTGAGAATCTGATTTTCGAACATAACTAGGCTTCTGAAAATTGTTGGTCATTCCTGGAGTAACTCGAGAATTATTATTCTTGCTTATAAGAGCACTAATAGGATGAGAAACAGAAGAACCAAATTGAGAGCTCTCAATATGAAGAATATGATTGAAGGCCTCCTCTAACAACGGAATCTCAGAATCAGAAAGAATCTGTGTTTCAGCCATTCCAAATTCAGGTGAAAGTCCATTCAGAAATATCATAACAGCCATCTTTTCTCGCTGGGCTTGTTGAACTTTGACATCTAGGCTAAAAGGTAATAATAAGGCAAGTTTGGCAGCTGTCTTTTTAAACCTCATAAAGTAGCTTGTAACAGATTCTGCTTTCTGTTCGACTCGAAAGAATTGCATACAAATTTCAAACATTTGATGGACGTATTCTTTTCCCAAGTACAAAAGTTCTAAGAACTCTAAGAGTTCCTTAACAGAATTACAATGATCTATCAAACCAACAATCTCACTCTCAATGGAATTCTTGATCTGAAAATAAAGTCGAGCGTCATCACGAAGCCAAGCCTTTTTCTTATCATCTTGTGGTGGATTCTTAGTCACATGATCATCCATATCAATACTAAGTAAATAAAACGAAATAGTACGACGCTAATCATAGTAATTAGCTCCATTTAACTTATGTTCTATTATCTTTGATGCTAAGGGAATTACATGGGATACAACCATATGTTTCATCTCATCCATGAAGAACCAACACACGATCCCACAAGCAGAATTAAACAAATCATAATCGAAAGGTAAATCAAAGAGTGAAACGGTCCTAAATGAGAGAAAAACAGTCACAAACCCTAGGAACAAAAGGGTATTTTCCAAACAGCCTTACACTCGAGTAGATGTTGGTAGAACTAAAGGCACAAATGGACCGAAAAAGCTAACCCGAGACAAACCCAACCGACAAAAGCGAAGAAGGCGGCCTCACATGCTCCCACACGTTAGCATACGGCAACGGAGCAACTTTGAACCGACAGCGTGTGTGACTCACGCATGGCTGTTTCCGGTGAACGGCAACAATAATCGAGGCAAACGACGACGGCGCTGCTCCTAAGGTGGGCGATGTCGTCAAACAACCACTCGAAGTGATGACCCAAATTCAAACCCTAACTCACAAAGCCGTCAAAGAATATTCTAAACCCTAAACAAAGAATGTCTCTGATACCATGTATTGGAGAATGAATATAAAAGGTACATATATATATATATAGGAGAATGAGAAACCCTAATCTAGGATATACAAAATTACAATAAAGGACAACTGTACATATTAATTTAAATGTATCTTATAACACTTTAGGCGTTATTTTACATAGTCGAGTCCCTTTTAGTAAAGGGAGATCCCCTTTTTTGTGGGTTTCCTTTTTATATCCTTGTATTGCCCCAAAGAAAGTTGTTGATTTCGTAAATTTTTTATTAAAAAAAAGGAGAGAGAAAGAGGAGAGAGAATGAAATCACACAAGACTTCTCGCCAAGATGTAAACCAACGACATTCACCTGGTCCATATTATATGACCTTCAAACTAGTCCTAGTAATCTCTTTAACTATGTTCCACGTAAGTCTGTCAAAAGAAAAACCAAAACCCTCCAGATATCTTTTGTAATATCGAAGCTAAAACACACCAATGTAACCATTTGAAGGCTTAGGACCACAACTATTGACACTTGTAAAATGCCTCAAATTTGTTAACTATTGAGATACTGAAGAAAATTTAACATTCAGAATCCCATCAAAATCCAATTAACGTATCCTTTACAATTACAACTTGATATAAACCTCACTAGACAATGGGCTTTTATTCTAGAAATTGTCTACTTCATCTTCTCTTCCTTCTCTCTTCGCTTGTTTCCCTCTTTTATTCCTTTTCATCTACAATTTTCCTTCCCTTTTTGTTCCTTCATCGACAGTTTACATCTCTACTCTTCTCTCAAAAACTTTTCTTCTCTCTCATGTTCTCTCTTACCACCATTCAACATCTTTATTCTAACTTTTTTGAACTCTTTCTCTCTCTCTCTCTCTCTCTCTCTCTCTACTCTCTCGTATTTTCTTTTTTCACTACCATGGGCTTACTCAAAGTTAAATATAATCCCCCTTTTCGTTATACTCGAGTATTCACCGATGATTTGATTGGTAATTAAAACCAAAGGCAGTTTGTTCTAGTTTGATTGATGCCCACTAACTTTCAAAACCATTTAGTCTGCGTACTAGACCTAATTCAATCCTAATCCAATACATTTCCATCACCCTAAAAGGAAAAATAATATATCAATGGATCTAAGAAAAATTCGGTGAATGAAAATTACCTTGCACCATATCCAATTAAACAAGCAAACTGATGAGTACTGAAGCACTGTGCAGTATCTGCTACTATAGTAGCTGACATTCGCAAGCCATTTTGAATAAGATGCTGATGAACAGCGCCAACAGCAAGAAGAATTGGAATTGCTGGGCGAGTTGCTTCCTAAAAGGGTGTACAGGTACAGCACAAAATAAGGCCGCCTTCAGCACGATGATGAATAATAATAAAATATCATAAATAAAGCAGGAAAAGAAAAGGACCAGGTATAGAAAAATTGTAGTGATAAATGAACAAGAAAAACAAATATATTAAACATGTAGAAAAAGAATTAAGCACAACATTAGCAACACATTAAATTTTTGTTCCGTGCAAACGTAGTTCAAGTGCATTATTCTCAGGTCCCATGTCTAATATATTTCTTCTCGCAAAATATATATATAGTTCAAGACTCAAGTGCATTATTTTTATTTTATTTTTATTTTATAGGTTGGAATGGTGCTTACAAGCTCTTCGGAACGATCAGATAGAACAAGCAGTTGAGAACCATTGCGAACAGCCTCATCAGCAGCATCACAAAGTCTGTTTAGAATTTTTTCCAGAGAACCATCAACACCCTTACGTATGTCAAAAAATGTTGGCAATACTTGGGCCTTCAAGTATGGATCCTTTAGCAAGGATTCAAGCTCTCCTTCATTCAAAACAGGACTAGACAAAGTTACCTGGTCGATATTCAGTAGGCAATTAGAAAACACATGAGAAGATTCAAATGTGAAAGAAGAACTCTCTGATACCTCTACTATATAAAATTACAACGAAGAATGAAAAAAAAAAAAGGCTTGCCGACCTGTGAAGCATTCTCGGGTCCTATGTCTAATATATTTCTTCGTTTTCCAATATTTACTTCAAGAGACATGACTAGTCCTTCTCTGAGAGGGTCAATTGCTGGATTTGTGACCTAAAAGTACAACATAGTGAATTTATTGCATAGAGAAGTACTACTAATTAGTAAAACCATAAGCACAAAAAAAATAAGAGAAAACAGGCAGGGCCATAAAATGTCTTTAAACTTTTGAAAGCTTTAAATAAAATGAAGTCAGCTAACATTTATTCAAGAGAGAGAGAGAGAGAGAGAGAGAGAGGAGGAGGAGGAAAGAAGAAGAAGAAGAAGAAGTCAGGCAACATGCAGAACACAGAAATCAAAATAGATGGTTTAATTGCATATGTTAAAGGAGAAGGAACGATGATGCCCGATGATAGAACTGCAAAATATAAAACTACTAGAAGACATTTTCAGCTTTTCTCTCAACAATGTTGTTCTACGAAAGGTAACTCTATATTAAGATAAGTGCCACTGTAAACATGCACAGAACACAAACAAACTCAAACAAACATCTCATGTGTCATCGCATAATATAGAGCATGCCTTTTGTTTTCGGATTTCAGTAGGCCATGTCTATGAGCCACATCAAGTACATGTAAACAAGGTTTCAAATTTTCATTCATGTATGTTAAGAAATAAAAATATACAAAAAAATAAGTTAGTTATAAAACTGGATTGCATAAAACTAAACTTAATAAAAAGAAGGAAGAAAAATACAAGTCAAAGAACAAGCAAAAACAGAAAAGTTTTTTTCTTTTTGATATTCATGAATGTCCAATCCAGCTTACGCTCACGGAATAACCTGTCTGACCCTACAATATTTGGGTGTCAAGTAAACTTGTAAGATGTTAAATCTTAGGTAGATGGCCACCATGAATTGAACTCATGACCTCTTCTTTTTTTGGTAAAAGAAACAATTCATTGATATGTATAAGGGGAGAACCCCGAACAAAGAAATTACAATAACAATTGCCAATTACTGACTAAAAAAGATTAACTGAAGTGAGTGAAAGGGTACTTTAATTTACACCAAGAAAAAGCAGTAGACAAAACAAGTTCTAAAAATCGAACACTAGAAGAACATGTATCATTAAAAAGTCTTTCGTTCCTTTCACCCCATAAGCACCAGAGGAACGCATGAACGAAGGCCAACCAAATCACCTACTTAGTACCACCAAAAGGATGACCCACTAATACGGAGGCCAAGGCATCGGAAATATTATTAAGACAAGTGAAGGACCAACCAAAAGCAGGCAAGAGAAGATCCCAAAAGCTAGTAGCAAAAGAACAATGGAAAAAGATGAACCAACGATTCAGCATGCTTATGACACATATGACACCAAGAGGGAGCAAGAGACATATAAGGCATGCGACACTACAAACGATCAACAGTATTGATGGCACCCCAGCTAAGCTCCCAAAGAAAGATTTTAATCCTCTTGGGATATCTATCCTTAAAAATCACCGAATAAAGGTGAGTCAAAACTGAATCCATATCACCCACCAAATCAGTCATAAGAGATTTCACAATAAAGCCCATAGAAGGATCAAGAAGGCACAAACAAGCCATCAGGGGAGGAACGTAAGCGGCCAGATGCCAAGTAAAGGGATGATGAAGCCCATTCAACAATCTCCAACTCAGTAAGATTACAACATAAATTCAAATTCCAAGTGACATAGAAGAGATCCAAGTATTAACAACAATAACCTCAGGTTGTAGCACAAGACGAAAGAGCCTTGAATACTGTTGGCAAGGACACCACAACTTAGCCAAGAGTCATGCCAGAAAGACGCAGAAGAACCATCACGAATACGAGTCTAATCCAATTGGCAATCAGATCAGCAAAAGTATAAACGTACCACCAAAAAGCTCTGGAAAAACCACCAGAAATAGGTGAGGGCCAAACACAATCCGTGGAATAATACTTAGCAACAATGAGCTTCCTCCATAAAGCATCATGCTCAAATAAGAATCGCCAAGTCCATTTGGCAAGAAGAGCAGAGTTTCGATGTTTAAAATTTCCAATGCCAAGACCACCAATAATCAAGGGCGCTGAGAAACCACCCAATTCACATTATGTAAGCCACAATCACCACGAGAACCTTCCCAAAAAAAATCTCTAACCAACTTATCAAGGCAATCAATAACAGATGAGGGAGGCTGAAACAAAGACAAATAATAAGTTGGAAGGCTAGAGAGAGTGGCTTGAATGAGAATGTGACGGCCCCTTTCGAAATATAAACATACTTCCAATTATGGAGCTTATGCTGAATTCTCTCACCCACGGGCTGCCAAAACAAAACAAACTTAGAATTGCCACCCAAAGGAAGCCCCAAATAAGATACAAGCTAGATACCTATTTTACAACCAAAAGAACGCAACAACCAACCAAAATCTGAGTCTAAAACATGAATCCCAAGGAGCTCACTCTTAGCAAGATTGATTTTAAGACCCGAAGCACATTAAAAAATCTGGACAATGTCAAACAAGTTCTGTACAAGTTCTGTAAGGCAGATCTTTCAGCAGTAGAGAACAATAAAGTGGCATCAGTAAACTATAAGTGAGTCAGATAAAAAGTCGAGTGGCCAATAGGATGAGCAACAGTAAGACTCAATGTGGAGCTATGGTCAAGAAGACAACTCAAACAATCAGTAACTAGTATAAATAAGAAGGGAGAGAGGGGGTCGCCCTGTATTATTCCGCGTGAGGGAATGATCTTGCCACGGGGCCGGCCATTAACAATGATGGAATAATTCACATTAGTTATGCAACCTCTAATCCAAGTGCACCAACGACAACCAAATCCTTTTATCTGGAGAATAGAATCAAGGAAATCTCAATCAACCGTATCAAAAGCTTTCTCAAGGTCCAGTTTTAAAACAACCCCTGGTTTATTCCTCTTAGTCCAATCATCAATAAGCTCATTAGCCATCAAAGAAGCATCAAGAAT
Organism: Benincasa hispida; assembly: GCF_027475165.1. NCBI lineage: Eukaryota > Viridiplantae > Streptophyta > Magnoliopsida > Cucurbitales > Cucurbitaceae > Benincasa > Benincasa hispida. Next base: position 80,726,232 of record NC_143488.1, read on the forward strand.
ATGTCTGTTAGCCACAAAAGCAAGCTGATTGGCAACAATGGTGAAGGGAAGAACCTTCTTCAAACGATTTGATAAAACACGGGCAATAATCTTGTAGGCACATGGAATAAGACTAATAGGTCTATAGTCAGAAATAGATCTCGAGTCAACCTTCTTAGGGATCAGACAGATATAAGTCTCATTCAGCTTCACATTAATAACCCCAGACATATAAAAATCATTAATAACTAACATCATATCAGATTTAAATGTAGTCCAAAAAAACCTGAAAAACCAAGCTGTAAAACCATCTAGCCCAGGGGATTTACTGACACCAAAGGAGGAAACAGTAGCAAAAACCTCATCTTCAGTAAAAGGACGCTCAAGGTCCATGGCTTAAGGGGACGAAATAGGATTCCACTCAAGATTAGTTGGAAGAAAATGTTGACCCATGTCTTTTGTGAAGAGAGATGAATAAAATGACAAAAATTTAGTCTCAATATCATAAGCAGTCAAAAGACTATGACCATCCCTGGAGAGAATTTCTATAATGGAAGACTTACGGGGGTGGGCAGCAACAATTCTATGGAAAAACCAGGTATTTTCATCACCCTCAAGAAGCCATTTCATCTTATAACACTGTTGCCAATGAATGTGATCTTGAATGGTCAGGTTGTCATCTGTTCATGATGTAGGCGATACCGCATTAGTTGATCCTCATTGAGGGCACCTTTATCTTCCAGATCATCTAAATTGGTCAATTGCGAGACAAGATAGGGAAGATTATTAACTGCGCCTGCGCCAAGCATCATTCCAATCACGAATAATATTTTGCAAACCCTGAAGCTTCATCATAAAACCATGGCTCGGCCAGCCATCTATAGGATGGGAATTCCACCAATTCTCCATCGAGGAACGGAAAAAAGGCACCAGTAGCCAAGAGTTCTCAAATCTAAAGGGACAAGGGCCCCAATCAATATTTACAAGAGATAGAACCAATGGGAAATGATTAGATGTGATGTGATCCAAGCGTTTGAGAGTAACTGTTCCAAATTTACGAAGACAATTTTCAGTAAGCAAAAACCGATCAAGAAGAGACAAATATTGTATAGGACCAGAGCTCGACCACGTAAAGCAACCATTTGATAAAAGAATATCCCGTAATAAATAATCAAATATCCATTGATTGAAGGCATGCATACTAGAGGAAATTGTTCTGTCATGTGATTTTTCCCAAGACCATCTGGTGACATTGAAATCACCACCAATAACCCAATTGTCACCTCCCAAACCAGCTAAATCATCAAGTTCTTGCCAAAAATCAGCTCGAAAAGCATTACCAGAGGGGCCATAAATTGCCGAAAGCCAAAAAGAAAACCCATCAGTCAATGATACATGAATTGATACAGAAAAGTGTCCCGATATAACCTCGAGGATTGAGAAATCAGGCTCGCTCCATAAAATAAGAATACCCCCTGACGTATCAATAGCATCCAAAGTAGTCCAACAAATAAAAGAAGAGCTCCATATGGATTTAATCAATGAGGAATCAACAGATGACAGCTTTGTTTCTTGAAGGAGGACAATACTAGGGTTATGTTGCTGAATAAGCTTCTTAACCAAAGCACGCTTCCACCAAGAATTAAGACCACGGACATTCCAAGTGAGGAATTTCATGGATTCTCAGAGGATCCCTCCCTAATAGCCAAGGTGGCAGATTTATCATAGTGGATTAAGAAAAAAGGCCTTGTAATTCCCTTTGATGCTTGGGTTTTTTGTTAGTAGTATTGGTGATTTTTTTTGTTTTTGGGATTAGGAGGGATAGAAGGAATGGCCATAACACATAAACCGTGTAAGGACAATAAAGAAGCCAAGTCATGAAGACTAATGGGTAAGGAAGGTGGAGTAGATGACGGCTATTGATTAATTGGGTGAAGGACATTTAGTGGGGAGTCGGAACCGTGGTTAACCAGGGAAGTAGATGGGGAATTTTGATTAAGGCTCAATTCTGGTGGAAGAGGGGGAAGAGAGTGAATCGGCAAATGGTTGGCAGCATCCGGTTGATTACCAAATATGGCCATATCAAGGGACTGGGTGATAAATTCATCTTCCTTGGTGGGGCTAGAAAGATAACCCTCTGTGTCAGAACCGGTAGGTAGGTTTGGTTTGTTGGCTGAGGTGGAGTTTAGAGAACCAGGGTGTAAAGTGGTAGGGCTCTCACCGAAAGTGACTGCCGAATTGAATGGGCTGGTATGCTGGTTTTGGAAAGTAAAAGATGAGGTTGACTTAGGTGAAATAATGTGGCTAGGATTTGCATCTGAAGTGGGGGAAGGTAAGGGTTCAGTTGGTGGGCCCACATATTGATCAGTTAAGGAGAGGGAGGGAGGAAGATTTATATTCTTCATATTCATAGGAGATTCGGCCAAAGAAGGAAGGTTTATATTCTCCCTAATTATAGGAGATTCGGTCAAAGGATCAAGATATGGGGAGAGAGAGGGAGTGACCAATTGTTTGGGTTCAATAACCATTGACTTGTCTTTTTCATTTAGCCGAGAATCAATTAGATCCACATTTTCAGCAACCCCTTTAATGTTGTTTCCTTGTGGAGAGAGAGGGAAACACCGTTATCCCTGAAATCCGACGCCGGTAGGTTGAATTCCCACCAAAGTTTCATCAACGGCCAACTCTTTTGGTAGACGCATTTCATAAGGAATGAAATTTCGCTTGTTTTCCTTGATCTTCAGGCAAGCAAAAGAAAGAACCAAGCCCCATTCAATTTGATTTGAAGGTTGTACGAATCCTCCACACATATCACCAATGTACCTAAAAATGTCTTTGGTCAAATGAGTAATTGGGAGATGAAACACATCAATCCAGCCTCCATATGATGCAACCATTTGTTGTTGGAAAGATGATGGTATGGATGGGGAGATAAATAAACTAAAGATTCAAAGGACCAATGGAAGTCCAATCCGAGTTCGCACATAATTTTTTAGAAATATCCAAACTATAAACGTGCAGTAGAGCTTTATCATCAGAGATGGGATTAATAGTACAACGGGATGATAGATAAGATTGGAGAGACTCGGATAGCCAGTCATGAATCACTAATTGCAAACCGTTGAACCACCACCATAGCTTGCCAATCGAACTGTGGTAGCAAAAGGGCAAGAGAGGGACGAATACCACCAGGATTTGATGGGGGAATGCCATTATTGGTCTTTTTTTTTTTTTTTGAAACAGAAACAAACTTTTCATTGATGTAATGAAAAGACTATTGCTCAAAGTACAAAGCCCAAAATACAACAAAACAAGATAATAATCATAATAATTCGGAGCTCAATGGATCAATAGGTGCACCAAGGCAATCTCAACTAGGTTGACACCCCATAGCACCCTCATCATATCCATTTACAAGATGAAACTATCAAACAAAAATCCGAGACTACTAATAGTTACAAAAATGAGGGGGATGCTTCTTGTTTGAACAATTCCTTTGAAGTTCGCGTGGTAGTATTGATTGTTGCCTTGATCATTGATTTAGGTTTCCAAGATAGTCTGAAACCAAGGAAAAGAAAGAAAACTATCCTCTTTTGTCTTCCATAGCAGGGACAAGGATTATGGAGCGGCGGCCAGATTGCTCTAATAGGGTAAACTCGGCAAAAAAACCATATTTGTTGTTGTGGTTTTTAAGCCACAAAGAGTATCACCATCATCAATCAACTTTCTAAAGAATTTATGGTTGTAGGGATCCTTGAACAAAGATTGGAAAGAGGAGGCTAACCAGTCAAGCGATTTCCACGAGATAAAGACAGAATGGATGTTGGATTGACTTTGTTCTGAAAGCTTGAAGTGCTTTCCATTAACCGGAACAATCGGAGTTAGGGAGAAGATTTTAAGTCAATACATATCGATCGGATGATGGAGGAAGAAGGGGTAATCAGTGGAGGTTGGGGCATGGTGGTCAGAGGCTGAGGGATGGTGGTCGGGACTAGAAAAGGAAAGTTCTATGGTGTGGAGGGAAGAGGAGAGAGGAGAGAATATTTTTCCTCCTAAAGCTGAACCCATGACCTCTTAATCCTTTATCAAGGTCATTCCCCTATTTAGGCCAACCCATGATGGTTGCAAATAAACATAAAAGTGAATAACACATACAACTAAATTGAGAAAGAGAAGAAATCTAGCTCAGATGTAGTGGTAGAAATCATGTCAAAGAAAGCCATTTTTTGTTTGGGAGATGTTTATTTAACTAATGCAATATTTGACTTATTTAAAAAATATTTATTGTGTTGGAGAACGTGAACGTAGCATCCTTGAGAAATAAAATTTTCATTCTGACGTTAATCATTGCAAAAAGTTGAATATACCAACGAGAATAGACAAAAATATTTTTGGATATAAATTAGTATAAAAGGATGAAGTTTTATAAGATAAAGAACTGCAATTTAGTCAACATGTCTGGGCCTTATTTTAGGGGAAAAATTAAATGGAAATGTGCTCATGTATGTTAGGTTGTGGTCCATGCTGTTTGCAGCAGCAAGCTGCCGTATTATGTTTGGACATGACAAGTACACATAACAGCAAAACCTGTAGTACTAAGGAACAGCACGCAACAGTGAAGGACATTCACAAGTATTTCTATAATCAGGAAAAGGAAACTTCCAGTGAACCTGTGCAAACCGTTGCTTAAAATAATCATAGAGCATGTGTGGCTTCTGAGACAATATTGCCAGTGGAATATCATCTCCCATGCAGAACGTAGGTTCCTTTCCTTGAGCAGCCATACTCTCTATAATCATTTGGACATCCTCACTAGAGTAGCCAAATGCCCTGATGCAACAATTTGAATTAATTAGAATGAATAGAGATAGCAAAATATCTCAATGAATGAAGGCAAAAGTCTTGAAATAACATGAGGAACCTGACTATAGTAATATAAAAGAATAAATTATCATTTTATGCAAAGAAGTCACAAGTGCATCAACTTCATACCAAAGATAAGATTGAAACAAAGTCTAATAAGTTGATGCGTACAAAGATGTGCATGAAAAGAACAACATCAATTACAAAAATGAAGTAAAACTTACAACATTAATTGTAGATTTAGTTTCCTTCAAACCTCTCACTATGTAGAGTTTCTTATTCCAATTGTCCTATTCTAACAGAACAGAAGATCCAAGTAATAAGTTGATGCGTAAAAGAACTAGAACCTCGATAAATTCCTACAATGAAAAGAAATCTTAACATCCTAGAAACCAAACTAGGGTAAGGGACCAAAGAAAGATTGTTCAGAAAAAATTTCTTTTTTTTGTTTTCGTCAGGAAAAATAGTGATAAGCACCAAGTTTAGGCAAGTGACCAAAGAAAGATTGATCAAAATAAATTGCTTTTTTTTTTTTTTTTTGATTTAGTGATAGACCCCCAGCTAAGGTAAAGGATCAAAAAAAGATTGCTAAAAAAATGAACTTTTGAAGGAAATTTTGTGATAGAAAGTTAATAAAAGGAAGGTTTTGTAAAACAAAGAAATCAAAATTCCTACCACTTGAAAATCTTATTTACAGGCTACTCTTTATTCTTTACCCCATTTTTGTATCCAATCTACGGATCTTTTTGTACTTAATTATTCATCCCATTAGTAAAAACTACATAATAGTTGCATGAATTAGTCAACTAATTATAGTTAGTGAGTTAAGAAGACCCCTAGATAAAGGCCTATAGAAAAGATAGCCCAACAAAAGGAGCCAAATCAAATCCTAAGCAAATCCCATGTAACTTAGCTAATCTTATCGTTGACTATCTACTAATAACATTAAGAAGAAAGATTACCAAGAGAAAGGCCAAGAATTTAATAATATAGTTAGAATTAGGGAAAATAAAGTTATTCTTGGGTAAATACTAGATATTCCCTTTTACCTCATTTGTGTATTAATCCCTTATAAATAGGGAGTTCCTCTCCTGTTTTTGACACAACTTGATTCATAATAAAGATTCAACAGCTTGATTCAGGGAAGACTTCTCCTTAGCCATTTAGGCTACACCAATTTGGTATTAAAACGGACATTGGAACAATTTTGGCTCCGGTCAGTGGAAGAACAAGAAACTCTTGGTGATGCATATCGCAAGAACGAGCTTCTTGAGCTATGCTCGTATCTGAACAGCGCACACCTAATTACAAGGGAGAACTCTTTAACGTAGAAAGTTTCATCGAATCATTCGAGAATGGAGTACTACAATGCTAGAAGACTGCTCAAGACCAAAAAATACTCTCTTGATTACAAAGAAAGAAAACCATGAAAAGCAAAAGCTTATTCGGGAATGCCAAAGAATTATCCCTACTCCAATTCAGAGGCTAAAACATTTTCAAGAACATGGCCAAATTTGAATCAGAACATAGACTTAGAGAAATTTTGGAAGAGAATGGATGAAATCTGGCATCTTTTAAGTAATATACCCAGATGAGAAATGACAAGAGCAACAACAAGGCTAAAATGTCAACCATTGAATGTAGCAGGAAGAAAATCGAAAATTTATCCAAAATCAGGAGCTCAGGGGAATAGAAGACGATCAAGAAAATATTCAAGAACTTACCCACAGCTATGAAACCACGCATAAAATACCCACAAACCGACATCCAAAACTCTAACATGTAGAAGAAGAAACAAATGAAAATGACAAGTCAAGCAATTACCTAGCAATGGAAATTGAAGGCAAATCATGTGATGGAAACTTGATCTTGCAAATTCCACACAAAGGCGAAGATGCGACCAAGAGAGATGATGACGTGAAGTTCACGAGCGAAACGAATGGAAAATGGTGCATTCTTGGCATGGGTTCTTTTCCTACCTATGCGTTTGAGTTAGAACCAAAGAAAAGGATATGAAGAAAGTGCAAGGGCAGAATCTGCATGAAGAAGACAAGATACATCAGTTCTCCTCTAACCCGCCCACGTGAACTGACCCAACCCATGTGGTCAACAACCAAAATTTGGGTTTTTTTACCCACGGCCCATATGATCCAACTCAAAAACAATTTCACTCTACTTTCTTGAATATTTTAGCCCAACACATAGCTGAACAAATTCCAATTAATGTGTTGACCTGGCCCAAGCAACACTTCTCTCATAATTGCAATGATAATTACTTCACTTCTTCATATTCTGAGGAGGAACTGCCATTCAAAATTGATTCAATGGGAATATCAATTGACTTACTAGACATTTCAGGAGGGCATGCTGCGATGTGCCCACAAGATGTTGCTCAAGATTGACAAACGATGGAGAACATCAATCAGATTAGTCCAAAAGATTTGCTTGATTTTGTTGTTAGTTCCTTCTTTTTTTTTTTTTTTTTTTTTTTTTTTTGATAGGAAACAAACAATTATATTCCAACAAAAAAGAGAGCACAGCCTAAGGGCAAGGAGTTAAGAAGACCCCTCCCCGGAAGACTAATACAAGAGAGCCTTCCAATTGTTAAAAATCATCAAAAGGCTGTAATTACAAAAGAAATTGGTGTAATTTGTGCACCGCCTAAAGGTTGTATATTGAACAATAAAAGAAAAAGAATTACCATAAAAAATTCCACTATTTTTCTTTCCTTCCAAAGACACCAAACAAGAGATCGAATGGCACATCTCCAAAGAATCTTTCCTTTACCACTAAAAGCATAGTTGTCAAGCCCATCTATAAACCAATAATCCACCTTTTTTGGGAGACAGCACTGCAACCCAAAAATGCTAAATATATTTGACCACCCCTTGAAAGCATAATCACAATGTAAGTAAAGATGGTCCAAAGACTCCTCGTCCTTCATACAAAGGCAACAAATAGATTTGGTTGTTAGTCTTGAGATCAATGTTGGACAAGTTTCAAATGAGGCTACTATCTTTGAGTTTCAATCATTTGAAGACATTTCAAATGAATTCATTCAAGCAACTAATGGTGAGATTAACCAACAATACATGGAAGCGTGTTTTTTGAACTTGTTTTAACATATTTTATAACTACAGGAACTACTGGGTCCTCTTGCTTATGGAACTTGATTGGCAGGACTTTTGGCATGGCAACCAAACCTTGGGACAACTTGGTAACGTTCCTTGGTGTATTATTGAATATCAAAGGTCATTTTCAGTTGGAATTCTTCCAACCATCGGCTCAGGAACATTAATTGGAGGATGATTGTTTACTCCTTTCCTACTATCTTCTTTTTTATAAAAACTTGATGACAAGTTTTTTTCCTCGCTTACCGTAAGGATAGAATTGATGTAGGGATAATTAGGGGAAATTAGGTTATTCTTGGGTAAATCCTAGGTTAATCTCCTTTGCCCCTATTTGTGTATTAATCCCATATAAATAGGGAGTTCCTCTCATGTTTTTAATACAACATGATTCATAATAAAGATTTAAAAGCTTGATTCTTGGAGTATTTCTCCTAAATCATTCTTAGGCTACACCACCTAACGTGGCCAATTGCACAAATTAGGCCCTGTAGAGAGGCATACTTAACAACCCACATTAATCCCCAAAGTTGAACTTTTGAAGGATTATTAAAAAAACATATAGTTCATCTAGATTCCAGTACAAGGATCAGTAAATAAAAAATTTCTTTACAGATGTTATGAACAAGATAGGCTGTATAATCTGTCCTAGACACCTTAAAAGAGACATCGAAAAGAAACTTACTGTTGGCTTCTCAGCAATTTATCAGTATCCAATACCGTTGATGCAAGAAAATTCTCAGGCTTCAATGAGCGCATATTTTCCTTGATCCACTTTCCATATGGATATGACAATGCTACACGTTTTTTAACTTCTGTATTCTCAAAGACCTGCAAATCGATATCAATTCAATAACCGCGTTACTTTGGAGGTTTGAGGAGAAAGAAACAATAGAACTTTAAGTGAAAAGTACTCTTTGCAAGATGAGAAGATAGATATGATTTGATAAATGTATCCTTGGTTCTTCTTGTAGTTTTTCAAAGGAGTTCAAAAACTATTCTATCTGCTGTGGAAGTCCTTTGTGTGCAACTTGGACTCTTAATTTGTTTGTTGGGTTGGTGCTTTCAGCTTTGACTTGATTTCAATTGGCATTATTTTCCATGGAGGTTCTCCTTAGCACGAAGCTCATTAGGAAGCTTGAAGGGAGAAGAGAGTTGTCAGAGGAGAAGTGAAATTGAGAACTTAGTTGTTACATGCTTGTAATGTATAAGTAGCTTTTGAATATTGGGGGAAAATGTTCTGAGAGAGAGAGAGAAGTTTGAAGATTGGGGAAAAGAAGGCCAGATTGGACAAAATCTTTCTAATTTGTTCACTTTTTATTCTCCTAGTCATATTTGTATGAATTGGAATCGGGAGGCCTTCACTTTGTATTTCTTATATTTCCCGTTTTCTCCCACTCCAATGGAGTTTATTTCCTTTGAACATTTTCAAGAAGCTTGATTCTTATTTAAAAAGATAATAATCATCATCATAATTTAAGCAAGCTAAAGATTAAATATGTTGATTACAGTACAACAAGACAACTAGGTCTGGCAGTATTTAATCTGCACCACTGAACAAACAGTGGCCAGAACTTCCAAACAAGACCACGTAACTATACTCAGATGCAAAAATTAAAACCAGAGAAAATTCAAAATAAACCTGTCCGGTCTGCAAATCAGCAGTAATCATCATTCCTGGACCAAGACGGCCTTTCATTGTAACTTTAGACTCATCCATTGGTAAGACACCAACCTGATAAAGAAGATGCCAGTCAATATAAAGCTGAAATAGCAATTGTGCCTCAAAAAATTGTAAGAACACGTTCTTCTCATTATTTCACAAGGAGAATGCCTCATAGATAATGCATACAAGCACAATGGAACAAACTAAAAAATGAGTAAATACATAAAATGACATTAACTTTATTTTTATTCATATTTCTTTTGGCTTTAACAAAATCCTTTTTCATTCCATTCCATCGATAGAATTTAGAATTTTAAAAATATTACAAGAAACATGAACTCCAACTGAGATCACATCAAAACATCAAAGCAACTCCTGAACAACCAAATTATTTTGGTGTCATCAAGGCCAAGTAACTAGAAGGTACATACACCTAATCATACCAAATACATACTGAAACTGGTTTTAACTATTTTGTTTCTGAACCAGAGGCAGCTTTCGTTGAAAAATGACAAGAGACATTCTAAAAAATACAAACTCCACAAGAGAGTGAAAATTAGAACAAAAAAGAAGGCAAGATGAACCACAACAGAGAACCAAAAAGAAAAAACAACAGAAAAGAAATTTCCATGACGAGAAAACACAGAGCGAACAAAACAAAAAGAAACTAGCAACTAAAACAAATAGAAGATGGAGAACAAACCTCAGATGCAACATAAACAAAATTATCTGATGTGCGCCAATACCGAGCTGGGCGCAATCCATTACGATCAAGACAGGCACCAACTGTTTTTCCATCACTGCACAAAATCAATTGCATTAACAAGGATCAGAAATTAGCATGAACCTATATTTTTCAGAAAAGGTAACAAGGCTTTACACTGAGGTGTACAGTGTTAAAACCAAAAAAGGGGAAATCTTAATAAGATACACAGTAAACCTCACCTTTCAAAAAATGAAAATTAGAAAATAATAGCTTCAACCATTCAAAAGAAATGACAAGAAAACCTCCCGACTATATTTAACCATGTTAAAGGGTAATTGTAAATGAAACGCAACAAAACACTATGCACCTACTCATTCTTATCCAACCCAAAAAGAAAAAAGAAAAAAAGGAGAAACTATCCCAAAAAGGCTTTCCATCACAAAAGGCTTCTTTTTTTTTTTAAGAAACATTAAAAGATATATTCCAAAAGAGGGAAACATCTCAGGGGCGGGGTTGAGGCACCCCTCCAAAAAGAGCTACACAAGGAGGCCTATCACTAATAATCAACAAAATTAAGGGTGTAATTACAAAAGAATTTCTTGTGTATCACCAAATGCTTTCTAATGCTTTCTAATGCTTTCTAATTTATGTATCACCAAACAAGCCTCTTTAGTTTGATACGATTAGATACAAAAGGAAACAAACAAAAGAAAGCAAAAGCAATAACCAAGTATCCTGTAATGCACCCGGACATCTCACTATGATGACACCCCTATATTACCCTCAGCATATCCTAATACAATCAACAAATACAGCCAACAAAATAAACATACTAAATCAGCCAAGAATACAAGCCAAGAGAAAATTATACTGAACAAATTAGGGCTCTCTAGTTCAAGTAGAGGACTTGGATGGAAACTCTGAAAATGCCAAGAAGGACAGCACGAAGAAGAAGCTGTGAGTCTAGCAATGTCAAAACGATCCCTTCAAGTCGTAAGCTTATCATGAAAGACGCGCCAATTCGTTTCAAACCAAAATTTATCTAATGAATCATTAAGAGCTTTAGTCCAAATCAACTGTGGCCTAGACTTCAATGAAGGATGTAATAAAGCCTGCAAATTACAAGGGAGGCTGCCAGATAGTAACATAGATTCAACACAAAATTGTGAGCCTCGAGATGAATCAGAAAAATTCAATGCCAAACACACAAGCATGTTCTGAAGATCTATTTATCATATCAAGCTGGCTCAATGACTGAAGGTTCTTGAGACTTACGACAAACAGATTCAATGAAACTTGTCAAAGGGGAAAATCAACCCAAAATTAATCCACGGTCTCTAACTATGGACTTCAAATGTGTAGGAATTTCAGAAGAGGACAATGGAGAGAAACATGAAGCAGCCAACAAGTTATTTTTCAAGTCGTCTTCATTTTGAAACAGAGCATTGAGATCAACCCCAAAGTTATCAGCTTGCACTGCTACACTTCTTGGTCAGCTTCATCCCCGACACAATCTATGTCCACACTCCTAGCACTGATAGGAGATTTGAGGCTGGATTATATGCTCCTTTTTTGGTGGAAATTTGAAGGAGAGCATGGAATACCTCTCATAAATTGAACCTTTGAATTTGGAATGATGAAAGCAGAGTGTTTAAACTTCTGAGCTGAAGGTGAGCTAGAAACTGACTTGTCGGCAGGGACTAGTAGTTGAGCACGAACGCAGCAAGCTTCTAACAAATCCGGGTTGTTATCTGATACAACTAATTTAAAGCTCGACCTCTCTTTTCTTTCAGAAAAAATATCGGGAATTGAACCTTGACGCTGCTTTCCTCAAGCAGATCTGAGTTCATAATTGTAGACCAAGAATTTAGCAAGGAAGCCTTTTTCCTTGCAAAGTGCTTAGGGAAAGGCTTCAACAAATTCGAGCGTCTCTTGGGTTTCACCAAACATGAAGTGTGTGTGGAGAGAGACTTTTCAATTTTACTTGTGCGCTGCTTCGTTGAAAAGAGGACTAATGACTGTTTTTTCAGTTCTTGTTTGCTTTGGTTTGATATTTTGTCTCTTTGTATTTTGTCTCATTGTAATTGAGCTATTGCTCTTTTATGATATCAATGAAAAGTTCCATATCCATTTCAAAAAAAAATCTATCGTTGATTACTATTCTTGGAGAGAGAGAGTAATTTTGCACCCATTTACCGCCTTTTCAATAATTGAGGATCCAACAGCTTTTTCATTAGAATGTTGAGCTTCATTGGTTGGGATTACAAGAAGATATGAAACCCCTTCAGGTGTGGAGCTATTATTCCTAGAGTGTGAAACAACTGAGGCGTTATCATCATTGGTGGCAAAGTCACCTTGAATATTTTCGAAGGGAGATCAATCAACTCTTTTGGAGTAACAGCTTTAACGCCATTTAATGGGGAAACAAACGTCTACTCTCTGGTGGCCTAGATGTCAGACTGCCTACTTCATTCTCTCTTCACAATAACTTTGCCTCTACGTTCACCTTTGTCCTGTTTGGTTTCTTGATTGTCTTCTCCGTCAGGTGTGAAGGTGAACTGGATTCAGGGGAAGACTTATGGCAATCTTCTAATGAATTCTACAAATTGAATCATCCCCCTTAGTGCTGGAAACTAATGGATTTCTTGAAAAAATTGAGGGACTTCAAGATGGTAACAGAAAATCCAAATCGGGATTTAATGATTCAAACTCCAAACCTTCATTCTGCAAAACTTGATTCAAACAAACAATATCAATTGGATTAATAAAATTTTTAACGAACAATTCTCCTTTCACCTTTCGAGGAGGATCAATACATTCTATATCTTCAAAATTGAATATATATTTCCATGATGGCATGAATCCACATAAGTTTTTCTTAACTTGAATTTTAGCTTCAGATACGATAAGGATATTCAATGCATCCGTCGCAATATTTTCCAGACCTCCAAAGTATGCTCCGATAGCTTCAAACGTTTGTTTGCACCAATAATCCAACGGGAGATTCTTGATCAAAATCCATCCTCCATAACCTTTCGAATACAACAGTCGGCTATGCACAAATTTGTTCCACTTCTCAAACTTCAGGTGCAACGAACCACAAATCTGCCATTTGCCTGGTTCCTCAATCAATTCCTCTAGAGATCCTTGGTCCGCTTTATTAGACTTTTCCGCAAACAGAGGATTGACAATGACATTAGATTGAAAGTATACTCTTAACGTTTTAGCTATTTCCAACCAGTCATTGAACTCAAACAACTTATGGGCTAACGCAGTAAAAGCTCTCTTTCTGAGTTATAGTTTGTATTAAATCACCGACTAACCCAAAAGTTTAAGCTAATGGGTGAAGGTAAATTTATATTTCATAGTTTTCTTTGTTTCGATTCGGCTCATCACAAGGCTTCTTCCTGGTGCTTTTTTCTAAATTTTATGTAGATTATTTGTTCCAAGACTTATGCCTTTATTGGAACACTTTTGTTTCTCCTATGTAATTTGTTTTTTCACCTTATTTTATGCTTTCTATCTCTTGTACTTTATGAGTTTTTGTTTCTTATCATTACATCAATGAAAAAAACTGTTTCCAGTTCAAAATAAATTGTAATCAAAATGGGACTATAATTAATAAAGAAATCTGTGTGATTTGAGCTCCACCAAAAAGCCAAGTTGGCTTCACTTTTGACTTTAAAAAAGGAAAAGAGTTCTTAATTATACCCTTGCCTCCATCATAATCAATTGCAGATCTTTTAATAACTCCTTTTGTCACGTTTGTATATTTTGTTCTCTTTGTGAAATAGTTTCTCTTTCTTGTACAAAAATATAAATAGAAAAATAAAGACAGGTTGAAAGAAAAAGGAAGAGTGGCAAACGAGAAAAAAAATAGCGGGTGGGTGAAAACTAAGCTTAAGAGATGCCCAACATGAAGACTATCTGCTTTAGAAACGCTGAAAAGATGCAATAACTTTTACTCCATTTCATCAATCCACGACTCCATTTCATCAATCCACGACATTGTTTTTTCTTCATGAACAAAACATGCAACAATTTAAACTCAAAACTCATATTTTACATCTATGTTGAATTAGTATTAACATCAAAAACTTAGACTACAAGGCGAAACTTAATTTATTAACTCACTGCTTAATATCATAACCACCAGACACTTAAAAAGAAGCCTTTTTTAGATGTTACCTGAACAACAATAAAGCAGGTCCATCCCAAGCCTCCATTTGACCTTTGTAATAGTCATAAAAGTCAACAACCTAAGAGAAGGTTAGAAAAGCAACAAAAAAAATCATCTCCAATGTAATTTTAATATGGGTACACAACTAATTAAGATTGGTGAAAAAGATAGTTAAGACAAAAAGGAAAACAAAAAGGAAAAGGAAATGGAGAAAATAATAATAACAATAATAAACTATTAGGAATCCAGTCTTACAAAAGCACACATGACCATTAGTCTCTTTTCACTAGTTCAATGAAAATCTTTGTTCTCTCTTCCAAAACAGCAAACAAAACAAAAGCATACAGAAACACAAGGGAAGAATGCATTCCATGAAATAGAAATCCATCCGTAAGAAAACAACCCAAGTAGCCTAACACCCTCATGGAATCCAACATGTACTGTAAACTTATTTTATGGACACTGCGTCCTGTGAATTCAATTTGATGAATGGAAGGTGTGCAAACAGTAAATTCCAGGGAAGAAGAGAGAAAAAGATGGAATGACAAAGTGATAAGGTCAAAGGCAATGGTACCTCGGGATATTTGATCATCAAGGTAGGATGGTTCTTGTAAGCCTCAGGAACAAGGATCATGAGAGCCTCCTCGGGAGCACGGCCACTTCTTATTAACAACTAAACCAGTAGAAGACAACAACTAGTAAAATATGAGGATCTAGAATCAGATTATGCAGAAATTCAGTAAATACATAAACTAGAAGTGGTCATCTATCTTTCAGGCTTCAAGAGAAACATACCAATTTTTTTAGAAAGCACAGAAATATTGATAATAATAGAAATACAATTTCCATTATGAGCACACTGTAAAGAACCAAATAAAATACCAAAATCTCAAAATCCAACCTTTGATCAATATTTTTTGTGAACAAGAAACAACCTTTTATCAATATTACACAAAATAATTAAGTCTGCCTAATTAACGTTCATCAATTTTAATTCTCTGTCAGCTGGAGCATAGACCAGCTCATCAAGACATCAACAACTTCGGTTTCTAATTGTCAAATTCTAGATCCTCCTTTGATGTTGATGGCAAATGAGTAGATTGATTATTGGCGGAGCACTCATATGCAAGGTGTGGTTATCAAGTTGGGTCCTTTTTTTCTCTTCTGATAGGAAACAAAAATTTCATTGATGAGATGAAAGTAGAAAAGGGGATCCTATCGGATTACAAAAGAATCTCTCCTATTCATCATAAAATTAGTTAAACTATAGTTACAAAATGGAAAGAGCAATTTATACTATAACGCCCCATGTTTAGGAGGGGAACATGAATGAACCGAGATCACATCCGAATGAGAAAGATCCTAAGGACATAAAAGTATAGTTAGGAAATGCTTAAAAGAATTGGAAGTTACTACCACTACCAACAAGGTGCACTTTCCATTTTGTGGCCCAATCAAAGGAACTTCAAAGTTAAGCGTGCTTAGCTTGAAGCAATTTTATGTTGGATGACCTCCTGAGAATTTTCCTAATATACATGTGAGTGAGGACAAAGCATGCTAAAAGGACCCGTGTTGGTTTGTGGGGGATAGTCGTTACTCCTAAAAGCATCAAGACAAGTAAGGATGACGTAATCAGGTCAATGGGGATTCAAAGAATGCCTGGGCCATCAGGTGCCGAATCCGGATTCTGAATCCTGGGCCTGGGGCGTTACATATACCAACTAAGAGATAAGAAAGTAATAGACGTGAGTGTTGCGTTGTAGTCGTATTCCTTATCGGTAAAGATAAGAGAGTTTTGTTCAAGCCAAGTAGTCCATAGGAATGCACAACACGAACGAAGGTTAGCCATAGATGCTTCTTCTACCTTTTGAAAGCGTGGCCATTGAAAAGGAAGGATAGGAATTAGGATACCTTGAGAGTGTTGTTTCTTGAAGGTAAATTTAATATTATATCTAACACTCCTCTTCACTTGTGAGTTTGAAATATGTTGAAGACTCAACAAGAGCAAATCAATATTAATTGGGAATGGATTAACATGGCATGGGTTATTTGTAGCTCTGATAGGTGGTGACTGAAAGACAAAAGTTGGACGACGTTGGAAATTTTCAGCTAGAGCTTTCATGGCTGGAAAAAAAAATCAAAAAATTCACCAAATACAAAAATCATTTTTTTAAAAGAAAACGAGACATTTCATTGATATAATAAAAAGAGTTTAATGCTCAAAATACAATAACGTAGAGACTAAAAATAAAAGTTCAACTTAAGGATACAAACTAAATTAAACAAAGAAAATGAAAGCATTCCAATTTAAACAAATGTCTTGAATAGAATAATTAGAAAAATCCTTTGAGTGAGAACACCATGAGAATGCATGTAGACAAGCTGAAACCAAGCGAAAAGACCAAGAAAGAAACCCTGATGATTTGATTCAAACCATATCTCAGACAAGAGAGCTTTCACGGCGTTGGACCATAAGATTTGAGAAAAATTTGCTAAAAGAGGGCCGCCTAAGAGCTGAAGAATATTATTCCAAAAAGACTTTACACTTGCTTCTCCCTTTGAGTATCAAAATCATGAAATCATGATCTCATCTCTACCAAACGGAAGAACAAGAGCAGTATTCTGAGCATGCGAGACTTGAGGCCACTAACCAATAGAAGGAATAATCATAGACCCAGGAAGCTTCTGATATAAAAGAACTCAAGGTCACAGTCGTACAACCTATAGAACATATCCTTTCATGTAAGGTCGTAGGAAGCTTCATATATAATGTTGCAAAGAAACCCAAAATTTCATTCTCAATATCTTCGTGAGAAATAAGAGAAACCCCATTGCGAGAAATAATTTCAATAATCAAATTTTTCTCATTCTCAAGAGAATAAAGATTCAATAAATCTCCCTTAACAGCATGCTGAAGTTCCATTTCAAGATATAAAAATCATTTGTTGATATTTGTGATTCTGAATAGTATAAAAACCTCTTGTTGGAGTGCCCTCCCACCACAAAAACCCGAAAGGAAAAACCTTTTGGTAATCAATGTGCTTTGTGCTCCATCCTCCTCCTCCATGTAATAGTTTTCTGAAGGAGTGGGCTCTCTCTACTCCCCACCCCACCCCTAGGCTAGTTTATAACACTTTTCTGGTTTTCCCTTGAATAGATGCTTCTATTTATAAATCTAAAGAAAAGAATTACTACTTACTTTGGGAAATGTTGAACTGAAACCATAGACTTCAGAGGTGCTCGATCCTCCATGTAATAGTTTTCTCTAGGAGCAGGCTCTCTCTACCCCATAATTGCTACTTTTTAACTCTTTTTTAGGTTGCCCTTGAATATATAATGTCTCTATTTATAAATATAAAATTTTAAAAAAAAATTAATAATAATAAGTTTGGGGAATGCTAACCCTTTTTTGTCCAATATACATGCCAAATGGATGAACATTGTATAATCCTTTTTGGTTTTTTTTTTTTTAAATTGAAGGAAAGAACATTTGTACTATCTTCTCATACTTTTTTTCCAAAGCTCTCCTTTTTAATTTAAAAGAAAAAAATTATATTTGTGGCCTCTTAGATTATTTTGTACATTGTCACTGCCAATTTTCGATTATCCTTCATTTCTTATTATACGGACCATTGGACATGACACTCAACACAAATTTGTAATCATTGAAGAATCTATATAACAATGCACAAGCAAACTTGCAAGTAATGTGTTCAAAATATGCAAATAACCAAATTAAATATAAGACGATTAATATGGTCCATCTCCATGGATATGCATTTTCACTAATAATGTATATAGATCTTACTTCGGCTGCACTATCGAGATTGGCTGAATCCGATGCCCTTGGGTTGCCATATGGACGAATTTCATTTTCACGACCCCGCCATACAGATGACTTTAAGGAGGCTTCTCGAGATTGCATCCAATTTAAGTTTCCCTGATTAACAGTAAATAGTTAGCTTAAAGGTATTTACTGAACTTATACCATAAACACATTAACATCATAAGATTAGAGACAATTAGTAGAACACCAACAAAAGAAAACATACAGACAAACAAACAAATAATTACCTGTATCGTATTGATCTCTCCATTATGACCCAGTAACCTCATTGGTTGGGCAAGAGGCCATCGAGGACTAGTATTTGTACTATATCTTCGATGATAAATTGCAAAGGGGGATTTATAGAGATCATTCTGAAGGTCATCATAAAATAATCCAAGAACCTCTGAGCGAAGCATTCCCTTGTAAACTATAGTTTGATTCGACAAAGAACAGAAATATAGCTCACTTCCCCAACTCTTAGAGTTTGCTTCTCTTTCAATCAATTTCCTACAAATGTAAAGTTCTCGTTCAATGTCGTCCACATTCTCTTCTTTAACTACTTGGACGAATACCTGCTCAATGTTTGGCATGGTCTTCTTTGCATTTATACCAACCACAGAAGCTTTCACAGGAACGGGCCTCCAACCAAGCACCTCAAGACCTTCTTGTCTAAAGATACTTGCGATAACTACAAAACAAGGATTAATAGCTTTACCTAATTAAAAGTGCAATAAAAGTGATGTCCATATAGACAAAGTTGGATAAATAAATTATTTTGAGTGTTTTGACAAGCAAGCCTAGGCCCCAGAAACACAAGAGATGTGCACCTCACTTCAATGAAGAGAGGCCCCCACCTTCAGTGCAAGTCTGCACACTTAAGCGTGCTCTAAAAGCCCCCTCTTATTTTCTTCTTTTATTTTTCTTCAACTTTTTTATGAAGAATCTGTTAAATACTATTCAAATTATACTTTTTTTCCTTTCTTTGATAAGTAAAAATTTCATTATGAATGAAATATCCAAAGTGTTACAAAAGGGGCCCATAAACAGGATTGCAAAACATTCCTCCAACTAGAAACAAGGAAATTTAAGTTGTCACTGTTGAGGGGATGTGTATTTTTACACAGAAAAAGAGCACTGAATAAAGATGATTCAAGAACTTTCCCAGGAGATCTCTCTTTTCCTCGAAAAATCCTTGAGTTCCTCTCATCCCATATCTTCCAAAGAATGGCTCTAATTATGCTAGCCCACAAATGCCCTTTTGTTTCCTCAAAAGGGAATCAATGAACATCATTCTGATTCACGTAATTGTGTCCAAAGGAGCGGCAAATTGCCAACCAAAAGCAGCAAACTCTATATTCTTTCCTCTCATTCTAGTACTTTTTTCCTGAATTTCTCTCCCAAAAAAACTCTAGATTCTTAACTATTTAATACTCTTTATTATTAACGGATCGAAACTTGTAAGAAAAGGCTTACGTCAGCTAATCATATCAAATCATTTCATCATCCCACATCTGCCCACAGTTTACCATAGGTAAAAGAATATATTGCTTTTTTTTTATAAAAACAATTTCATTGATGTATGAAATTACAAAAGATGGGAAAGAAATCCAACTTATCCAATTGGTATTAAGAGACGAAAAAGTGTAAGATTTAAAACGTGGTAACAATTTACATCACGATATAGCTAAGTAATACTGTCCAAATAACACAGAGTTCAAGAGTTCAAACAAAAATTGACCAATTGTAGCTTTTCAAAACTCAAGAAAAAGTTTTGTTAATTGCCAAAAAATAAATAGATAAATATACACACTTGAGTAAAAAACAGTAGCAATAATCAATAATAAAGGAGAGACAATTAATCTGGTTCAAGTAGATCAATTATAATTGAACAATCACCTTCTTTTGCCTCTTTATTTTGGCCATCATCTTTGGGGAGAAAAACCATGCCAACGCCAGTATGCAACTTATCAAATGAAGGAATTCCCTGCCCGTTGGCCCAATTATCAAAAAGATCCCATGGGATGGAAGACATTAATCCTGAACCATCACCAGAATCATTATCAGCTCCACATCCACCACGGTGTTCCATACAGCCTAGTGCTGTAAGAGCATCCTGAATAATCTTATGGGATGCTTTGTTTTCCAAGTTGGCAACAAATCCAACTCCACATGCTCCTCTTTCTGATATTATGTCATCCAAATTTGCAACCTGGTCAGCATCAAATTACATCAAGTATACAGGTATAACTAAATGCTTTGATTACAGACATAGAATACAATGATTTTCAAAAGGGTGGCTTCTCATAAAGCTTAAACAAATCCATAAGAAATTTGAATTAAGTTATACAACGAATATAGAAATTAGAGTTAAGGATTAAATATCTTGCACATAAAGAGAATTTAAACAAAAAAAAAGTAAAAGCAGGGAAAGAGAACTTTATTCAAACAGTGAAGCCACTTTATTGAGTTTACGAGGCCTCCGAGTGCACAAGTTCTATAGGAATAGCTGCCTAAACTCAACAGGAGTGGTTTAAAAATGGTTCTTAAAGTTTCTCTCATTACTTCAATGTTTTATTATCTTATCATTCATGATGCTATTCATTTACATATTTTTTAAATTTATCTTCATTTTTCTATTGTGCACTTCAGGGAGGAGGGAGGAAGAAAAAAAAATACAGCCCGGAAGTATTCCAAATCTTTGCAAGATTGCTAACTTTCTCTTCAAAAATCCTTTTCAATCCTCTCCATGATCTCCACATAGTAGCTACAGATGAGATTATTCATATGATTTTAGTCTATCTCCCTGTTATCCTTGATTCAAAACGCATGCAAGGCAAAAGGAACCCTTGCTTTAGTTAAAAATAATAATTAATTAATTAATATTATTATTATTGTTATTAATTCATTCATTCATTCATTCATTAAAAATATGTCCAAATACCTTTCTCTAAAGAATCACTTGCAAAGGCTCTATCTTATTGTTCATGTTAATATACTTTTTGACAAATTTATTCATACTTCGCTATTTTGTGCTTCAAAAAAGTAGTCCCGACCTTTCTTTCTCTTTGCACTTTAAGAAACATGACCTACCACTAAAACCCAATACAACCAAGCCTCCCACATGCCTCAAATCCCAAAGCTGAGCCGAACACTTTGAACCACTTTACCCTTGGATTGCAAGTCCAAGGACAAAGAATAATAGATGGTCAAGAAGTTCATGTGCTTGATTAGAAGAAACACATTGCTAGTTGTAGGGGCACCTCTTTCACACACCTTCCATTAGTACTGATCTTCCTATAAGCAGCCGCAAAAAATCTTCCTACCAGTTCACCAATTGCTAGAAAGAGTTTATGTCAAGGAACACTTCTTCTTCTTCGAGAATTTATTGCCCAACAAAAGGAAGAACAACTTACGGGTCAGGGGGAAGAGGGCACTCCATCCTAAAGAGAACTAATTACAAGAACACCTTCCAGTTCAGTATCCTAAAGGCTAAAACTTTTCGGACTGATAATCAAACAACTGGACTGAAATCGGCCATTTGGGTTGAACGTTTCTTTTAAGTAAGATAAATAAAAATGTTATTAGCAAGAGAATTAATGACCATATGAACCGCCGTGGGTTGGGGTCTAGTGACATTGAGAGATGTGAGAAGGGCAAAGAGATTTTTAGAAAATGGTACCTATATAAGATGTTAGAATCTTACAAGTTTCTTGACATCCAAGTGTTGTAAGGTTAGGCGATTGTTCCACAAAATTTGTTGATAGAATTGATGGTCACATCATTCGCAAAGTCTACAACAGAAATTTATAATACCCTCTACGATTATTTTGGAGTATAATTGTCAAAGACTACCTAAATGTGATCCTGACCTGATGATTTTCAACCTTCTGGATCATATACGCATGTAATGTACTATCTTTTTCCTCAAGGGGCCTCTTCATCTCTAAGAACCATTTTAAGCAAGTATGGAGGCCGATGTAGGCTTTCTAAACACTAATACAAATAGATTGTCGTGGACCAGAAACTTACAAATGGATCACTGTTACTCCAAAAATTCTTGACAGGCAATGATGCACAAAAAAACAACATTAAGAAAAAATGTTTGACGTCAATGTCATCCTCACACAAACATCAATTTAATAGAATAATCAATTATGTCTTCTTTTCTATTGGAATGCCTTAAATCTATTATTTGGAGCTCCAAACGACCAAACACGAGATCTCACTGAATCTATAATCTGATATTTTTTCTCTAATAATAAACTATTCTCTCCCTCTACCCGTGAACATGGCTAACATACTTTTAGTGAACCATGTAAATCTTAGTGTCGATTTTTCTACTCTCTACCTTTTATGTTTTCTTTGTTTATCAATTTCATAACATTCTCCACGGGGAAAGGACACACACATAAGCACCAACTACCATACAATCTAGAAGTAGAACAAACCGTAGGATAAAACAGCAGCTACTTTACACTACATCCCAGGACTCCAAGACCACCCCCAATACACACATTACAGAAATGCATCAATCAACTTCCTCGTTCAATCATCAGAATCCTAGTACGTAAAACTAAATATAATTCACAAACGATCGTCACTCCGACTACACAGAGAGACTCGAATAACAAGACACGGTGAAGCGTTCCCCATCCAGACTTGAACCGTCAGTGTGAACAATAAACATACTTTCAACCAAACAAACACATCTCGGTAGAAATACGTACCTTAGGAAGGGGTTCAGAAGAAGAAGGAGGAGGAGAAGAACGGAGTGGAAGATCGAGAACCGCGTTGATCGATGAAGAAGACTTGGAAGAAGTGAAGTGACGAAAGGAGCGATTAGGCAAAGACGAAGAAGAGGAATACGAGAGGGATGATTTCCTTCTGGTTCTATTGGACCTGCCATAGAAAGCAACGAAATCGAGAAGGGAGAGAGCGTGAGTGGGAGAGAGAAGAGGAGAGTGAGGAGAAAGAGAAGGAGAAGAGGAAGGGCGGAGATGGGAAATGGAGGAGGAAACAGAGGGAAACGCCATGGAAGGAGGAGGAGAAGGATCGGAGAATTATGGATGGGAGAAGAGGAGGAGAAATGGGATAAGAAGAAGAAGAGGAGAAATGTTGGGAACCACCCGAGCCTCAGCTGAAAGATGTAGTAGAAATAGTAGTAGTAGAAGTGCGGTCTTATGCTTTCACTCTTTTCTCTCAACTTCGTCTTCTTGTTTGTAGTTGATGGATGGGTTTTTTCTCTTTTTCTTTTTCTTTTTCTTTTTCTTTTTTTCTAAAAATATTTTATTTTATAGTGCTTTCTCTTCCTCCGCTGATGCTGACGCTTTCAATGGCTGCTTTCCACTGTGGAAAGTTCTACTACTTTTCTGCTGTGTCCACATCCCTTTATCACCCTCCGTTTTAGCTATCCCCTCTAATTTCTTTTTTCCTTTTTTTATTTTTTTGGAAAACGTTAATCCGTTTCTAATACTTACCTACTCACCAAAAATATTTCACTTTCAACCAACATTTAAGTCCACGTCAACGCAAATATCGAGATATTAATTTTACCTAAATTTCAATAAAAATATTGATGAAATATTGAGATCTCAATCCATATTTTTCGAAAATTTATTAAATAAAATATTCCAAATTTAAATTAGTAAATAAATATTTTATGATTTTCAAATAAGTTAATATGTCTATTATTTATATTATATTTATATTAATATCACGTTGACGTTTTTCTTTTGTGTTTCGTGGATTTTTTATAATATAATGGAAATATTGATTCACATTTTATGTCGATTTCGAATCCATAGAAACGTAAGAATATTAACATGTTGACGGAAATTTAATATTATGCTTTCAGCTTTATTTCATCTTAATCAATGAATTTTTAAGTTGGTTCTGTTTTTGTTTCTTGACATTTAAATAATATATGTATTGAACAAACCAAATTAGTTGTTTTCTTAAATTTTAAATACCACATCGAGCAAATTAAAAGTTATATTGTGAAAAAAAAATGGATATTATGAAAATTTAGGGATTAAGATAAAACAAAGTTGAATTTTTTAGTATATCTGAGTGTTTGAGTTAGGTTACAGCAAGGGCAGATTTAGTATGCGTCTGAGGAGGGCTCGAGCCTCCCTCAACTTGTATATATATAACATAGTATCGAAACCACTAGCTAACCTAGTGGTAAATTTACATTCTAACCCTCTTTGAGCCCAAGTTCAAGTTGTTATTCACTACATTTATCTTTACTAAATTATATAAAGTTCGTGTCTACAAAATTTTTAGATTTGTCACTAGCTTATAAGCATCTCAACTAATCTCATTAAGCAACCTATCTTACCTTCCAACAATTTTAGATATCGATAAAATTCATATAATATTAAATTTTAGCCTGGCAAACATTATCAAATAAACTTGTTCTCTCTAGGCTTTTAATTATACATATGATTTTTGTTTGACTACTATATCGGACACGAATAACAAGCTTGGTAGTTGAATGACCGATATGTGATTTAAACCCAAAGTTAAACTGCAAATTTAGACTATTGACTTTAAAAAAAAATTCCTTCATTTGTCTGGTTTGGTTTATGAAAAAATGTTAGAAACTTAATGCACATCATTAACATTTTTTTAAGATCAATAAATGTCTAAGACATAAAATTAAATTTTATGTGTAATAAGACCAGATTTAGAATTTGTTGAATACAAAATTTAGAGTAGGAATTTGTTGAATAAATTATTAAAAAAAAATAAAAATAAAAATAAAAAATAAAAAATAAAAAAGGTCAAATAGATTAAGAATTTATTGAATACAAAATTTAGAGTTTACAAAGTGCCACAGTTGAGTCTCCTTTCATCCATCAATCTTGTCCAACTTCAAGTGTTTGTTCTTATCAAAGCCCAACGTAAAGCTAGATAGGGCACAATTATGATTCACATCATCGGATATATTTAGTCTCAGCAACTATCACACTTTTAATCTTTCCTCTTCGAATAAAGATATACTCCTCCTATCAATCTATCTAACTTAATAGAGCTACTTTCCATCCAAATCAACTTAATTTGATTTATAAAATAAATAAATAAATAAAAATTGTACTAGCTTGTCGAACTAGGTTTAAACCATGACCTTGATATCAAATGATAAAAGACAACATGCCCTTTGCATATCTCTATAAGCGTGTGATATTTTTCATTTGGCTTAAGCTTTCACAAGTTATTTGTTGGAACCACCCAAAATGTCTCATACAATAGAGGTCCTTGTTCTAATTTATACTATGAATCTCAATGTATAACTTATTTTCATCTAATAGTAATTAAAATTAGTTCGATTGGTAAAATTACATTACACCACAATACATAATTTAGAGATATCCAGAGCTACATTTATAGATTGAGAGACTAAATAGACACATCTGCCTAAATTTAACATTTGAATTTATAGTTAATTAGGATGAGATATCAATATTATCATTCTAAATGTTCGATGGTTCAATCTCTATGTCACAATTATTCAATTAAAATAAATCAAATTTATACATTATATTAATGTACGTGCCATCATGGATTACCTATTTCTCATCCCAATTTGGAATACTTGAACGGGAATGATGGAATTATTTAATCAACTTGTTTGGAAGGAGTTTGCTATTCAACAAACCACTTCGTTTTAAAAATGGTCCTTTTTTTTTCTTTCAACTATCATGTTGTCATTTTCTATACCATAAAATAATTGCATAAATTTTTCAAATCATAGATTCTAATTTTAAAATGTATAATCTTAGGCTTAGCTAACCATTTGATTATTTTAAAATTGTTCATGTTTCTTCTCAATTTCTTAAAGTTACTTTAGTTTTTTTACATCTAAAAGAGTTGAATTATGAGTTAAATTCTAAAATAAAAATAGATTTTTTTAATTATTTTTTTATTATTTTCAAAATTTAGCTTGACTTTTAAAGATATTGATAGAAAGTAGATAACAAATCAAAGAAATCTAGAGATGGGATGATGTTTATGAGCTTGATTTTCAAATATTAGAAAAACTAAAAACTGAAGGAACTCTGAGGTCCTTAGCGGAAGCGGAATTGTTCCCAAATTTTATTTTCACATAAATCAAAATTTACAGAACAAAGAAAATTATGCATATCAACAAAAACTTTACAACATACTATTAAAGGAGAATTTAGGGTTAGAAAATGTACACTTACCTTTGAAGAACCAAGATCTTCACGATAATCCTTCTCAATCGGTCATGAACAGTCACGATCACAAACACCCAAAAAATGCAGCAACACAAAATAATTTATTAGGTTACTAAGGTATTTTCTTTAATTGAGAATCCACGGGAGTTTTATGGGCTTTGTGTTAATTTTTTGGAAGAGAGAGAGAGTTTTTTGGGAGGAAAAAAATTCTTTTTCCCTCCCTTTAATTTTAAAATCAAAACTAAATTAAAAATATAGTTTAAATTTAAATTAAATATATTACATGTAATGACTAATTTATTATATATATATATATATATAACTATAGGTTATATTAGATATATAACACATAACCTATAGTTTTTAATTCTCTCATCAATGCATGGTATTTAATATAAATCACATGTATACTATAATTATATGAATCCAATTCACATAATTAATATTTGAATCATATTCAAATATTTAATTCCTCTCAAATAAAACTTTATATTATAATGTATCAAACACATTATATTACTTATATCATATATAATTAATTCCCTCAATTAATTTGAAGCATCTAAATTAACCAACAATTAATTTGTTTCTCAATTATCCCAATTAAGCTACCAAGGAAACAGTATGATGATCCTTCACAAATTGTTTGTATGTATAGTCGGGCCAAGATTACCATTTTACCCCTATAGTTACATCTAACTTCTTAAGTACCATTGATCCCTCTAATGAACAATAAGTCACAGTTCCACTATGACCAAACCTCTCTCCGGCCAGGAGAGGGTGTGACATCACATTATTCAAGCCTCGAAATTAGCCCTTAAGGAAGCAATTTATCTACTTACCACCATATTAGGGAATGAGTGAATTCCATCTTGTGTAGCAGTGTTTTCACCTCCCCTCCCCAAAATGGTAGGTTTATTGAGTCGGTGATCTGGCCACTCTCACCCATACAAATCAAAATACCGCCTTCATAGGCAGGAGTTCGCAACTCACTCAAGATTTAGGTCATGCCACCTATGGTCATCCTGGTGAAATGTAAGTCTCTATTATTAACAACGTTATATAAAGAGACTATTCATTTCGTGGTCCGCTCTTATACAAACTCGTTTGTATACCCCCTCATATGTTTCCATATGAATGATCAGGATCAGATCATCTGTAGTACTTTACAACAATTGTAACATCTAGAAAGTAGGTAATATTCGTAGTGTCACTAGGATAAGGTATACAACCTTATCCATCTACTACAGACCATTTAGGTTATCACTTAAACAAAATTCACCTATATGTCTCTAATACATGTTTAAGCCACAGTTGATAACCTTGAATGTTAGTTTATTGGTTTGTGGGTTAATGCTACTAAATGTCAAATAAAATATCCCATATTTTATTAAATAAGTAAAATGTTTGTACGTTACGATTACAAACTATAGGACCCACGAGATTTAGGCATCAACCCCAACAAAAGCCATATAATTATCAAACGGAGTTTTAATCTTCGAATTTTTAAGAATGGGTTTAAAAGGTCAACGGGTGTTTTCTATTATTTTTTAAAAAATTTAATATGACATTTTAAATTAAAATTTTATATTTCATCTCTCCTCTTCCACTCACTTTGCTTGTTTTTTTAATTATTTCTTTGAATTTAAAATAATAAAAATAATTATTCATACACCTTTTTAACTCATTCTTAAATATTTTGAAACTAAACTAAAAAGAAGTATATTTTAAAACTTTATAACATTAGCACCAAAATATCTTCTTCTTTTTCTTTTTTTGCAAAGATATTATATTAATGGAAATTTGTACCAAATAATACAAACAAGAAAACAAATCTTATCATATATTCCACGTTTAAAATATTTGCTAATATAGCAAATATCAACTGGCAAGCTATTAATATTTTAAAAATTTCCAAATCTACCCTCTCTTTCCCAATTTTCCTTTTTTACTTTTTTGTTTTCCTTCGTTTCACAGTGAAACTCTGGCGTCTGGGTATCGTTATGCTTCCATTTTCTTTCATTTCAATTTTGTGAGTTTGTTTCCTTTTCTCTATTGCATCTTCAATTGTGAGTTGTTTTCTTTTTGTGTTCTTTTTTTATTTTGTTTTTCGTTTTTTTTTCCGATTTCTTCTGCTCATTTACTATTTTCTTCTTCTTCTCAAGAACTTAATGATTTCTTCAACTCACCCTAAAAAAAGTGGATTATGAGGGAAGTTTGTTGTGCTTTCATGAGGTTTTATTTTCTTCATTGCGTTCTTAACTTTTTCTTTGATATTTTGAGGTTTGCTCAATTAATTAAATTATTGCATTATTTACTCTTTTCTTTAATGATTTTGAGGTTTGTGTTTTTCACTATTTTCTTTGATATTGTATAATATTTCTAGAAACATATCGATATATTTTGATGTTTGATATTTTTCGGTTTGATATTACGACCACTTGACTTTTTGTTTTTCATTTATAATTTTTTGCAATTTTCACTGTATTAACTTAGGATCTAGAAGTTGTTGTCATCAATCGTAACATATCAATAAGCTATCATTGATAGTGATTATCATTGATAGAATATATGTCACTACTATCATTTTTTATGTGTTCATTGTTTCTTATTGATATCCGTTGAAAGACATGCCTAGTTATAGACTAGTATAAGTGATAGTGATAAATTTATATTTGCTTTTGATAGATATTAGAACTTATTGATATTGTTATTAAATAGTTTTTGTTTTACTTTCGCAGGAATTTTAAAATATGGTTATTCCAATAGTTATCTTTCATAGTGGAATATAGAATAAAAAACATTGTTACGTGAATTATAAATATGTTGGAGTTTTTAGTAAATGCCATAATGGTTTTTGAAGATTTTGTGGGTTTAATAGTGAAGGAGATTTGTTTGAATGCATCTCCTTCTTCCATAGAATTTTCAACTTTTATTAGATTTTGTTATGAATGAAGTTCAAAATATAGTTTAAATTTGTGAAGATAAGGATGTAGCTTGGTTTTTAGCTTTAGTTAAGGAACATAATACAAGAGATCTTTCGGTTGCTCACGTCACTTGTTTGTGTTTGGAAGTGCCTTCCAATGTTGTTTTTAGTGGAGCTTCTAGCGGAGCTAAGAATGATTTTTATGTTGTTCATTCTTCTATGTCTATGATTGATGATGGCGATTTTCCAAGTGATTATGGATATACATATTGTTCGTGATTTGAAAGAAAATTATGTGTTTGCTAGTAAAGAGACTTTATCAAATTGTTTTTACTTGATAGAAGTCAAGAAGAATTTTGAATTTAAGACTGTAACATCAAATTCAAGAGCAATTGTATTTCGATGTGTTCAAGATGGTTGTTAATGGTATGTGAGGGCATTCCGTTACAAGTGCAGTGTTTTGTAGATGCATAGGAAATTTATTGATATTCGTGATTGTTCTATAAAAAGTGTTCAGACTTCTCATAGGCAAGCTTCCTCGTCCTTAATAGCTGAATGTTTGAAAAATGATTTTAGATTTAGTTCTTATCATACCTCAACTCCTAGTGATATTGTAAATAAAGTTCGTCGGGAATTTGGAGTAAATATTAGCTATTATAAAGCATGGAGAGGAAAATAGCAAATAATGAAGTCTTTGAAAGGCGATGCATGCGAATCATATGTTTTGATTCCAAAGTTTTTTATGAAGTTAGAAGAAAGGAATCCAAGTTTATTTTTTTTTTATTTCCAACTTATTAACAAGTTGCATGATCTATCGATGATAGCTTCTACCACTGGTAGAAGTCTATCTCCGATAGCTTCCATCATTGATAACATGAAAATGATGGAATCTATTGTTGATAGACTCTAACCAGTGATAGACGTTCTCATTGATAGACATCAATCAATCATATACCTTTTGTAATTTGGCTTACTCGTTTAATTTCATGTTTATCTTATTTTAGGTACATTCACTACCTTCATTAGGTTCTTGAGATTCCCATTGAGTAATTCTAGGTTCATCATTTCTTATTTTTCGTGCAAATCCAATAGTAGGGTTAGATAGTCTTGGTATAATCTTGAAAGCAATATACCAAAGCAAAAGGAAATCCTTGGAAGAAAATTGAAGATGGCTTAACCCTCCTTAGAAAACTCTACAGCTAGTTCAAAGGACACCCTACCCCATGGATAAGATCTAAATTTTCTTCATCATCCAACATTTTTAAATGCTTATAACTTAATTTGTTATGTCCTTGTATAGGAATTAGGAAGCTTTCTAAAAAATGCAAGTTTGCAAGGTTGACCTTTACATCAATGAGTATATTGGCATTAGAACCTAAAGTAGGTTAAAGCTCCCTCCTTACAATTTTCGTATTTGTCTTGAAAAAGAAGTTCCTAGTTGTGTTTTCCATTGATTTTTTTTTTCATTATAGAAACCATCTACAGGGTAATCATCAAAATTTAAACCTGTTATTAAACAAAATTCCTTGAGGTCAAATTCTAAAATATGTTCTTCTATATTAAAAGGCCAAGATATTTTGTTTCGTAGTCATGCATTGCCTTCTAATCAGGTGTGATATTAGTTGGATAGGTACCATTTTTATTTTCATATTTAAGAAGTGCCCAAAAGGACATTCCCTAAATTGTTGCAGTGATAGCTCATCTAATTTTCCTATGTTGGATAGGACTTCTAAGGTTATGAAGAAGCTGACTTTCAATAGGTTTCTCCATTCACTTTCTGGAATAACTAATACATTTTCATGTTTATATAACAACGTAAATATAAGAAAAAATAAATAACAAATGTATATAAATTTATAAAATATCATTAAATTGTGGATATTGAGCTTATTGTGTTTTTTTCCAAATGATGTTGATCCTTCCAATAACTTTCTCTTTCCTTTCTCCATGTATACTAAAAACAAACACTAACAATACCACTTTATAGAAACATTACATTCACATCATTGATAGTAGCCTATTAGGAATATCACTTAAGGATGCTATCAACGGTATCCTTCTAATGTTATATACTCTTAGTGGTACTATCAATGATAGATAGTGACAGCAATAAAAGAATACCACTAATAGTAGCTATCAAAAATGTAAATTGATAGCATAATTAAACAATCAACAAATCACAATATAGGAAACAAAGACAAATCCATCAACAAACTATCAACATATTATTATCACAATCAGTAGGAACAACATACATCAAAATCATAGTTGTGATTACTTGCAAACTAAATCAGGAATCAAACACGGTACAAATAACTTCACATAATCAACTTTTGTTAAGAAAGAAAAGTTATCACAATGACCAAAATGTGTAGTAAATCAGTGAATGAAATCCCTAAAAAAGATGGAGAATGCATGTAACCCTAATTTGAAGGAAATCAATGAATACCAACAACATATCAACAAATATCATTTGAAATTGAAATCAAACCTGCTCACATTGATTTTAGGAAGAGGAATCAGCAACAATAGAAGATAGTTGAAGAATCAAAACCACTACTGTAAATCATAATCAAACACAATACAAAAAACTTCACACAATCAACTAGGAAGAAAAACTATCACAGTGACCAGAATGTGTAATAAATCAGTTAATGAAATCCTTAAAAAAGATGGAGAATGCATGTAGCCTTAATTTGAAGGAAATCAATGAACTATCAACAACATATCAACAAATATCATTTGAAGTTAAAATCAAACCTACTCATATTGATTTTAGGAAGAGGAATCGACAATAATAGATGATAGTCGAAGAATCGAAATCACTAATGTCAACACATAATCAAACACAGTACAACAAACTTCACATAAAAACTTTTGTTCAGAAAGAAAAGTTATCACGGTGACCAAAAAGTGTACTAAAAAAACGAATGAAATCCTTACAAAAGATGGAGAATGCATATAGCCTTAATTTGAAGGAAATCAATGAACTATCAACGACATATCAACAAATATCATTTGAAATTGAAATCAAACCTTCTCACACTGATTTCGACAACAACAGATGGTAGCTAAAGAATTAAAATCACTAATGTCAACACATAATCAAACACAATACAAAAAATTCACATGATCAACTTTTGTTCAGAAAGAAAAGTTACCACAGTGACCAAAATGTGTAATAAAACAGCGAATGAAATCCCTAAAAACGATGGAGAATGCATGTAGTCCTAATTTAAAGGAAATCAATGAACTATCAACAACATATCAACAAATATCATTTGAAAATGAAATTAAACCTACTCACACTGATTTTAGGAAGAGGAATCGACAACAATAGACGATAGCCGAAGAATTGGAATTACTACTGTCAACGAAAGAAGAATGATGTCCTACGGTTTCAAAGTTTTGCTATAAATGAAGAAGAGACAAAGAAACGAGGAAGAAGAGACAAAGAAATGATGAAGAATAAACGTACCTTTTGAATTTTGGAGCAAAATCGAAAGGAGGAAGAAGAACCGCACAGTCGCTATCTATGGAGCGAAATCGAAGGAAGAAAGAATTCTACCCGTGATGACTGATTGTCTTCCACGATTTGAAATGGTATTGCTTGAAAATGGGTTAGACCGTGGAAGAAGGATGATTGTAGTGAAATAGGGCTTCTCTTGAAAATGGGCCAGACCGTGGATGTCTATTTTCGTCTTTTCAGACTTTTGAGCCTAAATTTGTATTATATTTGCAATTAGTTTTCCTTTTATTATATAAACTTTAATATTTATGGGCTAATGATTATCTATATAAGCAATCCTATATTAATTATGTGAATGGGAACCGGACATCTGACCTCGAAGTTGATACTAAAAATACTATACTAATTTAGCTATACTCATTCTGTCCCAAAAAGTTTTTTTTTGAAAAATAAATGTATACCTTTTTTTGCCAAGAAAAATGAAATGTATACGATTCATTGATTTGAGTAGGAAAGCTAAAGGTGCGGTTAACGGCTTCATTTATATATATATATATATATATATATATATATATATGCAAGAAATTTGAAATAACGACTACGTAAAATATATTTTCATTTTTGTTTTCATTTTATTATTATTATTATTTTTACTTCTGTTGTACATAAAGATAAAATATGATTTTTATATGATTGGATTCTCCTCACTTTATAATAAGGATTACAACTAACAAGCGTGGCAGACTAACGACAATATAGTATATATTACTTTCCCTTTTCCAATAAGATGCCTTATTTATAAAGATTTTTTAATGCAGTTGGTGAATAGTTGTTAAGTTATTGTCCAAATGTGATCATTTGTGTCCCATTAACCTTGATTGCATCCCATGTGAACAACCAAATTGATTTATCGTAAATGTGTTAGAACTATATTAAACTTTTTGTAGTGAATAGTCCAGCTCTATTCATCGCAATTGATCTATTTTGTATGTATCGACTTGACACAATATAATAATATTTTGAGAACTTTTTGGATGATTGAACTTGTTATTCAAATATATATTTTTATGGTTCAATATAAAGTGAAAGATTCAAACATCAGTTTTCGAGGTTAATAATACATATCATTGTATTTATGTTGAACCGTGCTTATTTTGACATTGAAAGCATGGACCACTTTGTTCTCATCTTGGGGAACATGACAAAAACAAGAGACATTACAATCTTACCAGCAAAATTAATCTCCTCAATAAATACCCGGATATCATATCCACAACAATGGCGAGACTGATGCTAACACCTCCCTTTTTGGGTGGATTTATAACCGCATGGTGTGTTTGGGAAGCTGGACTGTAATTGGGATTACTGGGAATCAGAAGAGTATTGAAAAACGCAAGTAATTGAAGGCGGAATGAAAATGAGATTGTGAAGCATGTAAATGATGAGAAACAGAGTTACATTAAAAACTATCGGAATGAAATGAGTTTTGTACTACAAATCGGACCCAAAAACTCAATCTAAACATGAATATTTTATTACATTACATTACAATCTCATTTCATTACGGGTCACCAAATGCACCCTTAAGAGCACATTACTCTCGGGATCATAGATAATTCACCCGAGCCCTTCTTTATCATCGTTATTAAACCAAAAAAATTTTTCACTTTAAATATGTTGGAAATTTATTCTAATCGACCTAAAATCCATTTATGTTAATGGGTTGTTGTTAATTTTTTTAATATTATTTCAAATAGTAAAAATATGTATAAAAATGTGAGCATAGCTCAAATAGTATAATGTTGTTTGTACTATTAATTTCGAGGTTAGGGATTCAATTCTCTCACTCTTGTCGAAAATAATAATAATAATAATATTATTATTGTTATGTATTAGAAAAATATGTCTCATTGATGCTCACTTACATCTTTTCACTTTTATTTTTATTACTAAAAATTATGAGTTTCTGCAGTTTGTAAAAATAATTAGTGAGTCAACAAGCGAAATTGAATCGAGGGTAAAAAATTGTCAAAACCAAATACTAACTCAAATTAGAAGAGGCAAATCTCCCTCTATGATTAGAGAGTATCTAATTTCATATTCAACAAATTAGACGAAGGTATTAGTTGCATTGTTGTTGTTATGCTCGGTTAATTGGAATGTCAACCTTGTGAGAATATAGTGACGATTTCATAGATCCAATATACTCATAAACTTTGGGGTTATATCAATTAAAACCTTGAACCAATAATTATATATCAATCTAAACATTTAACTTTTGTAAGTGTAATTTCAATTTAAACCTTCCACAACTTTGCGTTTAGAAAAACATTATACAAGACTTATTATTGTATCAATTAATCTTCTAAACTTTTATTGGTGAATCAATTTAAGCCCGTAGTTAATTTTCATTAAGAATTGTTCATGCATGAACTTTAATCATCCGTTTTGTAAAATTGTCATTTGAAGAAATTTACATATGAGTGAGAAATGAAGAATAGGTGGTTTTGAAATGTAATTGTAATAAGGAATCTAAATTGATTCACTAATGGAATTTTATGAGTTTAATTGGTATTGATTAATTTTTTCATATGATATTAATCGAACAAAATCTACATGAGACTGTAAAATGTAAATTTACGAAAGTTCAAATTTTAAATTGATAATTGATATAATTATTAGTTTAGGATTTCAATTGGTATAACTCTCAAGAATTTATAATTATAAATTGATATTTTTTAAAATTATAACAAATAAACAAAAGAAGTAAAAAGAAAAGTAAGTTTTAAACAACGAATCAACCAAAATTACCATGAAGAGCACGACATATATGTCGGTGCATAAGTCATAACATTTTTTGTTCCAATTAAAAATTCATAAATATTTTCAAACTTTTCACTCATGAAATTTATTAGAAGTAACATCATTTTGATGTATTCACTAAGATAGTTTTTCTTGTTCTTTTCTAACCGAAGTTAACCTCGGAATTCGAAAAAAATATTAACTTCTTTTCATCCACATTTAAAGTATCATTTTTTTGAGACTTTTGGATGGAATCTCGATCAAGACGAAGATTATGATCATATGTAATTATTTATGAATCTTACATAATCTTTTCCAAAATTTACTCTTTTTTTAAAGGAGAAACCACATTGTAGATCATCTAAGATATGATTTTCTTTCGTAGACCACCACATAATCCCTCGAAGGAGAAACAACGAGAAATTCATTAAATCATTTAGAAATTTAGATTATCATGAAAGGAGAAGATTTGAGATTTTTTTTTTTTTTTTTTTTTGGAACTTTAGAAGATTTGGATTTGGATTTCGAACGAGAAAACATGAGATTTGGTAATTCAAAGTAAGAATTAGGAATCTAAAGAAGATTTAAATAGATCATGTAAGTTGATATAAGATTTAGGAAAGATTGCATACAATGTTCATCCCGACTGATATTCCATCGAAGAAAATCCAAAAAATCAATAGTTTATATGTATGATTAAAAGAAGTAATTTTTATTTGAATCTTAGGTTCGATCTCAGTCGAGAAGAATTGAGAAAAACTACTTCAACAAGTTCTCTAAGAGACAGTTGTTGAAGATAAAAACATTTGAGGGTCATTTCTGACAATTTCTTTTTATAGATTTTAGTGAAATATTAAGATGTTGACAAAAATCATTGTCTGGCATATAGCTTATAAATGGTCAACATGAATTTAATTTGACTGACCTGAATTTATACTACTATCCAACTTCGAGATCGTTTGAGGTTCGATCCATCTCACTCTATAAATTATAAAAAAAAAAAAAAAAAAAAAAAAACATATAACTTATAAATTTTAGCGAAATGTGAAAATGTTAACAAAAATACTACCACCAACACTATCTTATAAATTTTATTAAATAATCAAAATGCTAAATATAATATCACTTTTAGTGTTAGTATAACTTAATACAATGTCAATGTGAGCATAATTTAACTAACATAAAAGTTTTATTATCAATATTAAATATCACAATATTTGTCAGATAAAATCGGATGAAGGTATAAATTGATACATTTATGAAAATAACTTTAATTGAATACAACCAAATTGATATTTTCTTTTTTAAAAAAAATTGTACCATAATGAACATTTAATTATATATGGGCAAATAATGTTATTTTTCAATCAAGTAATGTCACTTGAGAAATGAAACTTTTTTAAAGCATATAATTGAAATCTATCTAAAAATTTGTTGATATTTTGTATAATTTATCCTGATTATAAAAATTTATTTCAATCTAAATATAACTTAGTTAAATTAGGCACCAATTTTCATCTCAAAATTTCATAATTAGTTTCTTCACCTCGACATTAAAAAAAAAAAAAAAAAAAAAAAACTTAAAAAAATTATAAAATAGATATTTTAGGCATTGTTTGATAACGTTTTCTATCTTTTTTTTTTTTTTTGTTAATAATGAAATAGAAATATATTTGATATCTGTATTTGTTTCTTGGTTCTTGAAAAAAAAAAAACAGAAACAGAAACTAATTATTAAATTCTTGGTATCTTTTTCCCCCTATTTTTGTTTTTTCTTTATTGTTTTGTAGTTTAAATATAACTCAGCAAAATTTAAAAAATGCATTAAAATATTAGAGAAGAATTATCGAAAGTTTACGTTATCAAATACTCAAAATACAAATAAGTCAAGAAGCAAAATTAGTTACAATAAGACAATTGGATAGAATCATCATTGTTTTCAATTATCTGTATGTGCGTGTGCGTGTGAAGCAAAATTAGTTACAATAATACAATTGGACAAGAATCATCATTGTTTTCTATTATATGTGTGCGTATGTGTGCGCGCCATGCCTGCGTGCACGTATGTGTGTTGTGGGTGGATTTTGGAATCAAGGGTAAAATGGTCAACGAACAGCAAGCGAAGGAGAGAAGAGCAATCCCAAAAGAAAGGCGAGCCCAGCATAAGCTTAGCCAAAAAGGGATGGAACCCTAAAAGCGCTAGGTAAAAATGTTGGACTGGTTGACCTCGGCCCGAGGAGAATTTAGGAAGAGTCAGCCCAGAAACCCTAATCAGATAAGGAATGGGAGAAGGATCGAAGCCTATAAATACATCATTATAACTCCATATGAGGTAAGAAACTTTTTAATTTTTTTCCATTCTTTAGTTCTCTTACTGACTTAGACATCAAAAGCATTTTTCTTTGTTTTGCAATTCTCTCTTCCCTAAATAAAAAATTTACCATTAATATCACGTGGAGGTCAGGTGCATTTTTCTTTGTTTTGCAGTTCTCTCTTCCCTAAATAAAAAATTTATCGTTGATATCACGTGGAGGTCAGGTGCAGTTTTATTTTACCAAAATTCGACATCAACAGTTAGCATCATTTGTGGAGACGAGAGTGATCTACCCATGCAAAATTAGGAATATTTGCAAAATTAAAAAAATAAAGGCTACAATGGCCTAATTCTTATAAATCACGATAAAGAAGAAATTTGGAACGCAGGAGCCATGGGCGAATCAGATCCCCATGACCAAAATCAAATGAAACCAATGTGTTAGAGAGTCGAAGTTGAGTTCAAAATGACTTAGGCCGAGGCTACCAATGCCGAGGATGAGGCCGTAGCTGGGACTACCAAGGAAAAAACCAATGTAGAGGCCAGATAGCCAAGGTCGAGGCTGAGGCTACCATTGTCGAGGCAAAAGATATTAAACTAAGGCCAAGGAGACCAAATTGAGGCGAAGAATCAAATCTGAGGTTGAGGCTCAATATTATTATTGAAGCATGAAATTATGACTAAAATTTCACAAGGGGTTAGCCGAGGCCGGCCCTAAGTGCATCAAGAAACAATATTTTCACCATTCAAACACATCTAAGTATACCACGCGCACTATAGAAGATGATCGAGACCGAGTCCTAGACCGAGGACGACCTCAAGCACATAAGGGCCAAAAATCACCCAATCTTAACGTCTAGGAGGTTTCATGAACCCTAAATGTCTAAGGTTGAGGTTAAAGTTGATGTCAAGGCTGAACTAATCGATATGATCACGAAGCGACACAAGAAAGAATATACCAAGTGGGGTAAAGATTGTTAACTTATAATTATAAAATAACTACAAAATAGCCAAATCTCGGGCTGAAAATGGCAACTAAGAACAAAAGTAGGCAAGGGGGCTGATTTAAGCCTAACCCAGGCCAACATGTTCGGTGTCACGGTCATGCTTGTTTAGGGTGTGTTGTCCATGACCGCATGTTCGCCTCTACCTTTTTTTACTATGCTTTCATCTTATGTATTTCTTTTTGCTAGGTAGTTTGCTTTCTATGTACTTTTCTTAGTGTGTGACCACTCACCCATTTTCATATGTAAGGGCAACTGATGTATTTTTGTTCAGAATGCACTATGTGGGGGTAAGACTAATCATCATATCCTCATACCAATTAGTTGTATGTTATAAAGCCGTGTTGTTACTTATTGCTTTCTAGTTGTACGACTAATGTTCATTGTTTACACATGCTTTCAAACGTTTGCGAAAACCTTTTCCTCTAAACCCGTTTTCTAAAACCTTTTCTGAAGAACGGGAGTGGAGATTGTTTGAAACACCCATTGTGCCATTGGCTATTTGGATTTGGATTGGCTGACTTGTTCAAGGGCGAGAACAAGTGCCACACAATCGCCTCGAGACCCTTACGAAGGTGCGATTATGACACTCGGCCTTGGCCAAGGCCTAGGGCGACCATTGTAAAATGGTTGGGCAAGTTTTATGCATACCCTGGTCTAAGAGATCATCTTAGGCTCAAAGTATTGCCAAGGAAAGATGCTAGGCCAAGGCCAACCCTTGCCAAATGCCTGGACAAGTTTTACGCATACCTCAACCTAAGAAATCATTTTAAGATCAGGATATAGTAAAATGAAGATGTTTGACTGAGGCTGAGGCCAATCCTTGCCAAGTGCCTAACGGTGCAATTTTTACGCATGCCTCAGCCCAAGAGATCATATTAGACTCAGAGTATTGCCAAAAAAAAAAGGCATTTGGTCTCAACTAAGGCCGAGGCTGACCCTTGCCAAGCATAAAATCAGGTGCTCTTCTTGACCTGTTAGGTTTTTTTACCTAACATGAATTGACTCCAAATAATGGCATTTGAAGAAATCTATGTTTCACCAATGATAGGAATGTATTCGAATCAAGTTGTTGTCTAATAAGTATTCTACCTTATCATCTCAAAATCTCTGAATTTATGAAATTTTGATTTAGAATTGTGCAAAATAGAAGGTCGAGGCCGACCTTAGTCAAAGGGAGGTCAAGGCCAACCCTATGAAAAGGTAAGTCGACGCTGATCCAAACAAAAGTGAGGTTAAGGTCGACCCTATGAATAGAGAAGTCGAGGCCGACCCAAGTCAAATGGAAGCCAAAGTCGATCCAAACAAAAGGAAGGTTAAGATCAACTCGATCAAGCAATGAAATAAAGATCCATTCATCCATTGATAAAACCATACAAAAAGTACAAGGAAGGAGAAACAGAACATCCAAAGAAATAACAAACACGAAACAAAGATAAAACCAACAAATAAACAACATAGTATCCGATAAGAGCATCAAGAATTAACATCAACATTATTATCATAAGAGTGAAAAGCATAAAGTGTCCTTGCATAGAGTTTCAAAATCCTGAATCAGAATCTTTCATTTTGATATAATCTGTTTTCATGAATTTTTGTTCAAGATGTGTAGTATAAAAAAGAAGAGATTCAACTCTCTTAAGTTTAGTCCGAATAGTTGATATATTGGCTTTGGAAGATTGAATATATGCCTCGGAGTCATAAAAAATGGTTGAGGTGAGCAAAGTTAGATTGAGCTTGAGCTAAATTCTTCACAATGTACACGGGATTACATTAAATAGTTAATGCAGTTAGCCATGATCATGGTCGAAGTAGCGATAGGGAGAATGACTGAAAGGAAAAGACAAAGGAGGCTATTCAAAGTTAACAAACTAAAATAACTTATCCTACCTTAGCAAAAATTGAGGATGACCAAAAAGCAAAAAGGGGGCCGAGGCCGAGGCCGGGGGAAGACTTAAAAGATAGAAGATGACAAACCGTGAGGGGAAGCGAGTCCAAGAGAAACTAGTATGTGTTGCTGAACTAAAGTAGGACCAAAGTGACAAGATTCATCAAGGCGACAAACGGAGTATAGGAAAGAAGCTACACTTCAATATCCTCTATAGGTACGAGGTACTGCACATAAAAGGAAGTATGATTAGAACAATGAGGAATCAAGCAAGGTGACTCCAACAAGGGAAAATGAGCAATAGAAACTTACTGTATTCCCTAAACCATGTTGGAACTGCATAATAAGAGCCTTCCAGGCCAAGAGAGGGCCAGTTCCCACAAACCTAAAACCAGTTGTTTTTCCAATAACTAATAGAGGATGGACCATTTACAACAACTCTACTTGTTAGGAACAATTTGAGTTGGGGCTAGTTAAACTAATCCCAGGAAACTTTAGAGGAAAAGTCGAATTGATTTCCATCAGAATAATCATTAACATCACTAAAGGTACTTAAGAAATTTGTTATCATCACTAGTCATGGGAAATGAATTTCCAATAGCAAGATACACAAAAGAAGAAAGTGTAAAGGAAAGAAGATCCACCTTAAGAAAGTTGGACTTAAGAGGAATGAAAAGATGAAGTATGTGTGAATAGGGGGCTTAGGGTCGTAATATAGAGAGTTGAAGAAATGAAGGGTCGACCACGAGACCAAGGTTGAGGATAAGGGTGAAGACAACTTTGTTTCAAGAAAAGGAAAAAAGAAGAAAAATGTGAAAAAGGAAAGATTAAAGTAGAGACAAGAAGCCTAAGAGATGCTACATAAAGCCTAGCAAGACAACATAAGAGTCTACTTCCAAAGTGATGTGATACCACAATGCCCAAGCATGGGAGGTAAGAGAAGAAATGACACAATAGTTCAAGAACATCACGAGGGACAATGCAATAGGTATAAAGGCGAGAGTTCGATTATAAAGATGCAAGTTTAGAGACAACCAAGTCTGGTCAGCCTTGGTTCATAGCCGACCAAGGAAAAGGTGATATGTGGCGCTAGAAGAATGGAAGGAAAATTTCGTGTATAACAGTAGAAGTGGAAGCAACTCAATTGATATTGGCAAGATAACTGTAGCCGGAAGGGTAAAAAACAATGGATATCGATACATGGAAGCTACAATCGAGCCAAAGAAGCAAGAAAGGAAAAATAATAGTATTCACACATCATTAAGTGATCGATCAAAGGGAAAAAAGGAAAAATAATAGAAGAAAAATAAAATGCATAAGAAAAGTTTGTCCTGAATAAACAGAAAAAGTATAAGAAAATACGTGGTCGGGCTTGACCCATGGCCGACCAAAGAGGGTCTAGGAATCAACATCACGGTGGGCTTTAAAGCAATTAGTTCAACGAAAGCAACCAGAGCCAGGAAGAGCTACATAACAAATTGAGACAATAAGTGACAATAGGATGAGAAAAGCGACAGTAAAGAGATGACAGGGAATAAAGGAATGCCAGGAAGCCAAGATTTAACTGGGTAGGATTCCAGATCAACTCTTCATCCAAGGACCACTCAAGATCAGTTGAGTAATAACCTATTGTCGGGGCTTATCCTGGAGGTGGGCTCAACACGATTTGGTGTATAACTTCGTCACGAGATGGAGAAACACGTTGGGAAATTGGTTGGACCTCAAAAGGGTTTGGCTTGATGGGCCCAATAACTCCTGGTAAATCTGAATTAAGTTTTGCGATGGGGTGGCGTGGAGTTTGAAGGGGAGATTGTACTCCTAAGATAGGTTCTGAGAATTAAAATTCGCGACCAAAAGCCTGGAAAACCAAAAACCCTAACTTGGGAGTGTGGGCTAATATTGTGGTTGAATTTTGGAATCAAGGGTAAAATGGTCAACGAACAGCAAACAAATGAGAGAAGAGCAAGCCCAAAAGAAAGATGGGCTTGGTCAACCTTGACAATCCATCAATAAGGGCCCAGGTTGATGAACCCAGTATAAGCTTAGCCAAAAAGGGATGGAACCCTAAAAGTGTTAGGTAAGAATGTTGGACTGGTCGATCTTGGCCCGAGGAGAATCCAAAAACAGTCGGCCTAGAAATCCTAATCAGATAAGAATAAGAGAAGGATCAAAGCCTATAAATACATATATAACTCCATATGAGGTAAGTTAAACTTTTGACTTCTTCTCCATTCTTTAATTCTCTTATTGACTTAGACATCAAAGCTCTTTTTCTTTGTTTTGTAGATTTTCTCTTTCCTAAATTACAAATTTACCGCTGATGTCACGTGGAGGTTAGGTGCATTTTTCTTTGATCATGATTTGGCATCTACAATATATATATATACTAAATTGTAAAAAATACACTTGAACTTTGTACTTTGTGTCAAAAATATCTCCAAAGTTTTAAAAGTTTAAAAAATACCCTTAAAAAAAGTTTAAAAAAATACTCTTATCGTTAGGTTTGAATACAAACCGTTAAAGTTTTGTTTCAAAAATACCCATGAACTTTCAAAAGTTTCATAAATACTCTTAACTTAAAAAATATTAAAAAAAAATACCTTCACCATTAATATATGAACAAAAATCGTTAATACATTGTTCCAAAAATAACTTTAAAATAAAAAAATATATAAAAATGCTCATACATTAATATGGCGATCAATTTGTTTGAAACGTTCTTAAGTTAAAAAAGAACCGATTTTAAAACAAATTATATAGATATCCTAATTTTTTTCATATAGATACTCTCATTTTTCTCTTAATTATTCCATTCTTAAATTATCAAATTTTAAGTTAAAACATCAAAACCCACAGAATCTCACAAAATTCCAAATTCAAAATCTCTCATTAAAACATATCAAAACTCGAATACAAAATGTAATTGGCTATAAATACACAGTTAATAGGGTATTAAAAAGGGAAAGAGGAAAAAAGATGAAAAATAGAGAAGTAAGACGATATTAAAACTTTATGTTCATATAACAATAAGAATATTTTTATTTTTATTTTTTTAAAATTTAAAAGTATTTTTGAAACTTTTGAAAATTTGAATATATTTTTGACAAAAAAAAAAAAAAAAAACTAACGATTTTCATCTAAACCTAACTGTAAGGATATTTCTTTGAAAAATTTCAAAAGTTTAAAAATATTTTTGACACAAAGTAAAAAAAAAAAATTAAGAATTTAGTGCGTGAAGTTTTGGGTTTACGTTTTTTAAAGTCAAACTCATTCAAAGTGCAATTGATAAAGAGGGAAAATGGCAATAATTACATGGTCGTTTGGTAATAGTGACACACATTTTGCACGATTGGTTCAAAAATTTCCCTCAACATTAATCATATCAAACTATCAATCATATGACAGGAGACATGTGACATGTGGGATTCAGTGTTCAGCTCAATATGTCCCATTTAACACAACAATTTGTTAGAGTTGCCACACTTTGATAATTTGTTCCAATATAGTCATAGTCATAAATTATTGTGTGAAGAGACTGGTTTTCTCTCTCTATATAATATTAGGTTAAATGGTAAATTTAGTCTTTATAATTAGAAAAACGTGCTAATTTAGTCTCTAGGTAGGATGGATCTATGAAGTGATCAGGAGATACGTACCCCTCAACCGTTG
Source organism: Benincasa hispida (assembly GCF_027475165.1). Taxonomy (NCBI): domain Eukaryota; kingdom Viridiplantae; phylum Streptophyta; class Magnoliopsida; order Cucurbitales; family Cucurbitaceae; genus Benincasa; species Benincasa hispida. The sequence goes on from NC_143488.1 coordinate 80,770,856, forward strand.
ACATTTTACATATATATAAACTGATTTTTATTAAATATGAAAAATTTGAGTTATACCTAATATATACTATTTTATTTAGTTAATTACTAATAGCCTGAAAATGATCTAGTAGTATGGGAGGGTTTCACATTTTTAGGGTTGGTGATAGGTCTTGGGATCAAATCATGCGCACAATATAATATATATATGTATAAATGGTGGACCAAATGAATTTACATTTTATTTGGATTTTTTATTTTTAATACACTTGAAACAAGTCCGAAAATTTTAATTTCATTTTAGTTTTCTCTTATACTTGCACAAATATTTTTGGATCTTTATAAAATTATTTTATGTGAATTGAATGAATTATTTTTCCTTATATATTTTGGTGAATAATTTATAAAGATTTATAACAATTTTATAATTAGTATTACTTAATCTAGATATCGTATACGAATGCATTTAAAATTACATTTATATGAAGATTGATTAAAGGTTTAGTTCCTAAGTTTTGAAAATTGTTGCTTATAAATTTCTAAGTTTTTTATTTTGACCTTAGCTCCAAAAAATGTCTAATAAATCTATGAATTTCAAATTTATATTTAATAGATCTAAAAAAATATTATAAATGTATATTCAAAAACTAATAGTTTTATAACAAAAAAAGAAGTTCGTGTCTAATTGAACCTTAAGTTTTAAATGTTGTAGTTAAGAGATAAATTATTTTTTTTAAAAAAATGTCTAATGGTAGCGAAAAGTTAAATTTAAGGGTTGTTTTCAAATATAGTAAAATGAACCAAAATATTTACAAATATAGTGAAATTTTACTATTTATCTGCGATAGACCGTGATAGATTACTATCTTTGTCTATCTATAGACACAAATAGTAGCCTATCGTGATTTATCGCATATAAACTGTGATATTTTACTATTATTTGTAAATAGTTTCAGCAGTTTTGTCATTTAAAATAATTTTTCTAAATTTAATGTCTAATTTAACATTTGATTATTAATATTTTCAAGTATATAAGAGACCTATTAGATACATAATTGGTATTTTATGAATCTATTAAAATAATTTTCCTAAATTTAATGTCTAATTTAACATTTGGTTATTAATATTTTCAAATATATAAGGACCTATTAGATACATAATTGATATTTTATGAATCTATTAAACACAAAAATCGAGAATTTATGAAGTTTAGGAACTATATATAAACACAAATCTAGAAGTTTATTGACTAAACTTCTGACTCTTTTATGCCCCTCTGACATAAAGTTCTAGATTCGCCACTGTCTCTATGGTTTGATGAAATCAGAGATTATGTATGTGGGTTTTATTGTAAAACCATGAACAATATTAATGAGTTTCTATCAAACCGTATGGACTATAGCTTCTTTTAAAATTTTAGAGACTAAATTCTAATTTTCTCAAAACTATATGGCAAATTTGTAGTTTAACCTGGTATGAAATAATATTAAACTAATATATTGTACTACTTCCATTCATTGTTCATCATAAAAAAAAAGTATTTTAAAATGTGGTGCAGACCCGTAAAGATAAATTGACATGATTAATTGCCAAATTGAGGATAGCTCGACTAACATAAAACTTGTACTGTCAACTTCAAAGATAAATGCTCGATTCTTAGCCTAGACATGTTATATATATATATATATATATATATTAAAAAAACCCAAATATATCAATTTAATGACTATTAAATGTTAAATAGAATGCGCACATGATATTGTAGTCTTAGTTTCTCTTTTCCTCTGCTCGATACTACTGAGTTTGTAATAACTTTGAAAACAAATGCTTTTCAAAACAATGTGTGAGTTTAGTATAGCTTTTTTTGAATACGTTTAAATGATCATTTAAAAAAATCTTAATAAATAAAAATACTATTCAAAATTGGGATTAATTTAAAAGTTTATTGAAAAGAAATTTAGAGATTTTTGTATGGATGTCATTTTTTAAGCAGGTTCATGATTGATGACCTATTCCCACAAACGTATGAATTAAAATATTCTACTTACGTCAAACCCCATTACCACTTTTGTTTTTTTTTTTTTTTTTGTAATATGGATGACCATATCTATAGTAATCCTCCCTCATCGCCATTTCTAATTATTTTTATCCAAACACAACAAATTGTGAGAAATTTAAGGAAAACACAACAAATTAAATGTACACATTCTAATATATCACATTAGGCGATGACCATCACATTAGTGCTACATAGATATATGGTCATCCCCAACCCGAAACATTATAAAATTGTGGTAATGAGATGTGATACAAGTAGAAAGTTAGAATTCATACATTTGTGAGGGATGGGTCATCAATCATAAAAGCAGTTTGAAAATGATCACTCTTAAAAAAAAAAAAAAAAAAAAAACTTTTAAGTGATCAATTAAAAATGATGTTTTCACCTTTGTAATTGATATAATCACTAAAAACAAGATAATTTGTTATTTAAACCTTTTATTTGAATGTGAGATATAGAAATATTTTATTGAAGTATATATTTTTTCAAGACTGCCAAAACATAGCTAAAATGTATTTCAAACAAACACTACATTATTGGTTAAAAAAAGTAAATCTATTCCATAAAATATACATAAAAATAATAGTTTAGGTCCTTTTGATAGTTTTCTTATCCTTATTTTCTCTAATATCACTGTGATTTCTATCTTTCTTACCTAGAAGAGTTAATTCTTAGTCAAACTCAAAAAATGAAAACAAAATTTATTATTTTATTATTTTATTATTTATTACTTTTTACTTTTCAAAACTTGTTTTTGAAATTATAGGTAAAAACTAGATATCAAAATTCAAAACAAGGAAACCAAGAAGTGAAATGTTGTTTATATGTTTAATCTTCAAAAACTAAATAGTTATCAAAGGATTCCTCATAAGTTTTTTTGCTATAGTTTCGTCTTTCTTAAACAAACATTTCAATTATTCATTATTTTGTTTAAAAAAACAAAAACTAGTTCTTGAAAATGATTTCTCCCTTCCAAAATTTGATCTAATTTTGAGAACATTTATTTATCAGTATTTAACTAAAAAAATACTCAGAAAGTGGTCTTTAAAAATATCAAGATCAAATAATTATCAAACTTGGTTTTAATTCCTATTTAATAATTTGGTTGAATGAAAATAGTCCCCACATTTTAAAATCTATAGCAACTTATTTTTTATTTTAATTTTTTGAAGATAACAACTTAATTCATATTCCATTAAAATTTTCATAAAAGTATTATAAAACTATACCTTTGTGAGATGATTTAATCAATATCCTTAGCCACAAGATTAGACTATTCTATATTTTTATAATACTTTAAAAATATGTTAGTATTTACTTAGATTTAATTTTAATATATGTATTTCTCTTTTTGCTATATAAAAATATCTGCTTTTTCATTTAATTTTTTATCTTAGAAATATTTTAAGATTTCGGTATTATTTCAATATAACATAAATATTATTTTAAAATTTCATAGTAATTATGAATATCAATAATTTGAAAATGTAAAATTGTTCAAAGGAAAGTATAGGAACAAAAATGTCAAAAAAAAAAAAAAAAAAAGATTATTCTTAAATCTCTACTATCCCACCATTATCAATCCAAACATATCCATATAGTTCAAACAACAATATCCCAATTTTCATCCTAATATTGATTGGTAGATCTTTCATCTAGCAATAGTTGATTCGTAAAAAAAAAATTCTACCCTCTTATATTATAAAATTTTTTGTTTAAAAGATCATTCATACTTATTCCATTTTGATCTCTAAATTTTCACGCCTTCATATGAAAAAAAAAAAAAAAACTATTATAATCCTTTCTTCTTAAACTTTACGCAAAATCAACATTCAATAAAGACACATATTTTCTTCATTTATTAGAGTTGCACGGTATCCGAATATGTATATAATACGTTTGGTAATAAATTTCAAAATAAATAGAAAATCAACTCTATGACAAAAGTAGTACCCAACAAATGATTAAAAGTTTACAATAAAGTTAAGTGCAATATATATATGTATATATATTTTCTTCTATTTGTGGCAAAGTGTTTTTTTTTAAGGATAATATGTTATATCATATGCGTGTGGAGGATGTTGGTGTTAGATGAGGATATTAGATTAGGTCCCAAGAATCAACCAACAGAGACCATATAAATTGGGTTCCAATTAAATTCCAAATCATATATAAAGCCAAAACAATCTTTTGAAAGGATTCATTGGCCTTTTGGGCACTTGAAAGGCCTCTTTCCACTACTTTTATTTATTTATTTATTTTTATCTTTTATCTTTTATTTTTCCCAATTTTACTATCTTTATTTTCCAAATTTATATTCTTCTCTCTCTCTCTCTATATATATATATCATCTCATTCATTTAATAATGAGATTTACTAAAATGATCGAATTCCTGTTAATTTCTTTATAGATTGATAATTACTAGTCCGACATGCTATGGAGTCTCTTGCTAATTTTATATCAAATTAAATAGATTTTGAGTTTTAAATGACTTTAGAAGGTTAGAAAGCATTTTGAGCTCATTAAAAATATCTTTGAAATATTATAGTGTTTGGTTAACTAATGAAAAACAATTTCGATAATTTAAAAGAATATATAGAATAATAAAAAGATCTTGAAATGTTTTAAGAGGACGGAACTTAAATCTTGAAAAGTTGCAAAAAATACTTCATATAATAATGATTTTATCAAAAGTATCTCAAACTCACTATAAATATATATTTTTAACTTATCCGCTCATTTTTTTTTCCATTTACTAGATTGTTTAAATAACTTTTCTATATATATATATATATATATATGAATAAGATTAAAAGCGCTGTTTGAATTCCTTATAAAATGTATGGATTAACTAAAAATGTTTTTTTTTTTTTTTTAATGAGGTAGTTTTGTTAAATGTTTAATTAAAATGTTGAAAAAAACTTTTAAAATATTTGAAAATCAAAAGTAGTCTAAAATTTTCAAAATGAATGAATAAATAACTAAATACTTAACTTTTAATTTCAAAAGTGTTTCGATGGTAAATGTTTTATTTCAAAATATTTTTATTTTTTCAAGTAGGCAAATCACGCCGTAAAACGTACTCTTGTATTTGACAATGTAAATTTTCTGGAAAATTTGTACGGATGACCTAATATTTGGGTCCAAAGTGACAAATGATCTTTTTTTAAAAAAAAAATGTCAAAAGACCTTCTGCTGATGTTATCGCCATATCAAATTATAGGAAATGCCCCCTCACGATATGGTCTCGCTCTCGCTTCACTCACTTTCACTTTTTTTCACTCTCGCTCTCTCTCATGATGTGATTGCTTGTTAGTGTACGAATGATTTGACAATTTTCACGAAATAATTTGTCTGAAACCTCAAATCGTTAATACCTTAAATATACAATGGCGAATTCTTTAAAATCTAAACTTCATTTCAACTGTGCTTTTATTGAATGGGGTTCACTTCAATGATGTTTTGTTGAACGAAGTTTTATTGAACGAGATTTTCCAGAACGAGGCTTTTCAGACCGAAACGAATTTTTTCCATAATGTGGTTTCATTGGAGCTATGTGATTTGTCAAAAAAAAAAAAGGTAAGTAAATCGCATAACGAAAAGAGTGGGAGAGCGAGAGCGAGAGATCATTACCAATGGCTTAGAGCGATAGCGAGAAAGAGCGAGAGTGAGCGACAACAAGAGCGTGAGAAAGCGAGAGCGGAATTGAAATTGTGTATTGGACTGATATTCATCTGCCTGTACAACTTAATGACAAATGTTATTTTATTTTGTAGAATGACAAAAAAGTGTCTACTCATTTGATACAAGGATGATTGGGATGAGAACCAAAGTCTATATATTGGAGGTGAGCTAACAGAAATCATTGTGCCTATTACATTGAAGTATGAAGAACTTAAAGATAATATTTATAGGGTTACAAATGTAATTCTTCAGACTTTGATGTTATTGAGAGTTAAATATAAGCTTGACTATGAAACCCCTTCACAATACATACGGAATGATGGTGATGTTTCATTTCCTTCTTTTCCGATAAGATCTTTCTAGAGTTCAACTATTTGTAATGCTAAAATCGAACCATGACGAAAATGTGAATATGAGTTATGATGATTATACGGGTGTAAACAAACAACACGAAGAATCATATGAATTTAATTGAGAAATCATTGTGCCTATTACATTGAAGTATGAAGAACTTAAAGATAATATTTATAGGGTTACAAATGTAATTCTTCAGACTTTGATGTTATTATGAGAGTTAAATATAAACTTGACTATGAAACCCCTTCACAGTACATACGGAATGATGGTGATGTTTCATTTCCTTCTTTTCTTATAAGATCTTTCTAGAGTTCAACTATTTGTAATGCTAAAATCGAACCATGACGAAAATGTGAATATGAGTTATGATGATTATACGGGTGTAGACAAACAACACGAAGAATCATATGAGTTTAATCGAGAAGAGGATGATATTTCATTATCTATGAACACTCAACCATCAACATTATCAATAGACAATGACTGCACTAATCCATGGGACTTGGAAAGAGAAACTCAGAGTAACCGGCCAGTGATTGGTAATGAGAGATCAGCAAGAACAATGGATTGTAGTCCTCTAAAAGAGCGTGATCCTTTCATAGCCGGTAATGAGAGATTAGCATGATTGAATTCTATGAATTGTGATCTTCTAACAAAGCGTGATCCTTTCGTAGTTGGTAATGAGAGATCAACAGGATTGGATTCTATGGATTGTGGTCTTACAGAGGTGTGTGGATCTGCAGTAAGTTTTTGTTCACTGTCAAATCTATTAGGGAGAGTTGTAAGTGGAGCCTTCATGCAGTGAAAATATCATGGTGTAATATATTCAAGATCACAAAGTATATGCGGACGCACATATGTTCTATCGAAATTTTGAATCACGACTATGGACAAGCAACAATTGTGGTAGTTGGCCAACTAATCAAAGACAATTTTACAGGCATAGGACACGTTTATAAATCTCGTCACATCCAAGAGGATATGAGGAAAAAGTGTAGCGTAAATATAAGTTACGACAAAGCGTAGTTTGCAAGGGAAACCACCTATGCTCTCACCAGGGGTACTTCAGAAGATTCGTACGCTATGTTACATGCTTATGGGGAAGCGTTAAAAATGGAGAATCCATGTACAATGTTTGAAATCGAACTTGAAGAAGATGTGCATTTCAGGTATATGTTTATGACATTAAGGCATTGTATTAGAGGTTTTGCAAGTTGTTGGTATGTGATAATTGTTGTTGGGTCGCATTTGAAAGGAAAATAAAAGGGATCATGTTGGTCTACTTTTCCTTGGACGGTAACAATCAAGTATAGCTACTAGTATATGCCATAGTGGATAATGAAACTGATCGAGCATGAAAATGGTTTATGTCGAATTTGAAGTGTGCCATTGGATAACCCCCCAATTTGTTGTTTGTGTTTGATCGAACAATATCTATTGGCAATGCAATTCATGTAGTTTTCCCTACGACATTTCATAGATTGTGCACATACCACATTGAAAATAATATCATTTCAAACTTTAAGGACAGTACGATTGTTAAGATGTTTAAGGATGCAACCAGGGCATTACGCATGTCAAAGTTCCAATCACACTAGAACCAACTTCGTAGTTTTTAAGATGGTGTTGTAACGAAATATTTGGAGGATATCGGTCTTGAAAGGTGGGCACGTGTTTACCAAACAGAATGAAGATACGACAACACGACGTTGAATAGTGATAAGCGTTTCAATTCCTTAACTAAAGAATATTGACTGCTGCCCATAATATGCTTGTTGGAATATGTTAAAGGCCTCATCCAATCGTGGTTTTATGAACGTAGGAATTATTGGGCATCTCGAACAATGTTACACTTGAACTATTGTAAAAATCGATTAGCAAGTGAGTGTGATAATAGTAAACGATATCGAGTTGAGCCGATTGATTGTTATAGGGTTCATATGCGAGACAATCGATTGGACGATATTGTGAACCTTCATACGAAGGAATGCACATGTAAGAAATTTAACTCACTTGGTATCCCAAGTTCACATGCAATTATGGCTGTCCGGGAACGAAATATCTCCACCCAAAGTCTTTGCAGTCTATTTTATAGTGTCGACTCCCTCATGGCTGCTTATGCAGAGCCTGTAAATCTGCTCGACCACACATCTGAATGGAAGAGAACTCTGAGATATGTGGAAAATAATATTCTTCCTCCAAGAAGAGTGGCACAGGTTGGGCGACGAAGAGTACAAAGAATACCATCTATAGGAGAACATCTTAGACAAGTAAAATGTAATAGGTGTGAGAATTATGGGTATAATCGACAAAACTACAGTGAACCGCTCAAGACCGGGCAACATACTGAACATAGTAGAAATGATTCAAATGTTGGCCGAGATTGATTTTCTATATGCCACTTTCCATCCTCAATGTATGCTCTATGTATAAACAAATGTCCACTGTCTAAAGTGTTTAAATTGTTTGTGCCACTTTACATCCTTAATGTATGCTCTATTTACAAACAAATTGTTTAAATTGTATGCCACTTTTCATCCCTATCTCATTATGACTCGTTCTTATAATGTCTCACTCTCTATGAGTCTCACTCTCTCTAAGTCTCGCTCTTTCTAGTAATGTTACTTAGCATACACAATCTCTTTATGACTCGTTCTGTTAATGTCTACTCCCTCTAAGTCTCGCTCTCGATAGTAACATTATTAGTATATCTCTCTCTTTATGACTCGTTCTGTCAATGTCTCACTCTCTCTTAGTCTCGCTCTCTTTAGTGATGTTACTTATCATATGCTATCTCTTTATGTCTTGTTTGGTTAATGTCTCACTTTCCCTAAGTCTCGCTCTCGCTAATTCTCGCTAAGTGCTAAGGTGTATTGGACCATCGCTCTAAATAGTGTTGTAGATACTCCAGGGAGAGGGTACTTAATCGTTAATCTGTCTAAAGGAAGTTGTACCCTTTCTTCTGTTTCGTTATTTTCTTCTTTGGTGAGGTTGGAGGTGTGTATTTGTCAATATTTTTTCTCTTACGAGCAATTTTTCGATTTTCGACCGTAACTTACATAAATATAACAAGAAGCTGAACATGTTGAATAACAAATATGAACAACGAGCTTTTCCAATCACAGAAGGATCATACCAGTGGATCAAGATGTGTGGTGTCAGATTATGTTATAGCCCTGGCTTCAGCAGACATTGTATTTGTCCTTTCCACTCGAATTGAGATATGAATGTGGAAGGATAGTGGGTAAGGTAGCGATATCTCGCTCTGGAGGTGGAAGTAGGTGGGTGAGGTAGAGGTACTATAAGTGGGTGAGAAATATGTAAGGTTATGGTATTGGGCTCTGCAGGTGGAATAGAAATGGATGAGGTAGTGGTATCAAGATCTTGAAGTGGAAGTGAAGCACGTGAGGTGGTGGTATCCGAAGGGAAAGTTGAGGTAGGTGACTGAGGTAGTGATGGGGTGGGTAATCTAGGTAGAGGTTGGTTAGGTTACCGAGGTAGAGGTGAAATGGGTGACCAAGGTAGTGGTCTGGTTGGTGACCTGGGTAGATGTTGGATGGGTGAGCGAGGTAGGGGTGGGATGGGTGATCTAGGTAGAAGTGAGGTGGGTAACTGAGATAGAGGAGAGATGGGTGACCTAATGGCATTGTGGGTGACCTAATGGCATTGTGGCTTGTTTATGGAGTGGGTGAACTCGTCGCCTCAAAGACCGTGGAACCCTTTATAGAATGTAACAGAGACATAATGGCTGATAGTTGTGCTTTCATGTCTCTTATGTATCCCTTAAGGTTCAATACACAACCATCCAACCTCGATATGAAGCTGTTAATACTCCGCAAATATGAATATATAAAAAGGATAAAAAAAAATAGCTTTCTCCCTGCGACCTGAAACCTCAAACTCAGGACGGTCCTCCTCAGGCTTAGGACGTACGTGTCCCACCAACACATCATGAAACATATCCTCACTGGGGGTGCAGGGACTCGTGGATGTTTATGTCATCCTCATAATCACCATCCCTTTCTCCACCTTGAGCATCTTCCTGCTCATCACCACCCCTACTTTCTGAACTATCATTCCCATTCAAACTACCGCCACGATTGATTGCACTTTTTTGCCTGTTCTTTCCTATCATTGCAATCTCCGTGTAATACACTAAGGTGATCTTAATAGCATCATCATCTTTTTTGAACTTTAACTTTTTAAATTCTTCTTTTACTAAATTCAGGTGGAATGAGTCCAAAATCGATCGATTACCAAAGTACTTAGTTGTAAGTTCTTGTGAAGACTCCTCATTTTGAAGAACTCACGTAGGAGACCGTCACAAACCAGTAATCAACAAAAAATATCTTTAGAAAATGCAACGACCTTTCCATTAAAGAAGAAGCTGACCGAGTCAGCTCTCTTCATCCTCGCTTCCCTCAACAGCATATGGTGGACAATTGGGTTGTTGAATACGATGTCAATGTCTACGAATCACCCAAAAATTGTTCTCTTCAACATCTTTAACTACTCTCGGGTAAGCTTCTCCTTCACAATCTTGTTGGCATTTACAATATGGGCCAAGCTCGTTACTTGCCTGAGAAACCGAACAACTTCACGTATTTTTAAACCTTTTGACATCTTAAAGTACTCCTGCATGAAAGAACATTCAATCTACAGAAAAACCAGTAACCATACATAAGTCTTACTAGACTCACTCTTGCTTGTCTCGCTCTCACATATATTGCTCTCGCCTATATCGATCTCAAAAATCTCGCTTTCACCTTATCTGACTCTAACTATAGTTCGTTTTCGTCCTCAATGACACATAAAACATCAAAACCCAAAATACAAACACATGTGACCGATTACTAAATCTTGAAACCCACACAACGTGTCGGTCGATTCCAACCTAAAATATAAAACAAACATAACATGCACGACGAAGTTTAAATTCACTTACCCAAGAGCTTTAAATGTCGACAGTAGATGGACGATATTGCAAAGCGAGATTGAGCGACACTTCTACACAAGAATACCGAGCGACACTTCCACACAAGATTACTGTTATGTTTGAAGAGAGATTTCGTATGGAAGACAAAAAAGGAGGGCAATTTTGTAATATGGTATGACGATGATGTCAGCAGAGAGTCATTTGACATTTTTTTAGAGAAAGAGGTCATTTGACATTTTGAGTCCAAATATTGGGTCATTGGTCCAAAATTTTCAAATTTTATCTCGTCAATCTTTAATTTTCATGTTTACTTTATTATGTTAACTTTAAAATATTCAATATCTCAAAAAGAAAAAAAAAAACTTTAAAATATTCCTATTATTCACCTAAGACCATGTTTGGTAACCATTTGATTTTTAGTTTTTATTTTTGAAAATTAAGTCTATTTTATCCACATTTCTTACAATGATTTACATATTTCTTAAGTATAATGGTTGAATTTTTAATCAAATTCCAAAAATAAAAACAACTTTTAGTTACCAAATGAATAAATTTGAAGGTAAAATTAGTGTCCAATAGGTTTAATTTTAAAAAACAAAATAGTTACTAAACGGGTTCTAAATAATTTGATTCTACTTCTCACATAAAGCTACATGTGCATGTTTATTCGTTAAAATAAAATAAAATAAATAAATGCATGTTTATTTTAAAAAAAAATCATCACATCATTATTACTATTATTTGTTCTTTTTGGGACCATTTGGCGTGAGATTCCTTTACAAATATATTAGATACGTCATAGGAGATTAATTCCAATATTTATAATAATAGCTATTTTTTTTTCTTTTTTTGTGGAATTAATAATAGTTAAATTTGTACCTTTTAATGTATTGACGTTATTTGTAAGATGGTCACGTTCTACTCAGTTTATTGTAGAAGTAAAAAGATTGATGTTTAATTCTCAACTTTTGACACCATATATATCCCCGTCAAACTTTGTAAAGACAGTATTTTTTTCTATAATTGTTCGAGCCAATTTCTTATATACAAATGTATATTTAAAAAATTAGTCAACTAATAAAAAAAAATCATTATTTAAAGAAAATTAAAAGTAAAACAACAAATAAATTTGAAAAATGGTTTCCATGTATTTTCTTTCATCGATCAATTTTGGTTGATAATTATTGAATAGTTGAATATTGTTTAATAATAGAAAACTTCAAATCTAACCCAATCAAATCTTCTCCAAACACAAACCAATTCAAATCCAAATCTAAATATCATATTCGAGGTCTGAGGTTCAATCTTCTTTTTTACGCATGGTAAAAAAAAAAAAAAAAACTTCTCTATCAATTTAGCATATATATATATTTTTAACATAACCGATTAAACAACTACCGTAATTATTTTGGAAGTAGAAAAACCAGAACTCAACACTTCAAAATAAAGTATGTTAAGAAAAAAGAAAGAGAGACACAAATCCAACCCTCAACATATAAACTTTTGGAAAGAAATCGATTAATTTTAATTCTATCAAGTTTACAACAACTCATCGACGCAACATAATATTTCACACAGTAATTACAAGATATAATCAAAACTTTTATGAGAGCATACTTTTGATCCAATATTCTCTTTTTTGAGGTTGTCCAAAGTCAACTATAATATTGAAGTCAAAGCAAATCCAATTTAAGTTGGACGTGTATATATATATATATATATATAGACGCACATGTGTGTGGATGTTCTTGAAAAAAATTTAAATGTTTAATATTCATACAAACAAAATTCAAGACCTAACCGGGCCGAAAGGTAGGCTTGGGGACTTTGGGCTGTGGGCTAAAGAAATGAGGTGGTGTCAAACTAACTAGGGTTAATAGCATACGTTGCCAAATTTTAAAAGTGGGTTTTGTAAAGTGGCCCAACATTTTTTTATTGGAAAATGACCAATGGATATATTTAAATATTAATTTGAATTTAGTAAATGACTGAAATAGCCCCCAATAAAATTGCTAACATTAAACCCTAAATTTCAGTGTAATTAATCAAAACCTAAAATTTAAATAAAAACAAACCCATATTTCATAAATAGGGTATCATTGGATAAAAATAATCAAAAGAAAATTTAAAACGGATAGAGTAGTTCTTAGAATTAAAAGATAAAAACATAAAAAATCAAAATCTCAAAATGTAAAATGGATCAGAAACAAAATCGAAACAACATAATATGTCAAATTCAATTTGAATTACAAGTAGAATATCAAATATAATGGAAACTTGAAATTAAAGGAATAATTAAAATTTTATTTATTATTTTCAAAACCAAAATTACAGAATAAGAAGACTTAGACTCTATTGGATAACTATTTTATTATTTATTTTTTATTTTTAAAAATTAAATATATTTTCTCTCAATTTTTTTACCATATTTTTCACATTTTTTAATAAAAAAAATGAATTCTTGACCAAATTTAAAAAACAAAAACAAAATTTTAAAAGTAATTTAAAAAAATTTACCTATTTTTAAAAACATTGGTAAAAAGTAGATAACAAAACCAAAAAATTTAGAATTCAAAGAAATGTTTATAAACTCAAATTTCGAAAACTAAGATCCAAAAACCAAATAGAAAATTTATTTTAGATTTAAATCCTATTTTGGTCATTGAACTTTGAACTTTATTCTATTTTAATTCCTAAACTTTTAAAGGTGTCTATTTTAGTCCCCAAACTTTTAAAATTTATTTATTTTGATCCCTATTGTTAAGATTATGTTAACTCTTTAAAGATGAAATCTGTTTAGGAATGAAATTGCATCTATCATGGATTGAGCAAGATGAAGGTGAAGAAAAATGTCAACAACCAATGTGCCAAAATAGTGAATCATTAATCATCTAAAAATACAAAGTCATCTCACCATTATGTTTTAATAGAATTTTAATAGCAGGGATCAAAGTAAATATGTTTTAAAAGTTCAAGAACTAGGATGAACGTTTTTGAAAGTTTAGGGATTAAAATAGAAGAAGATTCAAAATTCAAGGATTAAAACAAGATTTAAACCTTAATTTTATAACGAGCAAAAACCATGCATTTAAAATCCCGCTGAAATTGGATGCTTTTGTAATAGATGTGAAGAATAAAAACATAATGTAAATATCACCAACGAATCATTTTCGTTACTGAAACCCTAGCAAATCAGTTGTATTCATGTATAAATGCACAATATTGATCTTAAGATCCGACATGACTTAAAAAAAAGCATTAGTGTGGTTCAAAATTGAAAAAGACTCCTTTCTTCGAACGGAAGAAAATATTATCATCCAATTCATATCATCATCCGCGAATGGTAGATGAGAGAGAATCACCTTATCATTACTAACTTTAAAATGGAAAATTGTCCAAAATAATCTCCTTTTGTTTTCACATTTCAAAAATAGCACGTTTTCTGAAATCTCGTAGAATTGGTTTTTTTCGAACCTTCTTGGGTGAATTCGGGCTGGAGATTATGTTAACTGTTTTAACTTTTGAATATCAAATTCGATTGATGGAAAAGAACTTTTACGAATATGCCTTCAGTAATATAAAAATAACATAATTATTATACTAACCCATTTTTTTTTTAAGAAAGAGATGGTTGACTTGCTCAACAAGTTTCCTAAACGTGATCCTAAATTTTTCCTAGTGTTTGACAGTCCTCAAAACCCTAAAGTACTCATCTTTTTGCATACATTCAAGAAAAACAAGATAAATATAGCGATATTGTCTCTTGTAAATTTATTATAGTTATTATTTGCATACTGTTGAGGTCAATAATTTATATTTTCATGGTTGTTTACGCATTCTCGGTGGAAATTCAATCATCTCGGCTGCGACTGAGTATAATTCCACTAAGATTTAGTGTAAGGTTTGAAATCCTAGGCGAGATATTTATATAGTTACACTAAGATTATGTAATATCTTCGAGATTTTGACTGAATTTATTAAGTTTGTTGAACTTGAATATGATTTTTTTAGGGATGTCTCATATATTTGTTTGTTTTGAGATTGAATGGAAGGAGGATGAGAAATAATACACAGGGGGTCAGTTGAAAGGGTTGATTGTCGACGTCGGAATAAAGTATGAGAAGTTTTTATGGGAAATATATAGAATCAGTGGGATAAATTATGTTGAGTTTGATTTGGTTATAAGGTGTTTGTACAATGTTAGGTCGAATGTATTTACCTTTGTGATTAGTAATAAAGAAGATCTCCATTAGTGACGATGTGTCTCAAGTGGCTCTTTTAGTATCGAAGTTACCAGTAGTAGCCCATAAACCTAGGAGTACGATACCGTCATATCCAATTCAAAATGTTCCAACATTCGCATCAGAACTTGAGTTTATTCCTGAATACAATACGGTTTCCAATGAGGTACGATCATTAAGTCCATTGAATAATAATATATGTTCATTAGATTTGGGAGACAATACAGATGGGTTGTCGAATATGGAATACATGGACTTATCTGAAGATGCTGTTAATGATGAGTTTGTGTTTGAAGTGGACATATTAGTAGATTATGATGTGGACGTTAATGTGTCAGATATAGATATGTCTAAGACAGTTGTTAATGCTGATCATGTGGTATATTCAATGATGAATGTAGAATCAAGGGTTGACAAAGGACTTTTTGGTGATAGTAACCCAATAATTGTTGGGGATGGATTTGTTCTGATGATATGCATTAATGGTCATGCATTAATTTGAAGAATATGCGTTATGTGTTAATCGTGTATAAAATGACCATGCGTTCCTGTCATAAGTTTTCTTGATCTCTCGCCAAGTATAATGAGAATGCAAGTTTCTCGGGATGATTCGAGGTCGAACACAGAGACTTGCAACTAAAGGATTCTTGTAAAGTAATGTGTTTGAGGCGGTGAATAAAAATAAAAAGAGAGAAGTTGATTACTATGCACTACTTCTACTCCTAGCTAAACAAACTAAGCAATTGAAGTTTGACTATGAGAATTGGTAGAGATGTGGGAACTGTCAATGCGTAATGAGATGCGTGGAGAAGTAGAGTTGTGGAGGAGAAAAATTCACCGAGTCATTAAGTTCAGTTGCAAGAGTAATCCGAGCTCGCCACATTAACACATCACACACCTCTCGGTGGTCAGCCACATGGTTATATCTTTATAATGCATGGTTGCGTTGAGCATAAGATTATTCCTATCTCTAGGAACACTGCTTACTTTACTTAGTGAGTTCTACTACTTACCCCTCTCGAGTAGTTGGTCATAGTTACCAGCTCATAGACAAGCATTGCGATAGCTTTACACTAAGCAAAGAGGATTAACTCATTATATTCGCGCAACGCACACCTCTCGATGGTTTGCTACATGCGTCATATCTCTATGCCGCATGATTGAGTATGTGATAACTCTTGCAATCTGCACTTAACTCATTGTGGTGAAAGTAAAAGATGATAAAGTAGAAGAAGATGATGTCAATGATGTTGAAGGAATTAAAGAGATGCATTGATTACAAAATGTATTAATGTCTTAAGCCAAAATGTAATACAATACAAAGGTCAGAAGAGAAATGGATGGCTAGATGTAGGCAATCTCTTGCTTCCATCAGATGTGTGTCAAGGCTGCCGGTGGTGCAATGGATGGGCGATGGAGTAGTCCCTCTCGAGATCTATCTTCGGCGAATCTCCGATCGTCAATCGGAGGAAATTATGGAAGTGAAGAACTCTCAAAGAATTTTTGTTCATGCTCTCGTCTGTGATCACAAGAATCTGCCCAAGGCAGAGTCCCGGATACTTTGAATGTGGGCTTCAAGGCTTTATTTATAGAGCTCAGACACCGACAACATTGGTAATCCCACTTTGATTAGTTTCCATCACTTACGCGGTAGGTGAGAATGTCAGTGGAACATCATGGTCAACGATCAGGAAGCACGTTAGAATATCTGTTGTACAATTTTAGAAATTCTGAGGCATATGTTCATATTCGTTTCTCATGAAGGATCAACGCATTCTACCCACTATGTGATCGACCTTCTATCATGACTATCACTTTGTAGTTGCAGTATTCCATGCGACAAACTGGTCACTAAAGCTCTACCGGGAAATTCTTATATCAATCCCGATAAAGTAAGGGAATGAAGATCAACGCGTGCGATTGATTCCTGCGACAGTTACAAAAATAGACATTTTGATGCAGAATAACGCATGATACAAGGTTAGTGGGAATTTTCAGCGCTGATCAACGCAAGTTCATTTTTCCACATGAATCCTTAGTCATATTAACGCATATGTTGCTCATCAACCCTCATAATTCTAAGTAAAAGGCTACAATAGCCTGTATTTCTACAAGCTATCAATAACTGATGGTGAACATTGTGTAGATTCAGTAGGAAGTGTGAACACTATGTCAGCCGTAATAAGAGAAAGCATATCGAAAAATTAATGGCAAGCACCATAGTCGTCTCATCCGAGTCTACTATAGAAGATATCCAGTTTGGTAATATGTTTTTAAGCATAAAATATTTGGCTAAGAAACTGTCTGTCTTTGTCATTATGAAGAACTTCCTGTATTGTGTCGATAGATCTACCAAGAAGTTCTATATTTTAAGATGTGTAGAATCGATTTGTCAATGGAAGATTAGGACCATTAGAATTAAAGTCTCTGAAATGTTCAAAATTAGTAAATATGTTAACGCCCATACATGCCAGGAGATTTTAAGAAAATAGGATCATAAACAAGCTAAGAGTTGGGTTATAGTTGAGCTGATCAAGTCTAAATACCAAGATGTTAGTCGTGGTTATAAATCGAAGGAAAACCTGTGTATGAATCACCTTTGCTTCAGGTGAATACGTGCAACTCCATCGTATGATGTGCGGTATTACATCAACTGAAACCTTATTCTCTACCCATTTGCTAAGGGATGAAACTATCTCGTAAGCCCAAACCTACCAATTCAAAAAACAAACACCTCCGGTAAGTGTATGATAAAGTCAAAGTAGCAATAACAATTACGATTAAATAAACCTGGAAAGAGAATGAGAATCCGTACAAGCTGTATGATTCAGGTGACTTATTATTCACAGGCTTCTTCTTGTACATTACCACATTTCCTTGGAGTGCACCTTTTAAGCTACTAAGAGTTTTTGTGAATATCATGTGGCCCCAGTCATAACTACAAAAATTCTCTCACTCTCAATCAACCCTAACGTGGTCCAGTCCATGTGTTGCCTCTATTCCCTTCCCATCATGGCCAACTCGATGAAATAAAAAATAGCCATATTCACCGCATCCTCACCACTCTCGAATTGATAATCCAAGAAATAATTATCCAACTTAGTCCTATTCATGTTGGATCTATCTCCCAAATACTACTTCTCGAGTCTAAGACTGATCAAAATCAACTTCACATATGGGATTATATCTTAAACCTGCCACAATATCAAACTCGTCCCGACCAAAAGAAACCTTCTTCTCTAGCAACTTAAAACTAATAACGTCTTCCCTATCCTCTTGTACTTCCCGCTGAAGAATATAATGACACAGAAGCTTATTAAAAACTAACTTCACATCTAAAAAATAGCAAAAAACAGTCTGCCTAAACATATACAACTGCCTAGATGTTAACTTCTTAATATTCGAGACTGTTTTCGCCAGATGAGAATAATGAGTTAGATTTGTCGAAAAATGATAAGAAGTACGGATCTTAGTCACCAATGCCATCCATCATACAGACCACAAACCATACATTCAACTCAACAATGAAGTAGGCAAAACAACAACAAAACAATACACATAAATCTGGAATCTGGCTTAAATCTCGGTGAAGAACTTGGTGGAAAACTCGCTTGAGATCGTGCCCTAATAATGAAGAACTTGGGCCATTTACATGACGTGCCATGAGATTAGGGTTTTGGTCCCATTCTGTATAATATCTCGGGGATGAACTCGGGCTACAATTACCCAGACTACATACACAAAAAAGGAACAAATATTGCAACATACACAATCATCAAACCAGATTTCATTTTATATGAAAAGCTTAGGAGTATTTATCCATATACTTTAGATACATTAAAAAACCCTAGCAAATCTCTAATTAAGATGAAACAATATACTTAAAAAAGGAAATACCTCTAAAATAAGTAAGCTTAAGGATGCAAATAACCGTGGAGAAGGAAATTTTCACAGAGAAAGTAGGGATATCTCGGGCAAGTTAAGGAGCTAGATCGTATGAAGGGTTTTTCATGTATATAAAATGGTTTTTTAAAAGTAGGGGTATTTTATTCCTTTTATACGATTGGATAATTTGAATTCATTACGTTTCAAACACAATTTCGAGCCTGATCTCACCCGAGAAGGCCCAAGAAAAACCAATTATATGAGATTTCAGAAAGCGTGCTATTTTTGAAATGTGAAAACTAAAGGGGAGTTATTTGGGAAAATTTTCTCTCTAAATCTTCAATGATCTTCCCTTCTCGACACATTTAAATACCATTTTATTCTACCTAAAACATCCATCACTAGTAAGAAAATGAAAGGGGATAAGAAGTCTTCTTCTGTCAGAACCTTTTGAAGCAAGAATTTTACCTTTCAAACTTTCATAATTGAAGAGGATGAAAAATTAAAGTGTCTTGACACAACTCTAGATCCAAGATCTCCATTTATAGCCAAAGTCCTTATTCTCTAAAGTTTTAGTTGGAACCTGTGCTAGCACACCATGTCCTAGGTTGGTAGGCTAACCTAGATGGGGTGTAACAAATATTCCAATGCTTATGGTCTAGATAGTATGCCGAGGGCCTTTTATTAAGATCATTAGGAGTATATGCTTCTGATGTGTGGTTCACTCATATGTAGTGGTCTGAACTATGAAACCTTAATTAACCTATTGAACAATATGTCAATTGTATTGCTCCTGAAAATAAAAAAATCGAGCTGACTTACTTAGTACTGGTCTATTTCTCTGTGTGATGTACCTTATAAGTTCATCAAAGTCATATTGAATAGAATAAATAGGTTGCTTCATGGGTTTACGAGTGAGTTTATACAAGGATATTGCACTACAAAAAAACTTATGCTTAATAATTGACTTATGATTTAAGTTTATGATTGTTGATATCAGAATTTGGATAGAGTAGCGTGGTAAATTTGTTTGTAGGAGAAGACGATAATTCTATAAAAAGAGTAATTCTGCTAATGCTTAAGTTAGAAAATGAATCAAGGCTTGATGTATTATACTTTGACTCATAATTCATTTACCTCCTAAAGAGTCTCTATTGTGTATTTATAGAGTTCATTACCCTAATCCTTTTATAATCCTAGGAATCTATTTAAGATGCTTTTTAGGTTCTACTGGAACGACTCAAATGAGATATTCCTTGAGGGTTTTTTCTAGGCTCGATAGCTAAAAACAATATTTATTTTATCGTATTGTATGGTTGGTAATGCTAACTTTAGGTTATAATGTCTATGAAAGGGGTATCGAATCCCACAGCGGAAGCGTATTATTAGAACGCCTTGCATACCACAAATAGATTTTATATAAAACAAAATCATTATACAAAACATAAATACAAACATGTAAATTATCACGCTTTAGAAAAAAGATTAGAACGATTCTTACCTTTGTAGATTCCCAAGTGCCATGAACAATCCTCTCCTAGTTCCAACGAAAGGATCTCCAATGATCTTGATCACGAACAATCTCTCGAACAATCTCGAACATTACCATGAGAGTAACCTCGTTAGTCTTTAGGATTCCAATTGAGGGATATGTGGTATCTAACTATTGGGAGAGGGAGAGGAAAAAAGGATTTTGGAAAATAGAGAGAATTTTCTTTATGGCTTAGGGAAAAAACTCTGCACAATAACACTATGGTATTGTGTGTTGTGTTGTGTGTACCTTGCCTTCCCAAAGGGCCATAGGGAGATTTTTATACAGAGAAAGAGAAAGGGCCAAGTCATTTTCCTAATATTTTCCTTTTCTATAATTAATTAAAAAACACTTATTTACTTAATTAGCCAATTTAATTAAATAACACTTATTTAATTAATTAACCTGATTGAATAACACTTATTTAATTTTAATTTGCA
This sequence comes from Benincasa hispida, assembly GCF_027475165.1. Lineage (NCBI taxonomy): Eukaryota > Viridiplantae > Streptophyta > Magnoliopsida > Cucurbitales > Cucurbitaceae > Benincasa > Benincasa hispida. The sequence goes on from NC_143488.1 coordinate 80,791,968, forward strand.
CAATAATTAATTAAATATCTATACATTAAACCCAATTTATCATATACATCCCATATATATGTGCAAAACCTTTTTATTCATTAATTCTCTGTGAGTCTAATTCACTTGAATTAATTAATTTGAATCTTATTCAAATATCACTTTTCAATTTAATTATATATCATATCTATAATTATATATTAATCACATTAATATATAGTTTTCTCAAATTAATTTGAACAATTTAAATGATCCCTCTTAAGTATCTTCTAGTAAGCTAACGAAGGGAACTGATGGACTTTAGTTCAGAAGCTCCAACGATATGAGATTAATTGGCTAAACTCATTAACCAAATTAATCAGTATTCGTTAACTGTGGGTACACTCCACTAAAGACCCACAACTGCACTCTTCTCACTACAGATATATTTATGTCCACGGATATAGACCAATACTAGCAATTCTAATTCCTCAATTTTGATATTAAAAAAAAGTATGTTCATAGGGTATTAAGAGGGTTTTAACACATACCTTTGAAGATCTTCTTCAAACACGAATTTGAGCTGCAATCTTCTCCAACTGAAGTCGTGGACCACCAAGAGATCTTCTCTACTATTCTCAGCCTTGAAGTTGAGTGGTGAAACTCACAATTGGGTGGAATTTGTGAAGGTTTTGGTGTAGATTTGAAGAGAGGGAAAAATAGTTTCTGCACAAACTAGTTTTCAACAGTCTCCTCTATCTTTCAATCTCAAAATTGAAGAGTTTTATCATTTCCCTTCATGCAGGCACTCAAGAGATTAGTTGATGCCTCTTCAAATACATGGAATTAATGGGCAATGTGTGTGAATTGGAAGAATCCACCTCCTACTAAGAGAAGTTTGGACGTTTCCATTAACAACTTAATTTCCAATTTTAATTTCTATTTTTAATTAATTCCAAAATTAACTAAAATTTAATTTAATTAATTTCAAATTTTCAAAATCCAATTTCTCAAATTAAATTAGATTGAAAATTAATTTGATATTAATTAATTATACATATTTAATTAATTAATTAATAATTTAATATCAAATATTAAATTAATCACACACCTAATTTTAAACATGAATCTTATTCATGTAAATATTTAAATCAATATTTAAATATTATAAACTGTCCAACGTTTAATTTTGATAAATTAAACGTTAATTAATTATATCGAATATAATTATACAAACCCTAATTTGAATTTGAACTATTCAAATTCAAGCCCTAAATTCAATTTGAACACTTCAAATTGATATCATTCCAAATTCACTCAATTTACTAATTCAAGGTGGTCATGTTTTATGAGCTAGTAGAGGGACCTTATGGATCTACAGATCATGAGCTCCAATGATTTGAGATTATTTGTTAACTATCGAGTCACACCACTATAGTTTGATAGTTGCACTCTCCTCACTGTAGATATATTTGTGTCCACTTTATTTAACCATAATCAATAAGTCGACCCTTCATAGGTTGTTCGTAATAACGGTTGGGTCAAATGCTGTTTTACCCCGAAGTTACCTCTTGTTCCTTAAGTTCCACTGATCCTTTGATGAAAAATTTGTTTATGATCCAATCAATAAACAGAATTCGTCTTGGGCCAATGAGAAGGTGGCCCCTTGTTTAAGACCCATAATCAGTACTTAAGGGAACAACCGCTTTACTATCATTGAAAGTGGGTAGGAGTGGGTTCCATCTTGCACCCTATGTCCTTAGCTATCTATCTGATCTTATCCCAAAATGGGAGGCTTATTGAGCAGTGTTGTTGGACTACTCTCACTTATGCAGATTAAAGGATAATCCCGAATAAACAGGAGTTCATAGTTAGCTTAGAATTAAGGTTAAGTTACCTAGGTCATCACTATGAAATAGTCAGTCTTAAATAGTAAATAGCGTTATAAAGTAAGAGTGACTTATTTCTTAGTCCGGTTTTATGCAAACTCATTACACAAGATACCCCCACTCCTTATGTCAATACATGAACAAATCAGGATCACTTCATTTGTAGCACCTTACAATAGATTGTAACAACTACAGAGTAGGTTGCATCCGATAATATTACCAGAATAAGGTATCTTATTCATATACTATAAATCATTTTAGCTATTTACTCAAACTTGTTCCATCTTTATGTCTTCACATAAAGTTCAAGTATTCATATAATAACTATGAATCTTAGTTTATTGGATTTATTTCTAAAACGAAATAAGCAATTCATAAATTCAATAACAACTTTATTGAATCAAACTTTAATAATAACTTTATTGAATTTCAAAATAAGTTTATTGTATACAAACCACGAGTTTTAGGACATAAAACCCAAAAATCATCATTTCTTTGAACGTGGCTTTTTTGTTGCGTGGCCAACAGGGTTTTAATATCCTTCCAAGATTCTGATGACGATATTTGAATTTGAAAATTTAGATCGATATAGCCGCATCGATGTGGGCGCATTACCCTTTTAATTTTTGAAAACTTTTCTTTTCACGCCAAATCCCTTTTAGACTCCTTCATACCTGAAACAATTAAAGTAAAAGGTTAAAAAGTTCTGAAAATGCCACAGCCACTATATGTTTTTCTTCGTTTTGAATATCAACTTAATAATTTAGCAACTTCAACCTAATTCATATGTTGCCTTTTTCATTGGAAATATATGTTCAAAGAATTCAAACATCCATATATTCACAAATGGATATATCATTCAAGCACATAAATCTATGTGCATCACTATTTTGAGCATGACCAAAAAACACAAAATCAAAAGTTTTAGATCACACCATAGGTTTTTTAAATGTAAGATATTCTACGTTAGCTAAACATCCCCACACCCTCAGGTAATTGAGATTAGATGCATAACCTCTCCAAAGTTCGTAAGGTGTCTTATCCAGTTTTTTGTGAGGTACCCTGTTAAGAATAAAACAGGCAGAAAGCACATGAATCATAAACGGGAAAAACAGTAAAAAACGGGAAGAAATTTTAATTCTTGGGTTGAAAAAAATTCAACGGATAAGTAATAAAAAGTTATTTTTTTTTTCTTTTCACGCAAGCTTGAACCCCAACCCGTCTGTCTGACCAGATGGACGGCAGCGACGGTGCGCACACTTGGTGAACGAGTTATACTTCCACCACCACCACACTTTGGAGTTAACTCTAGCATGCCTTGGTATTTATACCTTTAAGGCAATGCTTAATTCTCTAATGTTTGATTCTTTTTACTTTTGCTATGGGCCTAAACCTAAGAGTCATTTCCAACACTAAATTGTAGCGAAAATTCGTGTAATCGTATTGATTTTATTGATAGATCAATCGTCATGGGTCAGAATCGCAAACGTAATTGAATTTCTTTTGATCATATTTACTTAAAATAATGAATCTATCACATGGTAATAATAAATGTGACATATTCATACTTATCATTCTATAATAGTACACTAACGGTAACGATAACGTAACTTGAAAATGCAAACTTATCGATCACCTTCCACTCGTGCAATTTTCATTTTTTTTTATTATGGATTGGGCAATGGGCCTCACGTGTCAATACAAGTACGAAACATAGGGTAAACAACGATAGATATAATTTATCGGGGCCCACTTACTTTCCCCTTGGTTTAAACACGACCTTAATGTCTATTTGGTCCCTTATGTTTCAAAAGAAACATTTTAGTTCTCAAATAGTTCTAAATGGTCCCTAGTTTACTTTCACTGTTAGTTGTCTAACGGTAGAATGATGTGGCTGTTGGGATTTATGTCCTAAAGGCTCGTAATTAAATTAGTTATTTGATATAATAGTTGATTATTTTAAATATGCAATCATTAGTTATCCATTAAGGGAAAAATCCAAGATTACTTAATGAGACTTGAACAATATATATAGACATACTGGTGGATCATGTTCAAGTAATAACCTACAAGGTTTATAGTATATGGATAAAGTTGGGTGTCTTATCCTAGTAGCACTGTGGGTCACAAGTGTAGTTCCTCTTTTTTTAATTTGTATAAAATAAACTTCTTTCATATGCTGAAAATTTATTCTTTTTTAGTAAATTGTCACATTTTAACTTACATAGTTACATTTATGTTGGATATATTTGTTTGAAACTTTATGTTTGCAAGATTTATAGGATATTTTTCATTGATCTTGTTGTGCTGAGCAAGGTTGGGCATAGCTATCTTAGATGGATCCTCTGAGTTTGTGCTCACATATGTAGATAATGAGGGAGATTGGATGTTGGTTGTTTTATCGATGTCTGCTTTTGACTCTTGATTATAAAATCTTGCATACATTTTTCTGGACACGAGAAAAAGTTAAACTAGTTTGATGAAAAAATAACTTGAGCCACTTGACATATTTAATTCAGTTTTTATTCATGAGATGCAGTTTAGTCTATTGCGTCTTACAAATGAGGAAGATGAGTTACAAAATGCTTCAAGATTTATAGAAAATTTTGTAATTATTTTGCTTATTCATTTGGTTTACTGCAAGTTTTGGATTTAATTTTAATTTCGATGATCTTTTTTCAAAGGATTTACAATTCTTGATTAAAAAAAAAAAAAAATTCTAAAAGCTTCACAATTTTTGAAAATAACCTTATAAGCCTTTAAAAAGAATGAAACCTTCAAAAAAGACTATTTAACAATAAACAATTATCGATAAATAATTTGATAATTACCGAAGATATATTTGACCTTTGAAAAGCAATAATTTTCGAAGGTTAACGAATCTTAATTTGAAAAATAATAGTCATCGAAGGTTAGTAAACATTTGGAAAATTTTTTTCGATAGATCTATTTCGACACTTTCAAAAGGTTGAGATAATATTTGAGAAAATATGTATTGAAGGTCTATTAAAGTTTTTGTTTCTTAAGGGAACCTTTGAAAATGGTTAATTTTCTTGTAGTGACGTACACACATCATATGAAAGATTACCATATATATTAGTGCATGAACAAGATACACCTATCTATATACAATCTACTCTCATCACACACAAAAAATAATAATATCAAAAGAAAGATGTAAAAAGAATTTGCCATCTAACAAATTATGATCGGACAGTTTGGTAGGATGCACAAACATCAGTATAGCGGATGGTGCAGCAATGAGATTAGCTCAACTCTGCATTAGGTGTCCGAGCAAAGAATAAATGAACGAGAGCGAAGGGAAGACATGGTGACCATAGTTATTTCGCCACGTGTAAGTTGTAGGTGATAACAAGGCCCAAAGGCATGTACATTAAACTTGCAAATCCCACATTCAAACGCCATATTTACATCACAAGAATTGCCACACGCACCACAAGTAGAATACCCAATCTTGCCTTTTTTGACCAAATTGAGTGGATGCTGATGGCCATTAAACTTAGCTGACTTCATACAAGGATAATCCCCAAGAACACAATTCAAATGTGCGGCGAAAAAACAGGACTTGCAAGAGTAAAACCACTGCTCGGCCTTTCTTTCTTCTTCGCAAATATCACAGTAATATTCATTACCTTCATCTTCATTCTTAAATGTCAAGTTCAAAGGATGCATATCAAATCTGAATCTTACTTTTAGAGGCAAAGTGGCACATGTTGCGTCCAAATAGAAGTTGCATTCAACACAACGAAATGCTTCTTTATTCTCCACGCTCTCCCCACAAGCTCCACAAGTTTGTTTTTTGTTTGTGCGATCAATAAACAGAGGATGATTGTGACTTGGATGTGTAAATGGGATTGTAATTCCAACGCATCCAATGTCAACAATGAAGTGGCATCCTTCAGTACATTGATAAGCAAAGCCATGAAAGTTTTTAAAACAAACAGAGCAGGACCATACAAAATCTGGGATATAGATGATTCTCAACAAATGTGGATGGAACAAACAATTCCTGTTTCTCGGCAATTTTGCGCATTCCTCGTGCAGAAAGAAGCTGCACATTAAACAACCGTAAGATATCGATGGAGTTGATATGCATCTCATGCACCCATCACAAAGCCTACCCTCGCCAGAACAGAGGATCAACTTATCACTATGGCTAAAATGTAAAATCATCCCATTTTCTTGATTAATTTTTTTCTCTATGTTGATAGGCTCATCAACAGCTTCCCTAGGCAGGTTGTTGTCAATTTTTCGATTTTTAGCACAATCCAAATGCGTAATATACTTGCTCTCGCATTGGTAACAAACGTAGGCTGCACATGATTTTTTGATATTTTTACCGCATATTTTGCACCTATAATTGGTTACATACTCTGGATTTAAAGAGAATGTGAGAGTTAAGGAATGGCGATGTTCAGATGTTTTGAGACTTGATGCTGACTCTGCACATTTCTTATGAATGAAAACATGGCAGATGCTACAAAACCAAGGAAACCCTTTCTCTAATTTCCCACATGCTTGACACTGAAAAGGAAGAATTTTCCTTAGATTGATGAATTCATGTTGGTGTTTGAATGAGCGCAAGCACGCTACATGAAGATTGAAATCACAGGATGGACAAGTGTAGAAGAACTCTGCACGCTCATTACTACAACTAGAGCAAAAAGTTTTATTTACGAACGATCTGGGGAAAAGAAACAAAGAATGCTGGTGATACTTAGGATCCTCGATCTCACGAGGAAGATTAGCACAATGATGATGGAAGTGTAAATCACAATGCGAACAAAAGAGAATGTCACTGTCAGTAGTAGAATTATCAGAACCTGATGTTATAGGAAGTTGGCATACAACACAAACAATAATTTTAGTGTATTTGCGTCGTTGGAGTATAAGACGTTGTTGATCTTGATTAAGGGTCGTTAATGGATGGGGATGGGCGAAATGTCGAAACTTTCCATTGGGCATTTCACACAAGCCGCTGGCTTTGGTTTTGGCTATGAGGCATTGTAAGTCGATATGGAAACCACATGTGAGGCAGCTGTAAACTTTGCCGGAAGGCATCTGACGGCAGCATTTGCAAGAGCGGTAATGGTTGGTGAGATGAAGAGGCTGATGGTTTTGGGGATGAAAGGGAGTGGAGATTTGGTTAGGAAGGTTGATACATGATTGATGGATGTGGAAGTTGCAGGTGGAGCAGCCGAATGCTGGCGGACGCCATGGCTGATTGCATTGAGAGCAACGAACATCTTCTCCGTTCCCATCGCGATCGGGTATTCCCCGTTGGTAGAATGTCAACGAGTGTTCGTGGCCTTTTACTTCCTCAACTTCCATTCCCTATCACTAGACGCTTTCAAAAGCAATTGCAGAAAAAAAAAAAAAAAAACTTGGTTGTAGTTATTTTTGTATGACTAACACCCAATAGAAATGCGCCACATGATACTTGATTTTTCTTTTTTCTTTTTTTAATTCTTTGTGAGTAGAGGAGAAGGAAGCATTAGATTAGGTGCAAGAATCCGTGCTCATATTCTAAACCTCTTCAACATACGGCGTGGGTTGAATGTCAATCCTAAAAATCAATTTATACTTCTAAACTAGGTTTATCAATTTTGTTACAAAATCAACAATTAAAGAATATAAAAGAACTTAAAAGAATCAACACATATATATGGGTCACTAACAGTGTGTTATCTACGTCCATGAGGCAGAAGAAGAACAATATTATTACAAAGAGTGTTTTTTGAATACACAAACGGCACCTCTAACGTTAGAGAGTTAATATAGCATACTACTCTAAATCCTAGGGTCATAATCTTAAATAATTACAAATAAATAAATATGCTAAATACGAATTTTGAATAGGTTTATCGGGGGCATTGCCCATGGACCTCGGTCAGTGAGACCTCGTACTTAGTTGTTTAAAGTATCAACAAACAAATTCAAGACATTCCAACAAATTTAAGCCATGAATTTTTGTAATTGTACATTTCATTTGAAAAAAAAAAACATAGTTATATTAATTAAACCCTCAAATATTCACAAATTGATCAATAGAGACGACTCTCAGTCAAATTTTTCTTGGAGAATCATCAATGCATTTACTCTAACTATTCTATTTTGTAAAACTGATATTTAAAGAAATCTATATACGTTTGAGAATCAATGCATTGATGATTTTCAAATGTAGTCGTAATGAAATGTTTAAATTGATTAACTTGTGAAAATTTAGGAGTTTAATTGACTCAAATCATAAGTTTCACATGATATTGGTTGAAGAAAATCCTAAGTGTTCGAACTTGGCGTGACAAATGGGTTAGAGATTGAAGAAGACAATTCGATTGTGGATGCTTATAATGTTAATTTCCAAAAACAAAAAGCCAAATGGTTACCAAACGGGGTCTTAATTTTTATTTTTTTTTTAAATTAAACATATAAACACCATTTACACATCTAAATCTGTTATTTTGTTATCTACTTTTTACTAATAATGTTTTTAAAAACCAAGTCAAGTTTTGAAAATGAATAAAATAGTTTTTAAAAACTTGTTTTTTGTTTTTAAAATTTCAATAAGAATTCAACTCTTTTACTAAACAGAATCGTAAAACATTATAAGAAATTGAAAAGAAATAGATATAATTTTAAAAAATTTAAAATAAATAGTCTAATGGTTAAAAAAATGAGCCTTACCTATTCAATTTTGAAATTCAAAGATTGTTTTGATAAAAATCTCAAAGAGCAATATTTAGATGTATCTTATGCATTCGAATATCATCACACACATAAAAAATGAACTAAAATATTTAATAAAAGAAGAAGAATTTTCCATATGAAAAATTATAATTGTACAATTTAGTAGGATGCATAAAGATAGGTGTTATCAAGGATAAACCTAAATATTTTTTAATCTCAAATCTCATAAACCAAAAATTAATTTGATCTGCATTCATCTATACTTTTGACTTTCTATATTTTATTGAATAATTTTAAAATCAGATGGATATGCACCTACCATTGTACAAACCATCCAATAATTCAATTAAAAAAATGAATTATTATTATATTTTTTAATAGGTTACAAAAGAGGCTTACATCATATAGTTGCACCCTTACCATTACCCAAGTGGCCCTATCCATTTAAACCTTTGAGCGACCACTTCTTTCTTTGTTAAAAAAATGATAAGCAATAAAGATCTTCCACCCATCTCATATGTAGCTCAAACAACACCCAATAATGGGTCATGTCACCATTTTAAAACATAATTTTTAATTTTATTTTTAGTATAATAGAAAACGAGAGCATGAATTAGATGAAACCTAATTATTATCTTTTTTTTTTAGTTAAAAAATGATAAGTAATAAAGTAAGTAGATTTTTTCTATTCAAACTTAATAACGATGATCTGTTTTTTAAAAAAATGATAAACAATAAAGCAAGTAGCATTTTTTCTATTCGAACTTAAGAACGACCATCTCTTTTTTAGTTAAAAAATGATAAACAATAAGTGATTTTTTTTCTATTCAAACTTTGACCATTTCTTAAAAAATGATAAGCAATAAAGCAAGTGGTCTTTTTTTCCATTCAAACTTCAGAACTACTATCTCTTTCTTTAGTTAAAAAATTATAAACAATAAAGCAACTAGCATTTTTTCTATTCAAACTTAATAATGACTGTTTTTTTTTTTTTTTTTATAGTTTAAAAAACAATAAGTAATAAAGTAAGTGACCTTTTTTCCATACGAACTTAATAACAACTGTTTTTTAGCTAAAAAAATGACCAACAATAAAGTAAGTGTCCTTTTTCCATTCAAACCTAAGAGCAACTATTTCTTTTTTCAGTTAAAAAAAATGAGCACTCCCTTATCATAATGATGAGACAACTTTGATATATGGTGGGATGACTACTAGTCTCTTTTTATTTGCATTTTTTTTAGAAATAATTAATAATTTAGGAAACGGTTTTAAATCTTTTGTTATATCAATACTCATCAGTCACATTATGATAAGGGACGACTTTTAAGGTATATCATCATCATTTTTATACCTTATCTAATTTTGTCGACGTTGTTTTCAAAATAGATGGTTTTAAAAATATTAAAAAATAAATTATAAAAAAAGATATGGTGGTTAGCTAGGCTCATTTTGTGTGTACATGAATGAAACTTTAGATTGGCTAAGTTTATTAATAAACTTCTATTAGAAGAAAATAAGTTGGGAATATAGATAAATTGAGTACACGAAAAAGGATATTGTCCTAATAGAGCTAAGTTTGTCAAAGATGCATGCTTTGGATGAGATGCTAACGTTGCATCTCTCACCAAGAGAAGTGATTTCTTTCAAAGAAAGACATAAGGGACAATATGATGTTTGAAGTTTTACTGAATTGCATATGAGCGTTGACTTGGGCAATTATGCAAGATGCATGTTGAAAAATCTCTTCTGAAACTTATAGTTATATTAATTAAATTTGGACAATTTAAACCATAAACTTTTGTAATTGTACATTTCATTTGAAAAAAAATCTTTTCTGAAACTTATAATTATATTAATTAAACCCCCAAACATTCACAAATTGATCAATTTAGATGACCTTCAGTCAAAATTTCCTTGGAGAGTCATCCATGCATATACTCTAACTATTCTAAACTGATATTTAAAGAAATTTACATACGTTTGAGAATCAATACATTGATGATTTTCAAATGTAGTCGTAATAAAATGTTTAAATTGATTGATTTGTGAAAATTTAGGAGTTTAATTAACTCAAATCATAAGTTTCACATGATATTGGTTGAACAAAATCCTAAGTGTTCGAACTTGGCGTGATAAATGGGTCAGAGATTGAAGAAGACAATCCGACTGTGGATGTTTATAAATTTAATTTTAAAAAATCGAAAACCATATGGTTACCAAATGAAGGTCTTGGTTTTTAGTTTTTTTTTTTTAAAAAAGTAAACATATAAACACCATTTACGTATCTAAATTTGTTATTTTGTTATCTACTTTTTACTAATAATGTTTTTAAAAACCAAATCAAGTTTTGAAAATGAAGAAAATAGTTCTTAAAAACTTGTTTTTTGTTTCTAAAATTTCGATAAGAATTCAACTCTTTTACTAAAGACAAATGTAAAATATTATAAAAAATTGAGAAGAAATAGATATATTTTCAAAATTTTAAAACAAATAGTCTAATAGTTAAAAAAAAAAAAAAAGAGCATTAACTATTCAATTTTGAAATTCAAGGATTGTTTTGATAAAAATCTAAAGAGCAATACTTGGGTGTATCTTATGTATTCGATTATCATCACACACATAAAAAATGAATTAAAATATTTAATAAAAGAAATAAAAAGAATTTTCCATGTGAAAAATTATAATTACACAATTTAGTGGGATGCATAAAGATAGATATTATCAAAGATACACCTAAATATTTTTCAATCTCAAATTTCATAAATCAAAAGTATAGTTTACAAAAAATTAATTTAATCTGCATTCATCTATACTTTTGATTTTCTATATTTTATTGAATAATTCTAAAATCAGATGGATATGCACCTACTTTGTACAAGTCATCCAATAATTCAATTAAAAAAATGAATTATTATTTATATTTTTTTAATAGGTTACAAAAGAGGCTTACATCTTATAGTTGCACCCTTATCATTACCCAAGTGGCCCTTTATCCATTTAAACTTTTGAGCAATTGCTTCTTGTTATAAAGAACTTCCACCCATCTCATATGTAGCTCAAACAACTGGATCATGTCACTATTTTAAAAGATAATATTTAATTTTATTTTTAGTATAATAGAAAACGAGAAGCGTTGAGTTAGATGCAATCTAATTATTATCTTTTTTTAGTTAAAAAATGATAAAAAAAAATAAAGTAAGTAGATTATTTATATTCAAACTTAATAACGACTATTTGTTTTTAAAAAAATGATAAGCAAATAAAGCAAGTGGCATTTTTTTTCCATTCAAACTTAAGAACAACTATCTTTTTTCAGTTAAAAAAATGATAAACAATAAAGCAAGTGGCCTTTTTTCTATTAAAACTTAATAACGACTATTTCTTTTCTTAAAAAATGATAAGCAATAAAGCAAGTGGCCTTTTTCCATTCAAACTTATGAACGATTATCTCTTTTTTTAGTTAAAAAATAATAAATAATAAAGCAACTGGCATTTTTTCTATTCATATTTAATAACGACTATTTCTTTTTTTAGTTTAAAAAACAGCAATAAAGTAAGTGACATTTTTTCCATTCGAACTTAATAACATATGTTTTTTAGCTAAAAAAAATGAGAAGCAGTAAAGGAAGTGATCTTTTTTCTATTCAAACCTAAGAACAACTATTTCTTTTTTCAGTTAAAAAAAATGAACACTCCCTTATCATAGTGATGAGACACTTTGATATATGGTGGGATGACTACTAGTCTCTTTTTATTTGCATTTTTTTAATTTAATCTTTTTAGGAATAAATAATAATTTAGGAAACGGTTTTAAATCTTTTGGTATATCGATACTCATCGATCACATTATGATAAGGAACGACTTTAAGGTATGTCATTTTTATACCTTATCTAGTTTTGTCAACGTGGTTTTCAAAATAGTTGGTTTTAAAAATATTAAAAAAAAAAAAGATAAGGTGGTTAGCTAGACTCATTTTGTGTTACCACCTTTCTTATAAGCGAATTTTGTTTGTACATGAATGAAACTTTAAACTTTGCCAAGGTTACTAGTAAACTTCTATTAGAAGAAAATAAGTCGGGAATATATATAAATTGAGCACACAAAAAAGGACTTTGTCCTAATAGAGCTAAGTTTGTCAAAGGTGCATGCTTTGGATGAGATGTTGATATTGCATCTCTTGTCAAGAGAGGTGACTTCTTTCAAAGAAAGATATAAGGGACAATATGATGTTTGAAGTTTTACTGAATTACATATGAGCGCTGACTTGGGCAATTATGCAAAGTGTATGTTGAAAAAACGTTAAGATGACTCAACACTCGAAATTCGAATATTAAACAGAAAACACTAACAAGTATTGTAACAATATCTAACAACTATAAATGAACACGAGAGTTGGTAACCTAGTTCGGTGATAAACCACCTATATCTGGGGGCCTGTGTGCCTCGAAAAGATAATTCCACTAATAATAATGAGTTAAACAATTTACAATGTAGTATTTATCTATACACCAATTACTACAGTGGCTCACATAGAGCTCAACTCCTACATCACCTAAGCTCCCCCTAGATGTGAGACTCCTTCTCAAATATACTTAGGCCCTCCCTAAGCTTGATATTAGTGGTGAGACTCCTCTCACTACCATATCATCCTCTCAAATTAGTGAACTCCATTCACTGATGAATCTTAGGATCCCCTTGAGATGGAGAACTCCATTCTCCAAAACTGATTCTTAGGCTCCCCCTAAGACTAAGAATCTCTTCTATGTCTGCTGGGGTTTAGGCTCCTCCTAAGCCGTGATAATCTTCAAATATTGCAATCAATGGATGAAGAACTTGCATACCGAAATGACAAACAAACAAGCAAGAACACGATGTAGAATAGTTTGGCCGAGTGCAGTAGATGTCTTACTCTAAAAAATCAAACCAGCATAAAGACACTCTCTCTATCTTTAAAAGCATACCAAGACACCCTTTTTAATAGACAAATACAGAAAAGGAAACATCTCCTAAATAGAAGAAAATAAGTCGCTTTGCAATAAAGGAAAATATCAAACAAAACCAATAAGTCAAAATTTTCCAGATTAGAAAAAATATTCTACAGGAAATATGCTGATGTCTAAACCCGATGTTAAGCAGAAACCAAGATTTTAAAAAATATAAAATCAATCAAAACGAAATCTCCAATATATGTGATTTAAATTATCTCAATGGTTGAAAATTTCTAATGAGACAAGGAAGTGGAAAAGATGCACCATAAATTTTAGTGAAGTTTATCGACATGTGACGAAGAAGAAAAATCTTAAATGTGATATTCCAAGTCATCGTACTACTCTTTATAGACAAGTTGAAGATGGTCTAAATGATTTACAAAGAGATAAAAAAAAAAATTTGTTACAAGAAATAAAAAATATCTTTAACTTTGTCCTTAAAAATATATATATATATATATCTTGATCGAGACAAAATTTCTACTGATACACTAATATTATTATTGAAAATACATTTAAAATAAGTATACTTCGAATGAACTACATTCACCCTACAATGGAAGATCCTAATTTCAAAACAATTTAAAATATATTTTGAGAGTGATTTTGAGAAAGTCAAAATCATTTTTATCATGTTCAAACTTACTTCGAAATATGGTCTTGATAATTCAAAACCAACTTAGATTATATGAAAATTGCAACTTGTACCTCAAATACGGACAATTATTATCAGTTCAACATAAGTTGTATCTCAAACATAGATAATTATTACTAATTCAACTCAACCAATTTTACAGGTGAAACACTATAGGTGTGTTATGATGGGATAAGATTTGTTTCTAATTAAGCAAACATTTATGACTTGAAACCTGTGGTTTTGATATGTTTCTAAGAATGGGAACCACCTTGATCCCAATGGAATGAAGCAACCCATGAGATTTGCCGTGGAAACCAACAATCGTAGTCCCTGCATTAGGGAACCAAAACCTGACTCCCTCTTCTTTGCCAAATGGTCCATGAATCCTCGTGTTGCTCTCCAGCGTCAGCGATCTAATCACGGATTTCTTTTCCCAATTTCCCACGTATCCATGAATTGAGATCAAGTATTCATTCGGTTCATCAAGCACCACCTAAATTTTAATCATACAAAAATTTAGGAATTTAGGTGTTATGAGCTACCTTTACAATAGAGTTTTGACAAGATTCACAAGGTTTTTGGAAGTAGTGTTCTGGCTAGGGTTTGAGAGTTTGCAATCCTTAAAAGTCTTCAGGCTCTCTCTTTCTAAGAGCTAAAGTAAAGGCATGTCTTATCCCAATATGTGTTTGTTCTAATGTATCATGTAAATTAGTTGAAATGCAAAAATCAAATAATTCTTTGTGATGGAACAAAATATCTCTCACGACTTCATTCAAGAACACCGTCGCCCTTGGAATCAATAAGAAAACAAGTGCTAAGTTTCAGATCAGGCTAGGCTAACTCAACCGCTTACTTCTACTAATGTATGGCTAAGTAGCGCCTTTTCCTTTAGGTCCAACGTAGCGTTGACAAAGAAGAACAAACGGTTAAAAGACAGCGCTACAAGCTCTTGGCACTCTACTTAAGGAAGTGAAGCAACCACTTCTCCCCGGCACGGGCGGTAGTATCTCGACCTTTCACTATCAAAGCGTTGTAAATATTAGGCATTTTACCCGGGGGAAAAGCAACGGGATTGGGACGGGGTAGGAGACCCACTCCCCATCTTCATGGGATATTTTTCCCCTGACAGAAGCGGGGATGAGGACGAGGATTCCCCATTGGAAAAAGGGTCCCCAAGGAGACTCATCCCCATTTTTTTTGTAACTATTATATATATTAAAAAATAAAAAAAATTAATTAGGGATAGGGACGGGACGGGGATACCCTCCCCGTCTCTACCTCATCCCTAATTGGGGACATGGTTAGGATCCCCAGTTTGACCCCATGGGACCTAATTTCGTGAAAATTTTTAGCAACCCTAATTTACAACAATTGTCCAATGAGAAATTACCGTGATAAATATTATTTAGAATAAGTGATTTGTTTTTATAAAAAGATTGTGTAAAAGAAAGAGAAGCATAAGATACGAATGCATACTTATTTATTTATCTCTTCACTTTTTAAATTACTACTTAAAATTTAGGAAAAATTGCCTTTTCAATCTTCAAATTTTTAGTCATAGATCATTTTGGTCTATGAGTTTTTGAAAGATTTTTTTTGGTCTCCAAGTTTTGTATAATAAATTTAAAAAGATCTACTAACGATGTTGTTAAACACAAACAGAAAAATGACTAGATGGTTGACATGCTAGAATTAAATGACACGGAAAATGATATAATTTTAATCTTTTTATCTTCTTCCCTCCCTCGCCTTCCTCTCTTTTCTCTCTATTAACGGGAGGAAGGGATGTCCCCATTCCTTCTTCTCCCTCCTCCATTATGCGATTTCATTATGGAAATTTTAACATATTTTCGAGATAAGAAATATATATATATATATATAATACAGAGAGTTGGAAAAATGGGAGAGAAAAGAGAGACTGGGACTTTTTTCCATATAATATTGTTATCAATATTAGTATTCTAATCCTTGATTTTGAATTGCTTTTCAATAGTGATTGTGAACCCCTCAATTTACTGTAGGTCAATATTTTAATTCTTTAATATGCATCAAAATTGACCTTTACTTCGTCTTTAATTTTAAATGTTGTTTAATTATTATTTAATTTGAAATTTTCAACTTTACTTTTACTAGATGTCAATTTTCTTTCTAAACTTTGAATTCCATTCACAAAAAAATATATTTATAAGTAGTAACTCACGCATAAATGTAAATGTAAAACTTTAATCTTAATTTCTAAATGTTTTTTAATGGTTAATTAATTAGAAATTTTGAAATTCTTGTTTACATTCTAGTTGAAATACTTTTATCAATTTTCTTTATAAATTTAAAAATCAGATGTTACTTAAAAGAAAAAAAAACAAGTTAAATATGTATACAACTCACAAACAATGCTAAATGAAAAATTTAATCAAACCTACAAGGGACTGATCTTAAGAAACAATAAATTAAATAGAGTTAATTAATCAAATTAAAAATTTAAGAATATAATTATAACAAATGACAAAGTTTAAGTTATGTGTTTTTAGATTAACAAATGTAAAACATAAATGATAATAAATAAAGAAACCAAAAATATGTTTTTTTTCCTTGGAAAATTGAAAACGTGAATAAAAAAGCTGATGGTTTCTGTTCTACCTACCTCATATGTAAAAGGACCTCCAACTCCATGCTTGTCTGACCAACTTGAACGTCCATTGTCGGAATATTCCGTCTGAATAGAGTTGACGCAGCCTCCATATGTGATTATTACTCGTTTTATTGACGAGAAGACTCCGTCGTCCCAAGGGCTGCCTCCGGCACCGCCGTGTTGTCCCTGCGATATCACCATACTCTCCACCCCGTCTCCGTCCTACGCGCAAATTCATTCATTCTTTATTCATTTTGGATTGATATTTTCAAAAATCGTTAAGTTTTAAATTTTTTTAAAAAAATATATAGAATTTCCAAAAACAATTTTTTTTAGAACTTAATTATGAGAGTGAAGTGTTTATTCAAGAAATATGAAAACCATAATAAAAAAATTGAGAGTAAATAAGTATAAATTTCAAAAACAAGATCAACTATATTGCCAAATGAGTCCTTAGACTCCGTTTAGTAATAATTTTGTTTTTTTTTTGTTTTTGAAAATTAAACATTTTAATTTCTTCTTATTTTTCTTATATTGGTTTACATATTTATTAAGTACAATAGTTGAATTATTAGCCATATTTCAAAAAGAATTTTTTTTTTTTTTTTTTTTTTTAAAAAAATTGACTTGGATTTTAATATAATGGTTAAAAATAGATAACAAAACAAAAAATTTAAAAGGCGTCAAATGGGTGTTCATAGGCTTAATTTTTCAAAAATTAAAAATAAAAAAAAAACTAAATAATTACCCAATTAAGACCTTAAATATTTTGTGTGTTTGTTTATGAAAATATTATGCTTGTTTATTACAATTTCTGCATAATTTTCATACATCTGTATTCTTAACGGAATTTTAAAAACAAAACACAAATTCTTAAGAACCATTTTTTTCATTCCAAAATTACCTAGCTTTGTTTTTTAAAACATTCCCGATATTTTAAATAAACAAAGAACTCAAAACCAAATTGTTATCCAATAAGGTCTATTTTTTTTTTTCGATTTAAAATTTATAAACTTTTCATGCTTTAACAAACTACTTTTTTCGACCTTTATAAACTAAAAACAAAAATATTTTGGTTTAAATTTGAAATGTGGATTGAATATAAGGGTAAACTCTTACTTAGAAAAAGCAAGAAAATCAAATATGGTAATGTTAATCTTACCATTATGGTGGATAGAGCATCAAAGTTGAATGGACACCACAGAGGAAACTGAGGTTTTGGAGATCTTATTAGCAACAGAAATAATTGGAATGAGATATATCACAATAAACTATGTGGGAACTTGGTTGAAGACTGGGAGTAACGTTTTTTTTCTTTTTTTCTTTTGGAAGACCCGTATTTAATTAAGACTCTTATTAAATTAAAAAAATAAAAATAAAAAATTTCAAACGTGATCGGTGTTCTCAAGTCTCAACGCGTATGTATAAGTTTGAGCAGATCATAAACAGTCAGCGCTCCATTCTCTTACCTTGAATTCTTATAACTGTTTTCTAAAATAATACAGTAAGCATTTTTTAATCCGTTTTTAAATATAGGAAAATACCAATATAGCAAAACATTACCTTTGATAGACATTGTAGATATTGATATAGTCACATTAACACTAGATATGAGATGCCTAAATCTTAAAGTCTAGTTTTATTGTTTCTAATTTTATCCTTTTTAAACATGTTAGATATGGGTAATTTTGTTATTTTATTAAATTTATAATGTGGCACACATTAGGGTTTTTTAAGGCTATATAAAGCCAAGCCATCAGGTTGTACGAAGAGTTCTTGATGTTTGAGTTTTAGGGTTTTCCTTGAATGAAAATTCTATGATAGATGACAAAGCATCATCACCATTCTTTTGCAATTCTTGAATTCAGGATTGCATGCTAAGAACATTCAGGTAAGTCTGATCATCTTGTAGAAGCGATTGATTGTCTCGTGTCTTAAAATTTCGTTTTGGAAAACATTAAAATAGCGAATTATAGACCACAATAAACATTCGACCCTAATCATGCTTTGTAGAAATTAAAAGAGAGGAAATATGATAGGAGTAATCTTACCTTTAAAGAACAACTAATCTTCACGAATTCCTCACCAGCAAGATCACAAACAAAGAAAAGACTTCTCACGAATACTGCAACGAACAACAAAACTTAGACACTATCACAATGGCTATCTTACTATTCTGAAGGTGAGAATTAAGTAGAGTTTTGTGGACTTATTAATTTTGATGAGGGGATGAAATTTCTCGAGAGAATTGATTTGGAGAAGAAGATGAAGTATTGCTAGAATTCCAAATTGAATGGTAAAAGAAAAAAAAAAAGGACTACAGATTTGGATGAAAACTGGACGATTGGGTTTTAGGAACAAGCGAAGTTGAAATGGAGAAAAAAAAAAAAAAATCAAAAGTGAAATTAAAAAAAGGGGAAGAAGCAAGCAACTCAATTTTCCTAAGTTGTAAGCTGCTAAAATTCACAAGGAAATATTAGTTATTTCAAAGGTACATTTGCTTTTTAAGATTTACTCCTAAAATTATTGATAATAAAATTGGGATTCAGTAAAATTAGTATCTGTTTTTTTATTCATAATTCTTTGCTTCCTTTTTATCATTGAATTGCCTAGTTGTTTGTCATCTTTGTTCATCTTGCATAATTCTTTGAATCTTGAATCTAAAAGTCTTGATTCTTGTTGTTTTCTTGTTTAGTTTGTTGAATCTTGAACATTAGGTTCTTGATTTCTAATTTTTGTTTTTGTTGACTTCTACTTGTTCTTTGTTTAAGTTTGACACTTTGAAATTATTCTTGTTTGGTTTATTTTTTGCTTTCTCTTTTGATCTTGATTGCAAATTTTGGCTCATTGCCTTTTGACAGCATTCATTTTTGTGAGAGAGTGTCTACATTAAGAATATAAAACATCACCTATCAAGTAAAACACGTGAGGGAGTGATTGGTGAGATCCATTTTGCTTTCACTTATTTTTATTTTGCAGCCATGTTCCATCAAAGAAGAAGGCCTATTGAAATTCGAGGTAGAGATGCAAAGCTTAGAGAGGCTATATGAGAAGATTTCCTGGAACTACGCAGTTTTATAAGAAAATATGTTATGGAAACAATCCAATTAAAATGGAGTTTGATGTGCCAAATGTCAAAGGAATGAACAGCAAACCAAAACGTGATCAATCACCCAAAGAAGAAGAAGATTATGCAAATTTTCCAAGAGCACGAAAAGAAGATTTAAATGAAGAGATTTCTGATGAGGAAGAAAGAAAAGTCATTGAGAGTAAAGAGATAAATAATTCTTAATCAAAATTAGAGAAAGAAAATGAAGAGTCAGAGACACTTGTAGAAGAATGTGAAAGGAGAATTTGACAATAGTGTGCAAAGTAATAAAAATGAAGGAGAGATCGAAGGAGTGAGTCCAATTGTGAGAGTACGTGAGGATGAAATTATCTCCTCAAAACTACTCATCTTTGATTCTATACACAAGAGAGTTTGTTATCACTAAAGTGGAGTTAATTTTAGAGTATCACCTAGTACTACTTATTCTGATTTTTGTAGGACTTTAAAGCACCAATGAAAGAGCGATATTGCCCACTTGTGAGGTAAGAACAAAGATATTACTTAGAAAATATTGCTTCAAACTTGTTTATGAACTCATCAATGGTAAAAAATTGAAGAATGGTCAAAAGAGAGTTAGATAATTAACATTTCATGAATATAAATTTGCTCTGCAAGGTAACAATTTAGATTCGAGGACAAATCATTTTAAAGGAGGAAAGGATGATATGAACTACCTAGGACTCAAAGTTATTATTAATATTTTCTTTATTAATTTAAGTTTAATTTTATTGTTTCCATGTTTATCCTTTCTAAACATGTTAAATAAGAGTAATTTTGTTATTTTATTAAATCTATGATGTGGCACACATTAGAGTTTTGGGAGGCTATATAAAGCATCGCCGTTAGGTTGTACGAGGAATTTTTTATGTTTGAGTTTTAGGGTTTTCCTTGAATGAAATTTCTCTGGTAGATGACAGAGTCTCATCGCCATTCTTTTGCAATTCTTGAATTTAGGGTTGCATGTTAAGAACATTCTAGTAAGTCTGATTATCTTGTTTGTGGAGTGTTCGAACATGGAGTAAGGAACTAGTTTTCTTTATCTCTTGGTCTTGAATCAAAAGGTAATCCAATTCTAAATTCTTCCATTTGAATTGACATCAATAGAGTTGGGGGTTTTAGAATTTGTTATTAGGGGTTCATCAAAGGTTCCTAATTTGTAATTTCTAGGGTTTTCATATTAACACTGATAATATCTATCAATGTCTAGTGTCTCATCGATACTGATAGATGTCTATCAATATCTAACTGATAGATATTTGATTGATGTAAAAAATTGCATGTTTTTACTATTTATTTTAGTACTTTTTTTTTATAGTAAAAATACACTTTATGTGATATTTGACCTTGGGGTGCCCCAAATTAGATAAAATGAGTAATCACATATCTTTAAATTGTTTAAAGTGTGTTTTTAGTGATTTAGGCTAATTATATGAGAT
Source organism: Benincasa hispida (assembly GCF_027475165.1). Taxonomy (NCBI): domain Eukaryota; kingdom Viridiplantae; phylum Streptophyta; class Magnoliopsida; order Cucurbitales; family Cucurbitaceae; genus Benincasa; species Benincasa hispida. The sequence goes on from NC_143488.1 coordinate 80,813,323, forward strand.
CCTTTTAATTGATTTTTGACTATTTTGCATATTTTGATTTCACACCACCAGATTCACTGCTACTGCATCAAAAAGCCTAATTTTTCAGATTCGTGCTCAGTCATTATGGTTGTTATTTTCTTGATTAAAACTGCTATTCAAAGCCTAAAATGATGGGCAAATGTTCAAAACATGATTTTAGGTCATTCCTCAACCACCTTGGCCTATACAAAGGAGGAGAAGCCTCCCATTTCAAGTATCAACTCTCTATCGAACTCCATCTACCCTCCCTCAACGAAATTCAGTCATCCCTTGTCCGAAATCTCATTCTTTCAGTCAGTAAACTTCAGGAACAAAAGTCCCTCTGAGGCTTGAGCACTCTAGGTTACTTCTACTCCGTGAAAATGTGTGGCGAAGTGAGATTCCGTTCTTGCAATAGGAGAATCACCCTAGGGAAAGATTGGGCGAGTGAGAGATCATCACAAGGCCACTTTTATTATATTTCCAACATTTCTTCTAATTTCTCTTTGCTTTTTCTATCTTTATTTATTTTCATTTGTTGAACATTTATCTTGTAATCATGATTTATGATCGAATGAAATCTATTCATTTTACTATTAGTCATGAGCTAATTTCTTTAAGGGATTTAGTTATGTGAATACCTTAGGGTTTTATGGCTTGAACAATGCTTATGTTTCATACCTATTTGACTTATGCATTTCCTTTATTGAATTTATAGAAAAATATTTTTAAGTTAAATCGATCACTTAATTTAGCAATCTAATGGAGTCTTAAAGCTGAGAAGGTTATTAGAATGTAAATTGGGGTCACAAATGGATATGGGACTAAAAGCCTAAAAATAGGACTATCACGTCGTCTTAGAAATAAGGGACATCATAGAAAATTTCATGTGAATTAATCTAATATCCAACTAACCATAGAAATATAGGCATTAGCTACTTAGAGCTTCTAGAAGAAATTGATACAAGACCAAATAAAAGAAGTATTTTGTCCATGACTAAGTCATTGTCCTGGTATGATACTCCTGCATTGCCCAAGGCACACGGTAGGTTGAAACATAACTACATCCTTGGTCAACACTCTTATTTACTGCTTTTATCAATAGTCAACATCAAAATCACTTATTACCGGTTACCCCTTGAATTGCATCAAATAACTCTTTTTTAGAAAAAAATGAATCGCATAAATAGTCTTGTGGGATTAACTCTTGTAATACTTCAAGAATTATTACTTCATCGACAGTGTATGCTTGCACTTAGACCATATTTATTCTCATTTTCATCATTTCTACGATTGATCGATCAAGTTTTTGACATCGTTATCAGGAACTATTTCACATTCAAATTTTTTTTTATAGAAATTGTGATTAAATTGCAACTACATTGGCTCTTTCTCATAAACTCTTATCTTTGTTTGCTTTTGTTTTGTAGGTTGAGCTTAGTGCATAAACAAAAGAACCTATTATTTTTGAATTATGTCTTGATTATTCAAAAAGATCCACCAAATGGACCCATCTATCATTGCAGCATTAATTGCAGAATTTGCAGAACTAAAAAACACGTTGAATAATTTATATGAGAGAAACAATCCGTTTGTTGCTCCTAAATACAAAACTTTCTGATACTTTTTGTTTTGATTGTTGCAAAGTTATTTTTGGTGGAATATGTCCTTATTTATCTAGGTCTTGTGTTTATTATAGAGGAAAACATATTTTTGACTATTGTAGAGCATAAGCAAGGATTGAGTGAGTACCCTAACTCCTCAAGGGTTGACCAGCTAGACGCTGATAGATTCGAATCAATGTTTTAATTGCATCATAAACATGTCCAAAAAGAGCCAAGTGTCAACAAGCATTGAAGAGCTTGTTAAGAAATATAGGGCGAACATGGATGTTAAGATTGAAAGTGAAACAACATTTCAACAAAATTTAGAGAACCAGATGGAAAATAGTGCAAATGAATTGAAGATTAGCCCACAAGAAACCTTGCTCATAACACAGAAACTTTGCATGAAGAAGAAAAAGAACAAGGTGAAACAATAACATTTGAAAGTGAATTAGAAAAGGAATCTATAGAGCTCTTAGATGAAGCAAGGAGCACTCCAACACTAGAAAGCATTAAAGACTAGGAAGAGAAGAAAAGATTTTAGAAAACTCACTTGAGAAAAGAAATAACGAGAATGAATAAGAAGAGAAAGTTGTAGTAGGCCATGCGACTGTAACTTCACAACAAGCAAGTTCAATGCGTCATTGGCATTGAAAGACCTTGAAGGAAGAAAAAAAAAATTATGCTATTGAACTAATTGATACTTGTGTTTGTTATTGAAGGTTTTGTATCCTTAGAGGAAGCGAGTAATCGCCTTGTGTCAGTGATTTCATTTTGCAAAGAACTTATAACAAAGAAATTATATAAAGTAGGAAAAACTATTAAATACGTATAAGCGTGCTTTAGTAAATATATACATAGAGGAAAGGAAGAATAAATCATTCACCCTTGATAATCATTCACCCTTGATGAAATTCCTTCTTTGCATTTCTCTTGTCCAATGTCACGAGCACTGCCTTCATCAAAACATAGCAAGAAAATATCTGAACACCACCACGAAGCTCTTCCTTACTATTATCAAGGTAAAAATCAGAAGGAATTATGAACTTTTCTACTTTTTGTGAGGGAATAAGAGTTTGTTGAGAAAGATCTTAGGTGAGGGAAAAAATGCAAAGAAGCACACTTATTTTCTGTGAAATTTACGTCTCAATGTAAAACTCCCCAATATCATGTTGAATAACTTTATATTAAATCATATAAATATGACACATTTTATACATATTCAAATATTATTCTTTCACATAACCTATAATTTTAATATAAATCATATTTATATAAATTTTAACATATAATGAATGCTATTCATATAATTAATATTTGAATCCTATTCAAATATTTATTTTTCTCATCATACTTTATATTATAATGTATTCATATATATTATATTAATTACATCTCATATAAATAATTCTCTCAATTAATTTGAAAATTTCAAATTAATTAAAAAAAAAGTAACTGATTCTTATTTAATCATTAGTGAGCTAGCAAAGGAACCTTATGAACTTACATATTAGAAGCTCCAATGATATGAGATTAATTAATTAAACTCTTTAATTAAATTAATCAATATTCATTAACTGTTGCACATTCTACTAAAGACCGATAGCTGCACTCTTTGTACTGTAGATATATTTTTGTGTCCATGGATTTAACCAATCAATAGTAAGTTAACTCTTCACAAATTACTCGTGACTACAATTGGATAAATTATCGTTTGACCCTTGTAGTTACATCTAACTCCTTAAGTACCACTTTTTAAAAACGTCAAGTAATCTATAGAATAAGAGAAATTTTTTGATTGCCTAAAAGCGTAAAGCTACAATTTTCTGGATACGTTATAACTGTCAAGTATATGAGATATCTTGGCTTATTTTAAGTGTCAAGTATCTAAATTCTTGACATTTATCATGGATCAAGTTTTTCATAACTTGACAGTTTTTACTTGTCAAATGTAATTTCTTCTTGACACCCAAAAACTGACAACTTAATGAATACTTGATACGTTTTGCTTGTCAAGTTCATATGTTTTTTTTTAAAAGAAAAAATGTACTATTAGAAATTACCTATATAATTGCTCCTGTTTTAAGGTCCAATAATCACATTGATATATATAAGACAGATAATATTCATCAACCAAATAAACAACACACATTTCCAATCTTGTTAACCATATAAACAAATAATATATATTCACAATTTTATGTCTACAACGTTACTAAACTAACATCAACCAAACGAGTTATGATCCTTAATCATAAAACATAGAGCATATGTAATAATAAGAAAAAGAGATTGTACCATCCTCTAAGTACCACAACACTCCTAGATAACTCTAAAGTCAAAGCTTCATTAGATATTATCCTCAACTCCTTGAAATCTACAAACAAAATAGAAGGGTATTAAAACCAAAAACTTTAAGTCTAAATAGTACCTCCAAAAAACTCTCCTACCAATTAAGTTTTCCCCCCAATGTGCTAGTCTTATATCCCTCAAACTAAACTCAACCAACCAATAGAAAAGAGTGAAAATAATTTGAACAAAAAAAAAAAAAAAAAACCAAGTAAGATGAAACAACTAAAAGAATTTCATAGTTAAAGAGATAACTACTCAAATAACAACAAAAATTCAACAATATGGAGATTAGCTAAAAGTAGATAATTGAATTGAGTTGAGTTGGTAATTATTATCTGGAGAGTTAAATTATCTGGGGAGTTAAATTGTCTGTGTTTGTTTGCAAAATTGAGTTAGAGTTGGTAATTATTGTCTGTGTTTATTGTGCAGAGTTGAGTTGAGTTGAGCTGGGGATATGATGCAGATTTTTTGTGAATGAGATTAGTTCTATTTGTTTTTGTTTGTTTTTTATTTCATTATTTTATTTTTTAGTTTTATACTTTGTTATTGTTGATTAATTTTCAAATATACACGTATTTTCTTAAATCATCTATGACATAAATTGGACAATCTCAATTTTTTTCTCAATTTGTAGAACATAATAGATTATTTTCCATATATTCTTTAAAAAACTGTAATAATTCTAATTCTCTTCAATTTGTAAAACATACCAACAAAATACATTTCATATTGCTGCTAAATTAATTGGTATATTGTATATTGAATGTATGTATATATATTGAAGGTAATTATCCCAATTACTAATTGATATATTGTATGTATATTTATTTCATATATATATTGAATTTGATGAAGTACAGTAACATTTTTCATAAGATCACAAAAATAATATGAAATAACCGAACATGTGGTCGTTTCCAAAAAAATGCACAAAATATATGTTCTTTTCGATACTTATAATATAATACAGTGAGAGCTTCAGATTCATAACATAAGATAAGATCGGTCCTTGGAAGAAATCCAACAAAAACAATGAACCAAATCATCATATCTGACGATCCAAAGGTTTGACGACAAAAAAAAAAAAAAAAAAAAAGATGGGGGAGAATCCAAATGGCGAAGATGATGGAAGAGAGAAGAAAATGAAAATATCACTGGTTTTTAGGGTTAGTTGTGATTTTAATAACCCACAGTTTTTCTTTATAGGCATAACAAATAAATACCTACCCAAACCAACAACTTATACCCATTTATCAAACAACCCTCAAATAACAACAAAACCACCCTAATTAACATAACAACGAAAGTGACAAGAATGGAAGTTATTGCTTTTCTATCCAATTACTCAACACACCGAGTTTTAATAAAAATAATGAGATAAAGAGTCCCTTCAAGGACTGAGGTCCAAATCCTATTTTGGATTATTGTAATTAAAAGAACCAAAATTTATATAGAAAGTATATAAATTAATGAAGAGCAAATGAGAAATAAGAAACATAACTATATAAATAGAAGGCTAATTAAAAAACTACAAGATTAATAAAAGAAAAAAAAATCCATGTCAATTTTTGAACTCCTTGAATGCTAGTTAATTACTCCTGCTCATGAACTTTATTGAATATTTTAGAACCTCAGTTAGCTTCCTATATCTTTTTGTAGGACTTCAAACAGACTCAATGGTTGCAAAAATATTTTAGAACCACACCTGAGAAAGAAAAACCCTGAAGGAAAAAGAGAAGACTTTTCTTAAGTCTTCAAAAGCTTCAGACCTGAAAAGTCCTCAACCCCTGAAAAGAGAAGGAAAATGCAAAGCAATTAAGTTCATCAACAACTAAATAACAAAAGAAAATAGAACAAAGGAAACAGAAAATAAAATAAATAGAATGTAATCTACTTCATTGTCATTTGGCTAGAGAGAAAAAAGGGCAGAACAACCACAACAATTTTTCCTTCATTTTCCACATAACCAAATAGAACAAAAATACCAACAAAAAGAGAGACTATACAAGTGATGAATCACAAAACACTAGATAAAAATTGCTTGCAAGTTATAGCTTCTAGTGTGGTTTTAAAGGGCAAACTTCTATCAAACATCCACAATGGAGACAAAAAGTGAAGGAAATCAAGTATGAGGATTTCCATGAACAGTGGAAGGATCGTTCCAAATTTCATTCGAATTGAACACAAACAATTACAGTCATAAAACGGAAACTAACAAGTCATGCACAAAATGAAATTACAGCATGCTCAACGATACAATCAAGGGATAAAGGAACAATTCTTCAAACTCCTTCGATCAATCTACAATCGTCCACAGCAACACAACCCTCGAACGCAACGACCGGTGCACAGCACGAACACAATGATCACGAACCCAACGAACGGCCAACAACTCCTCGAAACCAATCAAGTTGAGTGAGGAAACCACCACAATGGTTATCTTGGTATTCTCGGTATGAGAATCCTGGAGTTGGGGGCTCTGTATGAACTTGGCTTGAGGAAGAGACTGGAGGACAACGATCGTGTAGACGATCGAACAAGTGGGAGATAGGAAACACTTTATTGTATAGACGATGTGCTCGATCGTTTAGTAAATGGCAGCCTATCGTGTATAGACTTAGTCGCGCGATCGTTTAGCTACGACCAGCTAAGTGACTATCGTATAGTCAAAGCTCTATGATCCTTTAGTCTCTCTATAGCGATCGCTTAGTGAAACACTTTCACTTGATAGCTTTTTTTGTGAGTTCTTTCCGAATGAGGCAACTCCTCATTTTAAGAAAACAATTTTCCTTTTTATCTCACAGTTACCATAAAACCACCAATAATCTCCCACTCAATTGGTTCATAGAGAAAAAAAATTAATTATCAATAATTAATATATTATAAATAAATATGATAACTAACTTACCATATTATATTTATAACCTATAGTTTTAATATTTCGTCTCATGAAACATACAAACCATAGTTTTTTTTTTCTATTTTATGGTACTTAATGTAAATCATATTTACATTAATCCTCCTCTTGATGTATCTCATACATAACACCAATTGTATTATATATAATTGAATTTCCTCTTGTTAATTTGAACTCTTCAAACTAACTCCAAGAACTGATTCTCAACTTGAATCCATTGAGCTACCAAGGGGACCTTATGGACCTGTAGCTTGAAGCTTCAACGGTACGTGAATAACTGACTAAACTCTTTAGTCATGGATCCACCATCTGTTAACTACCGAGCACTCCACTAAAGACCGACAACTGCACTCTTCTCACTATAGATATATTTCTGTGTCCATATCAACCAATCAACAATGCTATAACCCTTCACAAATCGCTCGTAAGTACAGTTAGGCCAACTTACCGTTTTGCTCCTATAGTTACATCTAACTCCTTAAGTACCATTGATTCCTCTAACTCCTTAAGAGAGGATGTGGTCACTATGTTCAAGACCCAGAATCAGCCCTGAAGGGAGTAATTTATCTACTTACCCCTACTTCGGGGAAAGGGTGAATTCCTCTTGTGTAACTGAGTTCCCAGCTCCCTAATCAAACAAATCCCAAAAAGGTAGGCTTGTTGAGTTGGCAATCTGACCACTCTCACTCATACTAATCAAAGGACCGCCCTCAAAGGTAGAAGTTCTCAAAACACTAGGATTAAGGTCATGTCACCTATGGTCATTATAGTGAGATGTAAGTCTCAAGTATCAACGACGTTATATAAAGAGACGAATCATCTTGTGGTCAAGTCTTATAGAAACTCTTTGTATAGGACACCCCCACTCGCATGTCTCCACATGAATGGTCAAGAACAGACCATCTGTAATAGTTCACAACACTTGTAAGCCTTTACAAAGCGGACTGTATCCATATGTCGCCAGGATAAGGTATCCCTCCTTTAACCTTATACTACAGACCTTTTAGATTATTATTTAAGGCATGATCTACTTGTATATCTCATATACATGCTTAAGTTTACATACTATAACTACGGATCTTTATTTATTGGATATGAGTAAATGCAAATAAAATAACTTTTATTTTATTAATAACAATGTGTACAAAGTTGACAAACTACGAGACTCCAGGAGAATTAACACAATAATCCCAACAAAAAGAACCCATACAAAGAGAATGAAAACGATAAAAGACCCATGGTGCAGAAGATTCAATGTCGGCGACATTAGACCAACTGTAAAAATAACCCATGCGAAGGCTATGCATCAAGATTCGATAAGATCCATCCACGAGCACTGACCTAAACCCACAAAATTTCACTTTCAGTTTAGATCCTTTGGATCTGACGAACGGATCGACGATTTGATGAAGGAATTGATGATCTGACGCACGACTCATGGCAACGGAAAAAACAACGGCGGACATGGCAAAAGAATGGATGGCATAAATAAAAACTTTCATAGAACACAAAAATCAACTTAATTCAATCAATAAAAATTAAAAGAAACACACAAATAAAAGAAAAAAATACCGTGATGGAGTTGTTGAAAAACACGAATCCTCTCAAATTGCTGCTTATATATGTGTGTGACTATCCGTTTCTGGCAAGATTTAGAGGAAATTCAAAGGGTGAATCAACGAAATTTGAACTCTCAGATCTACTTCGACGATGCTGGAATAGACTTCGTGAATAGATTTGAGGATAGATCTTAGAGAGAAATGAAAAGCATTAAAAATCAGACAAACCTCGACTTTGACAGCATTCAAACACAACTCGAACGATACTAGCTGGAATGGAGTGGAATGAATCTTGAAGGACGCTAGAATGGAGCTCGAATAGTGCTAGAACAAAGGTCAGACGAACCTGCAATGCGAAGATCGAATGAACCTGTAACAAAAAGCTCAAACGGTGCTTGAGCGAAGCTGAGTTGCTAGACTTGTGAGCTGAACAGAGATAGTGAATACCAAGAGTTTTGAGTGGTGTGAGGAGATTTGTGTAAGAAAAGAAAAAGGTATTTTTACAAAGAAATTTAGGGTTTTGAATTTTATGTTTTTTACATTTCAGTAATCAAGGGTTTAATTAAAAACGTATGGTTTAATTAATTTTTATACTTGATATTTAAAATGTGTAAATTAAAAACATATAAAACTTGACATTTAAAAAATGTCAACTTTAAGCTAGCGTGAAAAAATCCAAAAAAATTCGTGAACCTTTGCTTTTTTTTTTTCCCCATTATTCTTGATGTTTTTCTTAAAAATTACATATTACTTGACATTTTTTCAAAAGAACGTCAAGTAATTAATGATAGAGTAAACTAAAAAGCAACGGAAGAAATTAGAATCAATAAACATTCCAATTACACTTAATTTGAGTTTAAACGCAAGTATCAAAACAATTTTCTAAAGAGGGTTTCATGAACACATTACCTTTGATGAAAACTCTTTAGCTCCAGTTAAAATTCACGAATTAGATCTTCAAACTCACAGTAGACCACCAAGAGGAGTTTCTTTACTGATCTCTAGCTTAGAATGTGTGGTGGAAACACTGAATTGAGATCAATTAAGGTGAGATTGAAGAGGGTTTTTGGGCTGGAAGGAAGAGTTCATAATTTTTCTAAAAAATTCAAGTTGCATGTCCTAAATTCTGAGAAATTGAACATATTTAAATGTTCAATACATTCGAGCACTAAGTATTAATGCAATTTGACACTTCAAATTGCAATAATACTTAGGCTTAGGTGTTGGTTTCAGTGGATTAATCCAACAACTCCTTTTTTTTTTTTTCAAAAATAAAATTCATTTTTCAAAATAAAATTAAAAATGATTTTCATAAAATTAGCTTTAATTTTATTTATGAATTTCTAATTTTAAAAAGAAAATTTTTATTTAAATAAATAATTAAATAAATTTAATTAATTAATTTAAATAATAAATTAATATTAAATATTAAATTAATCAAACACCTAATTAATACATGAATGATATTCATGAAATTGAACATTTAAATCAATATTATATAATTTAAACTCTCCAATTTCGTTAAAAAATAAACATATTAATTATATCAAATATAATCAATTAAACCCTAAATTGATATAAATTCAAAACCCTAATTTCGATTTGATCAATTCAAATTTGCTTAATTCACTAATCCAAGATTTAATTTACGAGTCAGTAGAAAGACCTTATGGACTTATAGATCATGAGCTCCAACGATTTATAATTAGTTGATTTAAACACTTTAAACCGAATTAATTGATTTTCATTAACTATCAAGACTGAAGAAAATCGGATTCGAGATTTCCATGAGTAGCAGAAGAACGATTATTCTAAATCACAATCATGAATGAACATTAAATTTACAGTCGATTTTAAATAAGCGGTTATACAATTCATGCAGAAATTACAGTATGAAAAACTCAAATGAACAAAGCGAAACTCTACGAACATTTGAAGATGCATCTCCACGCTCCGTTGCGCACGACCGCTTGAACAACAGCAACCTCGAACGCTCGATCTACATGAACGCAACACAGCACGAACACCACACGAACACTTCGCGCTCGTCCTCAATGATCACCTCGGTCACAAACTTCTCAGCAACAACATGAACGGTCTCCAGAAAATCTCGACGGTGTCAAATTGAGTCTGACACCACTAACAAGGCTACCTTGGTATTCTCGGTGTGAAAATCCAGAGGGTGGGCTCTGTTCGGACTATGAGGCAGATGAATGAGGAAAACACTGATCGTATACATAACTGGGCAAGTGGGAGATGGCGGAGACCTATCATATAGGTCGACGCCCAATCGTTTAGATAAAGTTATGTGATCGTCTAGTAAAAGCTATGCGATCGTTTAGCTCGGTCTGTCGCCTACAGACACTACACGATCGTTTACTTTGGGCGAGCGATCGTTTAGCAAAACTATGTGATCGTTTAGTAAATACTGTACGATCGTTTAGCTTGCCAATGCACGATCGTTTAGCTCGCCCAGCCGTCGTTTAGTAAATCCGTATTTACTTGACGACTACGTGAGTTTCTTTTGCGTGAGAGAGAAAACTAAAAAAACTTTTTACGAAAACTTTTCAGCAATTTGTAAATCATCTTTTTAAAAATAGGAAAACCATTTTCCTTTTAAACTCACGGTTACCATGAATTCTATAACTACCCACTCACTTGGTTATTAAAGAAAAAGAATTAATTATCCAATAATTAATATTATTATAAATATAAATGATAACCAACTTATCATACTATATTTATAACCTATAGTTTTAATATTTCATCTCATGAAACATATAAACCATAGTTATTTTTCTATTTCATGGTACTTAATGTAAATGTCATTTACATCAGTCCTCCACTAGATGTATCTTATACATCATATCGATTATATCATATATAATCAAAATATCTCTTGTCAATTTGAACATTTCAAATCAACATCAAGAACTGATCCTCAACTGAATCTATTGAGTTACCAAGGGGACCTTATGGACCTATAGCTCGAAGCTCCAATGGTACGTGAATAATTGACTAAACTCTTTAGTCACAAGATCCACCATCTGTTAACTACCAGACACTCCACTAAAGACCGACGGCTGAACTCTCCTTACCACAGATATATTATGTGTTTATCTTAAACAATCAACAGTACGATAACCCTTCATAGATCGCTCATAAGTACAGCTGGGCCAATAACCGTTATGCCCCTGTAGTTACATTTGTCTTCTTAAGTACCACTGATCCCTCTAATGAACATAAGTCATAGTCCTACTATGACTGAGTCTTTTCTTCCAAAGAGAAGTTGTGGCCACTATGTTCAAGCTCCGGAATCAGCCCTTAAGGAAGCAATCTCTCTACTTATCCCTGCTTCGTGAAAGATGTGAATTCCATCTTGTGGATTGAGTTCACAGCTCCTAAATCAGACAAGTCCCCAAAAAGGTAGGCATGTTGAGTTGGCAATCTGGCCACTCTCACCTATACTAATCAAAGGACCGCCCTCAAAGGCGGGAGTTCCCAAAACACTCAGGATTGAGGTCGTGTCACCTATGGTCGTTTAGGTGAGATGCAAATCTCTAGTATCAACGACGTTATATATAGAGTCTAGTCATCTCGTGGTCTAGGTATTATACAAACTCTTTGTATAGGACACCCCTACTCGCATGTCTCCACATGAATGGTCAGGATTAGACCATCTGTAATAGTTCATAACACTTGTGAGCCTCTACAAAGCGGACTGTATCCGTAGTGTCACTAGGATCAAGTATCCCACCGTAATCTTTATACTACAGACCTATTTAGGTTATCACTTAAGGCATGATCCACTTGTATATCACATATACATGCTTAAGTTCACATAAGATAACCAAGGAGCTTTATTTATTGGATATGAGTAGATGTTAGAATTAAATAACACTTATTTTATTCATTAAACAATGTGTATCTTTACAAAACAATGAAACTCCAGGAGAATTAAGACACTAATCCCAACAATCTCCCACTTGTTCTAATGACTCGGGAGGCTAATGTACAATACAATATAAAAAAGTACAATATACAATAAACTAGGGCATACCCCAGTATCATCTCCCATTTTCCCTAGACAAGATGTCGCATGTCGCACATACCCAAACTCTCTAGGTGACCCTTGAACACTTTAGCCGTGAGGGCCTTTGTAAAGGGATCAACAATGTTGTGCTCCGATGCGATCTTCGTGACTATCACATCACCACGATGCACAATCTCCCTGATCAGGTGATATTTTCGTTCTATGTGCTTACCCCGACGATGACTCTGAGGCTCTTTCGAATTTGCCACAACCCTGCTGTTATCAAAATAAAGAGTGCTTGGCAAATCCATATTTGGAACAACTTCCAAATCTGAAAGGAACTTCCTCAGTCAAACAGCCTCTTGAGCTGCTTCACAAGCCGCTACGTATTTGGCTTCCATAGTGGAGTCCGTGATGCATCCTTGCTTGATGCTTCGCCAGACAACAACCCCTTCATTCAGAGTACACACTGATGCCGATGTCAATTTGTGAGAATCTCTATCGGTCTGAAAGTCAGAGTCCATGTATCCTGTAAGAATCAAATTCTTATCTCCATACACAAGCATGTAATCCCTCATTCTTTGAAGATTCTTGAGGATCGTCTTGACCGCCGTCTAGTGATCAAATCCTGGATTGGACTGGTACCGACTGATAATCCCTACTGCATAGCAAATGTCGGGTGAGTACACAACATTGCATACATTAAGCTTCCTACAGCAGAAGCATAGGGAATCCGTCTCATCTTCTCAATTTCTTGAGGTATCTTAGGACATTAATTCTTAGACAAAATGATTTCATGCTTGAAGGGTAACAAACCCCTCTTGGAATCCTACATTCTGTACCTGATCAAAATTTAATCAATGTACGATGCCTGAGACAGAACTAACTGTTTGTTCTTGCGATACCGAATAATCTGGATCCCGAGAACATACTACGCCTCACCCAAATCTTTCATTTGGAATTGGGCAGCTAGCCAACTTTTAATGTCAGTCAGATATCCTACATCATTCTCAATGAGTAAGATATCATCTGCATAAACACAAGGCTCATCAACATTCTGGTCAAAGCCAAACTACTCGACAGTAGTGTCAAATTTGATGTTCCAAGATCTAGACGCTTATTTCAGCTCATAAATAGACCTATTAAGCTTGCAAACTCTTTGCTCTTGATCTAGAACTACAAACCCCTCTGGTTGAGTCATATAGATGGTCTTCTCAAGATTACTATTAAGAAAGGCAATCTTGACGTCCATTTGCCATATTTCATAATCATAAAATGTGGCTATGGACAGGAGAATCCGGATAGACTTCAGCATGACAACAGGTCAGAAAGTTTCCTCACAGTCAACTTCTTCAACCTGGGTATAACTCTTTGCCACGAGTCTAGCCTTAAAGGTTTTCATTTCTCCATCTATACCTCTCTTTCGCTTATAGATCCACTTACACTCAATAGGTCTTACCTCATCAGGTGGATCAACAAGCTCCCAGACTTTATTGAAGTACATAGACTCTATTTTCTGGTTCATGGCCTTAACCCATTCATCTTTGTCAACATTCTCCATTGCTTTCTTAAAAGACAACGGATCCTCGACCTCATAATTCGTAATGACATTTTGGGCTTCAATCAAACCCATGTAGTGATTTGGTGGGTTCATGACCCTCCTACTACGTCAAGGCAGTCTCAACTCTTGACCTGGTTAACTAGACGTTCCGACCTCAACAACTCTTGTTGATCTGTCGGCCTGTTCAACAACTCTTGTTGATTTGAGGCCTGTTCAATAACTTTTATTGAACCCTCAGCAGTCTTAGTCTCACTTGAGATCTCACATAAAACGAGCTTACTTCGTGGCTTATGATCCCTCATGTGGTCTTCTTCCAAGAAGATAGCATTAGTGGAAACAAACACTTTGTTCTCACTTGAATCATAGAAGTATCCCCCTCTCGTTTCCTTAGGGTAGCCTTCAAAGAGGCAAACCTTCGAACGCGGTTCCAACTTCTTTGGGTTAGTCACTAGCATATGTGTCAGATAGCTCTAAATCCTGAAGTAGCGTAAACTACCTTTACGGCCTCTCCATAACTCAAAAGGTGTTTCAGAAACACTTTTCGATGGAACATTATTCAGAATACAGCATGCAATCTGCACTACATAACCCCAAAACGAGTCTGGAAGATGAGCATAACTCATCATAAACCGAACCATGTCCAACAAGGTCCTGTTTCTCCTTTCTAATACACCATTTTATTGAAGTGTACTAGGGGCCCAGAGTTGGGACGCAATCCCATGTTCTATCATATAGTTATGGAATTGGAGGTTCATATATTCTCCACCACGATCAGATCGTAGTGTTTTTATCTTCTTACCTAACAAGTTTTCAACTTCAGCCTTATACTCCTTGAACTTGTCAAGGGCTTCAGACTTACGTTGCATTATGAAGAGATAACCAAACCTTGAATAATCATCTAAAAAAGAGATGAAATAGTCATAGCCACCTCGAACTCTAACATTCATTGGACCATAGAGGTCTGAATGTACAAGCTCCAAGGCTTCCTTGGCTCTGTAACCTTTTCTAGAAAAAGGTCGTTTGGTCATTTTGCCTTCAAGGCATGATTCATATACTGGCAAGGAGTTTTCTTCTAAACTCTTTAGAAGTCCACTTTGCACCAACTTCTCAATCATATTGAGGTTGATGTGACCTAACCTTAGATGCCAAAGATGGGCATTTTCTGTTGGAGAAACCTTTGGTCCTTTAGTTGTTGTTGTCGTACTGAACATTTCAGTGTTAAACAAGGCTTTTATGACTAATGGCCTTAGTACATATAAGTTATTTTCCATTGAACCATAACCAATCTCCATTCTATTCTTGAAAATAAACACTTTATTCTCAGAAATGGAGACGTTGTAGCCTTGTTCAATGAGACAAGAAATCGAAATTAAGTTCCTCTTAATATGAGGAACTACAAAAACATTACCCAGTAATAAATAACGTTTCTTGTCAACAAATAACTTCAGCCTGCCTATAGCAACAGCTGAAACAACCTCACCAGTAAGAGGAGCTAATATGATTGATAGCACCTCAAAGTGTCATCTCTCCCTGTGGCAACGTTTGCCTGGAACTAAATCCTTGGTAAGAGGAACTAACATGATTGGTAGCACCTGAATCGAGGATCCAAGTAGAATCATCATTCTCTACCAAACATGTCTCCAAGACCATTAAATCATATTTACTATCTTGTCTCCTCTTTTGGAGAGTAGTGGGATAAAGATCGTTTGCCATGAAATTCGTTTCACACGGTTCTTTCTACTGTAAGTAATCGATCATTTTTAAAAGCTTTAAACGGAAATACTAATGAGTTGTTGAAAAGAAAAACACATTGACCTACGTTAGGTTTTAAGCAAATACCCATTGTAAAAATAAAATAACATCCAATAAGGTTTTAGCAAAACTAACATGAACCCTGTGTGACATCTAATTTCGCAATGATGCTTCAAAGGTTTAGGACAAAAGCCTCCGAAGGGAGGTCGGTTATCCTTCCTCTGAATTGAGAAGTTCTCAACCAGTCATTAATACCAGAATAACTCTTGCTCTTATAATGACTAGCCTTCATTGATTTGGCCAAGAGATCATTAACTTACTTAACAAAATCCCGTAAGTGTGACCAACCATTTTAAGCCCTAGAGGTCCGTGCCAAAAGGCCAATCTGAAGGGAAAAAATACGATTGGGGAAAAACCTAAAGCGACCCTATCCATTTCTGGAGTTTACCTTGATATTGACCAACTGCATAAAACCCATCCGAAGGGGGACACTCTGAAGGTGACACGAGGGAGTACAGAATGATCTCACGGTGTGAACCAATGACAGAGACCATAAGACGTGTTGACACACACCGTTCACCCACTTACTATAAACACTCTCTTCGTTCTCCTTGATATTGACGCATGCAAACACCATCCGAAGGGGGATGCATCCTGGGCACCACGAGGCCAAGCATGAATCTCACAATGTGAACATACAAGGAGAAACGTGAGTGGAATCATAGACATATCTGATATGCCTCTTCCTTTCAATGAGTATTTTATAACCTAGTGTTTAGCTTACTTAGAAAAAACACGACTAAGGATTTTAACTAAGTAACTTTTAGGTTTGCCCAAGAGTAACTTTTACCTTGGATAGTGAAACAACTTTTGATCATCATCTATTAAACTCTTTAACGGAATCTTTGACCAAATTGTCGCATGCTTGTTGAAAATCTAATTCACCTTTCCAGGTAGGTTCCCTGGTAGGGGTGTTACGTTTCCGTCAACTTAAGAACCCCAGCCTTGCCAGAACCCACCTTAGACAAAAGGTCCCTTATAGATAGGTTTACAATAAATTTAATCTTTTATTTCAACCAATGTAATCCTATTAAACCGATTTTAAAAGATTAATCTAGGTTACTAAACTCTTTAGAACCATTTGTACTTAGGTCTATCTCAATCTAATTTTAAAACCCTTTTAAAAAATTGAGTTCACCCTAAGTCCGCATGCAACTTTGAATTATCGATTTTAGGTCTAATTTTCTTTATAACACTTATAAACGGAAACAACCACAATGCTAAGCTAACACATGCAAGGCATTCATAACGATTTTAAACGGATTAAGTGTCATGCTCAATGCATTTCCCTCTTGTATCCATATAATACAGACCATTTTGGTTATCACTCAAGACATGATCCACTTGTATGTCACCACATACATGCTTGAGTTACATACAAATAACCAGGAATTTTAAGTTTATTGGTTTGTGATAAAGCAAATAAAACATGCAACTGAGCAAAATACAAGATGTGAAGTAAAATATCATATATTATACAATACAAGCGTTCGTGCAAACTGTTTATAAACTACAGGACACGAGATATTAAGGCATCAACCCCAACACTACTCATGAGGCGGTCCTTTGATTTGTATGGGTGAAAGTGGCCAGATTGCCAACTAAACAAGCCTACCATTTTGTGGATTCGTGATTGGGGAGCTGGGAACTCAGCTACACAAGACAGAATTCACTTTTTCCCCGAAGCAGGAGTTAGTAGATGAATTGTTCCCTCAATAGCTGATTCCGGGTCTTGAACATAGTGGCCACACCCTCTCTTGGAAAGAGAGGACTATGTCATAGTAGGACTATGACTTATTGTTCATTAGAGGAATCAGTGGTACTTAAGGAGTTAGATGTAACTACAGGGGCAAAACGGTAAATTGGTCTAACTGTACTTAGAGTGATTTATGAAGGGTCATCACACTATTGATTGGTTGTATGGACACAGAAATATGTCTATAGTGCAAAGAGTGCAGCTGTCGATCTTTAGTGGAGTGGTCAACAGTTAATGGATGGTGGATCTCGTGATTAAAGGGTTTGTCAAATTTTCACGTACTGTTGGAGCTTCAAGCTCAAGTCCATAAGGTTCCCTTGGTAGCTCAATAGGTTCATGTTGATAATCAGATTTTGGGTTAGTTTGAAGTGTTCAAATTAACAAGAGGAAATTTGATTATATATGATATAATTAAATTGATTCAATTATATGTGATATAATTGATATGATGTATTTGATACATTATTAATTGGAGGAATTAATATAAATATGATTTATATTAAATACCATAAAAATAGAAAAATAATTATGGTTTATATGTTTCATATGATACAATATTAAAACTATAGGTTATAAATATAATATGATAAATTGATTATTATATTTATTTATAATATATTAATTATATGATAATTAATTATTCTTTTCACAATAAACGACTTCAGTGGGAGGTTATTGGCAGTTTGTGGTAACCGCGAGACAAAAGGAAAATAGTTTTCCAAATTATTAAGTGAATTTCATTCGGATTGATCTCACAGAAAGACTATCGAGTAAAGGTGTTTTACTAAACGATAGCACAGAGAGCATACACGATCGAGTAGCAAGTCTATACGATAGGCTTCTTCTTCTACACGATCGAATATCAAGTCTATACGATAGATTTCCTTCCTCTGTGTCATACTCAATCATTTACTCGATCGTTTA
The DNA here is from genome assembly GCF_027475165.1 of Benincasa hispida. Lineage (NCBI taxonomy): Eukaryota > Viridiplantae > Streptophyta > Magnoliopsida > Cucurbitales > Cucurbitaceae > Benincasa > Benincasa hispida. The sequence goes on from NC_143488.1 coordinate 80,831,841, forward strand.
CCTCCTTCGTTCCTCTATCCAAAGTTGCACAAAGCCCATAACTTCTGGATTCTCACACCGAGAATACCAAGGTAACTCTTGTGGTGGTGTTCTTGTTTCGTTTGAGGGTCGAGTATCGAGTTGCACTCGATTGTGATCGAGGATTCTTCAGTTCATGCTCTTGGTTGTTCTGATCGTCGTGTTTAAGTTCGTGCTGTTGAACAAGTTGCTGAACGATCGAGGGATACTTGAAGAAATAGTTCTTCAAAGGTTTGCATACTCTATCCCTTATTTAACTAAAGAAGCATATTGTAATTTACTCGTTGTGCATAATCTCTTCTTTTAGACGGTAATTGTTTGTGTTCTTCCTCAATGAAATTTGGAATGATCCACTTCCTCTCACTGGATCTCTATTTAGAGTTCCTTCATAACGCACATCACGAAACCACAAATAGTCATCCATGGACTTTTAATTCATCAAATGGATGTTAAAACTTCTTTTCTTAATGGTGATCTAGAAGAAGAATTTTATATGATACAACCTGAAGTATTTATAGTTTCCGGTCAGGAAAATAAAGTATATAAACTTAAAAAATCTCTTTGGTCTTAAGCAAGCTCCCAAACAATGGTATGCAAAATTCAACAATACTTTAATTAAAAAAAAAGTTTAAAGTGAATTTCTCAAATACATGTTTTATTCAAAATTGTTTGAAGCAGAGTATGTGACTATATGCTTGTATGTTGATGACATGCTCATCTTTGGAACAAACATAGAGGTAATAAACAATACCAATTTATTGTTATCGTTGCATTTTGAAATGAAAGACCTAGAGAAAGCTGACATAATACTTGGTGTTAAAATAAGGAAAACTGAAAATTGTTTTTCTCTATATTAATCTAATCAACCAAACGTGAATAAATGATAAAATGAGAATGACTATGGTTTAAGTGCAAGCATACACTGTCAATGACGTAATAAACTTAAGGTATTCCAAGTGTTGAATCCTACCGGACTAATTTACTTTCAAAATTAATGATGGTTGTGAATCAATGTGACCGAGGTAACCAAGTGATGGATTGAGTTGGAATTAATGAAGGAATCGTAAAAGAGGCTAAATAACAGTAATCGAATAGGGGCAAACAATATTCAAGCATTTCGAGTTCTATGCAACAAGCAATACGACCGCATTGCACTAAGACAGTGAACTGTCCATGGGCAGAAATCTATCCCTATTCGGTCTGGTGTCCAGTTTCTTTAGGAGTTCTAAGCAGTTACTACCGTCTGTTCCCATGGGTAGCTGAATCCTAGAATAATTAAAGCCTAATTTCTTTACCCTATGATGTCGCTTATTCCTAAGGTGACATGACCCTCCTATTCCTAGGCTCTTAGTCCCATATCTCGTTGTGAGATCCGTTTACACTATAACCTTCTCAGTACTAAAGCTTCAATAGATAGTTAAATTAAGTGGCCAGTTCAATTTACCAATTCTAACATTAATTTTAACAAAGGGAATACACAATTCAAGTTGATATGAGTGCAACATTTCTTAAGCCATGATAACCCTAGGGAATCCACATTGTTGAACCCCTAGTAGAACTTTGCTCATGGTAGATGATAGAATAAACATTTTCATTGAATCATCAACATAACTACATGATAAAATTGGAGTGAGAAAATTAAATGACTATAATGAGTGAAAGAAATAGAAATGCTGGAAAGAAAGTGCAATTTCAAGGTGGGCTCTTTGGGCAAAGCCTAAACCTTTAGTCTTTCCCGAGGAAGATTCCTCTTTTTTCAAGGTGGAATCGTGCTTCACCACATGTTTTCACGAGCTGAAGGACCTAGAGCTGATACGCCTTAGAGAAACCTTCATTTTTAAGGCTACTGACTTGAGAGGTTCAAAAACCGTCCAAAAAACTGTTGGAAAATGATAGGAACGACAAGGAAAAATGTGGTGACTGAAGGACGGTGAGGTCCAATGCGGAAGTGAGGATCGTGTCCCAATTTTCATTTTCACGATAATTAAAAAACACATAAATCATTATGCATTATCACATATTTTACTGCATGCAATAATCAACAAAAAGAATTTAGTGTTTGGATCATACTTACCCATGAAGGCAATAATTCTTCACGATCTCCTCTCCACAAGCATTCACGAACAAAAAACCAAAATGGCCATCACCTCAAGATTTTTCTCTATATTCTCCATAGGGGTTAAGAATCAGCGGGAGCATGTGGGCTTTTCTATGATTTTAGAAGAGGGATAGTATTTGAGAGGAGAGGAATTTTTTATTGGGAGAAATCTTCTGGGAAAAACCATACACAGACCTTCTGTGTTCTTCTACTATGAAGAAGAAGAAGCAAATGTAAATCCACCCCCAACACACCACGATTTTCTAAGAGAAAATTAAGGGGAGAGAAGTTGTAATAAATTAAAAATATATATACAATAACTAACTTATTATATATATATATATACATATGTTATATCAAATATAACACATAACCTATAGTTTGTATTATATCAAATACAATATAACCTATAGTTTTTATTTCTCTCAATAATGCATGGTAAATATAAATCAAATTAATTTATATGAATCTCATCCATACAATTAATATTTGAATCATATTCAAATATTTAATTCCTCTCAAAATAAACTTTATATTATAATGTATCAAATACATTATACTAATTATATCACATTTAATTAATTCCCTCAATTAATCTAAACAATTCAAATTAATCCAAAATTAATTCTCAATAATCCCTGTTGAGCTATAAAGGAGACCTTATGGACCTGTAGATTAAAGCTCCAATGGTACATGGATAATTGATTAAACTCCTTTAATTAAATTATCTAACATCTATTAACTGCCGATCACTCCACTAAAGACCGACAATTTCACTCTTCATAGTACAAATATATTTATGTGTCCATTGGATATAACAAGTCAACAGTGTAATGACCCTTCACAGACTACTCAGAAGTATAGTTGGGCCAAAATAAATTATCGTTTTGCCCCTATAATTATATCTAACTTCTTAAGTATCACTGATCCCTCTAATGAACAATAAGTCATAGTCCAACTATGACCAAACCCTTCTTGGGCCAAGAGAGGGTATGGCAACACATTGTTCAAGCCCCAGAATTAGTCTTTAAGGGAGTAATCTATCTACTTACCCCGACATTAAAGAAGAAGTGAATTCCATCTTGCGTAGTTGTGTTCCCAGCTCTCTAAATAGATGAATCCCCAAAATGGTAGGCTTCGACGATCTGGCCACTCTCACCGATACAAAACAAAGGATCATCTTCATAGGCAGGAGTTCACAACTCACTCAGAATTCAGATCATGTCACCTAAGGTCATCTTGGTTGAAATGTAAGTATCTATTATTAACGGCATTAAATAATGAGACTATTCATTTTGTGGTCCGGTCTTATACAAATCCCTTTGTATAGAACACTCCCGCTCACATGTCTCTACATGAATGATCAGGATCAAATCATTTGTAGCACTTTACAACAATTGTAACATCTACAAAGTGGGTTGTTTTCGTAGTGTCACCAGGATAAGGTACCTACCTTATCCATCTACTATAAACCATTTAGGTTATCACTTAAACATGATACACTTGTATGTCTCTACATACATGTTTAAGCCATAGAAGATAACCTCCCCCACTCATATGTCTCTACATGAATGATCAGGATCAGATCATTTGTAGCACTTTACAACAATTGTAACATCTACAAAGTGAGTCATATTCATAGTGTCACTAGGATAAGGTACCCACCTTATCCATCTACTACAGGCCATTTAGGTTATCACTTAAATATGATCCACTTGTATGTCTCTACATACATGTTTAAGCCATAGAAGGTAACCTCATATGTTAGTTTATTAGTTTTGTGGGTTAACGCTAATAAATGTCAAATAAAATTCCTGCTAATAAATGTCAAATAAAATTCCTCATATTTTATTAAATAAATAAATAAATTTTTTGTACATTACAATTACAAACTACAGGGCCCACAATATTTAGGGCATCAAACCTAACAATCTCTCACTTGTTTAAAGCTAATGTGGTGTACGTCATAAAAGTCATACTAATATAAAAGTACACAAAATAAGAAATTAGGGCATAATACGCGCTCAGTACAAAATCTCTTACTTTCCCTAGACTAAACGTGGCATGTCCTACAGACCCATACTCTGCATGTGATCCTCAAACACCTTAGCTATTAGGGCCTTTGTAAATGGATCAGCAATATTATCTGCTGAAGCTATCTGCATGACGATCACGTCCCCTCGATGCACAATCTCTCAAATCAGATGATACTTTTTCTCTATGTGCTTCCCATGATTGTGACTTCTAGGCTCTCGGGAATTAGCCACAACACCATTATTATCACATTAAAGGGTGATGGACTTAGACATATCTGGAACCACTTTTAAATCAGTCAGGAACTTCCTAAGCAATACAGCTTCCTTAGCAGCTTCATAATCTGCTACATACTTAACCTCCATAATGGAGTCAGAAATGCACCCTTGCTTGGTACTCCTCCAGACTACTGTCCCTCCATTAAGAGTGAACACTAATCCTGGTGTGGAATTCCTTGAACCCTTATCAGTATGAAAATCAGAGCCCATGTATCTTGTAAGGATCAAATCCTTAGTTCCATACACGAGCATGTAGTTCCTCATTCTTCGAAGATACTTGAAGATGTTCTTAACGGAGGTCTAGTGATCAAATCTTGGATTAGATTGATAGCTACTGACTATCCTTACCGTATAACAGATGTCAGATCTAGTACATAACATCGCATACATTAGGCTACTAACAGCCGATGCATAGGGGATTCGTCTCATTTTCTCAACATCTGACACTATTCCTTAGACAAAATAACTTCATGCTTAAAATGGAGCAAGCCTCTCTTAGAGTTCTTGTCAATGTACGATGTCTGAGACAAAGCCAACATTTTGTTCTTTCGATCTCTAAAGATCTGAATGCCCAAAACAAACTGCACCTCTCCCAAATCTTTCATTTGGAATTTGGTCGCTAGACAAATTTTGATTTCAATCAGTAGACCTACATCATTCCTAATAAGTAGGATATCGTCTACATATAGCACAAGATAAACTATGGACTATTGATGATTCTCTTGTAAACCCAAGGCTCATCAATATTCTGATCAAAGTCATAAGATTTGATCGTAGTATCAAATCTTATATTCCAAGATCGAGAATCTTGCTTCGATCCATAAATGGATTAATTAAGCCTGCAAACCTTTTATTCTTGACCTTGGGTTATGAATCCCTTAGGTTGCTCCATGTATATGGTCTCATCAAGATTTAATGTTTCTACAATAGTTAGCTACAATAGTTAATGTTTCTATTAAACCCATATAACAAACATGCAGGTTTGCAACTCTCCCACTATGTCGAGGATCCCTCAACGTTCGAGGTGAATTTAACCTACTAGATGAACCAACTTCAACTCTTGTTGAAGGTTTAGTAGCTTCACTGGAAATTTCATTTAACACTATCTTATTGCGGGGCTTATGCTCCCTTATACGGATCTCTTCTAAAAAGGTAGCGTTTGTCGACACGAACACTTTATTATCTTCAGAATCGTAGAAGTAACCACCTTTCATTCCTTTAGGGTAACCTACAAATAGACATAATTTTAAACGAGGTTCCAATTTCTTAGGATTTACCTCAAGCACATATGTTGGGTAACCCCAGAACCTGAAATGGCGTAAACTACCTTTACGACCATTCCATAATTCCAAAGGTGTTCTATAACACTTATGGAAAGAATGCAGTTCAAAATGTAAGTTGCAGCCTATACTGCATAACCCCAAAACAATTTAAGTAAGGAAGCATAACTCATCATAGACCGAACCATGTCCAACAGGGTTCAATTTCTCCTTTATGATACACCATTTTGCTGAGGTGTACCAGGTGCTGAGAGTTGGGATACAATTTCATGCTCTATCAAATATTCTTGGAATTTTAGATTGATATACTCTCTACCTCGATCAGATCGAAATGTTTTAATTATTTTATTGAATGCATTTTCAACTTCAGTCTTGTACTTCTTGAACTTTTTAAGGGTTTCAGACTTATGTTGCATTAAATAAACATAACCATAACTAGAATAATCATCAGTAAAAGTGGTGAAATATTCAAACCCTTCTTTTACCTTGACATTCATTGGACCACAGAGTTCTAAATGTACAAGTTCTAAGGGTTCTTTGGCCCTATAACCTTTTCCAGTAAAAGATCTTTTAGTCATTTTGCCTTTAAGGCATTACTCACATACAGGTAAATAATTTTCTTTTAACTCATTTAGAAGTCTATTCTTAACCAGTCTCTCAATCCTATTGAGATTTATTTGTCATAATCTTAGGTACCAAATATGGATATTTTCTTTAGGAGAAATTTTCTATCTTTTATTCTGAGTTATCGTAGTTTTACATAGTTTAGTATTAAGGAGAGCTTTAGTTGCTAATGGTCTTAGCACATAAAGATTGTCTTCCAGCTTAGCAGAACAAAGTTTTATACCATTCTTAGAAATAAACGATTTATTAAAAAAAAGTACAAAATACAGTTGTTTAATTAAACACTTTACAAAAAAATTAAGTTTCTCTTTAAATCGGAAACTATATATACATTTTCCAACAAGATATAATTTTTTTGTAAAGTAAGTCAGAATCCTCCCACTACCCTTGTAGAGGCAACATACCCAATTCCTACACGCATCGTATGTTGGGTTTTATGTCCTAAAACGTGGTTTGTAAACAATAAAACTTATTCTAAAAATTTAATAAGTTCTTATTGAATATATGTATTACTTATTTTGTTTTAGAAATAAATCCAATAAATTAAAAGATCCATGACTATTACATGAGTACTTGAACTTCATATGGGGATATAAAAGTGGATCAGGTTCGAGTAAATAGTCAAAATGATCTATAGTATATGAATGAGGTTGGGTGCCTTATTTCGGTAACACTATTGGATGCGGCCCACTCTGTAGTTATTACAAGGAATTGTAAAGTGCTACAGACGATGTGATCCTAATTCGTACATGTTATGACATGAGAAGTGGGGGCGTCATGTGCAATGAGTTTGTACAAGATCGAACCACGAAATCAGTCACTCTTACTTTATTATGTTTACTGTTTATTTCAAAGCGATGACCTAGGTAACTTAACCTTAATCCTGAGCTAACTATGAACTCCTGTTTATTTAGGATTATCCTTAGATTTACATAGGTGAGGGTTGGCTCAACAGCGCCAGCTCAATAAACCTCCATTTCAGGGGTAAGATCGGGTAAATAGCTGAGGACATAGGGTGCATGATGGAATTTACTCCTACCTGCTTTTAGAGATAGTAGAGAGGTTGTTCCCTTAAGTGCTGACTCCGGGTCTTGAACAAGAGGCCCCACCCTCTCATTGGCCCAAGAAGGACTCGGTTAGTTGATTAGATCACAAACCAATTGTTCATTAGAGGATCAGTGATGAACAAGAGGTAATCTCAAAGATAAAACAGACATTTGACCCGACCATTATTACGAACAACTTGTGAATGGTTAACTTACTAATCATGATTATATCAAGTGGATATAATATATCTACAGTGAGAGGAGTGCAACTATGGGCTTTAGTGGTGTGACCCATTAGTTAACGAATTGGGGTTAATTTGATGTAATGAGTTTAGCCAATTAATCTCGGATCATTGGAGCCCATGATCTGTAAGTCCACGGGTCCCCCTACTAGCTCGTAAATGGATTAGCCTTAGAATAGCGTGATAAGTTGATTTGAAATGTTCAAATTAGATTAAGTGAATTATTAATTATATGAGATATAATTACGTGTTTAATTTTGGAATTAAACGAAATTGGAGAAACGAATAATATTTAAATATGATTTAAATATTAATTTCATGAATAGGGATTCATGATAGTGAAATTATTGTTAAATTAATTTAATATTTGATATTAAATTAATTGAATTAATTAAATAGTTTAATTAATTATTAATTATTAATTTTAAATTATTTTTTGTAAAATTAAATATAATTTCAGTTTTAATTATTGAATTAAAAACTGAAATTGAGTTTTAATTTGAAAAATTACGAATTAAAAGAAAAATAGAAGGAAATTGGAAATGGAAAATTTGGAATTTCCTACTTCCATTTCCAACTAGCTCAATCATTTTTCCACTTCAAATTCTCAATCAATTTCATAGTAGGAGGTGCAATACATACATGGTTTCTCTTTGCACTCTTCTTATGCAATATATACTTCATTTCTGAGTGGAATTAACGCATGTGAAAGGGTTGGTTTTGGCTGAAAATCTCTCTTGAAGAAGAGTTCTTCAGGTTGCTGTAAACCAGCTTTATTTCCTCTAAAATTCTCTTAATCTAAGCTTATTTTGAGTCCCACAACTCAATCAAAGCACCAAGAAGATAGTAGGGAAGGCCTTGAGGTGGTTCACAAGTTGAATTCAAGAAGATTATAGCTGAGAATCATGATTCAAGGTGTTCTTCAAAGGTATGTCATGAAACCCACTTTGTATTTTATGAGCATGCTTAGATTCAAAGCCAAAATTATGTCATGAAACCCACTTTGTATTTTATGAGCATGCTTAGATTCAAAGCCAAAATTAATGAATTAGAATGCTTAATGATCCGTTTTTCTTCCGTTGCACATTTTCTAACTCTAACATCGTCATCTCACCTGGTGCCAGTTGCCATCAGGAATCAATTTCCTGAAATGAAAAATAAACTGGATAGTGGCTCTTGAATCAATTATCTAGAACAAATCATCATTTTGCACTAAACAAATTTCCAATACAAGTAAATCGTATTTACCTTGCTTGGCCTTCTTATTTTCCACCAAGTATTTGGGACAATTCATTTTCCAATGTCCCTCCTGGTTTTAATGGAAACGTATATTCCCTTCTCAGCCTTGACCTTCTTGTCTTTTTGGGCAACAGCTGGTGGGTTAGCTTTCCCCTTTCCACTTTTCTTCTTCTTCCACTTTTTGGTGCCAAAAAAGGACGACACAAACTTAGTTCTAGAGGTCGAACCTATAAAGAACTTTTTAGAGGTTGAGGCAACATTTGTCCCTCCCTTCTGTTCCTTGACTTTCATCAAGGATTGGAAAGTCTGTAACTCGTTGAGGAAAGTGGTCAAGTTGTAGTCAATCCTGTTCACAACAGCATTGCTACGGAACCGAAAGAAACTTTCAGATAAAATTTCCAGGATGAAGCTAACCTGAATGGCCTCATCAATGACAGACTCGCTCATCTTAACCGCATTAAAGAGGGCCATCATGTTTAGAACTTGTTCTCGAACAAAGGTCTCTTCTTGCATATGGGCATTGAAGATAAATTTAATAGCATCATGCCTGAGGTGAGCGAACGGTTGTCCAAACATTCCCTGCAGGGACTCCATGATCTCACGGGCAGTGAGCATGGGCTCATACTTCTTGGTAAAGACTTCAGAAAGGCTACCAAGAGATACTCTTGGGCCTTTTCATTTGCCCTTACCCAACGTTAGTATACCTCTCGAACGTTTTGAGCAGCATTTTGAGTTGGGATTGGAGGATATTCCTCCATCAAGACAAATTTCAAATCATCGATGATCAGAACCATAGTAATAGTATTTTTTCAAGTGATGTAATTATTGCCAGTTAATTTGTCGACGACGAGGATATTTAAGGTTGCGAAACTCATTTTGAAAAAATTGCTGAAACATACAATTTATTTGTATTAGTAATCTATGCATTACTTAGTTTGAAAAACTATCAAATTTAGCAAAATAATGTAATGCACCCTATGTGACATCTATTTTGCAATGATGTTTCAGTGAGGCCCTATGTGACATCTATTTTGCAATAATGTTTCAGTGAGGCAAGGTAAAAGCCACCGTAGGGTGATCAAGTCTCCCTTCACTGAAATGAGATCATCTCAACCAATATACATAACAACTCATTGTTCCTATAAATATTAGTCACTATTTTTCGGTCCATAAATTGTCTACTAGCTTAATATTTTCTTGTAAGTGTATGTCACACTCCGTCCCAGACTACCCTCTGAGCCTAGGAAATGGCATGACTGCAGCAGTTATCAACTCTTCTGTTGACACTTACTGCCTAATAACTCTTGCGGAATAACTCCGATACCAACATATAACTCATATACAGTGAAATGCCTTTAGGACAAAAATTTATTAATTCAGAAACATAACATATTTAGAGTAACTACAACACTAGATTCACAAGTCCCAAAGCCCAAAATCCTAGTCCCTATATGAATAACTGTAACATGTGTACAATATTTATAGTAACCACCTAGCAAATGGGTTATAATAGCTTTGTCCTTTAGTGGCAGAGCAGATGCAGAGCTATCTCCTGAGGATTTGACCGCTACCTGGGGGAAAGGAAAACATTTCAAAACGGGGTGAGCTTGCTAGCTCAGTGAGTGACTTAAGAAAAATAAGTGATTCTCATGCAAAAGTCTCAATAAAGAGATTAAACTGAAATATAAACTTCTACAGTAACCTTGTACTGCAATATAAACATTTTCCAAGTATAAAACATATAAAGTTGTTTAAATCATAAAACATTAAAATTATTTCTCAGTTGAGAATGACCCTGTTGTGGTTAAAATCCCAACATCAACTGCTAGTCCAGAGAGAACCATTTTGCTTAATCTCTGACTCCAATTACCCACGTGCACGTGGCCATACTAAGTACTGTTATACCTTAGGTACTTCTACTCAGATATCTTCTCAAAACTTGTCCTTCAGTATCGAGCTGCTAAGATACCTTATCAAATGTCCTTCGGTATCAAGTTGGTCAGGTACCTTCTCGAATGTCCTTCGGTACCAAGTTGGTCGGATACCTTTTCAAATGTTCTTCGGTATCAAGTTGGGCGGATACCTTCTCAAATGTCCTTCGGCATCAAGTTGAGCGGATACCTTTTCAAATGTCCTCCGGTATCGCGTTTTAAGTAACTAGTCATAAATGACTTTCTATTTAAAGCATGTAAAGTATAACACATATAAAAACATGGCTTTAAAGATACTAACTCATGTTGGGTGTATTTAACACATGTAAAAAGCTTTTCAATAAACTTTCCATAAATGCATGCGTTCAAAACATAACTCATAGTTTGCTTAGAAATTACTTTGTAAAACTAACTGGCATGAGAATAATCTTTCTTTAAAACATGGTTTCTTTAAAAAATTGTAAATATTTTAGTCAAACATTTGTCACTCACCTCGATCGTTTAGGAACTTTTCTCTCTAGAAGTTCCTTGTTTACCTCGGGCTCCCTTTTACACCCCTAGAATCCATATTCAACTTACAACTTAGATTCCTCATAGTTCTAAGTCTTATTTTGAGATACTTCCTTCTACAACGATGTTCTAAAATGTCTCAGGAAGCTTACCTTAATATCTGAGTTCAGAACTCCTTTTGGTTTGGCCGGAATCACAAAATCTTCAAAACTGGCCCAAGCTTACTCGACAGCCTGACCCTTCTATCTTCTTCTCAGTTTCCAGCCTGATCCCTTGGAACTTCTTCTCTGGCAACCCTACCCTGAAAACTAGACTTTCAGAGCTTTCAGGTGGCTTTAGAATCACTCCAAATGCAAGAGTATACTAGGAGAACTCTTCGTCCCAAGTTGATGTTGTTTTCTAAACTTGATTGTCTACTACGTCCCCCTTAAAGCTTTATGATTAACGCATGAATTTTCTATCAACGCAATGTTTTCTCAACTTTCCCACTCTTCTTAAATGTCTTTTGAATTGTGATCTGAAAAAGAAGTCCTTGGCCTTATTTATAGGCGTCCAAAAACTCTCCAAGATCGACATCTTCTACTTGGCTGCATGTCCAAGTGTTTCTTCCTCACACTATCAATGCAATGTTCAATCAACGCAACTTTAGGTGTCCTTCTCCTACATATCCAATGCATGGGGCTCAATTTTGCATGCCCTCTTTTGCAACCACCTCATTTGCTTAAGGCTTAAGGTTTCTTCCCAATAAGCCACATGTTTGATGACGTCCTCCATATGAGCTCATCTTTCATATGCGTCCACAAACCCTTGGATGTTCACTGCATAGTATGCCATCAATGCATAGCAACCCTTAGTTCCACTTGGTTTTCAACTCAGCACCATCGCAACCCAACTCACTTAGTCACCGCAAGTCTTAACCATCGCAAAAGCCAGCCACCACCAACACATAGGATGGTCGCTCGTCCTTGACGCATAGCTCGCTTGGCATCACCGCATGGTCGCTTGGCATGGTCACTCAATGCATGGGTGCTCGACGCATGCCACCCTCCAGCGCATGCCTTGTCCATATCCTCGCCTACCCTTACGTCCGCATGCCTTTTGCACCGCCGACCCTCGTGCCATCCCATCCTTCCAACGCATCACTTTCAACTATTTTCCTACAACCGTATGGACACATACCACCCTTCCAACGCATCCATCACATGGGTCTATACTTAGCCAATTTTCCAAGTTTTTCCCTAAAAGTCAAGCTTCCAAATTCCCTCTTTTCTTCTAAATTTTCACCCTTTTCTTTACCATTACACACTAGTTTCCACATCAACCTACTCACCACACCGGTCTCAGTAGGTAACATACTCAAGTAGAGAAATTAGGATTCAGGGTTCACAATGTAACCCCTCATTTTTTATTCTAGAGTTCCACCATAATGAGCCAACTATAAAGAAAAACCAATTGGGGCAAAAACTAAAGCAATCCTATCCATTTTTGGAGTTCGAGTAAAGAGTCATGCAAATGCCATTTGTAGGGGGACACAAGAAAAGGTACCTCAAGGCCGAGCATGAAAATTTACTACAAACTAATGAGAGAGACCGTAGGATGTATTGGCATACATCCCACTCTCACTTACTATAAACACTTTCTCCATTCACCTTGGTATTGACCTATACAAACACCACCGTAGGGAGACACAAACAAAGGTTCCTCAAGGCCGAGTATAAATCTCATGGTGTGAACTATGAGGGAGAAACGTGAAAAAGAAAAATGAAGTATCATATACCCATTTTCCTCCCACTGAGTGTTTTACCTAGGGTTAATTTAAACTTAGAAAAATGCGGCTATTTATTTTACTAAGTGATTATTTAAATTTTTCCAAGAGTAACACTTATTTTGGATAGTTAAACAATTTTGATTAATTTTCATTAAACATTTTAACAAACTTTAATAAACAATTGCATGCTTGTAGAAAATCTATCTAATTCACCTTCTAGGTCAGTTCCCAGGTAGGGGTGTTCCATTTTTGTCAGCTTAAATACCTAGTCTAAACAAAACTAGCCTCAGACAAAAGTCTCTTATAGATACATTTGCCAATTTTAATCTTTTACTAAAATCAATTAAATCATATTAAACTGATTAAAAAGATTAAACTAATTTCTAATCATATTAGAAATATTGTGAACTTAGGTCTATGTGAATTATATTTTAAACTATTTAAAAAAAATGATTTTAACCTAAGTTTACGTTCAATTCTGAATTATTGATTTTAATTTCTAATTTCATTTAATTATAACGATTATAAAAATAAATTAAACAAATTAAAATCATATATTGCTATCTATGACATATTTAGTAAAATTATAACATTTATAAAATTACCTAAAATAGTGTCATGCTTCATGCAATCTCCATTTTAATTTTCATTACTTAATCATACATAACGATGATATACTGAAGTAATGAAATAAAAATAATAACATTATACGTACATCCAACTATTTATTATAACTCTTATATATAAATGATGCATGACAATGTTGTTATGCATGCAAACATATATTAGAGCACTTATATTATATGATGCATGAGTATGCTATAAAATAAATCATGCAACTATATTTTAACATTTATAATATTCATGATGCATGATTATATGATGCGTGATTTTAACCTAAGCTTGCATTAAAAACTATATTATATGATGCATGATTTTAACCTAAGTTTGCATTAAAAACTAACTATTACAACAAGAGAACTACTTGAACCGGATAAAAAAACTCAAACTGAGCCACGAACCGCTCGAACCAAGCGAACTGGACGTGAACCAACCGAACCACGAATCGAACTAGGCGCGAACTACGTCATTCTTTTCGTCTCGGAGTATTGCAACACTGTGACTATCACAGATTTTAAATTTCACAATAATTAAAAACACACATAACTCATTATGGATTATCACAGATTCTACAACATGCAATAATCAAAAAGAAGAATTTGGTATTTGGATCATACTTATCCTTGAAGCCAATAATTCTTCACGATCTCCTCTCCACGAGCGTTCACGAACGAAAAATCAAAATGGCCACTACCATAAGATTTTCCTCTATATTCTCCATGAGAATCAACAGGAGTGTGTGGGCTCTGTTATGATTTGTTATGATTTTGGAAGAGGGAAAGGATTTGAGAGGAGAGGAATTTATGCTTGGGAGAAATCTTTTGGGAAAAAACAATTAAAGGGAGGGAAGTTGTAACTCCCTCCCATTAATTTTTAAATTAAATTAAAAAATTAAGTATATATATATATATATATATATACAATAACTAACTTATTATATTCATATATATATATAGAACTATATGTTTATCAAATATAAAACATAACCTATCGTTTATATTGTATCAAATACAATATAATCTATAGTTTTTATTTCTCTCAATAATGCATGGTATTTAATATAAATCCAATTCATATTAAATTTAGTTATATGAATCTCATCCATACAATTAGTATTTGGATCATATTCAAATATCTAATTTCTCTAAAAATAAACTTTCTATTATAATGTATCAAATACATTATATTAATTATATCAGATATAATTAATTCCCTCAATTAATCTGGACAATTCAAATTAATCCAAAATTAATTATCAATAATCTCTTTTGAGATATAGAGGGGACATTATAAACCTGTAGATTAAAGCTCCATGGTACTTGGATAATTAATTAAACTTCTTTAATTAAATTTTCCAACATCCATTAACTGTTGGTCCTTCCACTAAAGACCGACAGCTACACTTTTTGCACTATAGATATATTTCTGTGTCCATTGGATATAACCAGTCAACAGCTCGATGACCCTTCACAAATTGCTCGTAAGTACAACTGGGCCAAAAGTATCATTTTTCCCCTGTAGTTACATCTAACTCCTTGAGTATTACCGATCCCTCTAATGAATAATAAGTCATAGTCCAACTATGACCAAACCCCTCTCGGGTCAAGAGAGTGTGTGACGCCACATTGTTCAAGCTCCAAAATCAGCTCTTAAGAAGCAATCTATCTACTTACCCCGACATTAAGAAATGAGTGAATTCAATCTTGTGTAGCTATGTTCTCAGCTCTCTAATCAGACGAATCCCCAAAATGGTAAGCTTATTGAGTCGATGATCTAGCCACTCTCACTCATACAAATCAAAGAACCGCCTTCATAGACAGGAGTTCATAACTCACTAAGTATTCAGGTCATGTCATCCATGGTCATCCTGGTTGAAATGTAAGTCTCTATTATTAATGACATTATCTAATGAGACTATTTTCTTCGTGGTCCGATTTTATACAAACTCATTCGTATAGAACACCTTCGCTCTCATGTCTTTATATGAATTATCAAGATCAGATCATATGTAGCACTTACAACAATTGTAATATCTACAAAGCGAGTCGTATTTGTAGTGTCACCAAGATAAGGTACCCAACATAAGATAATCTTGAATATTAGTTTATTGGTTTTGTGGGTTAATGCTACTAAATGTAAAATAAAAATTTTCAGATTTTATTAAATAAATAAATCGTTTGTACATTACAATTACAAACTACGAAACCCATGAGATTTAGGGCATCAACCCACTAGTGACTTCGAGAGACGACGAGCTTTCTGGAAGTGGAGGTCTTCATTACCTTATATAAGCCCCAAAGCTGTTGGGAATGGTCGAATTTCATGCTCAGAAGGTTTACCACGTGAAATCGAGACTGAAAAATAGCTCAAAACGAGAAAGTCACAATTTCCCTTGATTGGATCAAAATCTGAAAAGCACGCTAATGCGGTCACATGGCCTGGCGCATCAAAGCAGATCCCTCTCGAAACAGTCAAAACTAACAAAATCAACCAAAACTTAAAATATATCATTTGTAATGCAAATTAAGGCTCTCTTGACCTATTTAAGAAATTTAAGACTAACTTTAGAGGGAAAACACATGCAAGAATACATTTTTCCAAGTAAAAATATGCAAATAGTAGCCTAAAAACATGCATTTCATGGCATGTGTCACAATCACAATACATTGAAAGATTATTAAAGAGTTTTGGTTGCTTTGATGATCTTCCTGTAAAAATACCTTATGATGCTAGCATAAGTCTTAAGAAAAATAAAGGAGTCAGTGTGTCTCAATCTGAATATGCAAAAATCATAGGTAGTGTTATGTTTGTAATAAACTATACCAGACCTTATATTGCATACGCTGTGAGTAAATTGAGTAGATATACATATAATTCTAATAAAGATCATTGAGGTGTTCTTTGTTGTTTGTTGAGATATCTTAAGGGCAAAATAGACTATTGTTTGCATTTGATTAAATTCTCTATTGTGTTAGAAGGTTATTACGATGAAAATTGGATAAATGATAATGACGAGGTCAATTATGCTAATGGATATGTATTCTTACTCGGCGGATGAGCCATATCGTGGAAGTCTGCAACACAGACGTGCAAAGCTAGATTAAACATGGACTCTGAATTTATTGCTCCAAAGTTAATAGGATAAGAGGTTGAGTGACTTAGAAGTCTACTAGGATATGTACCGTTATGAGGGGTACTGGTTTCGATACATTGTGATTCACAAGCTGCCATAAAAATTGACAAGAATAGTGTATGTAATAGCAAAATAAGGCATATTCGTCTTAGACATGGAGCTTTGAAACAGTTGTTAAAAAAGGAGTTATTTCCTTGGGTTTTGTGAGGTCTAATGGGGCTTTAACCCTTATAATGGTTCATAGCCTTCTATCTGGGTGGTCTATTGTGATAGACTTGATGGTTCATAGTCTCTCTCTTTTCAAGAGGTCTATTGCGATAGATTTGATGATCTATAGCCCTTTATTTGAGTGGTCCTAGTACGGACTTGATGGATAAAACTAAAACCTTTAAATGATCCACAATCCTTTCTTCGGGTGGTCCTAATATGGATTTGATGGATAATGTTGAAATCTTCATAGCTCAGTATCTGAGTGATTTTTCTATGACAGACTTGATGAAGTTGGTTCTGGTACGAACTAGATGACGAAGTCTTTCATAGCTCAGTTTTGAGTGGTCTGTTTATAACAAACTTAATGAAGCATTTGACATGATAGTGAATGTGTGGCCGTCTTTTATGAAAGATTTTAAGGGTCTCTTTCTAGAGCTTTCACGGTGACCCGAGGTTTATGTGCATGGCCTTAATTAGCACACTCTATATTGCAAAATCAAGGAAAAATACTTGGAGTAAAACGTATTGTAGGGGTCTTAACTAATGTTATTGAAAGTTTAAGAGGTAACTCACTTTCTTTAATGAAGTTGTTGCCCCACTTCACTATACATCAATTCAAATCTTTAGATATTGGTATTTAAGTTTCATCTCCAATCTTTGCTCATAACATTTTCTTCAAATAATTTGTTTTATTTTAATTTTGCTATAATAGTCATTTGTGGGGGATTGTTGGAAATGACTTTTAGGATTAGGCCCATAGCAAAAGTAAAAAGAATCCCACATT
Source organism: Benincasa hispida (assembly GCF_027475165.1). Lineage (NCBI taxonomy): Eukaryota > Viridiplantae > Streptophyta > Magnoliopsida > Cucurbitales > Cucurbitaceae > Benincasa > Benincasa hispida. The sequence goes on from NC_143488.1 coordinate 80,849,657, forward strand.
GGAGAATTAAACATTGCCTTAAAGATATAAATATCAAGGCATCTTAGAGATAATTCCAAAGTGTACTGGTGGTGGAGGAAGTATAACCCTTTCACCAAATGTGCGCCATTGCCGCCACCGTCTGTTTGGTTGAACAGGCATGTTTGGATTCTCACGCTTGCATGAAAAAGAAGCAACTTTTTATTACTTATTCGTTTACTTTTTTCCGACCTAAAAATTAAACATTGTTCCTATTTGTGATTATTTCTTCCCTTTTATGAAAAAAAAAAGGGGTTTCCAATATTGTTTTTTGCACTTTCATCTACCTGTTTTCTATTCTGAATATCGTTTTCCATTTCATTCCAATCCATCTTCTGACGAGTGCATGCTTGAATTTAGATGTTGTATTAACCTTGGGAAGCAACCGACACAGCGATTGACACTGAGTTCACGCCGTAATTGCTTTCAGCGGAGTGGTTTCTCCACAACGCAACAATTCTTTCGCATCTATTTTTACATTTGGTAAATGTGGCCTGAATCTAAACTTTAGGAATCAAAAGTATATTTCACCCTTAATTAAACTATTTATTATATACATATTATTACACGATCAAAATTGAGGGAGACTAGGGCTTAACTACATCACCAACTCTTATAACCTGATTGCAATGTTTGAATGTTTATGCCACACTCGAATACAATTGAAACGTGTGCCACACAAGTATTGGATTAGACTTTGTTTTGTATTGTTTCCATGTGTCGTTTCAATATTTTAAATAATAAATAAATATTATTTTTAATTTAAAATGTGATGTAGCATTTAAAATAATAAAAAAAAATAGTCCAAGAATTTTAAATTTATTCTTAAAAATTTGGAAACTAAAATATTAAATTTTGAAATTTTAGGACCAAACATATCAACTGTTGGAAGGAACTAAAAAGATAATTTTTCCTAATTTTTATAATAGGATGGATTAAAGATATGGGCCAAAGTTAGTGAAAATAATTGTATAGAAGCCCCAAAATGGAAGTTGAAAATGGATTTTGCCTTGCTTTTTGAAGCTTAAGAATTTTGTTATGTCATTATCAACTAAAAATACCAAAATATCCTTAATTATAAATACTGACAGAACTTTCACAAAGAAACCCAATTTGATTATTTGAATTGAAAGAAATATACGAGGCTCATCTATTATAACTCGGTCTATGGAGTGGACAGATTTTTCACTGAGAGAAAAAAAGATGAAAATATGACTGATAGAACAAACACCATACTAAAAAAATTGAAAAAAAATTAGAAAAGACATGAAAAAGAAAGTTTCTAAATACAGAAATAAATATTAGTCCTAACAAAATAAGTTATGATGATAAAATATTTGAATCTCAAAAAAATATTTTAAAGATAAAATAAATGTACGATTAATTCGCAAATCGCATCATTTTCTAAAAATTTTCGTTGAAAACATACACATAGATATCTTTCAACATATGATTAATATGTCGAGGGTTAATGGGCAACTTTTTATTGATTCAATAAAAAAAATTACTAAATCCATTTCCAATAATGAAGAAAGTTAAGAAAGAATTGATAAAACAAATCAAAGTCTAATTCACTTTATTTCAACTATCCTTAATTTTTTTTTTTTTTTTTTTTTTTTTTTTTTTGCCTTCTTCCTCGTTCCGATTTTCTCTTTCTCCACTGTTTTTTCTTTTTCTCAATTGCAAGGGTTGAATATGAGATTTTCTTTTTCTAACCTTAATATTTGATGTAATTCAAAATATGCAGGTTTTTTTTATAATTTTATTTTAGTGATTGATTTTCTCTCTCTCGCTCTCATTCCAAAACATGGGTTTCCATCGGAAATAATGGTCATTGAAATAAATTTATGTTGTAAAGGGGATTTTTCACCGGAATGGATTTATCAAATCGGTGAGATTTTACTTGAAAGAGGGAGAGCGAGAGTAAGGTTGGTAAAAATCCCCGCGGGATCGGGTCCCAATGAGTCCCCGCCCCGATCAGGGTGGGGAATCCCCAGTTTGATCAAGGATTACAACCGGGTCCCCGGTCAAGGATGGGGTGGAGACGAGGTATCCCTGCCCCGACCCTATCCCCGCCTTCAATTAGTGTGGGCAGGAATGGGGGGTAATACCCCCGAGGAAACAGGGATAAGGATTTTTTTCCTGCCCCAACCCCGTTGTCAACCCTAAGCAAGAGAGAGGAGAGTGAGAGAGTGAGAGTGAAAATGAAAATGGAAGAGGAGATCGAGAGTGAAAGGATGACAATATGATTGGCAATGGGGCTGCGGTGGGTTGGGGTATGGTTCCCCGTCCCCATTGGGGGATTTTACCCATCCTCGTTTTCCCTTTTATTTCCCATGGGACTTTTTTTATTTAAAAAAAAAATCCCCTAAAATTCTATTTGGTTTGGATTTGGACACTTTAGTTGGACATAGATTGGGCTAAATTAAAAACTAAACTAAATATAAAAATTTAAATATCTAATATATTTATATTTAAAAACCTAATCGGGGCGGGGGCAGGGAGATCATCCCATCCCCACCCCATCTCCAGTCCATAGACCCTAAAGAGGTTCCTGATTTAACCTCATCCTCAGTCAAACTGAGGATTCCCCATCCCGATTGAGACGGAGTCCCGTAGAAAATTTTGTCAACCCTAAATGAGAGACCTAACCTAGATGTACAATATGCATGAGTTAATATTACAACTTAACCATGGTTTATCTTTGTGAAATTTAGACTCAGTTTACGTGTATGAATCTAAGGAGAAAGGAATTTTGGTGCTTTATTTGTTGCATCATTAAGACAGTTGCAGGAGGAATTCATGCATAAATTAACTTAATGCCAAGTTGGAGAGCCTTGGCATTACTTAATAGCGTGGTGAGTCTCATGAACTTGTTGCATAAATAATTGCAAAATTGGGTTGCTTTATCACGAGGTTTTTTTTTCTTTTCCTTTAGAGGAAAGAAGAAACGAATTTCTTTTTTTTAAAAAAAAAAAAATCAGATGGACATTTCTCTAACTATTTGATAAAAGAACTAATTACAAATAAATGAAGATGAATCAACTTAATAAATATAGCAAAATTTTATTATCTATCAGAAATAAACTGCGATAGATCGTGACAAAAATCTATCACTGTGAATGATAAAAGTCTATTTCAGTGACATTTTGCTATAATTTTAATGAAAAATAGAGTAGGGAAAAGAAAATAGCACACCAAAGATTTACGTGGAAAACCCTAATTAGGGAGAAAAACCACGGGATAAAGGGATTCTTATTAGAAAACTCATACAATGGAATACAGTAGACCAACAGCTTCAATAGAGAACAGGAAAACCCTAATTTGGGGCGTAGAGCGCAAAACCCTAATTTCAACACTCCCCCTCAAGTTGGGGTGTAGATGTCAATAAGTCCCAACTTACTCACACATGTGTCAAACAACTGTCTGGAAAGCCCCTTTGTTAGGACATCTGCAATTTGTTAATTGGAGGGAATATAAGGAACACAAATGTTGCCACTATCGAGTCTTTTCTTGATAAAGTTTCGGTCAATCTCCACATGCTTTGTTCTGTCATGTTGAACAGGGTTGTTTGCTATGCTTATGGTTGCTTTATTATCACATTAGAGTTTCATTGGATTGGTATGCTCTTGATAAGGTCTTTCAAGACTTTTTCAAGCCAGATCTCTTCACAGATTCCCAGACTCATGGCCCTGTATTCAACCTCAGCACTGCTTCTGGCAAGAACACCTTGTTTTTCAGTATTTGGATCATATTCAAATATCTAATTTCTCTAAAAATAAACTTTCTATTATAATGTATCAAATACATTATATTAATTATATCACATATAATTAATTCCCTCAATTAATCTGGACAATTCAAATTAATCCAAAATTAATTATCAATAATCTCTGTTGAGATATAGAGGGGACATTATAAACCTATAGATTAAAACTCCAATGGTACTTGGATAATTAATTAAAATTTTCAACATCCATTAACTGTTGGTCACTCTACTAAAGACCGACATCTACACTCTTTACACTACAGATATATTCCTGTGTCCATTGGATATAACCAGTCAACAGCTCGATGACCCTTCACAAATTGCTCGTAAGTACAACTGGGCCAAAAGTATCGTTTTGCCCTTGTAGTTACATCTAACTCCTTAAGTACTATTGATCTCTCTAATGAATAATAAGTCATAGTCCAACAGTGACTAAACCCATCTGGGTCAAGAGAGTGTGTGACGCCGCATTGTTTAAGCCCCAAAATCAGCTCTTAAGGAGCAATCTATCTACTTACCCCAACATTAAGGAATGAGTGAATTCCATCTTATTTAGCGATGTTCTCAGCTCCCTAATCTGACGAATCCCCAAAATGGTAAGTTTATTGAGTCGACGATCTAGCCACTCCCACTCATACAAATCAAAGGACCGCCTTCATAGACAGGAGTTCATAACTCACTAAGTATTCAGGTCATGTCATCCATAGTCATCCTGGTTGAAATGTAAGTCTCTATTATTATTGACATTATATAATGAGACTATTTATTTCGTGATCCGGTCTTATACAAATTCATTCGTATAGAACACCCTCGCTCTCATGCTTTATATGAATGATCAGGATCAGATCATTTGTAGCACTGACAACAATTGTAACATCTACAAAGCGAGTCGTATTTCTAGTGTCACCAAGATAAGGTACCCAACTTTATCCATATACTACAGACCAGTTAGGTATCACTTAAATCTATCCACCTATATGTCTCTACATACATGTTTAACATAAGATAATTTTGAATATTAGTTTATTGGTTTTGTTGGTTAATGCTACTAAATGTCAAATAAAATTTCTCAGATTTTATTAAATAAATAAATCGTTTGTACACTACAATTTCAAACTACGAAACTCATGAGATTTAGGGCATCAACCAACAGTGACTTGGGGAGACGATGAGCTTTCTTGAAATTGAGGTTTCATTACCTTATATAAGCCCCAAAACTGTTGGGAAGGGTCAAATTTCATGCTCAGAAGGTTTACCACGTGAAATCGAGACTGAAAAATAGCTCAAAACGAGAAAGTCACAATTTCCCTTGATTGGATCAAAATCTGAAAAGCACGCTAATGCGGCCACATGGCTTGGCGCATCAAAGCAGATCCCTCTCGAAACAGTCAAAACTAACAAAATCAACCCACAACAAATATTCTTTGCAATGCAAATTAAGGCCCTCTTAACCTATTTAAGAAATTTAAGACTAACTTTAGAGGGAAAACACATGCAAGAATACATTTTTCCAAGTAAAAATATGCAAATAGTAGCCTAAAAACATGTATTTCATGGCATGTATCACAATCACAGTATATTGAAAGATTATTAAAGAGTTTTGGTTGATTTGATGATCCTTCTGTAAAAATACCTTATGATGCTCGTATAAGTCTTAAGAAAAATAAAGGAGTTAGTGTGTCTCAATCTGAATATGCAAAGATCATAGGTAGTGTTATGTTTCTAATAAACTATACCAGACATTATATTGCATACGCTGTGAGTAGATTGAGTAGATATACACATAATTCTAATAAAGATCATTGAGGTGCTCTTTGTTGTTTGTTGAGATATCTTAAGGGCACAATAGACTATTGTTTGCATTATATTAAATTCTCTGTTGTGTTAGAAGGTTATTATGATGCAAATTGGATAAATGATAATGACAAGGCCATTTCTGCTAATGGATATGTATTCTTACTCGGCGGATGAGCCATATCGTGGAAGTCTGCAACACAGACGTGCATAGCTAGATCCAACATGGACTCTGAATTTATTGCACCAGAGTTACTAGGATAAGAGGTTGAGTGACTTAGAAGTCTACTAGGATATGTACCGTTATGAGGGGTACTGGTTTCGATGCATTGTGATTCTCAAGCTGCCATAAAAATTGTCAAGAATAGTGAATATAATGGCAAAAGGAGGCATATTCGTCTTAGACATGGAGTTGTGAAATAGTTGTTAAAAGGAGGAGTTATTTCCTTGGGATTTGTGAGGTCTAATGGGGCTTAAACCCTTATAGTGGTCCATAGCCCTCTATCTGGGTGGTATATTGTGATAGACTTTATGGTTCATAGTCTTTCTCTTTTCAAGAGGTCTATTGCGATAGATTTGATGATCCATAGCCCTTTCTTTGGGTGGTTCTGATATGGACTTGATGGATAATGTTGAAATCCTCATAGCTCAGTATCTGAGTGATTTTTCTATGACAAACTTGATGAAGTTGGTTTTGGTACAAACTAGATGACGATGTCTTTCATAGCTCAGTTTTGAGTGGTTTGTTTATAACATACTTGATGAAGCATTTGACATGATAGTGAAAGTGTGACCGTCTTTTATGAAAGAGTTTAAGGGTCTCTTTCTAGAGCTTTCATGGTGACCGAGGTTTATGTGCATGGCCTTAATTAGCACACTCTATATCGCGAAATCAAGGAAAAATACTTGGAGTAAAACGTGTTGTGGGGGTCTCAACTAATGTTATTGAAAGTTTAAGAGGTAACTCACTTTCTCTAATGAAGTTGTTGCCCCGCTTCACTATGCATCAATTCAAATCGTTAGATATTGGTGTTTAAGTTTGATCTTCAATCTTTGCTCAGACATTTTCTTCAAATAATTTGTTTTATTTTAATTTTGCCATAATAGTCATTTGTGGGGGATTGTTGGAAATGACTTTTGGGATTAGGCCCATAGCAAAAGTAAAAAGAATCCCACGTTGGAGAATTAAACATTGCCTTAAAGATATAAATATCAAGGCATGCTAGAGATAACTCCAAAGTGTGGTGGAAGTATATCCCTTTCCCCACATGCGCGCCGCTGCTACCGTCTGTCTGGTCGCCGTAATTGCTTTCAGTGGAGTGGTTTCTCCAAATGTGGCCTAAATCTAAACTTTAGGAATCAAAAGTATATTTTACCCTTAATTAAACTATTTATTATATAAATTTTATTACACGATCAAAATTGAGGGAGGCTAGGGCTTAACTACATCATCAACTCTTATAACCTGATTGCAATGTTTGAATGTTTATGCCACACTCGAATACAATTGAAACGTGTGCCACACAAGTATTGGATTAGACTTTGTTTTGTATTGTTTCCATGTGTCGTTTCAATATTTTAAATAATAAATAAATATTATTTTTAATTTAAAATGTGATGTAGCATTTAAAATATTAAAAAAAATAGTCCAAGCATTTTAAATTTATTCTTAAAAATTTAGAAATTAAAATTTTAAAATTTGAAATTTTAGGACTAAACATATTTACTGTTGGAAGGAACTAAAAAGAAATTTTTTCCTATTTTTTATAATAAGAGGGTTTAAAGATATGGGCCTAAGTTAGTGAAAATAATTGTATAGAAGCCCCAAAATGGAAGTTGAAAATGGATTTTGCCTTGCTTTTTGAAGCTTAATAATTTTGTTATGTCATTATCAACTAAAAATACCAAAATATCCTTAATTATAAATACTAATAGAACTTTCACAAAGAAATCCAATTCGATTATTTGAATTGAAAGAAAAAATACGAGTTGAATGAAGCGAGAACGAAAAAAATCGATAATAAGTAATTGAATGATCCAATCGTCCATTATAACTTGGTCTATGGAGTGGACAAATTTTTCATTGAGAGAAAAAAAGAAGAAAGTTCTGACTGATAGAACAAACACTATACTAAAAAAATTGAAAAAAAATTAGAAAAGACTTGAAAAAAGAGTTTCTAAATACAGAAATAAATATTCGTCCTAACAAAATAAGTTATAATGATAAAATATTTGAATCTCAGAAAAATATTTTAAAGATAAAATAAATGTACGATAATTCGCAAATTGCATTATTTTCTAAAATTTTTTGTTGAAAACACATACATAGATATCTTTCAACGTATGATTAATATGTCGAGGGTTAATGAGTAACTTTTTATTGATTCAATAAAAAAAATACTAAATCCATTTCCAATAATGAAGCAAATCAAGAAATAAATGATAAAACAAATTAAAGTCTAATTCACTTTATTTCAACTATCCTTTTTTTTTTTTTTTTTTTTTTTGCCTTCTTCCTCATTCCGATTTTCTATTTCTCTACTGTTTTTTCTTTTTCTCAATTGCAAGGGTCGAGTATGAGATTTCCTTTTTCTAACCTTAATATCTGATGTAATTCAAAACATGCGATTCTTTTTTATCATTTTATTTTAGTTATTGATTTTATCTCTCCCACTCTCATTCCAAAACATGGGTTTCCATCATAAATAATGGTCATTGAAACAGATTTGTGTTGTAAAGGGGGTTTTTCGTCGGAATGGATTTATCAAATCAATGAGATTTTGCTCGAAAGAGGGAGAGCGAGAGTAGGGTTAGTAAAAATCCCCACGGGATCGGGTCTCCACCCTAATTGGGGTGGGGAATCCCCAGTGTGACCAGGGATGGTCAAACCGAGGATTACAACCGGGTCCGCGATCGGGGACGGGGGTATCCCCGCTCCGACTCGGTCCTCGGTTAATATATATATATATATATTACAAAACGAGGATGGGTCCTCGAGGGGAATCCCCATCCCCGTCCCCGCCTTCAATTAGTGGGGGCAGAGATGGGGGAAAATACCCCCGAGGGGACGAGGATGGGGATTTTTCCCCACCCCGACCTTGTTGTCAACCCTAAATGAGAGAGGGGAAATTGAGATAGTGAGAGTGAAAGTGAAAATGGAAGAGGAGATTGAGAGTGAGGAAATCGAGAGTGAGAGGATGACAGTAGGGTTGGCAATGGGCTGCGATAGGGTGGGGCAAGGTTCCCCGTCCCGTTGGGGGATTTTACCCATCCTCGTTTTCCCTTTTGTTTCCCATGGGACTTTTAAAAAAAAATCCCCTAAAATTCTATTTGGTTTGAATTTGGACACTTTAGTTAGACTTAGATTGGGCTAAATTAAAAACTAGACTAAATGTAACAATTTAAATATTTAATATATTTATATTTATTTATATTTAAAAACCTAATCGGGGCGGGGGCAGGGAAATCTCCCCATCCCCACCCCATCTCGGTCCATAGACCCTAAAAAGGTTCCTGATTTAATCTCATCCTCAATCAAACAGAGGATTCCCCATCCCGATCGGGGCGGGGTCCCGTAGAAAATTTTGCCAATCCTAGATGAGAGACCCAACCTAGATGTGCAATGTGCATGGGTTAATATTACAACTTAACCATGGTTTATCTTTGTGAAATTTAGACTCAGATTACGTGTATGAATTTAAGGAGAAAGGAATTTTGTTACTTTATTTGTAGCATCATTAAGACAGTTACAGGAGGAATTCATGCATAAATTAACTTAATGCTAAGTTGGAAAGTCTTGGCATTACTTAATAGCATGGTGAGTCTCGTGACCTTGTAGCATAAATAATTGCAAGATTGGGTTGCTTTATCATGAGGTTTTTTTTTTCCCTTTAGAGGAAAGAAGAAACGGATTTTTTTAAAAAAAAAAAAATCGGTGAATCGTGGACATTTCTATAACTATTTGATAAAAGGACCGATTTCAAATAAATGAAGATGGGTCAACTTAATAAATATAACAAAATTTTATATCTATTAGTAATAGACTGCGATAGATTGTGACAAAAATCTATCGGTGTGAATGATAAAAGCCTATTTCAGTGACATTTTGATATATTTAAAAATATTTTCAACGATTTTATTATTTATCCTCGATAAAATAATTACCCTTGATTAGGGTAAAAATATATTGTGCAACAAGCCAATTAAAATCCTAACAATCATTTAATTAAAAAAAAAAAGTATAAATTTAGAATGTGTATTGATTTATTACTTTAATTTCTATTGATTATCTGTAATATTTTTATTTAATGAAAGATAATGATTTAGTATTTTCATGTATTTATTATACTTATACAAACTAGTAAGTTACGTAATTTTGAATTTATTGAGATTTTAATTTTGATATCAGGGTTACTACGATTTTTTTTAAAAATTAGATTAAGAATCTACCTCTCATATAGTCATATCCTATTTTAAATGGATATGAGATTTTAATATACTAATTAAAATCTGAAACAAATCTATTATCTTTCAATTGTTTTTTAGATTTAAAAAAAAAACTAACATATTATGGATTAAATTTATAGATGTAAAACCCAAAATATTATTAAAGATAATAATTCATAAAAATATTAAATCTGGAGATTACATACATAAATACTCACAGTTACCACAGTATTAAATTGAAAATATATCAACAAATTCAAGTGGAAGAAACCAGGTGGTGGTTGGCATATATATATATATATATATTATTTTTCTTTTCAAATTTCTAATTCTAATTTTTTTAAAAAAAAAAACAAATCTAAATGAAAAGAACACAAATGTATCCAAATTTAAATTTAAATAACAAATCAAATAAAGGGAAAAAAACGCAATTTTTGTAAACTGTTTCAAAAGTGCCCACGTTTTTATCATTCTGAAGGGTTTCTCCCTAAATAGATTAGGACCTAATATTACACAAACATTAAAAATAAAACTTTCAATATTCATAAATTTGTCTGATAAGAAATAATAAGTAATTTTTATATGATAGGTTAATTGTCATAATATCCTTCTATATATGCATGGAGCGCTCGATTTATTCGTCGTTTGTATTTTTAATATAAATTATAAAGTAATATATATTGATATAAAAAATAATTCAACTCTAATTAAAAAAAAAAAAATAGTGCTAGCTTGTTAGCGTGTAATATTGTTTGGTTGGTAATAGATAGGAGTTCAACTCTTATTATTGGTAAAATTTTATTTCGGACTTTAGTAGGAGTTTTTACTCAAAATTTTCATCTCTAAAGAGTTTTTAAAGCCCAACTCACGGAAATGATAATAAAGGAAATGAAGTCAAATAATGTGACATTTAGAATATGATAATGTGTCTTTTTTTTAATAAATGACATTTAGAATATTATAATGTGTCGATTTTTAATAAATAATCAAAAAATATTTTTTTAATAATAGTAAAACTGGACCGTTTATAAATTTTTTTCCTTTCTTTTTGAAATTCACTTTTCAATCTCAAGAACATTCGATTAAAAAGATATTATTCATTTTTTACACATAATTTTTATATTCATATTACACTTTATATATTTTTGTTTGTTTTCATGTTATTTTTACATTTATATTTACTCGTATAGGTTTTTTAAATTAATTTTAGAGTTCAAGCAAGAGGATTATTTGTTATCAATCGTTTAAATATACAAACTTGATAAGTATGTTTTAAAATCTTCTTAGATTTTAAGTTTTTATGTCTTTAAATCTATATAAAGTTAATACGGAGAGATATTATAAAAGAAAAACAACAATAAAAACTATAGATGTATTATCTTCAAAGAAGAAAAGTGGTTTGGATTCTGATTGATTTTATGTAGAAATCAATCTAAAAAAGCGCACATATTTGTCTAAAAACCAAAATGTATTATTATAATTATAATATTCCAGATCAAGTTCATATAATATATTTACTAAAAGTTTCTTGTCAACCTGGAAATCATATTTTCAAAGTAAAGATGATTTAATATAGCTTGGTTAAATGAATATTCTAATTAATTAGAATATAGCATTTTAAATGATGCTGCATTTTGTTTATGTTACTATCTATTCAAACCAAAAGTAAGTGAAGAGTGGATATCAATTTCAAAACATCAGAACTTGTAGCGGACAATTGTAATGTACTAAATTAGTTATTATACGAAGTTATGAATATTTTTTTATATTCATTTATAGATTTTTTTTGTTTGCCTGCTTTTATATAAAATTTCTGGCTTTTATCACTTTTTCTATACTGTATTTTTATTATTAATAAAAAATAATACTAAAAATACTGAAAGAATTTTTCCCATAAAATAACGTATGCAGTTAATGCTTCCACAAATTTAAAAACATGAAAAGAAAAAAGAAAAAAAAAAAAAGTGTTCATGTATGCAATTGATGGATTGAAAACAAAATTCGAAAAGGAAATGATGCAAACAATGAATCTGGAAGAAAGAAGAAAAACTATTCAGACTTTTCTGGAAAAAAATAAAAAGGGGGAAAAAATCCATGTATGACAAAAATTTATTTTATTGTTTTTATTTATTTTTAAAACAAAAAATTAACAAAAAAAATTGATGGTTTTGTAATTCTCCCACCAAAAAAATAAAATCTAAAAAGAAAATAATGTGTTTGAAATTTTCCAATGAAAAAAAAACCTTGTATGTTTCAAACCGGAAAAATTAAAAGGATATTGTACTTTTAGAAACTATTTAGGAAAATATTGTTGTTTTCAAACTATTTGTAAAAATATTGTTGTTGTTGTTTTTTTTTAAATAAGTCGAGGGTTGAAAATTCGAATTTTGAACCCTCGACCCTCCTTTCATTTGTACGTCGAACTTTGAACCCTCGACCTTGCCCTTCCTAACATTATTATTGAGTCTGTTTAATTATCATTTCGGAGACTTTCCTCTATCAAAAGATCGTATTTCTAAATTTTCATAAGGTCCCCCTGGAATTCCTTCCAAAGCTTGTTGAATAATTTTTACGGATTCTGTCATCTCAGCAAGTCTGACTAAATAACGAGCTAATGAATCTCCTTCTTTTTGCCACTGAACTTCCCAATCAAATTCGAGAGCGAGATTTTGATAGAGAGCGAGAATACCTTACAAATTTCCCTTTTTATTTCCCTTTTTAATTATTACACATTCCACCTTCTTCTTTCTAATTCCTTTTTTTTTTTTTGAATATTCTATTTTATTAAAAAAATTCTAAAAATATTTATTATTTTATTTAAACTCTAAAAAGAATAAATTAAAAATAATAATAACTCATAAAAATAAAAAAAATGTAAATTAAATATCTCATTTATATAAAAATAATTACAAAAATCAATGTGTCCCACAAGGCGGACGTCGTCGATTTCGAGCTGGTTGTCATTGTTCGTTGAGGTTGCTCGGGTTCTTCTTGATGTTGCTCTGGTACCTCTGCAGGCGCTTCATAATATAAATATTCATTATGCTCTCCACGACCCCGACCATGTCCATGCACGTATGAAGACGAAGGACCAGCCTCTGAGTCATAATGTCCTGAACCAAATGCTGGCATCATCATCATCGGACTAACATAATCAGTTTGACTCTGCGTCTGCATCATAGGGGGCAACTCTTCCACATTATGTGCAACCTCATCAAACTCATCCTCTTCCCGAACAGGTCCTCTACGTCTAGGAGCTGGTGGAGGAACAATAGGTATATCATACATATAATGAATTTCCTCCATATAGCTTTGGTTGTCACTACATATAGCAAGAACCTGGTTCGGATCATTCGCAACCTCATGGAGTCTACTGTTGTTCGATCTCTGTGAATTATAAAACAATTAGACAATATTTAAAATAAATTTAAATTAAAAAAAATTAGATAATATTCATTCATTTACCAGATGACCCACAGCTACTCCCAGACGAGTGACGTAGCGCCTTGTGATATTATTATACCAATGAATATATTCTAGAGTGACATCTGTGTCAAACTATTCAAGAGAAACCCCCACTGCAATAAACCTTGCACGATAGTGCCATCGCACTACCAAATGTGCAACTTTTTTGGACCAATCTCCAGTCCTTAGGTCAATATCATGCAGTACGGGTTCAGTATTACAAGGCGATGGGATATCCTACTGAAAACCGAATTGTCTCATCACCCTCTCAGGAAGATGCCACTCACCAATGTGAATACATATGAGAGGACTCATCGTTCGCCATATGTTTTGACCATTCGTACAAAAATTAGGCAAAGTATGCACAATAATTTTGTACGGCTCCCAAATAACCTGAAACACAAAATATTATATTAGAGAATATTAAAGACAAATACAATAAAAATGTGAATAAAATAATCAATTAGGTTTAGTGTAATGTACCTGTTCAGGTTGAAGCAGATCAAACATGTATCTATACTGGTTGACTACATGTGTGGCTGTCCTAGTCACACAAAATTTGTCTCTCCACCTAAATTTTTAAATTGATAATTTAGAATTTAAATTAACTAGATCAGTGATATAAAAATTAAATTGAATTAAAACAACATACCGAGAACCGTAGGCTCGTCCAACTAACTGAGCGTCATTAACATGATGTAGCTGTGGAGCCATTGTTGGAAATCACTCCCAAGCCCATAGTTGCAAAAGTATGAGAGGCCCAGCTATCTCTCGAACCTCAGGTCTTGTTGCTTTGCATAGTTGTCTATACAACCATGCCAAGCATGCTCCACCCCACGAATACCGCCCCGCATCATGGAGGTTAGCTAACAGTGGCAGGAACATCAAGTGAACAAAATGACTTGATTTATCTGAAAACAGACTTCCACCCATCATTTGTAGTATATATGCTCGCGCATATCTTATGACGGTTTCCTCGTCTGCATCATCTGTGAGCTCACGAAATTGTGTTCCTAACCATATTAAACTTAACCTTGATCCTTTAATCTTGTTGGCAGGTGGGTCGCACCGAGGTACAGTTGACAAACTTCTAACTAGTCATCGTACATCACTCCGGTGACCGGCTCACTGTCAACAGGTAACCCCAACAACACTTCTATGTCTTGTAGAGTGATAGTGCACTCTCCAACAGACATATGGAATGTATGCATCTCGGGCCTCCATCTCTCGACCAAGGCTGTGATCAGATGCCAGTCCAACTGAATAAATCCTAATCTGGCAACCCCATAGAATCCAGATGTGCGCAGTAGCGGTAGTATTCGAGGGTGGAGCGGGATAGTGCGCTGGAGAACTGCCTCTCGACGTCTGCAAGATATTTCTCCAGTAGTACGATCTCGCCATACAACATATGATCGATGAATGGACTGGTCGTACAAAACATCGGGATCAACAGGTCCTGGGTTTAAAGCCATGATCTGAAAAAAAAATATTAAAATTGACTATAATTGAATAGTAGAGAAAAGTGTGAGGATAAAGAATAATGTAAAACTTTATTGATTACAATAAAAAAAATTGAATATACAATAGATTATTATAAAAAAATTGAATATACAATAAATTATAATAAAAAAATTGAATATACAATAAATTATAATAAAAAAATTGAATATACAATAAATTATAATAAAATGAATATATAATAACAAAATTATTTATTTTTCAATCCCTAACTATCTGGAGCCCGTCTTAGTAACGAAGGACACTTCCTTCGATTATGTCCTAACTGGTTACAAAATCCACATCGTTGTCGAGTGGCTGGTTCTGTCCAATCCATCTCGTTGTGATAACGTGAACTTTTCGGTCTACCAGGTTTTCTCAACAACGATGGATCAGGATGTAAGACGGGCATATTAGGGTGCGTGATCCAGTAATCTTCATGCGGTACAGGTTGAAATTGAGGAGAGTAACATTCAGCATACGTTGACAATTTGTAGTAGTCCTCAATAAAATCTTCGTAGTTCATGTTAAAATGTGAGCAAACGGCCATTAAATGTGAGCATGGAATGCCGAATGCTTGCCACTTGTTACATTAACAGTACCGCTCGGACTTGTTTAGCCTCAATATTTGAACGTTTCCTCCTTTGGCATTGAGACTATGACGTCCGATCTTCACATGAAACACACCTTCATACCGATCGTATGATTGTACTTCATGTTTACTAGATCATGCAGCCCATTTATTTATTTTTTCGTGTGAATACCTGGATTTTTACTCCACTTAGTATTATAAAATATGTTTGAAATAAATTATTAATAATATATATATATATATATTACCGGGTGTATTTATCTTGACGCTCCAATGCATCCCTTATTTCTTCTTTTCTTTTCTCGAAATAGTTCACGCATTTGAAGAATGTTATCCGAGCAAGAGCATTTATAGGCAACATTCGAGCTCCTTTGAGGACTCCATTTATGCATTCTGATAGATTTGTCGTCATCCACCCATATCTGAATCCTCCATCATGTGCTTGAGTCCATTGCTCTAAACTAATGTTGTCAAAAAAACTCAGACAACTCCGATTTATTCCTTTGATATCTTCAATTGCTTTGTTGAACTTTCGAATTTGAAACTGACACCCGGCACAATAAACATAATTTTTCAATGAATTAAATTTATACTTTTTTATTGAAGTTGCTGACGATATGTCATAAGTAGAAACGATGGTGACATTTCGGTCCCGTCCAACCATTTGCTAGGTTGTTCACTCTGCAACTATACCAGCATCTCGATCTGAAATTAAACACACCTCTTCGTGTGTTACAATTTCTCTCAGGTGTTTTAGGAACCATCCCCATGAGTCTGTGGACTCTTCATCAGCAGCGGCAAACGCAAGTGGAAGTAGATGGTCGTTCGAGTCAACTGATGTAGCAAGCAATAGTTTTCCTCTATATTTGCTATACAAGTGTGTACCATCTATTTGAATGATCGGCCGACATTTATTAAAAGCTTCTATACAAGGACCAAATTCCCAAAATACAGAAGTTAGGATAACATGGCCTTCAGTAAGCGTTTCTTTAACTCTCCACTCTACTCGTGTTCTGGGATTGGTCTGCTTAACCATATATAACCACCTAGGCAACAATTTGTAAGACTCATCTCAATCACCGAATACTTTAGCCAACGCTTTTCTTTTTCCCTCCCATACCCTATGGTAAGGAACATGATATCCAAACTTTGATTTAATGTCGGACTGCAGTTGTGCCACACTAATAGATGGTTTTTCTCTTACGGCGTCACAGAACTCCAGTGCAATCATTGATGAATCCAATTGCACGTGACTTTGACTTAGTTCTGAATAAAAACATGTATGCTACTCATCATACTTAGTGATCTCGAACAAGCCATGCGATTTTTTCTTTATTGCACGAAGTCTCCACTTGCAACCTTCCTCCCACTTCTTACACCGAATTGTCCAAATCATCGGTGTAGATTCAACAACCTCGTATGGTGCGTGACACTTTATAGCAAAACATTTGACCACGTGTTGTAGCATTTCCTTGTCTTGACAAATCATTCCTTTATACAATTGCATATTGTCAACGTCCACAGGAGCTACAATTGGGTCATGTTCCCGAATGCTATCCAATACATTCATATCCAAATCATTGAATGTATCTGAAAGCATCTCATGTTGTTAGCCGCCATATCTTCATTATCACATGGCGATGCAACTGACTCCGGATCAGGATCGATACATTGAGTTGGATCTTCAAACTGGTTAAATGATGTATCAGGATCCACCCCTATCATATTTACATTTACATACAAATGCACTACATTTGGCACTGGCATTGCCATTGAGAACATCAAGTTCATAGCTTGTGCATTCGAAATAGGGAATGACATATATCTTATTGATCCTGATGGTTCTAGATTGGGATGTCTATATATTATTTCTATCTGATTTGCTCCCATATCTACACTAAGTAACATCCCAATCATTTGAATGAATTGTTTAAATACAATTCCACTGTTCACATTTATGGTAAAACTCCCACTTGGTGGTTGGTCATACTCAACTCCATCAATACCATCAATCATATTACCATTTGTAAACAACAAAAATCCCAAGCATTTGCCTGCCATTTTCTAAAAAAAAAAAAAAAAGAAGACAAACATCAATTTTTTGTATTATACTTTTTATAAGAAGTATATTAAAAAATATTAAATTTTTTAGTTTATAAACATAAACTTTTTAAGTTTTATGAACATCAACTTTTTAAACATAACAATAAATTAAACTTTTTATAACTATTTTTAAACATAGCAATAAATTAAACTTTTTATAACTATTTTTAAAAATAACAACAAATTAAACTTTTCAAATTAAAATGAGGTAAACTTTTTAAAACTATTTTTTCAAATTTAATACAAAATAAAAAATTAAATTAAATTAAACTTTTTCAAACTATTTTAAACTATATTTTCAAAGTTAATACTAGAAAATATCAACTTATCACAATAAACATAACAACAATAATTTTCATATGAATAAACTAAAATTTTCAAACTATATTAAACTTTTGAAACTATACTAAACTTGTTAACTATCACAATAATTTTGTATTAAACTATAAATATCAACTTCTTAAACATAACAATAAACTAAATATTTTAACACTATAAACATCAAAGTTAATACTAAAGAAATCAAATATCATATGAAAAAACTAAAATTTTCAAACTATATTAAACTTTTGAAACTATACTAAACTTGTTAACTATCACAATAATTTTGTATTAAACTATAAATAACAACTTCTTAAACATAACAATAAACTAAACATTTTAACACTATAAACATCAAAGTTAATACTAAATAAATTAAATATCATAAGAATAAACTAAACTTTTCAAATATCATAAGTTCAACTCACAGATTCGATGGTAGTTCTCTTTTTTCCTTCAAAGTGACAACGTTCACCCTTTTTTCCTGTTATTTGTTATCTGACAACAATTACAAAAAATTTAAAAAAAAACTAGAATCTATAAAAAAAAAAATAATAATATAAGAACAAAAATAAAATTGATAATTATTCTTAAAAAATAAAAAATTAGTTGAGTAACGAACCAGTATAGTTGTAAGATGATTTCGAAGGCTTATTTTCGAAGGCAGTGAGGGGGCAGTGAGCTATGAAGGGTCAATGAGCAAATCAAGGGGAGAGGAGTGAACAAAATCAAGAGCAGTGAGTCTTCAAAAATTATCGAGGGAGTGATTGAGGAAAAATGAAGAAGATGGTGGTTTAAAAGGATGTAGGTCGAGTGTTGAACACTCGACCTACGGGTTTAGGGTGGTTGAAAAGACATTTAGGCTATGGCAGGGGGGCATGAATGCGTCAATGAGTGCATGGAATCGGAGGAGGGGAATCGGATAACGTCAATGCATGCAGGGAATCGTGCAGGGGAATCGGAGCAAGGGCAGCTTGGTGATATATATGCACTTTTTTAGACTTATAGAAAGTAAATAAAGTGAAGACGATTTCCATGTGGCAGACCACGTCAGCTGACTGGTTGGCCGTTTAATCCATGTGGCAGACTCAATCTCGCTCTCTCTCTCTCCTACAATCTCGCTTTCAATCTTGCTCTCTCCTACAATTTCGCTCTCTCTTACAATCTACTTCACCCACTTATCTTCCTTGTCAAGGGTTGAAGTTTCGACTTATGTATGCCAGAACTTCAACCTTCGACAACCTAATATACAAATTAGCGAGATTCCCTTCGAGATTCCCTTCTAGAGCGAGATCCTCATCACAAAATTAGCGAGATTTCTTTTTCCTTGTCGAGGGTTGAAGTTTTGATTTATGTATGTCGAAACTTCAACCCTCGACAACCCTAATTTACGTATTGTTTCTATGTTTTTCTCTGTTTGTCGAGTTCTCAACGTTCGACCTCTATATTAATCGAATCCTCAACCCTTGACTTCTAGCCTCGAAATCCCAAAACAACAATATTTCTCTAATAAATTTTGAAAACAACAATATTAATATTAAAGGTCCTTTCAAACCTACCAAATTAAAAATAAATCACAAAATAAATAATAAAAACATTAAATTACTGGTCAATAATTCCATCAAAAGGTTGTAATTATTGTTTTATTTATGTTTCAAAGCCAATGATTTTATAAAAATAATTTATAGGTTAGAGCATCCTATCATTGTGCCGATAATTATTATGGTCAAATAAAGAGAGTTAAAGCATTCTATTATTGTGTCGATAACCATTTTAATAACTAAACTGGATTTATTTTCTACTAATATAAAAACACATTGACGTTGGAGAAAATTAAAAGGATATTGTCCATTTAGAAACTATTTAGGAAAATATTGTTGTTTTCAAACTATTTGTAAAAATATTGTTGTTTTTTTTAAAAATAAGTCGATGGTTCAAAATTCGACCTAGATATCCCCTTTCGTTTTTCACTTATAGGTCAAACTTTGAACCCTCGACCTTGCCCTTCTTAACATCATCATTCCAGAGACCTTCCTCTATCAAAAGATCGTATTTCTAATTTTTCATAAGGTTCCCCTGGAATTCCTTCCAAACCTTGTTGAATAATTTTTACGGATTCTGTCATCTCAACAAGTCTAACTAAATAACGAGCTAATGAATCTCCTTCTTTTTGTCACTGAACTTCCCAATCAAATTCGTCATAACACTCATAATTATTTGATGTGTTAAAAATAATTTTGTATTGGGAGAGAACGAAAGAGGAAGAGTAAGAGAGAGAGCGAGAGTATCCATACAAATTTCCCTTTTTTCCTTTTTTAATTGTTACACATTCTTTCTTTCTTCCTTTTTTTTTTTTTTTTAATTTTCCATTTTATAAAAACAATTTCTAAAAATATTTTATTATTTTATTTAAACTCTAAAAAGAATAAATTAAAAAAAATAATATCTCATAAAAATAAAAAAAATGTAAATTAAATATCTCATTTATATAAAAATAATTACAAAAATCAATGTATCCCACAAGGCGGACGTCGTCGATTTCGAGCTGGTTGTCGTTGTCGACTTCGAAATTAAGGTTGCTCGGGTTCTTCTTGATGTTGCTCTGGTACCTCTGCAGGCGTTTCATAATATAAATATTCATTATGCTCTCCACGACCTTGACCATGTCCATGCACGTATGAAGACGAAGGACCAGCCTCTGAGTCATAATGTCCTGAACCAAATGCTGGCATCATCATCATCGGACTAACATAATCAGTTTGACTCTGCGTTTGCATCATAGGGGGCAACTCTTCCACATTATGTGCAACCTCATCAAACTTATCCTCTTCCCGAACAAGTCCTCTACGTCTAGAAGCTGGTGGAGGAACAATAGGTATATCGTACATATAATGAATTTCCTCCATATAGCTTTGGTTGTCACTACATATAGCAAAAACCTAGTTCGGATCATTCGTAACCTCATGGAGTCTACAGTTGTTCGATCTCTGTGAATTATAAAACAATTAGACAATATTTAAAAAAAAATTAAATTAAAAATAATTAGATAATATCATTTACCAGATGACCCACAGCTGCTCCCGGATGAGTGACGTAGCGCCTTGTGATATTATTATACCAATGAATATATTCTGGAGTTACATCTGTGTCAAACTGTTCAAAAGAAACCCCCACTGCAATAAACCTTGCACGATAGTGCCATCGCACTACCAAATGTGCAACTTTTTTGGACCAATCTCCAGTCCTTAGGTCAATATCATGCATACGGATTCAGTATTATAAGGCAATGGGACATCCTGTTGAAAATTGAATTGTCTCATCACCCTGTCAGGAATATGCCACTCACCAATGTGAAAACATATAAGAGGACTCATCGTCTGCCATATGTTTTGACCATTCATACAAAAATTAGACAAAGTATGTATAATAATTTTGTACGGCTCCCAAATAACCTGAAACACAAGATATTATATTAGAAAATATTAAAGACAAATACAATAAAAATGTGTATAAAATAATCAATTAGGTTTAGTGTAATGTACCTGTTCAGGTTTAAGCAGATTAAACATGTATCTATACTGGCCGACTACATGTGTGGTTGTCCTAGTCACACAAAATTTATATCTCTACCTAAATTTTTAAATTGTTAATTTAGAATTTAAATTAACTAGATCAGTGATATAAAAATTAAATTGAATTAAAACAACATACCGAAAACTATAGGCTCGTCCAACTAACTGAGCATGATTAACATGTTGTAGCTGTAGAGCCATTGTTGGAAATCGCTCCCAAGCTCATAGTTGCAAAAGTATGAGAGGCCCAACTATCTCTTGAACCTCAGATCTTGTTGCTTTGCATGGTTGTCTATACAACCATGCCAAGCATGCTCTATCCCACGAATACCGTCCCGCATCATGGAGGGAACATCAAGTGAACAAAATGACTTGATTTATCTGAAAATAGACTTCCACCCATCATTTGTAGTATATATGCTCGTGCATATCTTATGACGGTTTCCTCGTTTGCATCATCTGTGAGCTCACGAAATTGTGTTCCTAACCATATTAAACTTAACCTCGATCCTTTAATCTTGTCGGCAAGTGGGGTCACACTGAGGTACAAATGACAAACTTCTAACCAGCCATCGTACATCACTTCGGTGATCGGCTCACCGTCAACAGGTAACCCCAACAATAGTTTTATGTCATGTAGAGTGATAGTGCACTCTCCAACAGACATATGGAATGTATGCGTCTCGGGCCTCCATCTCTCGACCAAGGTTGTGATCAGATGCTAGTCCAACTGAATAAATCCTAATCTGGCAACCCATAGAATCCAGATGTGCGCAGTAGCAGTAGTATTCGAGGGTGGAGCGGGATAGTGCGCTGGAGAACTGCCTCTCGACGCCTGCAAGATATATCTCCAGTAGTACGATATCGCCATACAACAGATGATCGATGAATGGACTGGTCGTACAAAACATCGAGATCAACATGTCCTGGGTTTAAAGCCATGATCTGAAAAAAAAAAAAAATATTTATTTCTCAATTAAAAAAATATTTGTTTCTCAATTAGAAGAAAAATGTACAACTTAATTAAAAGAATAATGTACAATTTAATTAGAAGAATAATGTACAACTTAATTAGAAGAATAATGTACAACTTAATTAGAAGAATAATGTACAACTTATTTAGAAGAATAATGTACAACTTATTTAGAAGAATAATGTACAACTTAATTAAAAAAGTAATGTACAAGTTAATTAAAAGAATAATGTACAAGTTAATTAAAAGAATAATGTACAAGTTAATTAAAAGAATAATGTACAACTTTATAATAAAAAAAATTGAATATACAATAAATTTATTTATTTTCCATAAATATATATATATACACATGACCAATGAGAAAAAAAGCTAATAATCATTAATGAAAAAATAACAACAATAACAGAATTTTGAATTGTAAGAGAGAGCGAGATTCTGAGCGAGATTGAGAGAGCGAGATTGAGAGTGAGATTGTAGGAGAGGGCGAGATTGTGAGCGAGAGTGAGATCGAGGGAGTGAGATATTACAAACTGTCTTCCTAGCGATGCTCACGAGATTCACCCCACATTTCTAGCAAGATTCCTTTCTAGGGCGAGATCCCTATCACAAAATTAGTGAGATTTCCTTCTAGAGCGAGATCCTCAAGCATTTCTTTAACAAATTGTCTTCCTAGCGATGCTCACGAGATTCACCCCACATTTCTAGCAAGATTCCTTTCTAGGGCGAGATCCCTATCACAAAATTAGTGAGATTTCCTTCTAGAGCGAGATCCTCAAGCATTTCTTTAACAAATTGTCTTCCTAGCGATGCTCACGAGATTCACCCCACATTTCTAGCCCTTTCTACATTTCTAGCCTTCTAGAGATTCCATTTCTTTAACTAGCGATGCGAGATCCCCATCACAAAATTAGCAAGATTTCCTTATAGAGCGAGATCCTCATCACAAAATTAGCTTCACCCACTTATTTTCCTTGTCAAGGGTTGAAGTTTCGACTTATGTATGACAAAACATCAACCTTCGACAACCTAATATACAAAATTAGTGAGATTCTCATCACATATTGTTTCCAAGTTTTTCTTTGTTTGTCGAGTTCTCAACGTTCGACCTTTACATTAGTCGAATCCTCAATCCTCGACATCTAGCCTCGAACTCCCAAAATAACAATATTTTTCTAATAAGTTTCAAAACAATAATATTTCTCTAATAAGTTTTGAAAACAATAATATTAATATTGAAGATCCTTGACGTTGAGGGAGCTTGAATTGTTGTAAATTTGCCCCTAACATTAATACATCAAACATTATCATCGTGTTGACAAAATCATTGCTTTCATTTATCGATGTTATAAACAATTGAATTATCGTCAAAACATCAAATCCTCTTGAATCCTTGTAATCTAATGGGACCACTAAATGTGTGTGCCTCTCCACTAAAAATTACAAAAATAACGTGTTTTTCCTAAATGATCTAAAAAGTACTTGATTTTAATCCTTTTTTAAAATAATAATATTTTTCAATTAGCCTAAGTATTTGTTTCTAAATTCGTTGCATGTGTTTTTTTCTAACAATATAGGTGAGACTCGAAATAAATGAGAATATAAGGACTCGTTTGATAACGTTTTCATTTTTTATATTCCGTTTTCTGTTTTCTGTTTTATATTCTTTGTTTCTTGTTTCCTATTTTTTAAGAACTAATAACATAAATATATTTGGTAACTATTTCTAGAAATAGAAACAAAACATTTTTTGATAATCATTTACTGTTTCTTGTATTCTTTTTTCCTTACATTTTCTTATATTTTATAGTTTAAATATAATTTAATTATGTAAAATAAAAAAATTATATAGCATGTATTAAAATATAAAAAATAATTATAAAGCATAATTTACATTATTAAATATGCACAAGTCTGGTGAAAAATTAACGACGACATAATTGTTTCCATCATTCATATGTTGCTAAAATTTAATTTGCAATATTATTTATCACTTAAGTCATTTATCTTAAATGTTGTCGACTCAAATCCAACTTATCCAACTTATCTAACTTAATTATATTATTATGTAAGTGTCGTGGTTGTAAAATATTAAATTGAACTAAATGTGAATGACTTAGTAAATAAAATCCATAAATTTTAAATTCTACTGGTTTCAAATGTAATAGAAATAAAAAATAATAAAAAATAATATATAAACATATCTATCGCAAATTTTAAAATTCAAAATTCAAAAGGTTTTAAATATTCATATTAAAAATTTTAGATTTTAAAATCAAAGTAATATATAAATTTAAATGTTTAAATTTTTAAAATTTTAAATTAAATTAACATATAAATATAACTAATAATAATAAATATAAATTTTTTTTAAAAAAAAAAGAAATATAGAAATATAGAAAAGAAAGAAACATAAAAAATAAAATAAAAAGAGGTGTTATACTTGGGAATTTGAACCCAAGACAAGAAGCCAAAAAAAAAAAAAGACATGCTTCCTACCAACCAACCAAGGCTAGCTTTTGTAACAAAGAATGAACGAATTTAAATAAAATATAAACTGAAAATGACCTATTTTTTAAAACTTTTATCAAATTTTAGAAACAAAAAATGAAAATGTTAGAAACACATTTGATGATTTTAATGTTTAAGACCTTCATAACGGGAAATTTGTACGGATGACCCAAAAATTGGGCCCAAAAATGTCAAATGATCATTTTTAAAAAAATAATGTCAATTGACCCTCTGCTGACATCATCCCCATACTAAATTACTTAATTTACCCTTACACCGACCTCACGAGGTAAATCTCGCTATTGTCTGATTATACGCTCTCGCTCTCGCTTGAAATTCCCTGGTTGATGTGATTGCTTGTCAGTGTACTGTTGATTTGACAAAATGTCACGACGGAAGCCTCAAATCAAATCAATAATACCTAAACAATACAATGGTGATTTCTTTAAACTCTAAACTCCATTTCAAAGGTGATTACTTCCTTGGTTTTCGACGGTTTTTTGTTGAATGGAGATTTTTCGAACGGAGATTTTCAAGACGAGCTTTCTCAGAAAGGAACATAACAACTTTTTCATAAAGGTGAAACATTATTTTGAGTCTATTTAATTATTTTTGATGTGTTATTTCTGGAAAGGTAGCATTACAAATTTTTTTATTGGGAGAGAGTAAGAAAGAGGAAGAGTAAGAGAGAGAGCGAGAGCGAGATTTTGAGCGAGATTGAGAGAGCGAGATTTTGAGAGAAAGCGAGAGTACACTTCAATTGCTTGTACAGCTTAATGACAAATGTTCTCTTGCTTTGTAGGATGACAGGAAAGTGTTTATTTATTCGATTTGGAGGTGCTTGGGATGAGAATGAAAGTTCGTATATTGGGGGATAGTTGAAAGGAATCGTTGTGCCCCCTACAGTGAATTATGAAGAACTTAAATCTCGCATTTACAAGGCTACAGAAATCAGTTCTTCAGAGTTTGATCTTATCCTGAAAGTTAAATATAATATTGAATTTGAATCCCCTCCACAATGCATAACGGATGATGATGATCTTGACTTCTTTCTTTTGCGAGAAGAGGTCAGTAGACTTCAGATAATTGTAACGTTGAAGTCTAAACATGACGAAAGGGTTGGAATGGGGTTTGGAGATGTGAGTCATGATGATACGGCTGTGGACAGACAATACGAGGAATCATATCAGTTTCGTCGAGAAGATGATGATATTTCATTGTCTACCAACACTGTACCATCAACATTCGATTATATGGATTGTGGTCCTTCAGTGGATGTGGATGTGAATGTGAATGAGCAACCAGCAGGATTGAATGAAATGGATCGTGATCATGGAGATGTGCGTCGTTCTACAGCAGCTTCAGTAGTTCCACCATCAGTGTCTTCAAGTCATAGGATAGAGTTGATTATGCCTGACACCTCTTCATTTGGGACAGAGGACGTTGAAGTTGGTCAACTATTTTTGAGCAAAAAGGACTTGAAAATGAGATTGTCTATTCTGTCCATGAACAGAAATTTTGAATTTAAGGTCAGGAAATCAACCAAATCTCTGTTCACTGTCAAATGCATTGGGGAGACATGTAAGTGGAGCCTTCGTGCAGTCAAAATGGAAGGGTCTGATATATTCAAGATCACAAAGTACTGCAGTTCGCACACATGTTCCATAGGAATTTTGAATCACGACCATAGACAAACAACTGCTACGGTTGTTGGTCAACTCATCAAAGATAAGTTCACGGGCATAGGACGTGTTTATAAACGTTGTCATATCATTGAGGATATGAGGAGAGATTATGGCGTGAACATAAGTTATGATAAATCGTGGCGTACAAGGGAAGCCGCGTATGATCTCACTAGAGGTATTCTAGAATACTCATACTCCATACTACATGCCTATGGAGAAGTGCTAAAAATAGAGAATCTGGGTACAGTCTTTGAGATCGAACTTGAAGATGAGGTGCATTTCAAGTATATGTTTATGGCATTAGGGCCTTGTATTAGAGGTTTTTCAAGCTATCGGCCTTGTATTATTGTTGATGGGTCGCACTTGAAAGGAAAATACAAAGGCACCATGTTGGTTGCGGTTTCTATGGACGGGAACAATCAGTTATACCCACTAGCATATACAATAGTGGACAATGAAACCGAAAGATCATGGAAATGGTTTATGTCAAACTTGAAATGCAGTATCGGAGAACCCGATAATCTGGTGTTTGTGTTTGATCGGATAGTATCTATTGGCAATGCTATTCGTGCATTTTTTTCCACAGCATTTCATGGATTGTGCATATGGCATATAGAACAGAATCTGGTTATAAACTTTAAGGATAGCACGGTTGTTGGGATATTTAGAGATGCAGCAAGGGCATTTCGCATGATAGGGTTCCAGATAAAATGGGACGAACTCCCCAGTTTTAGAGACGGTGCTGTCACGAAATATTTAGAAGACATCAGTCTTCAAAGGTGGGCACAGGTTTACCAAATAGATCGAAGATATGATAACATGACATCCAACAGTGCAGAGTGTTTCAATTCTTAACTAAAGAGTATCGACTGATGCCCATAGTATGCTTGATTGAACATGTTAGAGGAATGTTCCAATCGTGGTTCTACGAACGAAGGAATTACTGGACATCTCGAATGTCATTGCACTCTGACTACTGTGAAACCCAATTGGCAAATGAAGTTGATAAGGGCAGACGATATCGGATGGAGTCTATTGATTGTTATCAGGTACACGTGCGAGATAATCGATTTGACAGTATTGTCAATCTTCACACGAAGGAATGCACGTGTGAGGAATTTGACTCACTTGGTATCCCATGTTCCCATGCAATTGTTGTTGCTAAGGAAAGAAATATACCCATCCACGGCTTTTGCAATCAATTTTATACAGTGGACTATCTAATGACTGTGTATGCGGAGCCTATAAATCCACTTGGCCACATATATGAATGGAAGATACCTTCTGGATACGTAGAAAAGATTATCTTTCCTCCGAAGTTTGTGCCACAAGCTGGGCGACGGAGAGTGAGAAGAATACCATCCAAAGGAGAATTTCGCAGATTAATGAAGTGTGGTCGGTGTGGGAATTATGGACATAACCACCAAAATTGTACTTAACCGCTTACAATCGTGTGACGTGCCGAAAATGCCAAAGACCGAGACACAAACACCCCTCATCCAGTTTAGTTATAAATACCATTGACAATTTTTTCATATGTCATACTTGTAACATACTTCATTGTTTTTTATACTTCATACTTGTAACACTTGATACTTCATACTTTCATCTTGTAAACAGAAAACAATAACAAGCAGGAGTATTTATATAATAGCAATATTTATACTCGCTCAATCTTTATACTCTCTGCATCATCATACTCCTTCAGTCTTCATACTTGTAACAAAAATGGATAACTTCATACTCTCTCAATCTTCATACTGAAAACAAAAAACAATAACTTCATACTCTATCAATCTTCATAGTTGTAACGAAAGTGGATAACAAATACTCTTTCAATCTTCATACGTGTAA
Source organism: Benincasa hispida (assembly GCF_027475165.1). Lineage (NCBI taxonomy): Eukaryota > Viridiplantae > Streptophyta > Magnoliopsida > Cucurbitales > Cucurbitaceae > Benincasa > Benincasa hispida. The sequence goes on from NC_143488.1 coordinate 80,878,257, forward strand.
CAAAAAACAATGACTTCATACTCTCTTAATCCTCATACTTGTAACAAAATGGATAACAAATACTCTCACAATCTCGTTCTCTCTGAACATCTCGCTCTCTCTTAACATCTCGCTCTCTCAATCTTTGAACTTTGAACCTTGAACCATATAATGTTCTAAGCTCAATTATGCATGTTTTGATAAAATTTTGATATTGAACTTTGAACTTTGAACTTACATAAAAAATAAAAGTTCAATTCAATTATATAATAAAAAGAGCAGTAGCTCCATTATACATAAAAAATGCATGTTCTGATAAAATTCTGGTACTGAACTTTGAACTTTGAACTTTGAATTTTGAACTTTCATAAAAAATATATGTTCAATTATACAATGAATGTTTTTACATACATAAAAAATGAACGAATGTTTTTACATACATAAAAAATAAATGAATGTTTTTACAAAAAATAAAAAATACAATGTTCTATACATATAAAAGATATGGAGTGTTTGCCCATAGCTGACACGCTAATTGCATCCTATATTCACTCATCTTCTCCTGAGTGATTACGGATGGATCAGCACTAGTCACTAGGTGTTCCAGAAGTTTTATTGCGAAGATGCCACAATCAAGCGACCCGTGTTGTATGTCGACGTTCTTAGGTCACGAGATTTTCCAACGGGCTATGGATAGGTCCAGCTTCGATCGATCCACGTCACAGCTTTGTCATTGGTGTGTATGACGGAAGTGAATTGAACACGAATATGTGGCCTCTGTTAATGTCCATGGCAAGGACCGTCCAGTGGTCACTGATATTCATCGTCGTGTAAACGAAATCCACATCTGCCCATTTGACATTGAATTTACCGGTGACGTAGTCTTTATACGTGTCTTTATCTTCCCAAGCTAGGGCAGCCTCCAGAAGTGACTTATTCTTTATTCGTTTAAATACTCCACCACAAGCATTGAGGTGACTCTGTCAAATAAAATGAGAAGTTAAGTAAAGAAGTAAAGACCAGGAAACTTAACGAAATAAGAAGTTAAGAAACGAAATATCAAAATTTACCATTACACCAATTGGCAAGATGGTGAACTTATGCATGTACATGTCGAGTCGGGTATAAAATTTATTTTTCATAAAATAAAATAAAGTGTTTATGGTCTGTACGAAAAAATAATATGTCAGTAAAAGTACACGATAGCCAACATGTAAAGACGTAAAGACTAGGACACTTACATCGCACTCGACCAACGAATTCGAGGTAATCAATTCCTTAAAGAATTGTTTGTCGAGTGGTTTGAAGAAGTTCTCTTGAACCTCGTTGTTTGTATTATCGTCCGAGATCCAGCCCATTATTTCTATCATGATATTGTGTGGAATGGCATGTGCTATATTATATGTGACGATCGATCTAGATGTTGACGTAGCTACACCTGTGAGAGGATGTTTAGCCACACTTTTCTTCTTTACTTAGGCTGGGGGTGTATATTTATCAACTGATTTTCTCTTACGACTAATTCTTCAAGAATCCTACATAAAAAGATAACAAAACGTTACTCATCAAGAAATATAAAAATATAAACAAAGATTACTGATCAATAAATTACTCACCAATGGAACTCCTTCTGTGGTCGTAACAATCCCAGAAGTGTCTCTGGGATGCCAGACATGTCAGCCTCTGTATGTGGCATGGTGAGTAAGGCAGACATGTCGGGCTTTGTTTGTGGGACGTTGACCTGTATAGGTTCGACGTCAATCGGTGATGTCGTGGTAATGGTGGTATCGGGCTGTACAGGGGGGTTGGGAGTAGATGAAGGGGTGGTATCGGGCTGTAGAGGGGGGATGGGGATGGGAGTGTCAGAGGCAGTCGCAGTCGTATCGGGCTCCCGAGATGGGATGGGTGACATGGTCGTCTTCTCATTCATCGTGGAACCCTTCAATTAGTAAAGTAAAATGGTGAGTTCACGAACACATAAAAGCTAAACACATAAAGAAATAAAATGATGCAAACCTTGCACATAGACTACAACAATGACAGGATGGTCGACAATTGCCCTTTCATGTCAGTCATTTCCTCCATATTGGAGACACGAATATCTAAACTTGATATACGACCATCCAACCTCAATAGTGCGCTGTCAATGAACCGCATGTACGAATAAGTAAACTCGTCTGCATTGGCTCCCTCCCTGCAGCGGGCAGCACACTCAGAACACTCCTCATCCACAGGTCGCTCTGTACCGGAGTCCGCATGAAATACATAAACTTGGTTCAACTCGTCCTCCTCGCGTACGTCCTCTATCATATCATGGAACATATCATCACTACATGTGTATGTCCCTCCTTCCACCCTTCCATATTCAGCATCCTTGTGCTCAAAATGCTTGGGTTCATCCCCTCCCTCCACCCTGACAACCTCATCATTATCATCTCCACGATGATCATCACTGTCACTTTCACTCTCGGGACTACCCCCCTCACTCATCGACCTTGAGCCACTTTTAGAACTATCATCATCCGCACCTAGCTCAAATATAGGTCGTCGTTCCACTGGGGCATCCCGAAACTCCCTTTCAGCATTTGACATCACAGTGCCCTCTTTAACCTTTATCTGCATTAACAACCCAGTAAACTGGTTAGTGTCAATTTAACAACCAGATAAACATGTTATGCATAGAGTAAACGTACATTGTTAGACTCGAATATCTCTCTCTCGAGTACTTTGAAGGACACTGAGTGGGAGCATGACCATCGTAATATGCGGGGCAAAGCCACCTTGCTCCTTCGCTCCGCAATGTTTCCAGCTATCGATGAAGCTAGGATCTCGTACGTCCATATCTAAATAAAATTTAAAATATATTAATAACAATAGTAATGTTAGATCAAACAACATGATTATTATGTTAAACAAATTTACTTGGAACGCTTGTGGAAATCCACGTAAGGAGTACTTCACAACGTAGTTTTTATTTGATTTGACCCTCGTCTTGTATAGACTACTCTGATCATTCAAGGCAGTCTTTAGGGCATCCAATGTCCTCTCTCAAATAATGGTACCCCAATCAAGACTATTATAGTACTCCAAGCTTTGAACGTCATTGAAACGTTTTAGATCGACTGCATTTTTCTGCTTGTTTTTTCCCATCATTGCGACCTCAATATAGTAAACTAGGTTGATCTTCACAGCATCATCATCGTTTTCAAACTCTAAGTCCTTGTATTTTTCTTTGAGTTCACGGAGGTGTAAAGTGTCCTTTGTCACTCGATTACCAAAATACTTGATTGTTCATATGAGGACTGCTGGTTTCGATCAACTCGTGATGAGGATTGCCACAAACCAGTCATTCTTCGAAAAGGTGACAACCTTCCCACAGATAGAGAATGTCATTGAGTCTAATTTTGTCCTCTTCACTTCTATGAGCAACATGTGATAGACAATTGGGCTGTTAAACACCATATCAACGTCAACAAATCGCCCAAAAACTGTTCTCTTGAACATGGCCAACTGCATTGGCGTGAGCTTCTCTTTGACAATCTTGTTTGCATTGGCAATGTGGGCCAAACTAGTTACTTGACCGGGAAATCAGTCAGCTTCGGCTATTCTGAAACGTGTAGCCATCTTAAATCACTCATGCATTTATTAAAAAATTCGATCAATAAACTCCTTCAGAAAAAAAATGTAAAACAACATTTTGTTTAAATCTGCTAGATTCGCTCTCGCTGACATCGCTCTTGCTAGAATGGCTCTCGCTGGTGTCACTCTCTCTGGTGTCGCTCTCCCTTATCTCTCTCACATTCTCTCTTTTTACTTGTCTTCAACCACATAACACATCAAAAATCAGAAAAACAAACAAAAAAACTATAGGTTCACTTATTTCTCCGATGTCGCTCTCTTCGGCGTCGCTCTACCGATTTCACTCTCACTTATCTGGCTCAAAAACTCTTTCTACTCGTCTTTAACCACAGAACACATCCAAAACCAAAAAAACAAACAAAAAAACCATATTGAAAGAAAGATTTATCGATAAGATTCGATTGCAAGCTGGAAGTAGAATCGTTTGCAAGCCGGAAATAGTTTGTTTTCGTTTATGAGCGATATGAAGCCGTTAGCTTTGGAAAATTTGAATGAAGAATAGTTTAGTTTTGGTGGGTTTTCTCAGTAAAAAGGTAAGAAGGCGAAGTAAGGGCAAATTAAGTAATTTGGTATGGCGATGATGTCAGCAGAGGGTCAATTGACATTATTTTTTAAAAAAGGGTCATTTGACATTTTGGGTCCAATTTTTGGGTCATCCGTACAAATTTCTCCTTCATAACATTGAAAATTTATGATCCTATTTGACACTTTTGAAAGTTAAGTGTCATATTGAGATAAATATAAAAGTTAAAGGACTAAACCTGTAATTAAAATAAGTATAATTAATAAAAAAACCTTCAACTTTACAATATTTGCCTTAATTTTTTATACACACTACGAGTATTAAAATAATAATAAAAGGTGTGGCGATAATCTGAAACGATAGAATAATTACTATCTTTGTTTAACATTTCAATGAATTTTTAGTTTTAAAGATAGTTACCAACATTTATAACAATAAAGATTTAAAAGAACATAACAACAAAGTTCATGCCGCCATCATCATCATTATTATTTATCATTTAGTAACAAAGCGTAAAAATTGAAGGATAATACTAAAGTGTATCCATCATTCACGCTAAAAAATAATCAAAATATTTAAAAAATAAAAAAAATTAACATATATCACATTATAACAAAAAATTATAAAAAATAATACCTTTAAGTTTGTAACTTACAAAACTAACATATTTTTTGAAAATTCGTTCAAATAGCTTTTCTCGATCCATCTCGAGCGAGACCAACCACCGAGATTCGACACATCTCAAAGAGATTACCGAGATTCTAGTAATTTATACGATCTTCCTAAATCTTATATATTTTCAAAATTTATCAAAATCTTACGTATTTTTTTAAATCTTTAGCCAAATTTCTAATTTCCAAATCAATTTACCAATAATCCAAATGAATTTTTTAGATAAATCTTAGATGATTGATTTTGATTGGTAAATTTTTGGAAAGATTAATTTTTTTTAAAAAAAGATAAAATATGAAAAATATATAAAATCTCGGTATGAATCTTGGGAAGATTAATAGGTGAATTCTCAGACAGATTAATATCAGAATTTTATATATTTTCCATATCTTACTTTTTTTTTTTTTTTTTTGTAAAATATAATCTTTCCCAAAATTTAAAAATCAAAATGCAATAAAATTTAATTGGTAAATTCATTTGAAAATTTATAAATTCATAAACATGCATAAAATTACATAAGAATTAAATATAATATTCGTTAAAGATAATCGAAGTGGGAGAAAATTTGAATATTTATAAGATTTGGTATAAGGTATGCATACATTATCTAATATTTGAAAAAATTACTAAAATGTCGATGTTTAATCTCTTATCGAGAAAGATCAAAGGGTCAAAATAATCAATAAATTAGAAAAATAAAATTTTTAACTAAATCTCAGTGTCGATCTCATCCGAGATCCACTAAAAAAACTAGTTTAACGACATATTAGTTTTGAAAGATAAAAGAGGATGTTATTTCTGATCATTCGTCGACAATTTGGTAAAATATAGAAAGATAGATACTCCCGAGATAATTTTGAAAATTGAATACGGATAGGAAAGAAAGGAATAGAAAGGAAAGAAGCAGAAAAAAGTGGGGAAGAGGGATGGATAGTCTGTTAAGATTAAAATGACAAGAAAGGGTAAAGCAACGCCATTTTCATTGTCAGTCACGATTTCCGACACGTCGGCAGATGAAAAGAAAAGAAACTGATCCGTACAATACAAGACGTCAGAAATTCGGCCACCGCAATCATGATCATGAAAACCTCTCTCGCTCGGTCTCTTCCTTCCTTCCTTCCAGCGTTATACGCCAAAATGAAAACGCCATAACCAAAAACACAAAACATTAATCAAATTCCAACGTTCTCAAACCCCAAATTTCTTCCTGCTCATTCCCATTCTCTCCCCTTTCCCTTCCCCCCATGGCTGACAAGACCAACGATGCCGACTCCGAGTTCTTTCTCGACCACGATGACTCTGCCGACGACGACTTTGAACGCACCAAAAGCATGGAGGATCGCAGCAACAGCACCTACAGCACCTACAGCGACGCTGACGATGCTCCCAACGGCCTCGGAGGTCGGACCTCCACTTTCACTTCTCAGCAATGGCCACAGAGTTACAGGTGAACTTCGCCGTTTTCGTTTCGGATTTTGTTTCTGTTTTTATTGTATATATATTTTAATCTCTCTCTCTCTCTCTCTCTCTCTCTCTCTCTAAGTTACGATGTTCATAAAATGAATGGCCGTTACTCTGTAAATAAAAGAGCATGCTCTGAAGAGATTGTATGTGAGGACTGTGATTGAGAGTTAAGTGGAGGAAAATTCTTGTATGCATCTATGGAATCAGAATAATGAACTACTTAGGTACCTTAGAGAGTGGATGTTGGCGTAACGCTGTACCAGTATAATCTGTTTGCATTTTGCTTCTTCTTCTTTACCTTTCTTTTGGCTGCGTTTCTCGCGTTTTTCGTTCTCCGGCGGATACTCTGGTTTTTCTCTTCAAGTTGCATTTTCAAACTGTGAGAGAGAAAACGATTTAGTGAGTTGAAGCCAAGGGAAAATTGTATTGACTCTGTTGCTTTTGGCAATCTGAAATCTATCCAGACAGATGTTTGGGTTGGTTGAGTTGTTTATTTGCTTTTGTTCATGTAGAGAAACTTTTTTTTTTTTTTTTTTTTGAATTCTGGATTGTTTATCATTGATTTGTTTCTGTGGAGTTCAGTTTGAGTGACAGCGAACAGGTGGCTGGCTCCGTGTATTCAATGTTCTGTCTTTTGTTTTCTCTTTGCGAATAATGAATGACTAATGAGAAGAAAAAACTTGTAGAACCGGTTGGTTTGGCTGGTAATAATGGCTAAATTCTGTCATTCGTGATTCTGGAGTTCATTCATGAAGTTTGGTTTGTTCTATATGCTTTTTTGTTCGATGTTCTTAGGTTCTGACATATCCAAGTGGAGTTTGTTAGCAAGTCTAAAATGTCTATTGAGAATCCAGGTAGTATTTACTATTTACTAGTAGAGTTTGCTTTTTGTTAAATGTGATGTAGTCCGAACTCGTCATTTATGGTAGAGGACAAATTATTTAGTAAAAATTTTACTATTTTACTGATTTGAGATATGGAACGTAGAAGTATGTCTCTGGAGTTAGGGAATTGATTCTTAACATGTATTTAAAGTGAAAATTTGTTGAAAATTGGTCATGCATTCGAAATTTTGAGCAGTTGGTTCTTGGTGCTGCTGTTTATCCTGCATTGTTTTTCCTTTGGCAGAGAAGCAACGGACTCTTATACAATCATGGCTTCACCAAATTTTGGAACGTTCCGCGTTCCAAGTATATTGCAAACAAGCTTGCAGAATCTTAGTAGAAGTAGTTTAGAAATGGATGCAAAAGCTCCTTTGTTATCAGTTCATGGTGGCGCTGATCAAAATGAGGATTTTGATAACTTGTCAAGAATTCAATCACTAAGGTCAGAGAGAGCCACATTTTCTAAGCAATTGACTGGTGAATTACCTATTGGTCGTGGGTGCAGCTTCACACAGACCATCTTCAATGGTAGCCTATGTTTTCTGTTGTTCTGTACTTTTTCATGTATAAACTTTCTCTGAAAAATTTTCCTTGCGTGATTTGTTTGTTCTTATGATGAAAGTGCTATTAGTTATGAGAAACAATGCAGCTCAGTGATTTATTAAATTTCTAACAATATGTATATTTATTTTTGGGTCATGTGTCCGCTCTGAGACAGGAATCAATGTATTGGCTGGAGTAGGACTTCTCTCCACACCTTTTACTGTAAAGGAAGCTGGCTGGGCCAGTTTGGGAGTTCTGGTTCTTTTTGCCATTGTGTGTTGTTACACAGCCACACTTATGAGGTACTGTTTCGAGAAGAGAGAGGGAGTCATAACATACCCAGATATAGGAGAAGCAGCCTATGGAAAATTTGGACGTCTTTTTGTCTCTGTGAGTTTACGATCTCATTATGCATGGTTTTCACATATATAATATTGATTTTTGCTTTCAAAGTGTACACCAGTTTCCAGATTTGTACTCTGTTGTTAGTGCATATGAAATGTCAATGTTGGTAATGTGCGTCTGCATTGAACTGGTTGCTTTTTTCTTGCCTGACCACAAACTTCGTGTGTGAGATTTCGTTTAGATTCAGTTTTTTCAACAACAGTCAAGTTCTAGTTACGCAATTATAGATTTCTGCATGCATAATTGGTGATTTCTTCCAGAAGAATTGCTAATATTATGTTTCTGAAACGTTGGTGCAGATCATTTTATATCTGGAATTATATGTAAGTGAATCTCTAATCTATCTTCACCATTATCCTTTCAAAAGAAAGGTACTTCATTTTGCTAAACTCTGATCTTCTCTACACATACAGTGTTACTGTGTTGAATTTATTAACTTGGAAGGAGACAATCTAACCAGTCTATTTCCTGGAGCATCGTTGAGTTTGGGGAGTATTCAGTTGGACTCTATGCATCTTTTCGGAATTTTGACTGCACTGATTGTTTTGCCTACTGTTTGGCTGAGAGATCTCCGTGTGATCTCATACCTGTCAGGTAATGTATCGTATAAGACTAATTTTTCTACTCTATGCTGACCTTGATAATTTGGATATATAGATGAAACCATCTACTTAATGTTGATTTCAGCTGGTGGGGTCATCGCAACCATCTTAATAGGACTCTGCTTAATATTTCTCGGTACATTTGGTGGCATTGGGTTTCACCAAACTGGTGAAGCAGTGAACTGGAAGGGTATTCCTTTTGCAATTGGTGTGTATGGATTTTGTTATTCTGGCCACACCGTGTTTCCAAATATATATCAATCTATGGCAGATAAAACAAATTTCACCAAGGCGCTAATAGTATGGTACATGTCAAGACTTGGGATGCTCTTTACTTGCCATTTAGCTTGATGCTTCTAATTTATTTATTTATTTATTTATTTTTTTTTAATCTTTTGCAGCTTTATTTTGTGTGTGCTACTTTATGGAGGGGTTGCTATCATCGGATTTCTCATGTTTGGCCAAAATACATTATCCCAGATAACTTTGAATATGCCAAAACATGCTTTTAGCTCCAAAGTTGCAGTGTGGACAACAGTAAGTGTTGTCTTGTTCTTTTGTTTCTCAGCTAAACTTTAGGCGTCTTTGGCTTGCAATATTTCTGATCAATCTTAATTCTTTTACAGGTTATCAATCCATTAACCAAATATCCTTTTTAGATAGGGGAATCATTTTGGAAAACTAAGTGGCAAAATATTTTATGTTTGGACCGATGATTGAATTTGCTTCCTTGACATTGCTCAAATATGCACTGTTGATGAATCCATTGGCAAGAAGTATAGAGGAGCTACTACCTTCTAGAATTTCAAATAGCTACATGTGTTTCATTCTTCTAAGAACAGCCCTTGTTGCTTCTTCCGTTTGCGTGGCTTTCCTACTTCCCTTTTTTGGTAACTATGTCTTCTTCAAGTTTTCAGTAATTGGTCTACTATCGTTTTGAAGTTAACTTAATGGAGTGTAATTTAGTAGATGACGATACTATTTCCACTAATGTGATATATGATGGCAACCCTTCCTAAAATCTAACTTTCATCTAGTAACCCAAAATTGTTAGCTCATATGTACTTTCATGCTAGGAGCTCATTGATTAAGCATCTAGCTGTAAAGCCAAAAGTTTGGACTTTTCATGAACGGTTTGTCTGAACATGGCAGATGAATTGAGCGTAATTAGAATTGACATTTTATGTTGTTTGTAGGACTGGTGATGGCTTTGATTGGCTCTCTTCTCAGCATACTTGTGGTAAGTGCATCTGGTTGATTCTTTTTCTTGATGAGATTGTAATCATGTTAACAATGCTCTTTGTTTTAGCTCATAGCTAGTTGTATTGTACCTAATGAATTGTTAATATGTTAGATTTTATATGGTCACCCTATGGGGCTATTAGCTATTAAGTTGGTTAGCTTTGATTAATTGCCAGGAACAATGAGAATTAGCAATTTGCTTGTAGTTTTAAGAAAAAGGGAGTTGGCCATTTCTCAGTTTGTGCAAATTTTGAATTATTAGGGTTTGTTTGTTTGTTTGTTTTTTTTTTTTGTTTTTGTTTTTTTTTTTTAAATTAATAGAAAAGTACACTTATGGTCATGAGGTTTGAGTGAATGCATTTAGTTTTTTGAGTTTAAATAATTAAAAATTTTGAATTTTTTTTTCTATTAAAAAAAACTTGGGTGCTGTTTAGTTGCCCAATAAAAATTTTCCATTTGTCCATTTTTTTTAAAAAAATTGAATAATTTTTAACGAGAATATATGAGAGATTAGGTGCAGCCTAGACCTCAACTAATCCTTGCCTTTCTATTCCCTTTCTATTCTCTCTCCTCCCACCTTCACCTCAACGTTGCTGACCATGGCCAACCGTTGCCTACCACCATTGATCAACCTTGATGCCGCTTCTTTTTTCTTCCTCTACTTCCTTGTCCTTCTGTCTTCTTCTTCTCTTTCTCTGCTTCATCGGCTGTCTTCATTTTTTTGCCCTGTCTAGCTCACGACGGCCTATCCTCAACACTAATATGAAAGAATTTTCTGGCTCTGATCTATCTAGTCCGCTGGCCTTGATTTGAAACATTTTTGTTCCTATTTTTCAATTCAGTTGGTTTTGGTCAATGTTCGTAACTCTGTACAAACTAAACTAATAATTGTGAGAAAAAGATTTTTAAAAAAAAAAGAAAAACAAACAAGAAGAGAGATGACATGGAGAATAAAATGTGAAATGGAGAAGAGAGTGCATAATAAAGAGAAACCGTCATGAAGAAAAATAAGAAAGAAAGAAATAAGGAAAGAGATTGAGAAACAAGAAGAGAGAAGGAATGATGAAGAAATAAGGAGACTGAAAAGAGAAGAAGAAAAAAAGAAAAAAAGAAAGGATTAAAGAAAATAAGAAATCGGGGTTGAATAAATGGAAGGTTATGTTTCCTTATCCCAAAAAATAAATGGAAGATGATGAATAGGATAGGCAAGATGATTTAGGTCTGCATCCATTGTTTTACTTTGACAGATTTTTGTTGGAAAAAATTCTCCAACTTCTATTGTCGGAATAACCAGAAAATAATCGAGAAATTAAAAAAAAAAAAAAAAGGAAATATTGGAGTTTACTTAGAGAACTCCAAACTCAGAGGAAAATCATTGCTCGTCACAGAGACGTCCACCATTTGAAAAATTGTTATAATCACACGACCCCAATTACAAGACCATTCTCTCAAAGATTTTATACTACTCATACCATTTTCCTACTCTCAAACTAAAGAATACATAAAAGAATTTAACTAGAATTAGCACACCCAAACTTAAAGTGTTTCTAATTAAGACAACTTAAAACCAAAGGTTTTGACTCCTTTTATAGTGTTTGGACTTATGACTTCCTTGAACCTTTCCGATGTGGGACAACTGCATTTCTTATATTAATATTTGTCAAAGCCTAACAATTTTTTCCTTAGCTAATTAACTTCGACTTTTAGTATGCCCCCGAAAGATATACTTGAACAAATTAACTTTGACTTAGCTAATTTTTTTCCATAGCTCTACTTGCCATTTATCTTGATACTTCTAATATGTATTCTTTAAAATGTATCTTATGTACTTGAGCAGTATGTGAAAAGGTTGATGAAAATTATAAATTATGATCTGTTTATATCATTTTCTAAATTCTACTAAGAGTTGGAGACATGACTTGTTCATTGTCTTGCGGATTGGTTTTATTTTGTTTATTACGAGTATTATTATTTTAAAGTACACTTATGGTTTTGTTTTTAAATGTGATATGGTGTTTGATTCAGTCGGTAATAATGCCAGCCGTATGCTATCTAAAAATAATGGGAAGCGAAGCTACAAAGATACGGGTAAGCATAATTTTAACTTGATTATTCCTTATTTATTCTTTTTCAAAGAAATATTTATTCTCTTTTTAATAAATGTTCATCTAATTATTTTATTTTTAGTTTTCTGTTTTTGATATGTATAATTGTTTCTTCTAATTTTCTTATTACGATGGTTTTCACATTTCTTAAAGCTACACTTGAGCTCTTAACCAAATTCATAAATCAAAACCAAGTTTTTAAAAATTTTGATCCTATTTGATAACGATTTCATTTTTTAGATTTTTGCTTTTGAAATTTGTAACTGTTTCCTCCCAGTTTTCTTATTATTTTTTAAATTTTTCTTAAAGAAGCACTTGAATTCCTTTTTAGATTATAGAAACAAAAGTGAGTTTTTTGATTTTTTTTTTCTTTCAAAATTTGGCTTGGCTTGGTTTTGTAGAAACATTAGTAGAGAGGATAACATTATATAGATGAGTGGAACTTTAGAAGTAGAGTGTATAAGCTTTTCAAAATGGTTATCCAATTGAAACATACTTTTATTAATCGCAAAACTTGACTTGAATCTTTTAAAATATTGGTTGAGAGCGGATAGCAAAACAAAGAAAATTTTACATGGTAGTAGAGTTATAAGCTTAATTTTAAAAAATTGAAAACCAAAACAAAGAAATTTATCAAATTGAACTTTAGTCGTTATTATTATTATTATTATTTTTAAAAATATAAATACTATCTACTTTTGCCGTCTTGTTTTTTTGTTTTTTGTTTTTTTCCATCTAAAAGTCCTATTTTCAATAATAGGAAATTAAAATTGAACTGCTTATCAAACAAAGCAGAACTTTTCACAATGATATCCATATAGCCTTGCGTTTTTCCTAACTTTATAAAAAGGAACATTTTCATAGAAGTGTCTTTGATTTTGATTCATTGTGAGGATTCATATTCTGTCAAATATGTTAAATGAGATATCAGTGCTTAACTTTACATTTGTATGCTTTAATCTCCTTTTCCATGAAATCAGATCGCTTCGAGTATCTTCGTCGTTGGACTCGGTTTTGTTAGTGCAATTTTGGGAACATATTCTTCTCTGAAACGGATTGCAGAGAGTTACTGAGACAGATATATGGTCCGAGTAGATATACTATAGGCTTCATCATGTCTGCAGTCCTAGCTATTGGTACTAGCTTCAAAGGCATAAAATTAGGCAGTTTGAACTTCTAAATAATTGTACCATCTGTTATTAATCTCATCATTTCTATGCTTAGTTCTTCTATTGTTTTTTTTTTCTTTTCTTTTTTAATGGTTGATGATGCTGATTTCTTGTTGTTTATGCTTTAGATAGACATTTCCTGACTAACATTTTAATTTAAAAAGCCAAACATACCTTGCTGTGGAAGAAAGTTTGTTAGGAAAGAGAGGAATGGGGAAGTGAGGGTGAGGAATGAAAGAGGAGAGTTTTCAGATATAAAATCCTAAAAATTGGGTGTCTGGTGTTGGGAAAAACCTTCCACATCTTTGTTGAGTAGGTAGAAAAATAATAAAGTATTGAAATTAGAAACACGAAAATTAATATGGAAAAATCCCAAATTGGGGAAAAGATCATGGACGAGAAAAAAATTTACTGTATGAAAAATCGTTACAATCACAAAGAAATTTCAATTGCAAAAGTACTCTCTCAAAGCATTTAAATTATCCACCCATTTTTCTCGTTCTAGATTGAAGTTAGTACACTCAAATTTAAAATATTTCTAATTGAGACAACTTGAAATTAAAGTAATAGGTTTCATTTGTAGTGTTTGGAGGTCATGATTTTCTTAAATCTTTTCGATGTGAAATAACTATACTTCTAATATTTTGTGTAATTAAAGTAATCTAGGTCCAATAATTAAAGTAACCTAGGTCCAAAGGGCTAGGATAGAGCAATGGGTCCAAGGCCAGTTGTGGCTTAATCCCAATTCTAATTGTTAAGTCTAAGCCCAGCAATTAAAAGAGATCATACCTTTTATTTTAAAGGAGATTGGGAGAAGTGAAAAGTTCATATCTTTTATTTTGAAGGAGATTTGGAGAATTGTAGAATTCACACATTTTATTTTGAAGGAGATTGTGAGAATTGAAGTTCTAAAGCTTTGAAGGTCAGATGATAGAAGCTTTGAAGCTCTCAAGTTTTGAAGATCGAAGTTTTGAAGTTTTCCAACTTTAAAGATTGAAAAATTCTGAAACTCTAAAGTTTTTGAAATCGAAGCTTTGAAGAACTTAAGTTCAAAAGATTGAAACTCTAAAGCTAAGTTTTGAAGTTTTTAAGCTCTAAAGACAAACTTTCAAGCTCTCAAGCTTTGAAGACTGAAGTTTTGAAATTATCAAGTTTTGAAGACCAAAACTTTCAAACTCTGAAGATTGAAGTTTTGAAGCTCTCAAGATCTAAAGATCAGAGCTCTAAAGCTTTCAGCCTCTAAAGAGTGAACTTCTCTATCTCAAGCTCTAAAGATTTGAAGAACATTACTTTTCTAGAGCTTTTAAGAACAGACGACTAAATACTCTTAAGAGGAATACTCTTTTGAAGATCTGAAAACTCCAAAAAGACTTGGAAATTCAAAAAGGAAAAACTTCCTTCAACGTTTGAGAGAAAGTATCAAAGGATCATTTATTAAAGATTGTACTTACTATACTGAAATCAATACAAAGTTTATTTCAACAAATTATATTTCTCCAAAAATATTGTCGAATAATATCTATTCCTATAGATTTGTTTTTTACTTGTTTTATTGTTGAAAAAGAGTGAATCACAATAATATTACAAGCTAGTAAAAAAGCTACTATTAGACAAATAGATAGAAGTAAGGAGTAAGAGAGATGCACACATAGACTTGTTAACCTAGTTCAGTGAAATCACACATACGTCGGGGAGGCTTTCCGCCTAGATGAAAAGAAATCCACTAGAATGTAACTTAGTTTTTACAACATACACTTCAACTAATATTACATAAAGTCAGTTTACTCATAATCGAATACTAGCGAGCAAGTTAGGCCCCCTTTAACACTAATACTACTTATGATGAGTCAACAGCTTTAGGCTCCCCCTAAAACTGATGCAACAACGATGACTTCACTCTTTTTCACCTGCTAGTTGAAGGAACGTTCAATCAGCACTCTACCATAACAAAACTACTTGGTCAGCCCAAGCTTCAAAGAACCACAATGCTTCTTACTCTAGCTAAGCACCAACACCAAACACACGATATCCTTATGAATTGCAATCAATCAGTCCACACTAACAAGAATATGGCTTACCCTAAAACCACACCGAAAGCACAGATAAAAGCAAGCTCTGTAAGGCAAGAAATCCACCACCAACAACAAACCAAACAAGGAAAAGATCACACTAGCAAATATATGACCAATAAGGAAAGGATACCTACACCAAGTCAGAGACAAAATATCCAACAATATATATATATATATATATATATTATCAGCCAACCAATACGTAGCAAGCTCCCCCTTTGGCATAAGATTTTCTAGGGGTGTATATGGTCCGGGTTGGAAGAATTTTGTGGACCAACCAAAAAATTCGGACTGGCTAATAATGAACCCTATTAGTTCATTTTTTGAGGGTCAACCCAACCCAACCCAAAATTTTCGGGTTGGGTCGGGTTGGATCACCGGTTCTTTTTGTTTTTTGTTTTTTATTTTTTTAATTTTGACTGTTTTTTCCGTTACTTCTTTAATCCTTTTCTATTGAACAATTTGATTTTTGTGGGTCAATAAACCTTCATATTTAAAAAAGTGAACTAATTCTAAATATATTATATCAAATCAATTAATAAAAAATTAATAATAAAAAACATGTAATCTATGTGAAATGTTAGCATTGACATTAAAATACAACCATCATAAATTCAATATAAACTTCAAAAGAAACTTACTCAAATAATTCAATTCAAATGTTCACACTCTCTACTCAAAGTTCAATAATAATTATTCCAAGTTCAATAAAAAGTCCAAGTTTAATAATAACTATCAGCTTATTACATAAAATTTCAAATCATTCAAATGCATTATGAGCATGAAGAATGACTTGAGTGAGTTTCCTTCTTCATCTTTGGTCTCTTCACTTCTCAATGCCTGAAAAAATTACAAATACATTAAACCAAGAAGATCATTTATAAGTAATAATAATATTTGATCTTATGGTAGTAAAACTTACCACTAAAATCATCATTATGCTCCAAATTCAATTCCTTATTTCAAAACAACAGAAGAGGATGGACTCTCTACAACTAATTACACCTACCTATACAATTAAAAAAAAAAAACAAACATTAGCTTCTCAATTAACTCATAACAATAAACAAACAAATCATGTATAAAGATCAATCATCAATCAATCACACATAAACAGTATATGTACACACTACACAATAAAAATTTAATTAGTTTACTCACGGGGAAGTTTGAAAATGGTGATTCAACAGTGTCTGATTCCGTATCAGTTGTGACGACTTTGAAGAATCTAACTGTTCTCAAGACATTGTGAGATTGAACAAAAATTAATGTATTAATCAATCACGGTTAAATGGAACAATTGATGAATTGAATGGCACAAAAAAACTTGGAACTCTCAAAGTTAAGGGGTATAGATTGATATTTGCCCTTTTTTTTTTCTCCGTTAATGCATAGTCTAGTGTCTACTCCCATTTTTTTTTTTTAAAAAAATTTGGAACTTCCAAAGATAATGCATAGTTTTTATAAGCCTAATTTTTAAGAAAATACATAACTGCTTTATTGAAGAAAATACCAATATGATGAGTTGTTCGTAAAGCTTGGAGCAGTAGGCGAGGCAGAGACCGGATCTGACGAGACGAAGACCAGATCTGATGAGGCGAAGACGTGAGGAAGCGACGAGGGGAGCCGACTAGTGATGGGAGTCGACTGGCAAATCGACGATGGGAATCGACTAGCGAATCGACGATGGAAGCGGCGACTGACTGGCGACGGAAGCGACGATTTGATCGAGAGTCGACTAGCGAGGGAGTGGCGAGGGTTTCACTTTCGTTTCTTCGACTTAAACTTTCAAAACTTCGACTTTCGAGTTCGTGAATCGTGCGTGCCTCGTGGACAAAACGATTTCTGTTTTGTTTATATATATATATATATTTGGGTCGGGTCGATCCTGAAATGAGGTAACTCGAGACCCGACCCGGATTTAATATTTTTTAAAATTTTTAACCCAACCCAAAATAAAATCTAACCCAACCCAAACCTGTAGTTTGGGTTGGATAGTCTGGGTTGGTCGGGTTATCGGATTTTTTGAACACCTCTAAGATTTTCTTCTATTGGCAAACCAACCAAACACACTAAGACGAGAGAAACAAAAACACACTATTTTATATAATTAAAAAGATTTCGAGATGCAGCCCAAGCAATAATAACAACCAAAAAGAGAAAAGAACAAGAATAGCCAAAACCAGAATAACCACCAGAACAACCAACCAACCATCAATCATCTCCCCTTTTTGCCAAGAAGAAAATCAATTAGACGGTGGGGGTTGAAAAGATGAAGCGTTATCAGATCGCGAAAACGACACACTTAAAAGGTGAACCAATGCATCAACTTCAGCCTTTCGATCAGTCAGATCACAAATAACAACGCTCAAGGTACGATACTCAAAAGCTAGAATGAAATATGCGAGTTCTAAGCTCAGTAGGAATCAATAGCCCACCTTTCGGAACCTGCAAATCCTCAGGGAGAGGAATGTCAGAACTTTTGGGGGGATGAATGTTATGCACAATGTCAGGGACACGAGTACCCTGAAAAATTTTGTAACTGAGATTAAGAAACTTAGGAGCAGGGCTCAAAGCATCATTGGGACCAAGAATGGCAGGGGACTGAGACAACAAGATACTAGAGAATAAGGGCGATAAATAGATAGGCAACTTGATCGCAAATGAGTCAACATGACGATGAAGTTGTTTATAAGGAAATACCTCAAAATCAAAAGTAGACAAAGTACCAATTTGATACAGAAGACTGGTCGGAGAAGAAGATACTAGACTTATGAGTAAAGGGACACCAATTAACAATGTCAATTCGGAACAGAATAGCATACTTCACACTGAGTGTGGAGGTAGACAATTAACCAAATGAAGGCCATTCAGATCGAGTGCCACCTGTAAGCTCAACAACAAGATCCTCAGTGAAGGGATGAGGCTCATCAAAAGGAGGGAAATCAACATACCCTAGATAAGCATTAATAACACCAGGAGAAATGGTGAAACAAGTGCCTCTGATATGAACCTTCTAATAATCAGAAGAACTAGGATTGTTGAACTTAGAAGGTAGAATGATGATGAACTCCCTCATTAACTGAGAATAAAAGGCATCGAGGTCCACAATAGTTTTGAGAAGCTCAACACGTTGAAGCAAATCCATAATTTTCAAACAGGACTTGGTCTGGTTAGACAAAACATTTTCATTAGCAATACGTTGCTGCATCACATACTTCCACCGCAGAACATTGTCCTCGCTATGAAAGGATATCCCATCAATATGCATAGAAGGAACATTGGGAGTAATTTTATGACGACCAACTCTTTTGCGAGTCTTGTTCTTAATAAAAGCAATGTCTTCTTCATTGCTAAAGACATAAATTTGCATAGAAGGGTCAAAATCAAAGTCAGGGCTCTTCTTCTTAGGGGGAGTTCTTTTGAGTGAGTGCAAAAAGAGGGACCATAATCAACAGGCACATTCAGGGAGGCCCCCTTCTTCAACTTACCCAATTGGGTAATATGAATATTGTCATCAAAGGAAATTGACACAATCCCTTCGGTAGAACTTGAGCCAGAAATAGAATGCCCACCATTAGAATTAACAGAAGTGGAAGAAACCACAACTTGATCACTTGTGCAGAGAGCAGAAGAAACCAGAGAAGACATTGTGGGACTCTGTTCGGAATGAACAACAGAATCCCCCATGTTAAAAATAATGTTAGTAACATCTGGGATACCATCAGGCCTTCTCAGCATCAGCTAGAGAAATCACATAAGAAAAAAAAAAAAAAAAAACATTATCATGAGCAACATCATCAGCAAGATCGGTATCAACAACATCAGTAGGGTTAGTCGCATCAGGAGCAATAATAGAATCAACAACAGATTCAGGCTTAATAGTACAAGAAAGAGGAACACCAGAATCAAAATTAAAAGAGTGAGGAATAAAGGGAACTTGTTGCACCCTTTTCAATAGTAGAGGTGCTCAACATATTCTGGACATTAAAGAGCTTATGAGAGGATTAGTTGCATCATCGTCAACATTTTTTACAATAGAGCCATCTCACTAAACCATAGAAAGAAGGTTAATGACAAGGGACTCCAACTGATTAGAATCACTTACATGCAAAGAGGGTTGGACAGCAGGCACATCTTCAGCAGACTCCCTTAAACTCTAGGATGGGATATCAAACCCAGATGAGTCCAAGCAAGATCGTTGAAGGAGGATTCTTCAACAGAAGCATCGAGAATGTCTGCTCTAGCCGACGAAACATCCAAATTGACATACCATCTTTGATTAGCTTTTTGCTTCAATCTTATCATTCTCTTGTCGAAAGTATTAGTTCCACTCCCAGTGTTCACCATGAGAAACAACAACGTTTGAAGAAGAAATATAAGGAGACAGTTGAACTCAACGTGATCAAGGAAATAGGGCAAAAACCAACACCACGATCATTTAAGGATTGAACTGCTAGTGGAGAGGAAAAAAAATTAAATTTAAAAAGTTAACCGCATTAAATGAAATATGGCAAGAATTAATTATGGGCTGGTGAATTTGAATTATGGCCCAAATCTCTTAGCTTACCAACATGGCAATTAATTGCTATAAATCAATTATGCACATCCCAAGAGCTGCATGCAGGGATTCAAATTGACAAGCATCCAATGGTTTGGTGAAGATGTCCACAATTTGTTTATCAGTACTGACATGATCAAGAGAGATAACCTTAGACTTGAAAAGGTCCCTGATGGAGTGGTGTCTGATATCAATGTGCTTAGTCCTGCTATGCTGAATAGGATTTTTGGAAATGTTGATAGCACTCATGTTGTTGCAAAACAAGGTCATGACATCCTGGGCAACATCATTATCACACCCCTCTCGAGCTTACCTCTTTCACCCAGAAGAAGGCTTGTAGACAGTAAATACCACTCTTTTGTGATATTTATTATTTGTCTTGACCTGTTTTTTTGAACTTGATATCCACTAGCTTTTTATAATTCGACAATACTTTTATGAATAACTTATTTTATTACAAATAACTTAATATTTATACATATCCTAGATACAACTTAAACAACTTAAACTCCTAAATTACAGAGACTCATAAACAACAACTTAACCTCTGAAATGTGGCATGCCTTGACCTTAAGCGGCACCCTGAAACTCTTTTCCTTCACTACTCGGGGGAGGCATTTAGAAAACATAAGTTGGGAACCTAGTGAGTGGTACTTTTATAAGAACATAGGTTTTTATTTTGAAAACATTTTTATAAATCGTTTAAATATAAATCAAAATCGGAATATTGAAATATTCAATTAAAGTCCAAACACGGGCATCAACTAATAGAACATATTAAGCAATGGTATGACATGATCATAAATAAATCTCGAACAAGGTCCATGTAAACTACAAGGCCCTAAATTCATTATCACCTGATCATGTGCCATGTCAACATAGAATCTCGTCATAGGCTCAAAACTGAGCCTGCAATCCCTCTGACCATCTTATACGAGAATTCCTTCTACTGGCTCAGCTACTAGATCCAGAGATCTTTTGACTATCCAGTGGGAAATTCCGCCACAGGCTCATAATCTAGACTCACAAATCTTTTTTACCATCTTGTGCGGTCCCCCAGGGTACAACAATCCTTCAGTGTTTTGAAATGCAATCCTTTAAACCACCTTCAAGTATGATTTCTCCAAACCAAACCCAAAGTTTAAACATTTCCTTTTTCAATAGAAAACATGTTGAAATAGTTTATTCATTCTGGTAGAAAACATCCTTTTGAATAAACCATAGATAAAATACATTTATCTAAATCCAGGGTTTTCAGGTAGAATAAAACGTATAAAACAGATAATGCCAAACATATCAAATCATACATATATATAATACCATATATGTATAGAACATTTGAAAATAAACCACTTACAATTCACTGACAAGGATTCCTCTTTCTCCAAGCCTTCCTAGCTTCCTAGTTTTCTCTTAGATCCCCGATTTCTCTCAAGCTCCAACTCGTCCTAAATTTATCCAAGTTTGGCATAGAATTCCAACATTAGGGTTAAAAGTACCCTTAGAATACCTTCTTGGCTCTAAATTTAGCTTACTAACTTTAATGGATGCAAAACTAGACTTCTGGTAACCAACAGAAAAAGTGGGCTATGAGGGGCTGATCGTTTGTCCCATCGTCTGAGAGCTTTGCCAAAAGAGATATAAATTCTGCTAGATTTTCATTAGACTCTTGACTTTGCTTAACGATCCATCATCATTCATTGAAGATTACAAGTCATCATTCATTGAAGATTGCAAGGAAATTTCTTTTTGTTAGGGACAATGGAACTCCAAATATCTCCACAATGGTATGATAATGCCCTTATTTAAGCAGTATGTGACTTTGATTGCATTCCCACCCAACAATCCTCCCCTCGAACAAAGGATCATCAAGTGTTCCTTCCGTGCTAACTCAACCACGAAGTAATCATCCATTCAAATTACATTTGAGCACTCTTCTTGTCTGAAGGCTCAAGCACGAATGGATACTCTGAACATGACTACATCTTGTTCGACCACTGAGGATTTTTACTAATGGGGTATGAATCTTATACCAATTTTTTAGGGACGACAGAACTTCAGATATCTCCACAATGGTATGATATTGTCCACTTTGGGTATAAACCCTCGTGGTTTTGCTTTTGGAACTACCCTAAAAGGCCTCATACCATTGGAGATAGTTGTCCTCCCTTATAAATCCATGATCATCCCTTTATTTAACTAATGTGGGACTTTGATCGCATTCAACACTTTTACCTTTTTTTTTTTCTTGTTTTGTCATCAAAGGTCATTTCAAACACATGTAGAGAATTAAATAGTTCATCAATTTTCATGGTGCTGATATTTTGTACTTCTTCTATAGCAGTAACCTTCATGTTGAATATTTTAGTAAAGATCGTAACACTTTACGAACCAGTTTCTCCTCTGAATTTTTTTTCTTGAAGATCAAAAGATTCATTAACGATATCAAGTAGGTGCACATTAAATTCCAAAACACTTTTACTATCATGTATTTTAAGAGATTTAAATTGGGTTGTCAAGAGCTGCAATCTTGACATTTTCACTTTTGATGTTCCTTCATGGGCCACAACGAGAATCTTCCACGCTTCTTTAGTAGTAACACACGTGTTGATTAACCTGAAAATGTTTTGATCGATACCAATTTTAGATGGCGTTTAAGGCTCGTGAGTTTCCAAGTGAGGCTTGATTTTCTTATTTAGTCCAATCCTTTTCAAGATTTTAATTAACAACCCCATCTCTGTCAATAATTGTAGGATTTGACCAACCAGTAAGAACCCCTTCCAAGACTTACTGTCAAAAGATTTATGGAAGGCAATCATTCGGGCCTTTCAATAGGAGTAGTTTGTCCCATCCAAAATTGGTGGGCATGTAATAGATCTATCTTCCCTGATCGAATCCATTGAGGACTTAATGAGTAAGAAGTCAATCTGCTCTGATACCAATTGGAAAAAAGTGAATCACAATAATACCACAAGCTAGTAAAAAAGCTACTGACAACATTAAAGACAAATAGATAGAAGTAAGAGTAAGAGAGATGCACACAGAGATTTGTTAATCCAGTTCGGTGAAATTACATCTATGTCTGGGAGGCCTTTTGCCTAGGTGAGAATTTGTCCATTGGAATGTAACTTAGTTTTTACAACATACAGTTCAACTAAGATTACATAAAGTCAGTTTACTTATAACTGATATCAGTGAGCAAGTTAGGCTCTCTCTATTACTGATACTGCTTATGATGAGTCTGCGGGTTTAGACTCCCTTTAAAACTGATGCCATAGCAACGATATCACCCCCTTTTCGCCTGCTAGTTGGAGGAATGCTCAATCAACATTCTACCACAACAAAACTACTTGGTCAACCCAAGCTTTAAAGAACCGTAATGCCTCTTACTCTGATAAAGCAGCAGCACCGAATACATGATATCCTTCCGAATTACAATCAATCAGTCCACACTAACAAGAATACAACTTGCCCTAGAACCACACTAAAAGCACAAATATAAGCAAATCTCATAAGGCAAAAAAGCCACCACCGACAACAAACCAAACAAGGAAAAGACCACCCCAACAAATCTTCCACCAATAAGGAAAGAATACCTACACCAAATCAGAGACAAAATATCCAACAAAATAAAAGAAAATATTATCAGTCAGTCGACACGTAACAATTATCATATTTTTATGTGTTACTAAATTGACAATTAAAGAATACAAAGGAACATAAAAAGAAATAGAGAAGATTGACACATTGATTTATGTGGTTCATTAACAATGTGTTAGTTACATTCACGGGGTAGAGAGAGAACAATATTATTAGAAAAAATGTTATAGAAAATATAGTATCGGCCAAATACTGCCTATAGGGTTAGAGAGTTTATATAGTGCACTTCTCTAAAGCCTAAATGGAAAGGAAAAGATTTAAATAATTAAATGTATAAAATACCAATTCTAATTAGGTGTAGGATTCAAGGTATTCCAATAAATCTCCATCTTGACTTGAAATCTCCTAAACTAATTCTGATTAGGATTCAAGGCATTCTAACAAATCTCCACCTTGACTTGAAATCACCTAAACCAATTCGGATTAGAATTCAAGGCATTCCAAAAAATCTCCACCTTGACTTGAAATCTCCTAAACCAATTCAAATTAGAATTCAAGCCATTCCAACAAATCTCCACCTTGACTTGAAATCTCCTAAACCAATTTAGATTAGAATTCAAGGCATTCCAACAAATCTCCACCTTGACTTGAATTCTCTCACAAATAACAGATGTATCAGATGCAACATAAAACACATGGCCAGATGTACTCAGACTTCTCTCTCATGCCCTAAAACAGTATATTTGGACCGGAAACAGAAAATCCATATATGTACCAAATGCAACATAAATATATTGCCAAACATACTCAGGCTTCTCCCTTAAATTCAAGGTGGTAGAATGAAGAACAACTTGAGTTTGCAAAGAAAAACTTCTTAATCAAATTAACAAATCTGGACTGGAAACAAAAAACCATAGATGTACCAACTGCAACATAAGTATGTTGCCAAACGTACTCAGACTTCTCCCTTAAATTCAAGATGGTAGAATGACGAACAACTTAAGTTTGCGAAGAAAAAACTTTCAAATCAAATCAGTAGATCTGGATTGGAAATAGAAAACCACAAATGTATCAGATGCAATATAGATGTACTCAGACTTCTCTCTCATGCCTCAAAACAACAGATTCGGACCAGAAACAGAAAATCCATAGATGTATCAAATGCAACTTAAATATATTGCCAAACATACTTAGACTTCTCCCTCAAACTCAAGGTGACAGAATGACGAACAAATTGAGTTTGCGAAGAAAAAACTTCCAAATCAAATCAATAGATCTGAACTTGACACAAAAAACCCACCGATGTACCAAATGCAACATAAATATATTGCCAAACGTACTCAAACTTCTCCCTCAAACTCAAGATGGTAGAATGACAAACAACTTGAGTTTGAAGAAAAAACCTCTGAATCAAATCGGCAGATCTGGACTGAAAACTGAAAACCACAAATGTACCAAGTGCAACATAAATATATTGCCAAATGTACTCAGACTTCTTCCTCAAACTCAAGGTGGTAGAATGATGAACAACTTGAGTTTGCGACGAAAAAAAATTCAAATCAAATTAGTAGATTTGGATTGGAAATAGAAAAACCACATATGCACCAAATGTAACATAAATACATTATCAAAAGTACTCAGATTTCTCCCTCAAATTCAAGGTGGTATAATGACAAACAACTTGAGTTTGCAAAGAAAAAGAAATCCGAATCAAACAGCAAAATTAGACCAAAAACAGAAAACCCAAAGATTTACTAGATGTAACATAACTACATTGCTAAACATACTTAGACTTCTGCCTCAAATTTAAGGTGGTAGAATGATGAACAACTTAAGTTTGTGAAGGAAAAAACTTCCGAATCAAATCAATAGATCTGAGCTTGAAACAGAAATCCACAAAGGCGGATCAGGCTTAAACAAACCAAAATTCAGCACGATCTTACGGTTGAAACTCTGGCAATTGATAACTTTGTGGAAGTTGTTCCTGAAAAATCAAACTATACTGCAATTTTACAGATTCTGTTCAGTAGCGATTATGGACAAACCCAATGTTCAACATGACGATCCAACCATTCAAAATGAGACACAACGTGTCCTCAATAGGCATGTCAAATTTCAATACGATCCAACGGTTGAAACTTGGGCAGTCAACAACTTTGTGAAAGCTATCTTTAAAAAAATTAAACATCACTGCAGGTTTACAGATTCTGTTCAACAGTGATAACAGAGAACACCAAAGCTCAAAATGACGATCCAATCATCCACAACGAGACACTAATTGTCCTCAATAGGCTAACTAAAATTTAGCATGATCCAATGGTTGAAAATTAAAAAATGGACAACCTTGTGAAAGTCGTTCTTGAAAAATCGAACTACATTGTAGTTTTATAGATTCTGTTCAGCAGTGACTATGAACAAAGTCAGAGTTCAAAACGACGATCTGACCGTTCACAATGAAGCTCTATGGTTCTCAATAGGCTGACCAAATTTCAGCTGATCCAACGGTTGAAAATTTGAAGATCGACAACTTTGTGAAAGTTGTTTTTGAAAAATCGAAGTATACTACAGTTTTACAGATTCTGTTCAGCAATGACTACGGACAAGGTCAGAATGCAAAATGACGATCCAATTGTTCAAAACAAGACCCTAGATGTCCCCAACAGTCTGACAAAGGTTCATCATGATCCAACGGTGGAAGCTTTGAAAAGCAATAACTTTATAGAAGATGTCTCTAAAAAATCGAGTTGCACTGTTCTCCCGTTGAATTTGTCATTTTTATGTTCACGCCATACAGAACAAATGCAGAATTTCGAAAAATCCTAACAAGGCTCTTATACCAGTTTGTTACGAAATCGACAATTAAAGAATACGAAAGAACATAAAAATAAATAGAGAAGATCAGCACACTGATTTACGTGGTTCACTAACAATGTGTTAGCTACGTCAACGGAACAAAGGGAGAACGATATTATTAGAGAAAATTTTATTGAAATACAAAATCTGCTAAATAATGTCTATAGGGTTAGAGAGTTTACATAATGCATTCCTCTATCCTCTAAACCTTAAGTGGAGAAGTAAAAGATTTAAATAATTAAATATACCAAATACCAATTCTAATTAGCTGTAGGATTCAAGACATTCCAACAAATCTCCATCTTGACTTGAAATCTCCTAAACCAATTCGGATTAACATTCAAGGTATTCCAACAATATGTATAAGAAAAATGTATATAATAAATATCGAAAGTATTATGAATATTATAATAATAAATAGATGTTCATGCTTAATGTCCCAAAATCCATATGTCATCTTTCATGTTGTCTATGTGCCTTGTAATTATTCATGCTTGGTGTCCATACAAGTCCACATCCTACTTGCCACTTTACTTATAAATAGTGGCATTTGGTGGATCTTAAAAATACACATATATTTGTGAGAATTTCTCTTCAAATTCCATTAAATTTTTCATTATCCAATTTTATGTTTTTAGTTATTTTATGGTTTTATGGTTTTATTTTAAATTATATTTTATTATTATTATATTATATTTTCTCCATATCCGTGTTCCGGTTGTGCTCCTCAATTTCACAACACGTTATCAGCACGAGCTACTGTTGTTTCCTCCCCCTAAAGGTAGGTCTTAAAGGTATGTCAGTTTTTTCCTCTTCGTTATAATTAATAAATTTAATGTTATTTTGCATATTCGATATCTATTAAATTTCTAACATAAGGACAATATTTTATGATAGTGTTGTCGTGACAAATCTCACAAAATTAAAATTTTTCGCCTTTGATATTAATGACAATAATTATTTGTCATGGGTACTTGATGTCGAAATCCACTTGGATTCTATGAATCTTGGGAGACTATTAAAGAAGGAAATACGACATCCAGTCAGAATAATGCAAAAGTTATGATTTTTACGAGGGATTGAAAATGGAGTATCTTACAATAAAAGATCTCCGTATCTTGTGAAAAAATTTAAAAGAGATGTATGATCATAAAAAAACAATTATTCTTCCTAAAGCTCGTTATGAGTGGATGCACTTGAGGCTACAAGATTTCAAATCAGTAAGTGATTATAACTCCGCATTACTTAAAATCAATTCAAAATTGTTGTTATGCAGAGAGAAAATTACTAATGTCAATATGTTAGAAAAGACATTTTCTAAGTGAAAATAAATTATCAAATGAATCATAGAACTAAGCACAAATAGGATCTAAAAGTGATTATTATTATTATTATGCATAAATGGGATCTAAAAGTGATTATTATTAGTAGTAGTAGTTTAATATAAAGTTGGAATTTGAACTTCTTAAAGGCTTGAATTGGTAACTAAAAGATGTTGGCTTTGTTTATTATTATTATTATTATTATTATTATTATTATTATTATTATTATTATTGAAGTGACAGAGAAGTTGATAAACTAAAAAAGTGTCAACTTTCCATTTTGTCATGTGTTAGAAAAAGTTCATAACTTGCTTTGTTATTGTGATAGAAAAAGATAATGTAAACTAAAAAAGGTTGTTGCTTTTTTTTTTTTTTTTTTTTTGAGCAATGATAAAGTTATTTAATCTTAATTTTGGTAAAGTAAAATAAATACAAAAATTTAATCTGGTTCCTAGTTTATTAATTTGTATGTTACTTTAATATAAAATACATAATGTATCTATTCACATAACTCATCTATTTATATGGAAGGCCCGTGGATTCTAACTTGCTTGAAAAAAAAAAAAATTGGCGCTCTCTTGGTGGTACTTATTATCTTAAGGGATTGTCCAATTATATTCTGACACATAACAAATAATTTGTTAAGATATTTTACTTAATATTTTTTTCTTTATACATAAGAAAGGGGGATGCATATGATTAGGTAGAGTCGAACTGCCCAACTTGCTTGAAGTCGAGTGGTCTACTCAATATGTGAACCTCCCAAAGTTTCTAATTATTATAACTTAGAAAACTATTTGAAACCTTCATTAGATATCATATTAATATTTTGTAACCATCATCTTCCCTCAATTATAACCCAAATTAAAATAGTCTTACCAACACAAATTATCATAACTCATATTAAATTAAATCCTAAATGGAGAAGAAAAATATTTAAATAATTAAATATATCAAATACCAATTCTAATTAGACGTAGGCAAGGCATTCCAACAAATCTCCATCTTGACTTGAAATCTCCTAAACCAATTCGGATTAAAATTCAGGGCATTCCAACAATATGTATAAGAAAAATGTATACAATAAATATCGAAAGTATTATGAATATAATAAATAGATGTCCATTGCTTAGTGTCCCCAAAACCATGTGTCACTCTTCATGTTGTCCATGTGCCTTATAATTATTCATGCTTGGTGTCCATGTAAGTCTACATCTTACTTGCCACTTTGCCTATAAATAGTGGCATTTGGTGGATCTTAAAAATACACATACATTTGTAAGAATCTCTCTTCAAATTCCATTAAATTTTTCATTATCCAATTTTATGTTTTTATTTTTTTATTTTAAATTATATATTATTATTATTATATTATATTTTCTCCATATGTGTTCTCATTGTGCTCCTCAATTTCACAACATGTATTGTTTTTCCCGCTAAAGGTAGGTCTTAAAGGTATGTCGTTTTTTCCCTCTTCGTTATAATTAATAAATTTAATGTTATTTTGTATATTCTATTAAATTTCTAACATAAGTACAATATTTTATGATAGTGTTGTCATGAAAAATCTCACAAAATTGGAATTTATCATCTTTGATATTAACGACAATAATTATTTATCATGGGTACTTGATGTCGAAATCCACCTAATTCTATGAATCTTGGGGAGACTATTAAAGAAGAAAATACGACATCCAGTCAGGACAAAGCAAAAACTATGATTTTCCTTCACCTCATCTCTACGAGGGATTGAAAATGGAGTATCTTACAATAAAAGATCCCCTATCTCGTGGAAAAATTTAAAAGAGAGATATGGTCGTAAAAAAACAGTTATTCTTCCTAAAACTCATTATGAGTGGATGTACTCGGGGCTACAAAATTTCAAATCAGTAAGTGATTATAACTCTGCATTACTTAAAATCAGTTCAAAATTGTTGTTATGCGGAGAGAAAATTATTGATGTCGATATGTTAGAGAAGACATTTTCTACATTTTATGTCTCGAATATACTCCTACAACAGCAATATCGAGAGAAAGGTTTTAAACAGTATTCTGAATTAATTTCATGTCTTCTCGTGGTCGAACAAAATAACGAGTTATTGATGAAAAATCATGAATCTTGCCCAACCGGAACGACATCATTCCTTGAAGTGAATGTTGTGAATTTTAGTAATAATCGTAGTCGCGGTCGAGGTCGTGACCGTGGCAGAGAAAGAAATAATTATTATTTTTGTATGGTCGTTTTAATCATTCAAATTTCAAAAGAACCACACAAAATGATGATCACAAAGGAAAAGCTCCACAAGATAAGAGTTCAAAAAGTGTTGAAAATAAATGCTTCAGATGCGGAATGACTGGACATTGGTCACGTACCCGTCGTACGTCAAAACACTTAGTCGACATCCCTGAAAGAAAAAGAGAAAAATGTGGAAGCAAATTTTGCATACCAGGATAATGATATATTTGACCCATCCCATATGACAAATTTGGATGTGGCGGACTTCTTTGAATCTTCTAAAAGAAAAATTGGCGCAGTTGATGAAACATCAAGTGTTTCTTTTGATTTTGAGAATATCTAGACTCAATGTTATTGTTTTCTTTTACCTATCTTCATGTTTTTTCAGTATTTTTTGTATAATTTAAGTGTTGTTTTTCTTATTTAATTATTTTCTTTTAATGAAGCAACATGAATCATTTTCATATGTTGGGTGATTAAAAAATGAGTAAAGAAGATTTATGTCTGGCAGACAGTGCAACTACACATATAATACTTACAAATAAAAAATACTCTTCCAAATTGACAATGTTGAAAGCATAAGTAAATACAGTATCAGGTTCTGCAAATTTGATCGAAGATTTTGGAAAAGCAAATATTATTTTGCCTAGAGGAACAAAATTTATAATTGACAATGCATTGTTGTCTAGCCAATCAAAGAGAAATCTTCTAAGTTTTAAAGATATACGTTGCAATGGTTATCATATTGAGATTGATAGTAAGAAGAATGTGGAATATTTATATATTATATCCACCGTCTCAAATGAAAAACTTATATTGGAAGAGTTGTCTGCTTTATCTTCTGGATTGTATTATACTCATATACGAGTAGTTGAAACATATGCAAGAATGAACCTATAGTTCATGAATTCAGACATATTTACAATTTGGCATGACCGATTGGGTCATCTAGGATCTATAATGATGAGGAGAATTATTGAGAATTCAAATTGACATCCATTGAAGAACCAGAAGATTTTTCAATCTAATGAATTATCATGTGATGCTTGCTCTCAAGGAAAATTGATAATTAGATCATCACCAGCTAAAGTGGGGACCGAATCACCTGCATTTTTAGAACGAATTCATGGTAATATATGTGGACTCATTAACCCACCAAGTGGACCATTTAGATATTCTATGATATTAATAGACGCATCCAATAGATGGTTACACATGTGCTTATTATCAAGTTGAAATCTTGCATTTGCAAGATTACTTGCTCAAATAATTAAGTTAAGAGCACAATTTTCTAATTATACAATTAAGACCATTCGTCTTGATAATGCTTGCAATTCACGAGGCTAGTTGTGAATGTGTATGGCTAAGGTCAATGAGTCAGTACATTCGTGAAACATGTGACTTGTCTTCTAAATAAAAATCTTCTAATAATATTATATGAAGATAACACAGCTTGCATAACCCAAATCAAAGGATGATATATTAAAGGAGATAGAACAAAATATATTTTACTGAAGTTTTTCTACACTCATGATCTTGAAGAAAATGACAACATCGTTGTACAAAAAATTTGTTCAAAGAATTACCTGACAGACTTATTTACAAAGGCATTACAACCGCAACTTCTGAAAAATTGGTGCACAATATTGGAATGTGGCTATTTAGAGATCTTAACTGATGTTTTCATAAGAGGAGTAAATATATTGTATTATTTTAGGAGTATGTATTGTATGAAATATCTATTCTTTTTCTTTCACTAGGGTTTTTTTCCCATTAGGTTTTTCCTATTAAGGTTTTGACGAGGTATATTTCATATATATATATATATATGAGCATCTAAGGGGGAGTATTATGAATATTATAATAATAAATAGATGCTCATTGTTTAGTGTCCCCAAAAACCACATGTTACCCTTCATGTTGTTCACTTGTTTTGTAATTATTCATGCTTTGTGTCTATATAAGTCCACATCCTACTTGTCACTTTGCTTATAAATAGTGGCATTTGGTAGATCTTAAAAATATACCTACAATGGTGAGAATTCCACTTCAAATTCTACTAAAATTTTCATTATCCAATTTTATGTTTTTAGTTATTTTATGATTTTTTAATTTTTAATTATATTTTATTATTATTATATTATATTTTCTCCATATCTATGTTCCGTGTAATCGACATGTTGCTAGCTTCAACTCGGTGGAATAAGAATCATTGATTCCCGGTGTGTTTCCACAAACAATCTCATTCAATATAGTTGTCATCACAATTCACGAAGACTTAAATGATATTTAAAATTTTTTAGAACTAGGAGGACCGAGATGATATTTTAAATTTTTTAGAAAACCGATAAAAAATTTTTTGCTCCCATACCAAAAGATACTCGACCCATACCAAAAGACACTCAACAACCTTGAGGAGAAGGCATTTCTGTGTACACAATTTGAGTACGATTTAATTGATAAGACATTAATTACAATTTGAGTACAATTTAATTAATAAGATATTAATTATTTTCTTAAAATCTATTTTAAAGATTGATTTTTATCTCCACAATTGTTAATTAAGAGAACAGTTTCAACGTTTAGGGTTTAGTCATGATTGTTCGCATGAGATTTTCAAAGTGTGTTTACGTTGAATCATGGGAATGTTGTTCAATCACTCATGTTCGATCCTCTGTTTTCTCCGTTTAACGTATATGCTTGATTTGTGAAAGTGGAGTGGGTGAATATTTTTGAAGTAGAAGTCTTGTAAGCGTACATGTATCTTCAAAAGATTTCTTCAAATATAAAGTGTTTTGATAGTTGTGAGAGTTCTCTCCTAAATTGTGGAGTCTAAAATTTATGAAATCTTCAAATGAGGGAGAACTCCTCTATTTATAGAGTGGCTTCGTGTGTTTGGGCCTGTTGATCCATGAACTTGACATTTGTTAAACTAATTGAATTTTGGGAATGATTAGCCTTTGGATCTAATTAAGTTTATTTTTGGACTCATTTGAACATGAACCCAAATATTAACGCTAGATTGAACTAAATTAGTTAATTTCATCTAACAATCAAGACAAAGACATAGTTCTTTATTAGGACTGTCAATTTTTGTCTTCGATTTTAATTTGGGATAAATGTCGATTTTCAATTTGTCCCAAATTTGATAATTTATAATTTTGTCATTAATTTTAGAAATAATGTGATGATTTTGTTATTGGTCTAAAATTTCCCATTCAAAAAATACAAATGACAAAATAGTCCTTCCAACGAAAAAGACAATACAAACTTCTCCAATTTATTGCTATTGACATTTATTACAATTTTTTGTTCTCTTTTGATATCATGATTATTAGCTTTGTTCCACCTTATCTCCTGTTAGCATTTCCTCTAATATAAATAATAATATATCTTCTTTGTTTTCAATATGTTGGGTGAAATTTTATTTTTCAAAATAAAAGAGAGCTAACCTTTGGTTGAAGAATCCTACATTAGAGAATTTTAAAAAGAAAGTCTCTTTTTTGTACTCCAACCTTGGACTATGAATTTGAGTCCTAAGGGGTATCCATATTTTGGAGGAAGTGAAGAGATAGACCAATGTGGGTTCGGAGAACGTCCAACATGCGTGTCATCGTCTGAGCGAGTGGCCTGACCTGCTTGCACACTTGGGCAAAACGTTAAAAAGAGCGAGCTCCGCGACTCAGCCTATAACGAGCTTTTATTTTGTAGGTTTCCTTCTTTGCAATCCAATTTGTTCGTCGTCTGAGAGTCTTACCGTTCAACACAATATGAAGTAAAATAAAAGTAAAATAAAATGATTAGTATAACTATTAGAAAGATGGGTGATCGAAACTATAACTTTAAGGGATAAAGTGCAAGCTAATTACTCGTGAACTAAGTTCACTTTTAACATCCTTTTCACAATAATTAAGAATTTCATATCATGACCATTTAATTGAAATTAAAATTTATTCAGAAAAATCAAGCTCACATAGTAACACTTTCCTTCTATTACGTAACCTTATAATATCGAAGATATTTTTTAAATACTTTTGTTGGCTTTTGTAACAATTTTATCTCTATAAAATGTAACATCTGAGGACATATTTCGATAGGGGAGCAGCTGTTTAGTTGAAGAACCTCCAATCTAATGAGTTAATAAGTGATTAAACTAATGTTAATAATTCGTAGAGTTTAAATGTGATTTTAAGACGTTTAACAACTCCTATCCCAAACACCCCTAAGTCTTCGACATTAAAAAAAAAAAAAATTGCTATAATTAATAACATAAATAGGTGGATTATTACATCTTTAGGATATTTTTGTTCATATTAATTTTTTTTTTTTCTAATTTTTTGGTAGCTTTCATAGAACACTTTATCTCAAACAAAAATAATATTGTTTCTCATTTTTGGTTTTTCAAGAAAGAATTGTTACATCTTTTTTATGGAGATCGACCAGAGTGGATTGATCATATTTTTCCGAATATCAAAAAATCTATTTACAAAAGAATTGTAGCTTCTTAAATAGGACTTAAAATTAAAATCACCTTGGAGTTAAAGATTTATTTAAAATCACATTTTTTTTTAAAAAAAAAGTCAAGGAGATTTAATTAACTTAATTTCTAGGGCTAATTTGACAATGAAAATTTTCAAATTACAACTCAAAAGAAACTAATATAAACTAATAGATCAAAAATATTTCAAGACATATTTTAACTCTAAAATAACATAATTCTGAAACGTTGTATGGTATTACATCGAATATTTTATGTATTTTATTTTATTTTTTAATTTATATTATTTCAATTTCAATTTTCCTTTAATTTCCAAGATTTGAGAAAATTTATTTGGAAAAGGAATTTGGAACTAAATCTTCTAACCCATTTTACTTACGGGCTAAACTAAAATTTAAAGATGTCAAATAATTTAAAATTTGCAACAAAAGATATTCGAATTTTCTTAACATTATATCGGATGTTTCAGGGAATTAGGTTTTTTTTCTTTTTTTTTTTTTTAGTTGTTCATTTATTTTGAAGGGCAATTGTTTTAAATGACAAATCTGATAAAAATATTTTTAAATATAAAAATTTCACTATACATCAGTGATAGACTGTGATATTTTACTATATTTATAAATAATATAGCTAATTTTCTTATATTTAAAAATAATCTCATTTTTAATTTAAAAATACTTATAAATACAAATAAAATATTGCTAATTAAAGAGTTTCACTAATATGTTCACACGCATGTGCGCACACACAAAAAATCTAGCATTTTTTTTTTTTTTTTTTTAAAAAAAAACTTTTTCCTCCTCCCTTTATTTTAGTCTGATTCTGAAAGGTGTGAAAAGTTCACACGAAAGACAACCAAAAATCATATCAATTTTTCTTTTCATTTTTTTGATGTAAAGAAAATATTTCAAATGAAAAAACTATTAGAAATATTTTTAAATATAATAATAAAAAAAATCTTTTCCAATAGATTGAGAAATTTTTTTGCTATTTTGTTATATTTATAAATAAGTTGTCATTTTACTTTATAAGGAAATCACCCTTATTTGAACTTATTTAATATCATGTAAATGAGCTGCACACACAAATATTTTGGACGAAGAAGAAAGAAGGGAAGTTTTGAGAAAGAAGAAGAGGATGCATGCATGAATTTTTGGTTTTTTTAAAAAAAAATTAAATTTTATTTTGTAAATAAAAAATAGGAGGATTTCCAAAAATAGAAAAATAAAGAAACTATTTACACAAAATAGCAAAATTTAATATTCTTTGATAGAGACTGATAAAAGTCTATCAGTGATAGAAACTGATAGAAGTCTATAAGTGATAGTAACCGATAGAAATCTATCCGTATCTATTAGTGTTTTTTTTTGCTATTTCTATAAATAGTTTGACATTTTTTCTATCCATAAAATTTTTTCTAAAAAGTACTTATAGAGGAGAATAATTTTTTTTTTATTTAATGGCAATTAATTAATGCTTTATTTTATTTATTTATTATTATTTTTTTTGGATAGTGGTTTCTCTCATTTATGTTTCTACAATAAAGATTCCTAGAAAAGGATTTAAACTTCAAAAGCATGGTAAATATTTAAAGTATTAAATATTACACAATCATTTTAAATATTATATGAAATATAGATTGATACATTCATTTAATTGTGAGATGATTAAAGAATGGAAGGAAAAAAACAATTTTTAAAAGATAAAGGATCTTACCGTATCAAAGTTGATAAAAAGTCATTGTATGAGATGTACTAAAAAGCAATGGAAGGAAAAAGAACTTCTAAAAAGATAAGTAATATTTGAAAAAGTAATATTTGAGCTAAACTAAAAAATAAAAAAAATAATAATAAAAAGAAAGGAAAAAAAAACTTTTAAGAGACAAGTATCCAAAATGTTTCTTCCTTGATTTTGTATGCTATTAATTAATTAAATATATAAATAAAATACGGTATAAGACAACGGTCTTAGGTCAAAATGAGCGATTTAACATCAAATATGTACCATAAAATTTGATTAGAGATTTGATTTCTCCGATCCACATATGGTTAAAAAAACCCAATTCTTGATATGAAAAACAATCTATCTCAATTAATTTTATGAAAACTATTCAAACTTAAAATGTTGAAAGTTTTTTTATGACAAAAAAAGTGTAGCTACACTTATGATATCATTCTAGAGATTAAGA
This sequence comes from Benincasa hispida, assembly GCF_027475165.1. Taxonomy (NCBI): domain Eukaryota; kingdom Viridiplantae; phylum Streptophyta; class Magnoliopsida; order Cucurbitales; family Cucurbitaceae; genus Benincasa; species Benincasa hispida. The sequence continues at coordinate 80,914,814 of NC_143488.1, forward strand.
AGTTATGTTTAAGAAAAAATCAAAGTTTTTATTTAGGAAAAATTACCTTTTTAATATCTAAGTTTTCAAAACAAACTTTTTTAATTCTTAAATTTTTAAAAATAGATTCATTTAGTCCTACGTTTTTTAAATGTACCTTTTTAGTTCTTGAATTTTTAAAAATAGAATTAAAACTCCTACAACATTTTTTATTATTTTAAACAAGAAAATTAAAATTTAAAAAATTACGAGTTCTCTCTACAATTAATTTTTAAACAGATTTAAGTAATTAAAAATTTCATATGATTATAAAGAATGAAAATAAAAAATAGTTCATAGACTTTTTAAACCTATTCTTAAAAGTACATTTTGAAAATTCAAGAACCAAATTCATCGATACTAAAATTGCATTCACACCATTTTCTCCGCACTCAAACGTTTTCAATGTGGAACAAACAATCTATCAATATTTTGTCAAAATCTTACAAAATCCACATTGTGATCATAAAATTTGAAGAATCCATATAGCTCATGTTCATTGTCTTCACTGATAATTATAATTCTCAACTTAGATAACTATAGGGAAAGCGAGGAAGAAACAGATGTAGAAATAGAAACCACTTCCGCCCATTAAAGCGGTACGTGAGCTGGGTTCATACTCCACCATAAAAGCAGACTACTTAGAATGTCACATTCTCTAAACATTTTCAATGTTTCTAGCTTTGTTGAGGGTTGTCCAAGATAAGGCTCGAAGTCCAGAGGCGGTCCCAAGCGCATAGGATACCGAGAGGAGACATACGAGAACACACAACCCAAAAGGGAAAAGTTAATTACTCTGAGGTTTGGGCTGACCAACCAAACTTGTAAATATATACCAATGAAAAAATAATCAAGTTGAGCTCGATCGGACACCCTACAACCTAGAGCATTAAAAACAACCCTGACATCGTAGAGGTTATAGGTAACTAGAGGCGAGTGTCAGAGGAATAGCTTATAAATAACTCCATTCGACGATCTCAAAAAGGAAGAGGAAGTAATCTCCAAATGAGAGCTATAATCTTACTTCTTGTGTACTTACCTGAACTATTAAATTCCCTATACTAACTTAGACATCGGAGTGTGATAGGCTCGACACCAAATCTACGCGAGAACTTCTTATGCAAGTCCGCTTGAAAATCCAAGATCAAACTAGAAAAAGCAAAACGAAAGTCAAGCCTATGAGGAACCCACAACAACATTAAATACGGATGAGATTCGAGCAAAACCAACCCAAGACAAGTGCAATAATAGTTTCCTTTTCTCCTTATTGTTCCAACAAGTTCAAATTAATCATTGAAAAACATAAAAGTTCTAGTAAAAAAAATCATTAAAAACATGCAAAATTTCAACATACGTCCAACTGGCAAAGATTAGGATGAAATGACTTGGAAAGGGGATAAAAAGGCCATCCCAAATAAACGATAATGTTAATGAATAAGAGAAATAAGGATATTGATCCCCATAAACGTACGTAATCCCAAAGAGAGTTGGGAATTCAAGAAAGGCCAGTTGTTGTTGTTGATATATATAATAAATAAGCAGCTACCATCTTTGGCCTTCCTTATACTCTAAAACGCAGCCAACTAATTAATAAAGCTTCAAATAATAATTTCCATGGCTGAGAAGAAAAACAACCGCCCCGATTACTATGACGGCCAAGATTCAGAGCTTTTCTTCGAGCCTCAATACAATGACGGTCAAGAAGATCAAGAAGATGATGTAGAGATGAACAATAAGGGAATGGAAGGTAGTAGTGTTAGTAGTTGCAGCAGTTTCAGCGACGGAGACGACTCCACCGTTGCCGTTGCCGCCGTTAATAGATGTCTCGATCGAGGTTGCAGCTCGGCCTCCGCTTCTCAACAATGGCCACAAAGTTTCAGGTGCGTTTATTTGATGTAAATCTATAATTTTGGAGGAATGAATTTTGATTTTGTTTGATAACTATATATAATTTTTGGATTGGAATGTCTAGGTTTTATGGACTGTAGTATGTTATATTATTATTTTTATTTTAAATATTACATTATTTGATAAACATAGAGAATTTGATAATTTGAAAAGTGCTTCACGTATCTTACAAAGAATTTGATATATCTCCACTTCTCTAACATGAGATCCTCAAGAACTTCTACCAACAAGATTTTTTTTTTGTCGGATACTTTCTTACAAAATTTTTAAAATTTATGTCAAGTTCTAAAAACCGTAAAAAAATAGTCTATAATTTATTTTTGGTATTCAGCTAAAAAAATCAAATCAAAGAAAAATGTGAAGACTATTGTAAATTAAATTTTAGAGAACAAGTATAATTTTCAAAAATAAAAAATTAAGAAACAGTTTAATAAAGATTATTTTTAGTTTTTTATTTTTAAAAATTATGCATATTTCTTCGCATGTTTCTTTGATTTTCATTTTTTTTTAATCTTCACAACATCTTTCAAACATAAACAAGTTTTCAAAATTTGTTCTAAATTTTGCAAACACTAAAAAAAATTATAAACTTAACTGTCATAAGCAAATTAAAAGTGAAAATAACATAACAAACAAATTTAGTATAGAAGTAATATTCATGAGCAAGTGAAAATAAATTATCAAATGAATTATAGAACTAAGCATAAATGGGATCTAAAAGGGATTATTTTTATTATTATTATTATCATTATGCATAAATGGGATCTAAAAGTGATTATTATTATTATTATTATTATTATTATTATTATTATTATTATTATTATTATCATTATGCATAAATGGGATCTAAAAGTTATTATTATTATTATTATTATTATTATTATTATTATTATTATTATTATTATTATTATTATTATTATGCATAAATGGGATCTTAAAGTGATTATTATTATTATTATTAGTTTAATATAAAGTTGAAATTTGAACTTCTTAAAGGCTTGAATTGGTATCTAAAAGAAATGTTAGCTTTGATTATTATTATTATTATTATTATTATTATTGAAGTGATAGAGAAGTTCATAAACTAAAGAAGTGTTAACTTTCCATTTTATCATGTGATAGAAAAAGTTCATAACTTGCTTTGTTATTGTGATAGAAAAAGATAATGTAAACTAAAAAAGTTGTTGCTTTTTTTTTTTTTTTTCCTTTTTTGAGCAATGATAAAGTTATTTAATCTTAATTTTGGTAAAGGAAAATAAATACAAAAATTAAATCTGGTTCCTAGTTTATTAATTTGTGTGTTACTTTAATATAAAATACATAATGTATCAATTCACATAACTCATCTATTCATATGGAAGACCTGTGGATTCTAACTTGCTTGAAAAAAATTTGATGTTCTCTTAGTGGTTCCTATCTTGATGCATCTCAAGAGATTGTCCAATAAAATTCTGACACGTAACAAATAATTTTTTTAAGATATTTTATTTAATATTTTTTCTTCGTGTATAAGAAAGGGGGATGCATATGATTAGGTAGAGTCAAGTTGTCCAACTTACTTGAAGTCGAGTGGTCTACTCAATATGTGAGCCTCCATTATAACGGTTAAAGTTTCTAATTATTATAACTTAGAAAACTATTTGAAAACCTTCGTTATATACAATATTAATATTTTGTAACCATCATCTTCCCTCATTTATAATCCAAATTAAAATAGTCTTACCAACACAAATTATCATAATTCATTAAATTAATCTGCACCTTATATGCATACTATTACACCCCAAACAACCACATTGTATTTAATATAATTCTGCATTTTAAAATTCAAAATTCAAGATCTAGATATATTGGAAACAAAAAATTACTGTTTTCAGAAATTGTATCAAAAACACATTTTAATTTGCTGAACAACCTCAAAACATATAATAGAATTTGAATTATCAACCAAAAATGTCCTAAACTTTCTACAATTTCTTAACAGTTCTTTAAAATTATTTTAAATATGATGTCTAACAAAGAAATTATAAAGACTTGGGATTTGTTTGAATTGATTAGAGAAAAAATGTTTTTATTTAAATTCTTGTGATAAAAATTATTTAAAATACATTTTGAAAATATTTCAAAAACTATTTTGACTAGTTGTCAGACACTTCAATTTTTTCTAAATGTCTTATTTTCAAAATTAGACGTTAATCAAACATACCATAACAGTGTAGGTTTATAATATTTAACTATAAATCACTATCTATTAGTCAAATCAGTTTAACAATAATTTGCTAAGTGCATTTTTTAAATTTAAGGAAAAAAAGTGTATTTTTTTTTTATTTTCTAATATTTACAGGTAGCCACATAAATGGAAACTTTACTCTTAAACACAGTCCCAAGAGATTTTTATACACAATTAAAAATCAATTTGGAAAGTTTGGCAGTATCTTATTTTACCTATTTAATAAAAATTGTTTTTAAATATAGAAAAATGAATTAAAATATTTATGAAATATAATCAAATTTCATAATCTATTTCATACGAGTCTTCAATGTCTATCCGTATCTATCTAGATTCTGAAATTTTATTATATTTTATAAATATTTTCAGCGGTTTATCATTTGAAATAATTTCCATTTTTAAAAAATAAATGAATTATTTTTTAGAAGCACTTTATTATTTTATTTTATTAAAAAAAGGCACTTTTATTTCACTGATCTTTTTGCTGTCTTTAAATTAAATTATTGTACATGAACGTGCCTGAATTTAGATTGAAAAAAGGAAGAACTTTATTTCATCTTTTAGCTGTCTTCAAATTTATATGATAATGGTTTAGAATTAAGATCTTTCAAACTTTTAGTATTATTAAATTGAAAAATTATTTCAAATAGTAAATCGGTTAAAAATATTTATGAGATATTATAAAATTTTAGAACTATCAATGATAGACGTTGATAAACACTGATAGACTTCTATCATTGTCTATCAATGTCATTGATAGACTTCTATTTGTGTCTATCAGCTCTATTAAATTTTAGTTTTTTTATATATATATGGGGAGAGTATCGCTATATCCATCAGAATATCAGTTATATTTGAATTTATTTTTTCTCAAAAGGAAAGAGCTCATTTTATTCACCATATATTTAAAATGACAATCTTATTAGTTTTCAACTTTTAAAAAATGAATCGTTTATTTATTTATTTTTTTTTAAAAAAAGAAAGATACATAGAATTAGGCTACACTTAATCATTGTCTATTGTAGAAATATCTTTAACATCTAACCATATGTTGATATTTCGTGTAGAAACTTTGAATAGATGAACAATATCGTAACGATGGTTTATTTGTTAATTTCTCTGAGTTTAAGGAAAGTAGGATTTAAACTTTTGAACTCTTGGAAAGGTAAATATAATATGGTGACCAATTAAGTTATGCTCGTGTTGATATTGTTGATATTTAGAATGAGGGTTAAACTTATTCCAAATAATGATTGGTGTTTATGTAAAAATTGACAGAGAAGCAAGTGATTCATATGCGATAACGACTTCACCAACATTTGGGATTTTACGGATTCCAAATATCATAAAATCAAGCTTTCATAATGGAATTGAGAGTTTGTTCGAGTCCGATGTCAATGTCAATACCGATACCAATATCGATGCAAAGGCTCCATTATTAAACAATTATTATGGCCATGAGGAACATAATTTGGACTATAATAACTCTTCTTCCCAATCATTGTCTGCTCCTCATGGTTGCACCTTCACACAGACCATTTTTAATGGTAAGATATTAACTCTATTTTATTTTGGGTCCAATTCTTATACGTTTTTAAATTTTTGACTTCGTTGTCTCTCTTTTTTAAAAAATTAAATTTATAAACATTATTTTTATCTATAATTTTTTTCTCTAAATTTTAATTTTAAAATGTTTTCAAAATCCAAAAATCTGAAGAAAAAATTGAGTAATTTTAAAAAACATTTTTCTCCTTTTTACAATTTGGCTACGGATTTAAATGTTTAATTTAGGAAAGAATAATTTTAAAACTAAATAGATAATATTTTTATCTATAATCTCATGTCTTATCTTGACCTCATATATAATACAAGACCAAAAAATACATATGAAAGGAAAAGAATAAAAGAAAGAAAATGCACATGCATATGAATTCATTGTTACGTCTAGTTAGGGATTGAAAAATATATATTATTAGATAAACATGAGATTTCATCTTAAAATCAATTAGCAACGAAAAGAGTAACTATCTATGTTTTAAAGATTGTGAGGTCTCGTTATCATTCCAATATGAGATCCTCCATCATTCCATTATTAGGTCAGATCTTTTTTTCTAAACCATTTGACAATAAAATGAGCAACTCTCTTATGTTTTAAAGATTGCGAGTTCTCTCTGTCTTTTCGATGTGAGATCCGCAACAAAAATCCTAAAAACGTAGGTGTCTTCAATATTCCGAGACGACTAGTGCCCATATATAAAAAACAAATTAAAAGTAAAAGTAATGTGTGATGGTGACAGGAATGAACTTCATGGCTGGGATAGGGCTGTTGTCCACACCTTACACAGTAAAAGAAGGTGGATGGGGAAGCTTGGGAGTGCTGCTTGTTTTTGCCCTTGTTTGCTTTTTCACAGCTATGCTTATGAAATATTGCTTTGAAAAGAGAAGCCAATTCAAAATTAGAACCTTCCCAGATTTGGGTGAAGCTGCCTTTGGAACCTTTGGACGTCTCTTTGTATCGGTGAGTGTCACCTCTTTAAACTTTCGAGTTTGTATCTATTAATTAATCTCTAAATTTTTTTTAAAAATTATAAGTTTAATATATAGGTTCTTAAACTTTTATGCGTATATCTATTTAGCCCTTATAAACACTTTAAAAAGTGTATAATAGGTCTTTAAACGTAACATTCAATTTCATATGTTTAATATATACAAGGTCGTAGAAAATTTTTAATTTTGTGCCGAATAAAATATCTAATATGTTCTTGTCCTATTCGACATATTTTAAAATTTACGGCAAATATTAGACATTAAATTATAAGTTTGTGATTGTACTTAAATTTTATACATATAGAAAGTTTGGAAATGTATTAGGTAGGTACTTTTTTCAAATTCAGGAACATTTTAAGTCACTGATGATGTTCAATAATGTTTATTAATTGTTTGTTTTGTTTTAGTTATGCTAAGATTGTTTTTTGCTTTTGCTAATTAAACATGTTGTCCTTGCAGATCCTTTTATATTTGGAATTATATGTGAGTTTCTCTCTTTTCTGATTTTCTTATGCCTCACTTAGTCACCTTTCATTTTTAAGTGCGGGTGTGTGTGCGTGCGTGCGAATATAAAAATTAATGAGCACTTTTTTCTTTTAACTTTTGCGTATGTAAAAATAAAGATAGGTAAATTACAAAAACTACCAAATAAAAATTAACGGGCACTTTGTTCCCTAACTTTTATGTTAGTGTCTAATAAATCTTTGAACTACTAAAACAAGTATAGGATAATTGACATATAGTATGTGTTATCAATAAAGCGGTCTGTGGATTGAATCTCCCCATTCCTTATTGTACTAAAAAAGAAATAAATCTTTAACCTTTAAAAAAAGTATTTATTAATAAATCACTAAATTTTTTATTTTATATCTAAATAGTCATTGAACTTTAAATAATTGTCAATAGATATGAATGAACATTCAATTTTGTGCCTAATAAAACTTTAACATATTCAACATTTCAAAAAAAAAAAAAAGTTAACATCTATGCATCTATGCAAGGCATAAAATCGAATTTTGTGCCTAATACATCTATGAATTTTAGTAAAAGATCCATTAGACACAAAAGTGAACTCGTACTCTCGTAGACTTATTTGAACACGAAAACTAAAAATTTATAGACTCATTAAACATAATATAAAATTTAAGAACTATTAGACAAATTAAAAAAAGAAAAGTTTAACAACTTAGTAAACACTCCATTATTGTAATTTAATCTTGTTTAAAATAGATATTTGTTTTACAAAATAATCCTTTTTTAAAAACTGTACAGTGTTGCTGTGTTGAGTTCATAATCTTGGAAGAGGACAACCTTAGCAGTCTATTTCCAAATACATGGCTGAATTTTGGTGGCCTTCATTTGGACTCTATGCATCTCTTTGGAATTATTACTGTCCTTCTTCTTTTACCTACTGTTTGGCTCAGGGATCTCCGTTGGATCTCATATATCTCTGGTAATTTTTTTCTTCTTTTTACATTTTTTTACCTTTTAGGTAAATAATGACATGACGTGTCTATTAAACAAACAATCATTCGTTCTATTGAAAATACCTAAAAAAAAAAAAAAAAAAAAAAATCACTTTTTGGACCATGCATACTATTTTGTCTAGTTATTCATTTGTTTCCATCAGTTATTTGTCACAACATGTACATAACGTCAACAAGAGCGTAGTTCAACTGACATAGTATTTATCCTATCAATCTCGTGGTCATGTAACCTTATTTAATGACATGTTACATATTTACAGCGGGTGGGGTACTAGCAACAACAGCGGTAATCCTAACCATAGCTTATTTGGGAACAATTGGAGGAATAGGGTTTAATGAAGTTGAAGCTGGTGAAATAGTCAATTGGAAGGGCATTCCCTTTGCTATTGGAGCTTATGGTTTTTGCTTCTCTGGTCATACTCTCTTTCCAAATCTTTACCATTCTATGGCAGATAAAACCAAGTTTACTAAGGCTCTCTTAATATGGTACGTGTAATTTGAAATTGATTGATTTTAAAATAGTTAAAGTCATTTTTGTCATACAATTATGTTAGATTTCAAAACTGTGTTTTTTACACTTATATTTATTTACCTCTCTCCATCTTATTTAATACTTCAAAATCTCTATTTTTATTGAACAGCTTTGTATTTTGTGTTTTCATATATGGGGGAGTTGCTGTTATGGGGTTTCTGATGTTTGGCCAAAGTATATTGTCCCAGATAACTTTGAACATGCCACAACATGCTCTTGCCTCCAATGTTGCAAAGTGGACCACAGTAAGTTTCACATTTACCTTTTTTTTTTTCTCTTTCTAAGCAGTTAAGATAAAATTTAAGGGAGTGTCGTTACAAATATAGCAATCAAACTCAAAATATTATTTTACTCTAAGGTAAAACCCAAAATCTAAGGGAGTGTCGTTACAAATATACCTGGGTTTGTACTTAAAAGGAATTTCCTCTTAGGGTAAATTTTACTCTCTCTATTAAAAGAATACGTATTATTTCATTTCTTAACATTTTTTTTATTTTTTTTTTTTTTTTTTACTTTTGTTGACAGGTTATTGTTCCATTGACTAAATATCCTTTTGAAACATACATTATCATAAGCTTTTTAAAATCAATTTTTTTGATTGAAGATTATTTTGATTTTGGGTAATGATGGAATATTGAATTTTGATTCCTTAACATGTTCTCAAATATGCATTGTTGATGACTCCATTGGCAAAAAGTATAGAGGAAAGACTACCAGCCAGACTTTCAAATAGCTATTGGTGTTCCATTCTTATAAGAACTGCACTTGTTATCTCTTCCCTTTGTGTTGCTCTTCTTCTCCCCTTTTTTGGTATGTTTTTTGCTTATAACTTTTTTCTTCTCAACTATTGATCCTATGAAATTAATTTATTTAAGAAAAATATCAATTTATATCCTTAAATTTTGGGGTCGTATCAATTTAAGCTCTTAACTTTAGTAAGTGTAACACTCCTAAATTTTTATGAGCCAATATCGTGTGAAACTTCTTATTTGAGTCAATTATACTTCTAAATTTTCATGAGTCAATCAATTTAGACATTTCATTATGATTGTCTTTGAAAATATTTGTTTTCAAACGTGTGTTAGACTCCATCAAATGTCAGTTTTATAATATGAATGTAAAGGAGGTGTAAATTGATACACTAACAAAAAAATTCAGGATTTAACTTGATATAATCTCTAAAGTTTATGGGGTATAAATCGATAGGTTTCGTTTTATTTAAATTCTATTTTAGTATTGAACTGCTTTGGTTAAATTAAATGGTGGGTTAATATTCAAAATATTATTGAAATTAACATTTTAAAAGTTTTAACAATTAACATTGTAAAGGAATATGTAAGACTTTAATGGAATTGAATCACAATTTGAGTCCATATAATATTGTATTTATATATAACTTATGCAACTAAATGTTTCTAAAAAAACTCAATTGCTCTCTCTTGTGTGAAAATATTGCAGGTCTTGTGATGGCTTTAATTGGTTCCCTTCTTTGCATACTCATTGTAAGTGTGTATTCAATTCATTTGTTTAGGTTGTTTGGTAATAATTTCGTTTTTTATTTTTTATTTTTAAAAATAAAAATTATTTTCTCTCATTTCTTTAGTACAAAAGTTGAATTCTTAACCAAATTTCAAAAACAAAAACAAATTTTTAAAAGCTACTTTTTACTTTTTACTTTTTTTCTTTAGTTTTGGAATTTTGGCTTGGTTTTTTAAACCATTGGTCAAAAGTAGATATAAAACAAAGAATTTTGGAGATGAAAACATGTCTATAAATTTAACTTTAAAAAAATAAACAAAACATCAAATAGTTATCAAATGGGATCTTAATTTTTTTAAAAAAAAATCAAAATTTAAAATTAGGGATGAAAATAGGATTCTAAACCTATTTTGTTTGCATAAACGTGTAATTTTTTTCCTTTATTATTTGAAAATAAATATAGTATAAACAAAGGAAGAAAGTACTTTTAATCATCAAAATAACTTCTACCATATGCTAAAAAAAATATCACATTTGGTTCAGGCAATAATAATACCAGCATCCTGCTTTTTGAAAATCATGGGGAAGGAAGCTTCCAAAATACAGGTAATATATTCTAACCTTCTTTTTCTCCGGTCATTATTAATAGAAAGGAAAATTATTTTACGATTGAAAATATTTACAAGATAGAAAAATTTAGAATTATTAATGATAGACGTTGATAGATACTGATAGACTTCTATCAGTATCTATCAATGTTATTGATAGACACCGATAAAAATCTATCAGTGTCTATCATTGATAGTTCTAAAATTTTGTTATATTTTATAAATAATTTTATTCATTTTTTTTATATTTAAAAACAATCCTAGTAGAAATCGTAAAAATTAGAGATCCGCTTTTAAAGGTCCATATGAATCTCTATTAGCCTAGTCACAACTATGAAAATATAGATACTAGGTTTTTTCCTTTTTGTGTTTTTTTTTTTTTTTTTAAATAAGCTTGGGTCAATCCATAATTCTTTTTTATCTACTTTCCACAAATATTTTTAAATTCACTCCAATTTTAAAAACTAAAAAAGAAAATAATTTTTAAATTCTTTTTGTAATTTTCTAGAATTCTTGAAGAGTAATGAGAATTATATTAAATAAATTGTGATTGAAAAAAAAAAATAGAAAGGTAATGACATTAGAGTCATTGAAATGGATGACACTTTAAGGATAACAATTAAGTGTATAGCAACATTTTTTTAAAAAAAAAAATTACAAATATAGCAATAAGTGATAGACTCTATGGCTGATAAACTCATACCAGGAATATGATCTATCGCTGATAGCTAGATTCCTACTAGGGATATGGTTTATTATTGGTAGATTTCGAGAGTTTGATCTAAACTCTGCTATATCTGCAATTTTTTTTTTTTTTTTTTTTTATACCATGTTATATCTATTAATATTTTGAGCTTGATTGTTATATTTATAACCGCTCCAAATCCTTATATATCAAATAAGACCGTAGAGATTAAACTAATTTGAATTCTACCTATAACAGTTGAACTCTTCTTTTTTATGGATTTGTACAAATTTTAAATTTTTTGAAAAATCTAGAAGTTGTTTTGATGTGTGGTTACATATTCGTATCAGATCATTTCATGCAAGGTGGTAATTTTGTTGGGCATCATTGGAGCTATACTTGGAACATACTCTTCATTTTCACAGTTAGCACATAGATCAGAGATCGGCAGTGAAACATAGAAAATCGATTTATATCCTTGATAATTGATTCACTTATAAAAATTTAAGGTTTAATTTCGACTTATATTTCATATTATTTTTATATAATTTGTTTTCTTAATGGTTAGAAATAATATCGATAGTTTTTGTACTTTTCTTTTTAGAAAATTTAAGCCTTCAACTTTAAGAAAATAAATGGATGTTTTAATTATTGAGCTACGTTCATGTGAATGGTTTCGGTACACTTAGACCATTATACCATATATATTAATTGCGCATGATAAAAGATGAATTTTTTTTTAAAAAAAAAATATTTTTTATCCCAAAAGTTTGGATTTAGTTGCACATTTGGGTCTTTGAGTTTTAGACTCAATAGTCTAATTTCTAAAGTTTCCAATAATATCTTTTTTTTTTTGTTACTATTGCATTGTTTTTAGAAAAATTCCAAATATGGCAGGCAGGACAGGACCCCTAACTGGCAAATTATCTAGACACGACTGTTGTTGAGGATTGAGGAGGTAGGCTTAAGAACCCTGACTGTATTGAAAGTGCTTTTTGGGCACTGCCTTGACGCCTTCTAGACACGACTTCAAAGTCGGTGTCCATGGCATAATTGTCTACACTCATGGGAGATGGTGCAGAAGATTGAGAGACGGGTTGTTTGCCCTTTGAATTACTAGCCTTGGAAGGGCTAACCTGAATGCTCTACGACGGCGGAGGTCACCTTGGTGGCTGAGGACGGTCGGGAGGTTCCATGAGCTTCTAGGGATTTATGAGGGAGATGTTTTTCTTTTTTAGGAGCATATTTTCTTGAGAGTTGTTCTCTGCTTAGATAATCCGCAAGAGAGGTTTCTGTGCCTTTTATAGGCTCAATTTTGAAATCAAAGCAGGATAAGATTGCGTGCCACCTTGCGAAGATTTGTTTTGAAACAAGATTCTTCACATCTTTTTCAAAGATGTATTTACTGGCCTTTGAATCCGTTCGCACCAGAAAATCTTTGTTGATAAGATCTCCTTGGAACTTTTGAACGCAATTTACTATTGTGAGAATCTCCTTTTTTAACTCTAGAATAGTTCTTTTGAGTATCATTCCAGACTCCAGAATAATAATGGACTACCGTTTCTCTTCCGTTAATTTCTTGCTTGAGAATTCCGCCGTAACCAATGTCAGATGCATCAGTTTCCACAATTGGATAAGCTCTTTCATCCATTAGTGATAAGCATGGGATGCCTTTTGCTAAAGCTTGTATTGATTGGACTGCTCGAGTATGTTCGTCCGTCCATGGTTTTGGGTTCTTTTTCAATATGTCATAAAGGGGGAGACAGATGGTACAGGTCTTTGATAAAGTCTCCAATATAATTTACACATCCAAGAAAGCGCTGGAGCTGTATCTTGTCTTGAATAGTATCGGGAAACTTATCCACGAAGTCTAGCGGTCGTTGGATTGGTTTGATTATTCCTTGATTAATATCATAACCAAGAAATCTAACTTTCGTTTGAAACAATTTGATCTTTGGTAAAGACACCACAAGACCATTTATCTTAATAATGTTGAAGAACACTTGCAGGTGAAATGTTGTTCAATTGTATTGTGAATACCAAGACATCATCTATATAGACGATAGTGAAATCCTGATATTTGTTGAATGTGTCATTCATGAAATTTTGGAATTCGGAAGGAGCATTTTTTAATCCAAATGGCATGATGTTCCATTGGTGTTGCCCGAAGAGGACGTTGAATGCAATTTTATATCTGTCCTTTGTAGATACTTGGATTTGCCAAAATCCAGATTTCATATTGAACTTTGAGAAAACCTTGGCTGAGGTTATTCTTTTTAATAAATCTTGTCGATTAGGAATTGGATACCTAATCCATTTAAGAGTCTTGTTAACGGGTTTATAGTTGATTACCAATCTCGGAACTCCTCATTCCTTCTCTGCTTGATTATTGACGAAAAAGGTTGTACAGGACCATGGGCTTTTTGATGGGCTAATAAGCCCTTTTCGAAGGAGCTCATCAATTTCTGTCTTGTAGATTTTGATTAGGTCTTTTGACATTTGAATAGGCCCGATCTTTGTGGGAATTTGTGTTTCGTCAAACCCATCGACATATGGGAGCTCAACTATATGCTTTTTGCGAGCCCAAAAGGCATTTGGAATGTCCGAACAAATTTCAGCTTCCATTTTCTTTAGCAAATACTGGATAATTTGGTAAAAAACCTTATGTCATCTTAAAGGAACTTGATTTGTTTCTCTTTCTTAGAAATCCTATTGATAAACTGTTGGATTTCTTCTTCAATATTTGAAATGTACTTAGGAGTTATCAGATGATAGAACTCAAAAGTCATTATTTTTCCAAATTTCTGAGATGATAATCCTTTCTCGGAAACATGAAAAAGGATATAATTGAGTAAGGAAGGGTGTGCCCAGAATACCTTCCTCTGATAGGTCCTTGACTAAAAGAAATGTGTTAACAAAACACACATCTCCTTTGCAAATATGTGTTTTTGGCAACTTATAATTAATGTGAAGTCTCTGGTTGTTGGCTCATCTCAAAACTTCCATTGTTTTCTCAAAATACCTTAAGGGTATTACTCCTTCTTGGATAACATTTTGGTCTGCTCCAGAATCCAGTAAGGTAACTGCTTCAAACTTGAAATCCTGGACTTTAATAATGACCTTAGATAATCATTCTTTATTGTAGACTTTATTGATATAGTTGATTCCTTCTACACCATCTTTTTGGACTCCCGAAGTTTCTCTTGGGGAAATTATTTTTGCGGATTGCTGTAAATCACTAAATGCATTTTCCAGAATCGACAGTCATTGTTTATTGATGGCGACTTCCCTTTTGAGTTTCTTGACTTTCATGTGGAGGTCAGAAGCTTTTGCGGGTTCTTGGAATGACTCATTATTGACCCGATTGAGTATTTCGAATATTGAATTGGCTCCAAGACCAGAGGTTTCGTATTTTGGCCTTCTAGAGACTCTCGAAGTTTTAGAAGGACCGTTTTCTGAGATATTTCATCAGGAAGCTCTTCTATTAGATCAAGTAAGTGTTCTTCGTCTCTTATTAGGACGTTGATACATCCTGTGCAAGGGACAACCTCTTCTGAAAATTGAGAGGAACCGGAAGTATAACCTTCAGAGGAGGAATCTTCAATAACTTCATTGATTAGTCCCTCAGAAGATGATCCTTTTGAAATAGAAATTTCATCTTCAAATTGGATGGCAAAGAGAAGAGATTGTTTTAGGTCATTATCAATCTCTAGGTTGTTGATTTTTCTTATCAAGGGGCATTTATTAGCATAGTGTCTCTGTTAGTTGCATCGGAAACAAGTGGTTCCTTTCTTTTTGGAATACTTCTTGTTTCTTTTGTAATATTTCCTCTTTCGAAGTTTCTCTTCGTCTTTCGTTTGTCGTCCTTTGCTGTAGGATTTCTTCTTTGTTTTTGAAGGCGGTAGATTTTGTTCAATGCCGTATTGTTTGCAAAAAATTCCTAATTCCTTTTGGTAATCTACATCTTTGATGATTCTTTGATTATGCTTGTTATCTTTACAAAGACTTAAGCATAGTGCTTAAATGTTACTGGTAATGTCTTCGTAGGTGAGAGAATTCCAGTTGATTTGATTCCCTTCGAAGATTTCAAGCATCTTTTGATAAAATTTCTCGGCAATATAAGAAGGTAATCCTTCTATGAATTTTCGCTTCTAGATTTCGTCTTCGCAGGATGTAAGGTTGTAAAGACGCGCCATAAAAACGTCCTTGTACTATTTGAAATCACTCATCTTTCTGCAACGCATCTTGAGAAGCGCTTCAGTACTTTGATTATTGTAGATGATTGTTCGTCCTACACAGTGTTTCATTGTAGTGTATACCAATGAGTTAACCATATCTGGTTCATTTTGTATTATCTCCATTGGGGCAATTCCTGCTCCTGGATTTCCCTCTTGCTTTACTGTAACTGTCTTTGTGGCAGTTAGGATAGTCTGCCATTCCTGTTCAGAAAGTTGATTGTGCCACCAACTCTTTAGATTTCCTGTGAATCCTGAAACCAGAATGTGAGCGGTGCTTAAGACAGTTTTTATAGTGCTATAAGCGGTAGCAACCAAAAGCATTTCTTGGAAAATATTCATCATTTGCTGATCGGAACATTCGTCAATATTCCAACTTATAACAGAGGTTCCATCATAAGTCTTTTGATCTGGACGAAAATCATCCCATCCTAGATCTAGAGGATAGGGTTTTACATAATTATTCTTCATTTTCGTGCTATAAGAGACAACGGGAAGGATTTTTGTATAAGATGCAGAAGTCCCTTTGGACTCTCTTATCATATTAACAGTTTTGGAGACTTCAGTCTTCTTTGAAGAATTTGCTTCTCCTTTGTCAATCTTGAATACTGATAATTTCTTATTAATCTCAGTTAAAAGTTCTTCTGAATTCACTTTCAGATCTCCAATAGGAAAAGTATTTGGTTGGAAGATTGGTCGGTTAGGATCAATCTTTGGTATGCCTTTAAGGCTTGAACTTGGGGCAACCTTTTGATCCTTTTTTTTCCCAACTATCTGAAAGAGGGTCGTTAGCATTTTGTTTGAGTAATTCAGTTGATGCTGGATGTTTTTTATTTCTCGTACTCCAACTTTCGAGACTTTCTCTTCATCAATAGTTTTGTACAGAGAGGAAACCATCTTGATGGCTTGGACTACTGGGTGAGGAAAATAGGATTCTTCCTTAAGAGGATAGTCGGCAACTATCTCTTTTCCACTAGTCTAATCCAAGTGGGACTTTGTTTGAGAGTGAGACAGCGACATTCTGCCGCTTCATCTCATTCTTTCATTCTTTTTAAGAAATCTTCTTTCAGAATGAAAGCTCTTCTGGTCTCCTTTGGTTGAGATCTATGAAACACAGATACAGATACTTAAAAAAGTGCAGAGAATCGTTATCAGATACGTATATGATACTGATATGTCTAGAGTCGTGGCAGATGCGTGTTAGATACGTGAAATGGAGTATCTGATTTTTTTTTTTTTTTAATTTCGGATACGCGTATCCCATTCAAGATACGTGAAAGGGATACGGCAAGCTAAAATTTGTTAATTTTTCCTCTTCAGCCCAATAGCCCATTAACCCAAAAATAACCCAATTACTACTTAGTTTTCTATTTTTATTAATATAATTATTAAAAACAAAAGTCTAAAATCGAATTCCTAAAACAAAAGTAAAAGTTAAAAACTTAAAACTAAAACTAAAAAAGAAAAGGAAAAAAAAACCCTAAAAGCTAAAACCAAAAGTCGACTGTATCTGTAAACTTAAACTCTCAAATTCCCATCTCATCTGGATTTGCTGTTTGACGGGTGATGGCAGTCGACACTCAAGTTCCTTCCAGTTTAATTCTTCTTCTTCCTTTCGTCTTCGACTCTTCCTCTTCACTTCACCAGTTGGTCCAGTTCACTTCTTCTTCTTCTTTATCAGCCTAGCCACCGACGACGACTTCGACTGTTCCAGCCAGTAGAGTCCAGATTCGTCTCAAGTCAGCCCAGACGACAACGACTTCGTCTCGTTCGTTCAGCTTATCATCAGCTCACCATGGACGTCATAAATGTTCGTTCTTCCTTAATCCTTCTGTTCAGATTTTGATTTCCATTTCTTTTTTATCAAGTTTTCAACTTTTCATTTTCAATCTCTGAAATTTCCATTTCTTTTGGTTTGAATCTTTGATTTTAGGTGTTTAATTTTATTTTTTAACGGTAGTAAGTTTTCTTTGGTCTAAAATTTGAATCTTTGATTTTAATTTTTAGGCGTTTAATTTTAATTTTTAACAGTAGTAAGTTAAAATTTAATTTTCCATTTCCATTTCCATTTCTTCTCAGTTATTGTTTATACTGGTTCTGTTCTTGTTTAGATGGCATATTCATCAAGCCAAAGTCAATCATCAAATCCTTCCATAAACTCATCCTTCTCCATTGTTGAAGATGATACAAAACCTCTTTGGAAATATGTGACCAAAATTCAAAAATTAGGCGATGGGGGTGGAACTTTCTTTTGGCAATGTAAACTTTGTAATATTTCAAAGAGGAGCTCTTATACACGAGTTAAAGCTCATTTATTGAAGATAAGTGGTCAAGGAATTGGACCTTGTTTAAAATTCACTTCTTCCATTTTAAGTGAAATGCAAAAATTGGAAGAAGAAGTAAAGACTCGGCTAGAAAAAAAAAAAGGTCCAAAGAATGTGCCCCTACCACCTCCGGTCATAACAATTGGTGGTGTTAATATTAGTAATTCTCCTATTACAAGTAAATTGGACTTTGAGAAGAAGAGAAAGTATAGTAGTAGTGATGCAAGTGCAATTGAAAAATCATTCAACAATGCATCACGAGATCAATTACATTCACTAATTGCCAGAATGTTTTATTCCGCTAGTTAGCCATTTCATTTATCGAGAAATCCACACTTTAGAGGAGCATTTTCTTATGCAGTAAATCATTTGTTGTCAGGATATTTGCCTCCTGGATATAATATGTTGAGGATGACTTTTTTTCAGAGAGAAAAGACAAATATTGAGCGGTTATTAATTCCAATTCGAGATGAATTGCATACTAAAGGGTTGATTATTGTGAGTGATGGATGGAGTGACTCACAAAGGAGGCCTTTAATCAATTTTATGGCAATTTCAGAAGGACGACCTATGTTTCTAAAGTCAGTGGATTGTTCTGGTGAGACTAAAGACAAGTATTTCATTGCAAATTTGATTAAAGAAGTTATTAATGAAGTTGGGCATGAGAAAGTGATTCAAGTGATAACTGACAATGCTCCTAATTGCAAAGCTGCAGGACAAATTATCAAATCACAATTTTCCACGATTGTATGGGCACCATGTGTAGTGCATATCTTGAACCTTGCTTTGAAGAATATATGTGCTGCTAAAAATGTCGAAAACAACCAACTTGTGTATAAGGAGTGTAGTTGGATCTCGGATATTGCTAGTGAAGTCATGTTTGTGAAAAATTCTATTATGAATCATTCGATGCAGCTTGCTATGTTTAATGAATTTGTATCTCTAAAATTTCTATTTGTGGCTGAAACACGCTTTGCATCTAGTATCATCATGCTTAAGAGGTTTAAACTTATTATAGGTGATTTACAAGTCATGGTCATCAGTGATAAATGGGCAAATTATAAGGAAGATGATGTGGTAAAGGCAAGACGTGTGAAGGATTTGGTGCTTAACAACTTATGGTGGGACAAAATTGATTATATTCTTGCCTTCACTACACTTATCTATGACATGATTAGAGCTTGTGATACAGATGCACCTTGTCTACATTTGGTGTATGATATGTGGGATGAAATGATTATAATGGTGAAGGCAACTATTTATAAGCATGAAGGATTGCAACCAACTAAACCTAGTGACTTTTCCTCTTTTTATGACGTGGTTTATAATATTCTCATTGATCGCTGGAATAAAAACAATACTCCACTTCATTGTTTAGCACACTCGTTGAATCCGAGGTACTTAATTACACTATCAACGCATATCTTTTCTTTATATATATATATATATATATATATTATCTATCTTATATTGTAACCTTAATCTATTTTAGGTACTATAGTAAAGAATGGCTTTCAGAGTCCCCTAATCGAGTGGCCCCACACCAAGATATCGAACTATCTCAAGAGAGGATGAAGTATTTTAACAAATATTTTAGTGACCCTAGGGATCGTGCAACCAAAATCCCTTGGACGCGGTATGCGATGCATGTTCCTAAGATATGCGTTGATAGTCATGCGTCGATGGTCATGCGTTGGAATGAAAAATGCGTTAACAAATGTATGCGATGATCATGCGTCCTGCCACAAGTTTTCTTGTGCTGGAACCAAGTATAATTCCATCGCAAGTTTCTCGGGTAATCCAAGATCGAACACAGGGACTTGTAGCTATATGTATGCGGTGATGTGCATGCGGTGGTTGAATAAAAGAATGGAGGGGATGTTACTAAGTTAATCCTACTCCTACTCCTATCTAGAGACAACACAATGAGAATATGCATGAAAGGTAGAGATACGACAAACCTTGACATGAAATAAATGTATGGGAAAATAGATAAAATGCGGAGATGTTTTTATTGCAACCCTTAAGAGTGACTGCGAGGGCAACCCTAGTCAACGCAAGCCAATGCACTCATGCTACACTCATGCACGGCAAGTCATTTTCCAATGGAAATGTGGTGCTCCTAAGTCTAGGACGCATGGTTGAAAGTAAAAGTGTCCATAGAGCTTATTTCTAAGTCTTTACTCTTTTCCTATGCGATGATGCAAAATGCACACAACGCTGCGGTGACCGCACTCAATCGTATCCTATCTCTAGGATGCATGCGATGGGTTAATAGCAAACAGTGCTTATTCCTAAGCTCCTATCTCTTGTATTATGTGTTCTAATCTGACTCTCCCGAGCCTAGATTCTGACCTGACCTTCCCAAGCCTAGATCCTGTTCTTAGACTACCCTCTCGAGTATCTCTAATGGACGAATGAAGCATACATACTACAAGACAATCACATGAACTTGGTTGATGCAAGGTTGTTACTATCCCTAGTGAACAACGCATACATTGCTTAATGCGTCCAACCACTTATCCTCCCGGGCAGTTGATTGTTATTGACTTTACTCATAGACAAGCAATGCGTTAGCCTATAGACAGGCATTGCAGCAGCTTCATACTAAGAAAATAAGGTTTTGTCACACACTCACGCAACGCACACCTCTCGGTGGTTTGCTACATGTTTCATATTTCTAATCCACATGGCTAAGTATGCAATACCCACGCAATCCCACTAAGTGTTGCAATGAAAGTAATGATGCTGAACAAGAAGATGGAAATAGAGTCAAAGGAACAGAGAAATGCATTGAAAACAAATTATATTAATTCCTTAATTCCAAAATGTCATACAATACAATATAGAAAAAGAAAGGAAAAGAAATGACAGGCTGGAAGCAAAGCTTTGCTTCCAGCGGATGTGCGTCAAGGCTGTCGGTGGTGCCATAGATGGGCGGAGGAGCTGACTCTCTCGAGATCTAACTCCGATCGAAGGCTCCGGTCGTCACTCGGAATGGATGAAGGAGGTGAAGAACTCTCAGCGTCTTCTCACGCATTTTATCTGGATCGTAAGGATCCGCCCTAGGCGAACTTCAGACGAAAACCTTGGATAAAATGAATTTCAACTCATCGGCTTCTATTTATAGAGCTTAGATCGCCGACAGCATTAATTGGACTGCTTTGATTCTGACGTTCGGCGCGTTCGTCCTTTCTGAATCTCTACCACTAACGGCGTGGTAGGTGAATTGTCAACATCATCTTTGGATTTTCTCGAGGTAGATGCGTTGATGCATTCATTCCACCTACCTTGCATTGATCCCATTAGTTTGCGTTGTCGCGTAGCTGCAATCATTCAATGACATCATTCGCTTAATATCGCAACTTTACACAATGACCGCATTCGTTTAACAAGCGCAACTCCCATTTGATGGACGCATACGACTGATTACCGCAATATCGATGCGTTTGCCTTTGCGATGGAGTGTTTCTCTGTATGTGGTCGTCTATGCGATGGTCCGGTTTCTGCGTTTGCGTTCATTTCCTACATTAGCTACAAAGATAGAACATTGAACGCATAATTAATGCAATATAATGGGTTAGCTGAGATTCGACATGCTGATCGACGCAAACTCATATTCTCGTGAATTCTTATCATGATCGACGCATATTCTGCCTAACAACCTTCATAATTCTAAGTAGAAGGCCTAAGATGACATGCATTTCTACATGTCATCACACCCCCAAACTTAAAATCATGCTTGTCCTCAAGCATGCGTTATACTCAAGAAATTCTAACTCACCTTCATGCTTTCCTTTGCGATGACCAGCTTCTCAGATTATAATTTACACACACCTTTGACCATCATCGCAATGCTCTCCTCCACTTGGCTGCTTCTTCAAAAAGATCTTGTTTCCGTTAAATCTGGCAAGCCTTTGCTAAAAAACATTTCATTCATTCACCGTAATTTTTTGTTTATCTTTTAAGAATGCGTTCATTAAAAAATACTTCAAAGCTTTGCGATGGCTTATTCAAATGAGGTATTGAACTTGGTTACGCCCTTCATTTTGGCTTACCTTCACGTATGTCATGCGGGCATCCAACTTCGGTTGCATTCCATATTCAACTCAACTCTTGTCTCTTTTGATTTGGCTTGCGCCAGACAGAGGAGTTGCGCTAATGCGTTGATCCTGACGACTTGCCTTCGTTTTTGCTTGCCCTCACGTGTGTCATGCGGGCATCCAACTACGAGTAAGTACCTTTCACAACTTAATTCTTATCAACATGGGTTTCCCCATTGCGTTGACAAAAGAGTTATTATTCTCAAAAGCTCGCTTCAAATTTTTTTTTCCAAATGATCGCAATATAATGAACGTAATTCTCCGAGACCGCTGCCACCCCCAAACTTAGAGGTTGGCAGCGTTCTCATCGCAAAGCTAAAAAAAAAATTACAAGAATGCGATAATAAATGTTTAAACGAAGGTTTGCACAAAATAAAACTTAAAACTTTCAAAATTTGAAGAAGCTATTAAAAATAAAGAATGTCTTGCGTTGATTAGTTAGAGAATGCGGTGAGCTATATGTACCATCATAGAAACATCACAAAACAACACAATCGGGAAAGAAAGGATTTCAAAAGGATAAGGCATACAAGATAACAAGAAAAGACTTTAGGTGGAACAACGCATGTGCTCATGCGTTAGAATCCACGCGATTGAAGCCATGCGTTGAGGGGTAGAAGGAATTCTTTCGTTGAACTACGAACCGAGGAGACTTATTGTCGCACCTATAAGAGCAAACGTACCACAACCAAGGAAGCAACTATATATCTAAAATAACAATGAAAATAAGAACAACCTATACTAAGAAAGCAATTTAAAGATAGAGTAAAAGACGTCCCTGGAAAAATAAGAGTGTTGTCACCGCCAGAAGTCTTCCATGTAGGAGATGGTTCTCAACTCCTTGGGTCAAGTTGCCTTGACCATTGGAACTTCTGGCAATTGTTGGGCGCATGTTGGCCACCATGAGCTTAGAACTGCCTTCAGTTCTTTTGCAACTGATTGCCCTTCTACCTTGGGGGTCAACATTGGCTTTCAGCGCATCGTCTACACTTCAATATTGTTTGCAACCTGATCGCACAAGCTGCAATACTCCTAAGATAAAAAGTTTGCTCGCAGAGATACAAAACTTAACAAACATTTAGCTGCCAAGTCCCCGGCAACGGCGCCAAAAACTTGATGACGAAAATTGGAAGTCAATTTTACTCGACAACCAAAATCCCTTGGACGCGGTATGTGATGCATGTCCCTAAGATATGCGTTGATAGTCATGCATCGATGGTCATGCGTTGGAATGAAAAATGTGTTAACTAATGTATGCGATGACTATGCGTCCTACCACAAGTTTTCTTGCGCTGAAACCAAGTATAATTCCATCGCAAGTTTCTCGGGTAATCCGAGGTTGAACACAGGGACTTGTAGCTATATGTATGCGGTGATGTGCATGCGGTGGTTGAATAAAAGAATGGAGGGGATGTTACTAAGTTAATCCTACTTCTACTCCTATCTAGAGACAACACAATGAGAATATGCATGAAAGATAGAGATATGACAAACCTTGACATGAAATAAATGTATGGAAAAATAGATAAAATACGGAGATGTTTTCATTGCAACCCTTAAGAGTGATTGCGAGGGCAACCCTAGTCAACGCAAGCCAATGCACTCATGCTACACTCATGCACGGCAAGTCATTTTCCAATGAAAATTGGTGCTCCTAAGTCTAGGACACATGTGTTGAATGCAAAAGTGTCCACAGAGCTTATTCCTAAGTCTCTACTCTTTTCCTATGCGATGATGCAAAATGCACACAACGCTGCGGTGACCACACTCAATCATATCTTATCTTTAGGATGTGATGGGTTAATAGCAAACAGTACTTATTCCTAAGCTCCTATCTTTTGTCTTATATGTTCTAATCTGACTCTTTCGAGTCTAGATTCTGACCTGACCTTCCCAAGCCTACATCCTGTCCTTAGACTACCTTCCTGAGTATCCCTAATGGACGAATGAAGCATACATACTACAAGACAATCACATGAACTTAATTGACGCAAGGTTGTTACTATCCCTAGTGAACAACGCATACATTGTTTAATACGTCCAACCACTTACCCTCCCGGGCAGTTGATTGTTGTTGACTTTAATCATAAACAAGCAATGCGTTAGCCTATAGACAAGCGTTGCAGTAGCTTCACACTAAGCAAATAAGGTTTTCTCACACACTCACGTAATGCACACCTCTCGGTGGTTTGCTACATATTTCATATTCCTAATCCACATGATTAAGTATGCAATACCCACACAATCCCACTAAGTGTTACAATGAAAGTAATGATGCTGAGCAAGAAGATGAAATAGAGTCGAAGGAATAGAGAAATGCATTGAAAACAAATTGTATTAATTCCTTAATTCCAAAATGTCATACAATACAATATAGAAAAAGAAAGGAAAAGAAATGACAGGCTAGAAGTAAAGCTTTGCTTCCAGCGGATGTGCGTCAAGGCTGTCGATGGTGCCATAGATGGGCGGAGGAGCTAACTCTCTCGAGATCTAACTCCGGTTGAAGGCTCCGGTCGTCACTCGGAATGGATGAAGGAGGTGAAGAACTCTTAGCATCTTCTCACGCATTTTACGTCATCGTCATCACTGATGTTTTGGGAGATCATGTTGGTGGTGAAAGTGATAATGATGTTGATGATGATGATGTTATGGTGATTTAAGTTTGAGTGTTTCAAGTTTTTCTATTTTCTAGTATTTATGTTACTAATTTGGTTTGTACTAAGAACTTTTTGGTAGGACAAAGTGATAATATTTCAAGTTTCTTTAGATTGTCTTTGTACTAAGAATTTTTATGTTATTAATTTGATATCTTATGTTTTAGAATACATTTTAGTATCTTTCTTTATGGTTAAATTTATATATATGAAAAAATAAAAATAAAAATGACGTATCCTTAGACGTATCCGTATCTTAGTTTTTTAGAAATTGACGAATCGCCATATCTGATCGTATCCTTATCGCGTATCCGTATCGGTGTCAATGCTTCTTAGGTTGAGATATATAGAGATCTATATATTGACTATACTTTTGCTCATATCTTTGCTCAGGATTTTCATAAGTCGATAGTACATTAATTTTGTTGTAAATTGGTTCTGATCTTCTTTCCACGTCGGATTGAGTAGGAGATAAAGAACCTTCGTTCCTTTCGTACTGAATGTCTGGAATCGATCTTTCTAAATCCACGAACGTTCTCATTGACCTAGATCTGGGGATAGATCTAGAAGTGTGGCTAGTTGGTCGCGTTTCAGAAGAAATGCTTAGCCTACTACTCATAATTTCATGAATCTTGGGATATCTTGGTTTTGAATAGAACTGAACTTCAACATCTCCATTATGGTGCTCTCTGATCGTAACATCTTCTCTTTGTTTTGTACATGAGTACTTGCTCCTGGAATTCTCCAAACTAGATTTTGTGTGAGTTCACTCCATTGTAGAAGCTTTGGGACAGTCATAGAGGATTTCTCGATATTGACTTCCATAAGCATGGTGTTTCCCTTAGGAGATATTCCTAAAGCTCTTGGCGATACAATTGTATGCACTAGTTTGAAATAAACACGATAGCAAACAGCAAACGGGAGGGATCCGTCTTTTAATTCGAGGCCTTGAGAATGGACATCGAGACTAATGGCATCTCGGAGATTTGCATCTTGAAGGGAAATAATGAATCCTGGTTTCCACATGAAGTAAACTGGTCCTCTTTCAAGGTTCGATTGGATGATTCCTAAAATAGAGTGTGAGAATCGAAGATGTCGCTTATCTCTAAAAGCAAGATACACTGGAACATTTAATCCTTCTCTGAATAAAGGTTTAAGGGCCACTTGAACACATCCGATGTGTAAATATTTGAATCTATCTATGGCTTGCTCTATAGATTCTCTTGAAAGAACGCTGATTTCGGTAAACTCATCCTTCATTGCGAGATTTTTCTCGATGATGACAATGACGTCAGTTTGAGAGAAATTGAAGTTATTGATCTTATACATCAGTCTTGGATCCAGCTTAGGAATGGTCCAATTTTTTAGACGATCTTCAACCTTAGCAATTTCTTCTTCAGCTGAATTGTATTTTTGGATGATACTTAGAGGATCATCAATACTTTGAGGTTCTTTGGATTATGAGGAAAAGGTAGTATTATCGAGAATCGTTTGGGGGCGAGAAATCTTAGAGAGTAATTTAGAAAGCATGGGGAGAGAGAGAGCGAACCTTGGGATCTTGAAGCAATCTGTCAAAACTTTCCTTAAAGGTGTGACGGAAGTAAAGATATTAAGCTAACATTGAAACAAAATAGAATCTTCAATCGATCGATCTTTAATCTTCAAACAAGTCCATTACATTTTGTGATAATTGGTATTCTTCCATCAAGGTTAATCATGCCTTCTTTCGGATAGAATACAAAGTAATCATTAAATATGATATACCTCTTAGCCTTTCAAGGATAAGAAAGACTTCTGATTCAAATTTCTTGGAATGTTAGTTTTAAGATCATGACTAAAAGCCATACCTTTGAAGACAATCTTAACTTTCATGCTTCATTTTCCCCAAGGCTCTAGAAAGAGACTATTCCATAGAGAGAAAAATTAGATGAAAAGTTGAGCTTGAAGGCTCTGAAACCATTTTGGGTCGAGATCGAGTGCTACTTATAGAATTTTTATTAGGCCTCTGCCTACTAGCAATTTCGATAACATTTTGACACGCGTCCCAACAAATAAAAATTATATAATTGAAAATTTTGAAATGTGGCGGACAGGACAAGACCTCTGACTGGCAAATTATCTTTTGGATTTTCTTTTTGAAAAAGAAAATATTACGATAAGATTTGTCGGTGGGACAGGACCCCCACTTGATCTTATCTAATCATAATGGGAAAAGAAATAAAGCAATAAAGTAAGTAGTAAAGCAATAAAGATAGATGGGATATGTCTGCATTATCTTCAAGCACACTTGGTAAGATCTTCAAATGATAACTACTGATGATGTTACCCAGTTTCTCCCGAATGGCCTTGATTGGAACGATTATTGCATATATCTACCGTATCAACTCTTTTGAGACTATGATCCAGGGTCTTACTCCTTCGGCTACCCCGCCTACTCTAATTGCCCAACGTAATCCTTATGAGTTAATGGGATATTATAGTCATTTCTCTCACAGTGGTCTGTCCAAGCTTTCCAATCTTCAGCTAACTGCTGTGGCCGGTGGGTGGTGAATCCACTTCAGGAACACACTATCTCCATCATCTCTGCATCAAATGTAAGTTCTTATGAACGACTCTGATTAATCTCAGACTGATTACATGCCTATGTACAAAAGCGATTTAAATAATTTACATAAATTTAAATTTAAATAATAATTTGAGTCACCATTTTTTAGACTAATTTATTGATGTCGTAATCGACGAAGGGATTGTAATCATCTTCATCGTCTTCGACTTCATTGTTTACTGATGCAGAAGAATTTGCATCTTCTTGAGTTTCGTCATGGTCTGATAATTGTCTGAAGACTGTATTGAGAACTGAAGTAAAATCAGCGTGTGATCCTGCTCCAGTAAGAGAACTCATGATTGAATAGTCGTTGGAGTTAACATGAATGTTAGCTAACTAACAAAAAAAATTAAATAACATAACATGTCGAGATGACAAATCGAATATGAGGTGGATAACTTGTACTCATTTTATATTAATATCTCAGATTTTACACATCAAAACAACTTCGTTTTTGTTCTTTCACATCCAATTCTATTTCGTTCTTCTTAAATTTTCTCCTCAAAAATCAACATTTTAAAAACATTTACAACCTACTGTAATCACAAATTTTATATTTATGTCGAGTAAGTCCTTTAACTTTAAGAATTTTATATTAAGTGAAGGGGAAACCAGCGATGGTTTTGCAGCGGAAAGCAAGGATTGTTCCGTAACTAACAGTCTTAGTATGTATAAGTTATTTTCCATTGAACCAAAGCCTAGTTCCATTTAATTCTTGAAAATAAACACTTTATTCTCAGAGAAGGATAATGAATACTTTTGTTCAATTAGACAGGAAATATAAATTAAGTTTCTCTTGATATGAGGAACTACACATACGTCATCTAATAACATATATCGTTTCTTGTCTAAAAATAACTTAAGCCTGCCTACAACAACAGCTGAAATGGCCTCATCAGTACCGACTCTAAGAGTCATCTCTCTAGCTATTAATTGTTTCTAGGAATTAAATTCTTGATGGGAAGAACATACGTGGTTAGTAGCTTCTGAATCAACTATCTAGGCAGAATCATCATTCTCTATTAAGCATGTCTCCAAGACAAATAAATCAGATTTATTTTCTTCGAAGTTCTTTCTTTTCTGGAGAGTAATCGGATCAGCTCCACAACACATATCATAAACTCTAAGTTTCATTTCAGAGGACAATCCCCGTTGATTAACTTCACTCAAGTTAGCAACTATTGTTTTCTCCATTTGTCCCTTAACATTCAATATGGACTGGAGTTTATTTATGCAGCTGATATTACTGGTTTCATTGTCATCAACCCCGTTTTGCTTGAATTGTGAGAACTTTCGCTCAAATAATTCTTACATTGATTTCATGATCTCACGAGTAGTGACCATGCTCTCAAAAATTTTAGCTAATGCATCAGGTATGCTTGCCAAAATGTTAACTCAGACCTTGGAATTAGCCTTTGTCCACATCTCGTATGCATCACAAACATTTCATGTTGCATCAGGGGTTGAAACTTGAGGACAATCTTCAGTCATGACAATGTTTAGGTCGTTAACCATGAAATAAGTTTTAAGTGATTCTTTCCACATATAATTAAAGGCGGACAAACAATTTGAGCAACTGACGCTATTTGACATTATTTCTGAAAACAAACAAATTAATCTACATTAGATTTTAGCATAACTCTAAAACATCCAATCAAGTTTAGCAAAATCTAAATGAACTCCATATAACATCTAATTTTGCAATGATGCTTCAGTGATTTAGGACAAAAGTCATCGAAGGGTAGTTAGTTGTCCCTTCACTGAATTAAGACACTTTCAACCAATCATTACACCAGAATAACTCTTATTCATATAATAATCAGTCATCATTTATTTGGTCAAGAAATCATTAACTAGCTTAAAATTTCTCATAAGTGTGACCCTTCATTTTAGACCCTAAAGTTCCGCCCCAATGAGCCAACCGAAAGAAAAAGCCGATTGGGGCAAAAACTAAAGAGATCCTATCCATTTCTGGAGTTTGCCTTGATATCGACCTACTGCACAAACCATCTAAAGGGGGACGCTCCCAGGGTACCTCGAGGTCGTGCAAGAAGATCTCATGGTGCAAACCAATGAAGGAGACCGTAGGACATGTTGACATACATCTCTCTCCCACTTACTATAAATACTTTCTCCATTCACCTTGAAATTAACCCATGCAAAACCATCCGAAGGGGAACGCTCCCAGTGCGCTTCAAGGCCAAGCATGAGTCTCACAATGTAAACATTAAGGGAGAAACATGAGTGGAAAAATTTGACGTATCATATACATCTTTTTCCTCCCACTAAGTATTTTAATAACCTAGGGTTTATTTTACTTAGAAAAATTACAACTAATTATTTTACTAAGTTATTGTTTAAGTTTGCCTAAACGTAACGCTTACTTTCGATAGTTAAACAATTTTGATTAATGTTTGTTAAACACTTTAACACAAATTAATCAATAATTGTATGCTTGTAGTAAACTTATCTAATTCACCTTTCCAGGTCAGTTTCCAGGTAGGGGTGTTCTGTTTCCATCAACTTAAATACCCCAGCCGGACAGAACTAGCCTTAGACAAAAGGTCTCTTATAGATATGTTTGCTACAAATTTAGTCTTTTATTAAATCCAATTTAATTCTATTAAACTGATTAAAAAGATTAAACTAATTTCTAATCTCATTAGAAATTTTTTTTATTTTAGGTCTATGTGAATCAAATTTTAAAACTATTTTAAAAAATGATTTTATCTAAGTTCGTATGCAATACTGAATTATTGATTTTAATTTCTAATTTTATTTATTTATAACTATTATAAAATAAATTAAACAAATTAAAACATACATTGTATTGTATGACATACTTTATAAAATTATAACATTTATGAGATTAAATAAAGTAATGTCAAGCATAATGCAATTCCCATTTCATTACTAACATACATAACACTTATATATAAAAGTAATGAAATAAATAACATACATCACATGCATACATTTCAGCTATATATTATAATTATTATAATATAAATGATGCATGGCTATGTTATTTATGTATGCAAGCATATAGTATAACACTTATATTATATGATGCATGAGCATGCTATAAAATTAAAACATGTAAACATATATTTTAACATTTATAATATAAATGATGCATGACTATGCACCTATGGTGGGATTTTACTATATGACATACTTTATGACATATATAAAACAATGAAACCATACATCACATGCATAATTTAAACAACAATTATGGACCAAGACTGGACTCCTAAAAGCATTAATTAAATTAATATAACAATTAATTTAATTAACCAAAAGCTACCTACTGCAATAATAAATAGTTCAACCGGTTTCAAAAAGGTGAACCGGGTCTTGAAACAACTCGAATCAAACCATCCAACATCGAACCGTCCTCGAACCACTCGGACTAAGCGAACCGGACTAGAAACAGCTTCAAACCGAACCAAACCACACCTGAACCAACTGTTCTTCTCCGTCTCAGAGCGTCGTGACACTACGGAGAAAAAACTTAGTTCGCTGCTCGCAACGTCGCGACGCTACTATACAATCGCCTCCTGCACATATTCAATCTTCTTCTAATCGACGTTCGATTTGAGCCCCATTTCGTTAGAAATTCGTCGGGAATAGCACGATCGACTCAAGATATCAAGAAAACAAACTCTAGAACAATTTGTGCCAAAAATAAAAAATAAATGGCCCTTACACAACAAATTTGTAAAGGAAAGCTATAAATTTAAGAAAATCTAATCTCGAAAACATCCATATTTGCAAACCATTCATAAACAGAACATTCATCACATGAATATAGAATGATACCCACTACGTTCTTTAATGAAATTCGGTAAATTAAAAAAAAAAATCAGATTGAAACCAACTGCTCTGATACCAATTGAAGGGGAAACCAATGATGGTTTCGCAGCGAAAAGTGTGGATCGTTCCCATTTATCGTATTTCGTAGAATTCACAAAAAAATTATAGAATCAAAAGGAACAGAGATTATGCATAAATCAAGATTAAATTTACAGCATGCTTAAAACAAAAGAAATAAGGAAGGAGATATTACCTCTGAAGCCAATTTCTTCAGTTTCCCACGAACAAACTAAAAAATCCCAATTGCACTACCACTTTAGAACCCTCTAGTATTTTTTAGGGATTAGAACTGAACAAGAGGGGTGGGCTTTGCTCAATTCCTTGGAAGAGGGAGGGGGAGGAGACTTTTCTCAGAGAACTTTTCTGTGTGTTTTTTCTTTTTTCTTTTTTTTTCTTTCTTTTTTTTTTTTTGCAGAGAGAACTGTTCTCTCAGAAAAATCAAGAAGAAGATGATCGATTGATCTGCTTCCCTCAACCCCCATCTACACGTATTAACTTGAGAGAAAATAAGGGGAAGGAGTTGTAACACCCTCCCTTAATTAAATTAAATATAAAAATAAATTTAATTAAATAATATATATATAATAACTACCTTATTATATATATATATACACACTATACATTATATCAAATATAACACATAACCTATAGTTTTATATTGTATCAAATACAACCTAACCTATAGTTTTATTTTCTCTCAACAATGCATGGTCTTTAATATAAATCATATTTATATTAAATTTAATTATATGACTCTCATTCATATAATTAATATTTGAATCATATTCAAATATTTAATTCCTCTAAACTATTTATGGTATTTAATATAAATCATATTTATATTAAATTTAATTATATGAATCTCATTCACATAATTAGTATTTGAATCATATTCAAATTCCTCTCAAATACTTTATACTATAATGTATCAAATATATTATATTAACTATATCACATATATAACTAATTTAATTAATTATATCATATATAATTAATTCCCTAAATTAATTTAAATACTTCAAATTAATCCAAAAATAATTCTCAATTAAATCCCTGTTGAGCTACAGAGAGGACCTTATGGATCTGTAAATTGAAGCTCTAATGGTACTTGAATAATTAATTAAACTTTTTAATTAAATTATCCAACTTTTCTTAAATTACCCAACTTTTCTTGACTGCTAGTCATTCCACTAAAGACCGACAGCTGCACTCTTCACACTACAAATATATTTTTGTGTCCATTGGATATAACTAATCAATAGTGTGATTGTAGGGGTTGATGCCCTAAATCTCATAGGGTCTTATAGTTTGTAAACCTTGAATGAACAAGCATTTCGTATGAACAAGAATTTCTATGATTAATAATATTTGATATTTTATTCATTCTGTCTATGAAATATATGATATTTTAGTTGCATTAACCACAAACCAATAAACTAACATCCATGGTTATCGTTGTAACTTAAACATATATGTGGAGACATATAGGTGGATCATGTTTGAGTGATAACTTAAATGATCTGTAGGATATGGATAACGTTGGGTACCTTATCCTGGGGACACTACGAGTATGGCCCTCTTGGTAGGTGTTACAAATGTTTTAAAGTGCTATAAATGATCTGATTTTGATCATTCATGTATTAGACATGCGAACGGGGATATTCTATACAAAGGAGTTTGTAGAAGACCGGACCACGAAATATTTAGTCTCATTATATAATGTCGTTTATAATTGAGATTTTCATTTCACTAAGATAACCATAGGTAACATGATCTTAATCCTGAGTAAGTTGTGAACGAGCCTATGAGGGCAGTCCTTTGATTTATATAGGTGAAAGTGGCCATTGACTCAACAAGCATACCATTGTTGGGATTCGTCTGATTGGGGAATTGGGAACTGAGCTACACAAGATGGAATTTACTCCTTCCCCGAAGTAGGGGTAAGTAGATAAATTACTCCCTTAAGAGCTGATTCCGGATCTTGAACAATGTGGTGCCACACCCTCTCTTAGCCCGAGAGGGGTTTAGTCATAGTGAGACTATGATCTATTGTTTATTAGAGGGATCAGTGGTACTTAAGAAGTTAGATGTAACTACAGGGGCAAAACGGTAATTTGGCCTAGCTGTACTTACAAGCAATTTATGAAAGGTCATCGAACTGTTGATTGGTTATATCCGATGGACATAGAAATATATCTGTAGTGCGAAGAGTGCAGTTGTCGGTCTATAATGGAGTGTCCAGTAGTTAACGGACGGTGGATAATGTGATTAAAAAGTTTAATTAGTTATTCACGTGCCATTGGAGTTTCAAGCTACAGGTCTATAAGGTTCCCTTGGTAGCTCAAATAATTTAAATTGAGAATAAGTTTTTGGTTAATTTGAAATGTTCAAATTAATAAGGGGGAATTTAATTATATATGATACAATTCGATTAAGTCAATTATATATGATATAATTGACATAATATACTTGATACATTATTGAATAACTGGAGGAATAAATATTTGAATATGATTCAAATATATTTTCTATGAATTTCATTCATAGTTGTTAAATTTAATATAAATATGATTTATATTAAATACCATAAAATGGAGAAAAAGAACTAGGGTTTATATATTGTATATGATGCAATATTAAAATTATAGGTTATAAATATAATATCATAAGTTGGTTATCATATTTTATTTATAATTATTAATTATTTGATAATTAAATTCAATTAGTGGGAAGTTAATCGGTTTTGTGGAAATTTTGGATAAAGAAAATATGATTTTATTTTTTCCAAAAATCTAAGGTGTTGAATGATTGAGAGACTACACGATTGCTTGGAGAGCCTATGCGATATACTCACTTCTCTAAATAATCAAGAGAATTTGTTGTGCGATAGAGAGTTTGCCTCCTCGATCGTCTTCTTCCTCCAACTCCAAACTCCCCTCTAACTAAAATTAGCAAGAGCTCACCACTCTTGGATTCTCACACAGAGAATACCAAGGTCACTAAGTGGTAGTGTCCCCCTTTTTGGTTCGAGTTTGCATTGTTGTTTGATGTTGTTCATTTGGAGTATCCGTGACTTGTTCGATGCATTCGTGAACAAGTTAGTTCGAGAGATTACTTGAAGAACAGTTCTTCAAAGGTATAATCTCTAAACTTTGTTTTTATTTCAAAAGCATGTTGTAATTTATGTCTTATGCATAATCTATCTGTTTTATTGTAAATGTATTCGTTCAATCGAAATGGGATTTGGACGATCCGCTTCTACTCAAAAGTTCTCTATCAAAAGAGTTCCTTTAGCGATGACCCTTCACAAATTGCTCGTAAGTACATCTGGGCTAAAATTACCGTTTTTTCCCTGTAGTTATAACTCCTTAAGTACCACTAATTCCTCTAATGAACAATAAGTCATAGTTCAACTATGACTAAGTCCCTCTCGAGCCAGGAGAGGGTGTGGCCACATTTTTCAAGTCCCAGAATCAGCCGTTAAGGGAGCAATTTATCTATTTACCCTGACATTAGGGAATGAGTGAATTCCGTCTTGTGTAGCTATGTTCCCAGCTCCCCAATTAGACAAAACCCCAAATGGTAGGCTTACTGAGTTGGCAATCTAGCCACTCTCACTCATACAAATCAAAGGATTGCCTTCATGAGCAAGAGTTCACAACTCACTCAAGATTCAGGTCATGTCACATTTGGTCATCCTAGTTAAATATAAGTCTCTACTATTAATGGTGTTATATAATGAGACTTAACTATTTCATGGCCCAGTGTTATACAAACTCTTTGTATAGGATACTCCCGCTCACATGTCTCCACATGAATGATCAAGATCAGATCATTTGTAGCACTTTACAACACTTATAACATCTATAAAGTGGGTCGTATCTATAGTGTCACCAGGATAAAGTACCCAACCTTATCCATCTACTACAGACTGTTTAGGTTATTAATTAAACAAGAACCACCTGTATGTCTCTACATGTTTAAATTATATAAATTAACCTAGGATCTTATTTTATTGGATTGGGTGTATGTTCATAAAATAACAATTATTTTATTAATAACAATTTGTTTATACAAAGTCTACAAACTACGAGAATACAAGAGATTTAGGACATCAATCCCAACATTAGGTACTTAATTTTTCACACGTCAATTAATTTAAAACCTTTCGTTACAATTACCTTTAAAAATCATCCGTACAGTAATTCTCAAACAAATATTGGTTTTACAAAATGAACGATTAAAATAAATGAGGAAAGTTTGAGTAAGAGTCTAAATTGATTCATTTATGAAAATTTCGGATTTAATTAATACAATTATAATAATGGAGGATGTAGATGGATACACTTATAAATTTAAGGTTTAAATCGATACACAATTCATAAAATTTAGAATGTAAATGGATATATTTCTCAAAAATTTAAATCTCAATTATTTATTAAATATAAATATAAAAGTTGTTGACTAAATTTGTAATTTAAATGTTCTGTAGCCACCCCCTTGCAAAGGTAATTAATGACCCACGCTATTTGCATACGTATCTTATGAATGCATGAACTTAAACCAGATGAGGACAAGAGGAGTTAAATGATGATTTTGGAGTTAATGAAGGGGTAGGGCCACAGATATAAAATACTTGGAAATTAAGGGACCTTCAGATGCAATTATTGATAAATGCTTGAGATTCAATGATGATGGAGGCCAAGACGTGTTAGGGTGGAATTTCCAAGTTATCTTTCCCAAACGAATTTTAATATAATATATTAAATTTCGACTTAGGCTAAATTAATTACTTGAGCTTGAATTTGATCATCACAAATAAGGTTCAAATTTGAAATACTTGGTCCTGGATTAGATGAACCATCGAAGAATTCGCAGGGCCAATTTGGCCTTAGCATGGGCCAAGGTAACCCTAGTTTGCTTAAAAATGTACAATTTGCACACCCATGGCTCGGTATTTACCAAAGAGAGGAACCCTAAATTCAGAGAGTACGAACTTAAAAGAGATGGAGAAATTATAGGTCTGTTTATCCTATATATACATCATTACAACTATGGAAGAAGTAACATCCTAAAGTCTCGTACTAATTTTACTAATTAAGTATTGTAGGTTTTGTGACAAGTACCACACATGTGCAAAAGATATTTCATTTAGCACGTCACGTCTTTCCTAATCAAACAAATTCATCTTTGAGTACGTGAACACGAGTAAGATATTTTCTATCTAGATTTGTGCATCAACAGTAGTACAATCTTCGAACTTTTAAGTTTATATTTAATATAATATATGACACTAAATTTTAAAAAGTATATTTAATAGATTTGTTTGATAACAATTTCGTCTCAAAATGATTGGAGATGAAAAGAAAATGAAACTAGCAACGAGATTTAAAGAATACCCTAGGAAAAGGGAACAAGATCGGCGGGGGGGATAATTTTTTCCCTTCATTTTTTCATTTGTTTTATTTTTATGTGTCATGCCAGTATATATATATATATATCGATGTGTAAATTTTAAACATGTTTTGAAAATTTTACAAATAAAAAAAAATGTATGTTTCGAAAACTTTAGAAACAAAATTCAAAATTCAACGACTAAAAAAACTCATATATTTTACATGTAAAAATAGTTTAAAATACGATTGTACTACCGATTTAATTTATTAATTTTAATGTTTAAACAATTTGATTTGTGCTTTTTTTTAATGTATTTTATAACATTTTATTGTCATAACTTTAGTAGATAACAATATATTTATTATATCTAAAAATGTACGATAATATCATAAAAAATTGTTAAGATTTAATGAAATTTCTTATCAACATATATCTGATTCTATGTGTTTATAAATAACAAATTAAAATTAAACTATTAGATCCAAATATTTAATTTTGATGAAAATTTTCATATTATAAATTTTAAAATACAATAATAAATTGGTATATATTAAAACTTAAAGAACTAATAACTATTACAATTTTGAAAATACAATTACTATTCATAAATCAAGGATCAAATTTTTATTCATGAAAGTCTAATGATCATAAGCATGTTTTCTACCTATTATAAAATATATAATTTTTATTCAACAAAGTAATGTTAAAATAAATTAAATCTCTTTAACACAAAGTATGAAATCTAGCAATCACTTGAGACACATAGATCAAACTGATATTTGTTCATATCTCATATTACAGATTGGTTTAAATCTTATTTTGGTCACTAAACTTTGAATTTAGTTCTATTTTAGTTTCTAAACTTTTAAAAACGTTCATTTTTGTTCCTGAACTTCTAAAAAGTATTTATTTTAGTCTCTGCAATTAAAATTTTATTAAAACTTAAATGAAAATGTGAGGCAACATATATTTGTGGACTCTAGATGTATTGAACAAGATTAATATGAAGTAAAATGTCAAATATCAATGTAACAAAATAGTGAACGTCCAAAATTTTGAACGAAAAATGACTTTCACTTTACCACAATATTCAATACAAAATCACTTTACCACCTTACTCAAGATTGAAGGCATAGATCTTTTAGCGTGGTTAACTTATTTGGTACCTTAATCATCTAAAAATACAAGTCGTCTGACCATTTTATTAATAAGTTAACAAAATTTTAATACCAGGGACCAAAGTAAGCATTTTTAAAAGTTCAATGACTAAAATTGATATTTTTAAAAGTTTAAGGACCAAAATATAACACTATTCAAAGTTTAGGAACTAAAAGATGATTTAAACCTTAAAAATATTAAGAGATCTTACAATTTTTATAAGATAAACAAGCTACAGTCTTTTCATTACTAATTATTTTGAGATAAAACTTCATGTTATCTAATAATATCAACACAATAATGATATCATTTTAATAAATAAATAAAAAGTAGACTTTAGAATGATCAGTTTTTACTATAATAAAAGATAACGACCAAGGAGTAAAATTACATACCAACATTGATGATATCAATGTCGACGAAAATATTGAAATCTCAATTTTATTGAAACATTAATAAAATGTAGATGTTAATGAATATTTCTTAAAAGATTAAAAAAAATAAGTTCATAAAAAATGTTTAAATTAATAAATAAACAATCTAAAAATTCAACTTTAAATCATTTATATTATACCCACATTAACGATATTTTGTTAAGTATTGATATGGTAATGAAAGTTTAATACCATTGTTGAATTTCTTTTCAAAAAAAAAAATAAATAAATAAATGAAAAAGAGGATTTGATTAAACTTCCCGTGAAGAAAGAAAGGTGCATGGTATAATAGTACACAGCGTAGTACTCGATTCTCACCCACACGCCTCATTCACAAGTTTTCCCAACATCAATATCCGTGGCTGCTTTTCATTATGACGTCATTACCAAAAGTCGACATGACGTCACGATGGAGACGATTTGTCGTTTTACATTGGTTCAGTGCATTATTGGTGCACACAAATCGCATCCCACGCGATCTGTAGGACGCTGAATATACGCGCCAATAAGAAATAGAAGCAAAGTACTATTTATTTATGTCCACGCGCTCCTTCAGCGTTTGAGATTGACAAGTTTCTTTTCCTTGTAGTTCTTCGACGCCATTGGCTTACCGAATTTGCCAATTTGCTGTGATTTGTCTCAAAACATTGGCTGTTTTCAGATTCCTATTTTCCATATTACTTGTCAGCAATTTCAGTCCGAATAATAATAATAATAATTTTTTAAAAAAAAAAGTTACCCATCCTAAATTGTAAAATAACCCAAATTTTAATTTGAGATTATAACTTTTGAAAGAGTTTACTAGTTTTTTTTTTTAGTATAATTAGAGATATAAAGATTTAAACCATGAATCATGTGGTTAACAAAATACTCAGATGCCATGGAGCTATGCTCAATTTGGCAAGTATGAGTATTTTTAAATTTTAAATCAAAAATAAAATTAATGGATTTATATATATAATATTTTATATTTAACTTTTTTTCCTCCTTTATTTTCCAAGAAACCTCCTACTTACAATTTTGCAGCCACCAAACACTTTTCTTCCCCTAATAAATGAACCCCTAAAACCGCCTTTTCCTGAATCCAAACTCGAGCTCGAAAAGGATAAGAAAAAATGGATCGGAGTTTAGTGGTAAGTGAGTTGACGACGACGACGATGACAAAGAAGAAAACAACACGAAAAAGAAAATCATGCGAAGAAAAGAAGCAACCCCTAAAAGTTGTGTACATATCCAACCCGATGATGGTTCATACTAGCGCGTCTGAATTTAGAGCCTTAGTCCAGGAACTAACGGGGCGAGATGCGGAGTTTCCCGACCCGAGTAAATTGTATCCGACCTCATGCGAGATCATGAATGAAATTGAGAAGAAAGTAGTAGCAGAAGGAGAGGGAGATGAGCAAGTGTTATTAGTTGATTCAAGCTTGGATGATGATTTTTTGAGTTCATATGAAAGCTTGGAGGATATATTGAGGAGAGATATGATGGAGAACTTGGGGGCCATCTCTACATCTCTGTTCAATCCTTTGGTTTAGTAATTATTGAGGTTTCATCTTTATTCTCACTCTAAACCCTTCATCCAATTTACTTCATCTAATTTACCTATCTTTAAGCTTTAATTTATGTCCAAAAATAAATGAAAACCACAATATTTTGCAATGTGTATGTTTCCTCACACTATAATAATCCCATCTAACTCATAAATTTTAGCTTTCAATGCTTCTCTCTATATTTCTTTCAAGTTACTTCATAATTTCTAGGCTAAATCATTATTTATAAAAATTAAATTTAAAAAAAGAAAAAAGAAAAAAAGAAAAAAATTGAGTTAACCTTGCTCTAATTTTTTTTTTTTATGTATAACAAAAATGTCCTTACCCTTATTCGTTTAATATGCTCTTGATCTTCCAGGAACATTTTAGGAAAGATATCAATTTATACCCCTAAACGATTTAGAGGTTTTGTCAAATTAAACCTTGATCTAATAATTGTATTAACCCAAACTCTGAACTTTTGTAAGTGAATTTATATCGTCTATTACATTTAGTGTGAAAAAATCTTGTGTATATCTTATAATTATATAAATTAAACATCTAAACATTCATCAATCAACCAATTTCGATTCTTAGTCAGAATTTTCTTAGAGATTATCCAATGCATTTACTCTAATATTTCATTTTGTAAAATCGACATTTGAAGAAGTCTCCACATGTTTGAAAATTAATGCATGGATGATTTCCAAAGGTGAATATAATGAATGGTACTTAAATTATAAATTTTACACAATATTGATGGAATGAAATCTAAAGGAAGGGTGTAGATACCTATGAAAGTCTAATGTTTAAATTGATACAATATTAGTTTGTGGTTTTAATTGATACAACTTTTAAAGTTTACGGATATAAATTGATATACATCAACGATTTTAAAATTACTTTTGAAGTGCAGTAATACTTTAGAATTTCATACGAAAATTGTTATACAACTTAATTATGTTCTAGGTCGTCATCACTTGTCGTAATATTCAAGATTTTGATTTTCATTCGAAATTCTAAAAGAATTCTATTTCAAAAGTCATTTAACTCATTTATGAAAGGTTATATTACAACTTTTGAATTTTTAAAAATATTTTTGAAACAAAGGATAAGAAGTTTTTTTTTTTTTTTATGATTTAAACTAATTTCTATCATTTGAGTGTAGCTTACTTAACATTTTTATTATTAATAAAGAGAGACAAGAAAAATCTGATATATTGAATTATCATACGAGAAAAAAAAAAAAAAAGAAAGAAAAGAAAACCATAAACTTTAAATCCGCACATTATATCCAATTGCACTCTTGAAACAAAATTAAGCTTAGGGAATATCCTAGGACTATAATAACTATCTATTGCTACAGTAAATTTTATTTCAAACTCCCAATTAGTTACTGTAAACATTATTTTCAAAACTTCTTTGCTACAGTATTTATTATCTGCTACAGTCTTTACTATTTTACATTCATGATTTTTTAATTTTTTTACTATAGTGTTTACTATTTTCTTCTCAAATTAAGATAGTTTACATCTAAAATACATATTATTATAACCCAAACTAAAATAATCTATAATCTAAACACAAACTATTATAACACAACTATAATAACATAGGACTATAATAATCAAGTTCATGCCTCAAACGCCCCTTTAGTGATTTTTCCTAAATTTAAGCCATAATAATATATCTTAAAATTGCAATCCAAAAGTTTATGTTTTTCCACTAGTGTTGGTTACTATAGGTTCTAAGTTATTGAAACGAAATTTTATATATAATTTTTAAAGTTGTAAGAATCTAAACTGAAATTAGAGTGAAAAGATCATATATCAAATTAAACCTATAACTTATAACTCATTTATGTCAAAATGAGCAAAGCTTAACTAGCATATAAATGTATTAAAGGCCAAGAGGTTTGTGCTTCAAATTTTCTTACTCCTATTTTAAGTAAAAAAAATAAAAATAAAAAAATAAAAAAAAACTCAACCCATTTCTCAAGTTCCTTCATCTTCAATTATGAGTGCATGATTTAATAGCATTTGCAAGAAATTTGGTAACAAGCTCTTTTCCTATATATCAAACTCTCAATAATATCACAATTGAATTTGAATACTTGCTCCATAATTGATTAGACTTAAAATCATGGTAGCTTTGATTGATGATGCACTGTGATCTTGAATAATTTACATTTAGCATGTGTGTGATAAGTTTTTCAAAATCCTTAAAGAAAAACTAAAATAGTGTATATGTTTGTATCAATATTGTCTAGTTAAATTCTTTAGGTTTAATTATAATTGTAGTCCCTATGATTTGAATTTTAAAAACAAAAATAAAAATTTTAAGAGTTAGAATTTAGTCCTTATAGTTTGATCAAAACTTGATAAATAATCCATATGATTTCATAAAATTCTTATATTCCTTATCATAGAAATTATTTATGAGAGTTTTATCAAACCATGAAGACTAAATTCCTATTGGATCTTCATCGTAAAAGAAAGTGAAACATTTGAAAATTGAAATATAAACAAATGAATTTAATTATGTAGATTAAATTAAAGATTAAAAACTCTCAAATTGGATTGAAACTTCAAATTAGATTATATTTCATGTACAAATTTAATATATCTGAAATTTAATAAATTTGTAATTTTTTCAATTTGAATGAGTTGTATTTGATTTTGGTCAAGTAACAACTCAATTGAGTTAAATTTGACAAATGTTCCAATTTTTATATTTATTTTGATTTTATTTTATATTTTGGAGAATTGCTAAGTTGCTAGCCTATAAATAACAACTTGTTTCTTCATTTGTAGTATCTCATTCCAAATTGAAGAGTTCTATCATTTCTTTCTTTCTTTGGTCTTGAGTTGAATTAAGAGCAAGTATCTAAGAGTTCTGCTAGATCCGAGTAATTCGAGATTGCAATTCTATCGAAGTTAGTCGTTGTATCCTGTTGAGATCATCGTTGTAGTTTGCTTGTAGTCCGTGAAAAATAAATAACTATTTTTAGGACCGTGCTTATCAAATAGATGCCTCGGCTACATTTAGAATCTCGAAAGGTTTTGAGATTTTTTTCAAATCTTTGGTTATTTTATATCTAAGTCTTGTTACATCATCTAGCTTACGTTTGAGTTTGAATATTATTTATCGAGTATACTGTTAGTTATTAGTTGAGACATAACCAATTTGTTAGTATATTAATTCTTATATATATCATTTCTCCTAACCGTTCCAACTTTCTCTAAATGGTGGGAACTAAATTTCCAACTTGACCAAAATTTTAATGGTGCTTTAAACTGATTCAATATTACGTATTTAATAGTTTTTATAGTTGAACTCAAGGTAGTTTGAAAAATAATAATCATTATTACAATAAATAAAAACACGATGAAACATTTAACTAGTTTAATAAATTTGGAAGAAGAAGGATTCAAGTAGTTGATGATTAAAATTTCATACTAAAATATAACTTTTTAAAAGTTTTTTTTTTTTTTTTGGGAAAATTAACTTTTTGATCTAGTTTCCATAATTTGGTCCCTAAATTTTAAAATATTACACATTTAGTCATTAAACTTTGAATTTGGTTTCACTTTAATCTCTATATTTTAAAATGTTACAATTTTATCCTTAAGATTTGAATTTTATTTCAATTCAGTTCCTAAATTTCAAGATTTACACTTATAACCTTAACTTTTGTCTAAATACTCACTTTTAGTCAGTTTAATGTCTATTAATTATTTTAAGAGAACTAAAAGAACTAGAATCAATTAAGTTTCACTACTAAAATTATAGTTAAATTTCACTTCGCAATTATTTTAAATTAATTAATAGATATTAATACTAATGACTAAAAGTGATTATTTAATGAAAAATTGAGATTAAAAATGTAAATCCTAAAATTCAACATCCAAACCGAAACAAAACTCAAATCACGAAGGTAAAATCGTAATATCTTGAAATCTATAGACTAAACTAAAACCAAACGCAAAACATAAAGATTAAATGATGTATACCATTTCAAAATCTATGAACCGAATGAAAAGTAAATCTAAAATCAAGGAATAGAAAAGGTATTTTTCTTTTTTTCTTAAGTTATTGAATTTTGAAACTTATTTTCAAAATATAATAATTTTGAAACTTATTTTCAAAATATAATAATTTTGAAACATATTTTAAGAATCGTGTGATTTTATATAAGATCGAAACAAAGTTATCCTGTGAAGAAAATAAGTTTGTGTCATGATGTCATCTATTCAATAAATGATTACGCCAAAAACTGTCCTGTCGACTATATGCATTTAAGAATTTGAGAAAAACTGAGATCTTTTGTTGCAATTATTAAAAAAAAATAGTAATATTATCTTCACTTTTCATGGTATTATTTTATAAAATTTTACAAATGCATTTATTGATATATAATATAAAAAAAAATAGATTTGAATGTATATCAAAATTTTCATTATACCATTAAGAAATCGATAAAATATGAAAAAGTAAGCAATAAAATCTCACTAATTAGTTTAATATTTATAAAAATAATTTAG
Organism: Benincasa hispida; assembly: GCF_027475165.1. Taxonomy (NCBI): domain Eukaryota; kingdom Viridiplantae; phylum Streptophyta; class Magnoliopsida; order Cucurbitales; family Cucurbitaceae; genus Benincasa; species Benincasa hispida. The sequence goes on from NC_143488.1 coordinate 80,959,170, forward strand.
TTAATCATTCAAATATTTCTATTTTATTTCTAATTCTTTTTTAAGAAATATCAATCAACATGGTAATTCTTTTCATATTTCTACCAAAATTTCTGTAAAATTATGACTTCAAAGTTTTCTTCAATATTGATATTTAAAACCTTGAATTGCATCCTAAATAGAATTATCAAATTTGAGCCAGACGAAAACAAGCAGATGTCGCCATTGTGTCAAACAAAAGTTTGTTTTAATGTTATATAAGTCGTATGTTTTAAAGACAACATTTGATGTGGCAATTTTCTATCCATTAAATAATGAAGTTGTCTTTTGGAGAAATGGCATAATATACATGAAAATTCGAAAAATAATAATTTAATACTCAATAGCCATATATCATCTTAAAAAGTCATTAAATGATATATTATTGTATTTCGATGGATTTCAAATCATTTTTAATCTTTTTCGTGACAAATAATGAATAAAAAACGGAAAAAAAATCATGATACTGTAATCTTATAAAATTTTCTCGAACTTGTTTTTGGCCTATTCAAAATTATGGTATATTTAAAATAAGTTTCATAATTATTGTACTTAATAAGAATATTAAAAAGTAAATAAATAAATAAAGTTCTTTTTATTTTTGACATGTGAAATAGGAGAATCAAACATCTAATATTAAAATGGATTGTATAAATTTTATCAACAAACTCATTTTGGCAAGAAAAAAAATCTTATTTTTGAAAGCTCGTGATATAGATATATATGTATATATATAAAGTGAAATTTTGGAAAAAAGTTTGCCTTTTACGAAAAAATTCCCGGAAGAAACGTTTGCGACCATTCATCCATGGCATTGACTATTGAGTTCATGACAACATTGTGTGTGCGAGAGAGACGACTTGGATAATATGTAGCGACTAGCATTAAATAAATATCTTCAATATATTGTTGTTAAATTGATTACTATCATCATTTTCTCTCTCTCTAAATTTACGATAAATATCAATTATATCTAAACTTTAAGGGTTCTATCAAATAAAACTTCAAATTAATAATTATACTCGAATTTTTGTAAGTATCAATTTATACTTTCTATTATTTTTTATTTGAAAGAACGTAATTTGAGATTTGTATCAATTAAATCTTTAAACTTTTATAAGTAAATCAATTTAAACTCTCTTTCAACTTTTATAAGTGAATCAATTTAGACTCTCCATTATGATTTCTCTTAAAAGCGTTCATGCATCAACTCTATTCGTCTATATTGTGAAACCTAATATTTGAAGAAATTTGTATGTGTAATAATTGATGCATTAATGATTCTTGGAGATTATTATTATTAAAGGTCTAAATTCATTTACTGATAAAAAATTTAGGAGTTTAATGGACAAAAATTATAAGTTTCATATAGTATTTAACTAATCTTAATTAACTCATTAAATATATTTAGAATCTTGTTTATTAATTCATTAATAAATTTAAGTATAGAGTAATTGCATTAATTTAATATTTTTTATTTGTAAAAAATAAATAAATAAATAAGGTAATCACTAATAGACCGATACAGCCTTTAGGATTAAACTCATGAGTGCCCATCTCCCTTCAACAAACCCTCCAACCAAACAACCTTTAGGAGCCATTTTGTTTAGAGTTTTAAAAGATGTTTAAGAATTAAGTATATTTTAAAATTAAAAAAAAAAAAATGAAAATATGATTAAGAATTAAAGATGATTGTGTTTGATTATACATGAGAATATTATTAAAATTTTATGGTAACAAATTAACTTTACATTTTATTTATAAAATTAATCATGAACATCTCTATAAAACTTTGATAGATTAATTGATAACCAATAAATTCAATTCAAAGTTTTAAACAAAATTAATTATTTAACTATCAAATAATATTATTAATTAATAAAACAATTATAATTAGTTAAAAAAAATATTAACATTTTATTATTAAAAAATAACAAAATTATAATTAATCAATGATAAGCTAATTATAATTAATAGTATTAATGCATCGATTCTTTATAATTTATTATATCATTAATTAATTAATTTGAAATAATTAAATTCAAATATTATAATTTAAAATTTAATATAATTTTCTAAATTATAAATTTAATATTCATATATTAATTAATTTTAATAATATAAAATAAAAGAATAAATTAATGTATTAAAAGAGGAAATAGAATTGACATCAAAAAAAATTGCACAGTTTATTCTCATGCCTAAAACTTTAAAACTTGAATCAAACAAGGAGATGTATATCTTTTATCTATTCCCACCCTAAGGGTTAAACTCTTTCCTTTCAAACCTTTTATGTGATCTTAACATTTAATAATTCTATACTAAATTAAAGTAATTTTAACTCGATAATTAATAACATTCAAGGGGTCGAATCAACCATCAACTAATTTTTTTGAGTAAATAGATGCATATTCAACCATACGGGTAAAAAGAATAATCTAAGCCTAAAACCGAAAATTGTAACACCCAGTATACAAAATTAAATCGTAATCCTAATTAATTAACTGATTAGCTATTAACTACATCAAAAACCACCTGCCTAATAAATTGATTTGAAAAAAAAAAAAAAAAAAGTATATAATACACCGCTACAGAGAGGAGAGAAGAACAAGGGGAAGAGAGGGCAGTAAAAGACAGTGGAGCAAACTCCCAAGTTCAGTCAACTAGTACTTTCTCTAGCGTCTGTTTAATAAGAGAATTGTCACCAATTTGTGACAAGCATGAGTAAATTACTTTCCTGATTAACTTCGAAGTTTCGTACTTTGAGGCCTTATTGCTTTCTGCATCAACAGATACATCATGTTCACATATATATATCCATTGGAATTTAAGAAAATGTACGGAAATTAAGAAAAGAAAAGGAACAGAAATAAACACATAAAATCTTTTCAAGAAACAGCAACTAAGGTAATACAGGTAAACTGGAAAAAAAAAAACGAGTTGATCAATCATTCCAATTTCCAATTCCTATAGCTTGCACGCACCTCAACTCTTGTCACGGAAAAACCACCTTACTATATTTGATTACCAAGATAGCTTGCAGAATATGAAATCCCAGATGCAAGTTATCAAATTCCATAGATTTTTTTATGCTATAGTTAATGCGGTTGTGACCTGGTGTAAATGGTTCCCCTTATTTCACCACTATAGCTTTACCTTGCTCCTTTCCGATTGGAAAGATTTTTTGCAACTCTCCTTTGGGGTCTTTCCCCTTTTTGTAATTTTCTATCATCAATGAAATTGTTTCTAGATGGCTGCCATAACTTGAACTCATTCCCTCTAAGTCCTTTATTATTTACATGGTTCTATAATTAATGTAAAATAAATAATATCTAAACTAACCAATGATTTATATAAATCGATAACCATCCATGAAAGAAAAACAAATTAATGGTTATTATTGTAGTTTTTCTTTTTCTTTTTTCATTTTTTTGATAAGGTTATCATTAAAGTTAATCCATGTTTAATAAGTTTCTTGAGAAAGTGCTTAAGAGGTTTGGAAGTGTTACCTGGGGAAACTTTAAAACAAGAGAGTAGTGTGGCACAGAAACTAATATAGTCAGCAATCTGTATATGTCCAACTTTATAGGCTGAATGAAGAACCTCTATAATTCGAAACACTATTTCTGGATGCAACTCAGGACCTATGAACATGAAATAAGATGATTGTAGGGGGGGAAAGAATTGTCAAAGCAGGTAAGTATGTCGTACAGGACTGAAAACATAATAACACGATGAAATAACTACTCACATAGGCAGCAAGAAGCTAGTGATTTCAATAGAAGAGGATCCAAATAAGAGAAGTAATAAAGACAACAAATTGAGAGCTCCTGACATTCCTTAGGAAGCCTTGTAAAAGGACCGTAGCAGTTATTCCCTGCAAGATAAAAGAGAATGATAAATGAAAGAAGAGTTACTTATTTAAGGATGGAAGGAAAATTACAAACTTAACCTCCGCATTTTGTATTCTAATGAATGATGATTTGCACTTTGGTTGAAAAAGGTCGGTAAAATTACAAACCTAGTCATTGAATTTGATGGTAGTTTCACTCAACATCATTGAGCTTTCGATATCAATTTCAATAATTTTCTGCTTTCAACATTTAAGTTGGAGTGGCAAGTTGATTTGGCATAACATGTCGCAAGGGAGTTGACAAATAAATAAAACAAAGATAGGCAGAACAAAAGAAAAAATTGATTTAAAATATATCTCATCTACCTACGTCAACTGTTTTACGGCCGGGCAACCTATTTTGTTTAGTTGGCCAACTCTCTGGTGTCACTAGTTGTCCCATCGTGTTAAATGATAGATCATTTATTCAACCAACGTGCCACATGACCTAATACTGATAGATAATAGGACCCTATAGAAGTCAAAATTGAAAGTTCACATACGTAAAAACTTGTGAAAGTTCAATTACTAAACAAGCATGACCATCAAAAATTTGGAAACCAAATTTATAATTTAATAAAGAACTACAACTAAATATAAATGTCCCTCAGGCAAATGATACTTGTACCTTCAGCAGTGCTCCTGTGGTAAAACTCTTGCAGTGGGTGCTGGGTGTTGTCGTATTCCCATTTCAGAGGAGAGTTCAAGAAAGAGGCTTGTCCCACATGAAGTAAAAGGCGCAATACAACCTACGATACAGTAGCAACTTAGAAGTAAATATGAAAAATTTAAAGTCAATACAAATGTTTCCTACAGACAACCACATCCTGAATTACAGAAGGCCGGAATAAACACATTTTCATTAGATGAGGTTTCGAGGAAGGGCAAAGCAACAAGATACAGATTTTTTACTTTAGGCAAGGCATTTGCACGGCTCTAGAACGATAAATACCTCAGAACAGGAAGGATAACTATCACCAAGAAGGATCAGCAACGAAGGCAGTTCTCTAATCCATGCCACCCGATGCTCTACTATTTCAGGACAACTTGCATCTATCCACGAGAGCTCACCGGTCTATGATTGATAAAATAAATCAAAAGATGAGTCAGTTTTTATCTTTCAATAATTCCTTAAAAAATATAATTGAGAAAACTTACAGGAATGAGCAATTCTTCAACGACATGCAAGCAAGCCAATTTTAATGAAGATTCTGGGTGGCAATCTTTGAATGCATGAGTAAATCCCTGTGTAAGTATTTTACCTGATCAATATGGTTTTCTAGGTTCTATGTTTATTTCTAAAACATTAAAAACAGTCCAAACAAAATATAGAGTACGCTTGTTAAGAAGGCCAAACCTGAAGCAGTCGAAATTTCCAAGTATTCTCAACTTGTGCAATAAGTTCAGGAATAAAAGGAAGTAATGGAAGGACATGCTTCTCTCTGACCACTTTCCTAGATTGAGTCTCACTAACAATCTGTAAGTAAAAACATTAGGGAGCCCAAAAATTGATCAACCACTTTCCCAAAAGTACCAACAGAAAACAAACCTTCAACCAAAAATACCCAAGAAAACATCTTTTGATCAACTAAGGAAAACATCTGACTACCAAATAAAACCCCAGACGAATTTATGAAAGGTGAATGCTATTATTGTCAACAAGTGTAGTGAACCACATCTCGATGCAAAAGATATTATACTTAATGTGATGTGACCAATGCATGTAAATGCACTACTCACATCACCAGAAAACGAAACCCCATGAAATTTAGAAGAAGATGAACCAACAAGGTACGAGTACTACAGAGCTAAACTAAATTGCACTAAATCTTGAAATAAGGCTTGTGAATTATTACCTTTCCAAGCAAAACACTTTCTATAAATTCTAGAAATGTCTCCAATATTGCATTTGGAGGTTTGATACATTTCACCGAATGCAGAAATATCTCTGTTATGACAATGTTCACAGTCAGTAATCTATCGTGGTCCTGCCAGACAAACAAAAGAACCGAATCACTAAATTTTAAAAGGTCATAGTGCCATAACATTGGTGCATTGCTCTGACATTCATATTTTTTCAATGAACAATGAAATAATAGAAGGGCATACAAAAAAAGAGCCCACAAAAAAGAGGTGGTTACCTAAAAGAAAGACCCCCAATCAAACAAGATAAAGTTATGAGAATAATTATAAGAAAGTCCCCACACATACCCAAAAAAAAAAAAAAAAAAAAAAAAAAAACTAGAGGGGGACCAAACATCAAACAGAATAAGCTTTCTCCCGCTAAAGATTCTATTGTTCCTCTCACCCCAAAGCCCCCACAAAATAGCACGCCCCTGCTTGCCACAAACTTTCATCTAGCCAATTTTAACACCAAACTCGTCAAAGCATGTCCACACCACAAAGGCAAAGTCACAACTCCAAAGGATATGATCAAGGTCGTCAGCTACCCTTTTGCAAGGAATGCAACACAACCACCCCATCAAATTAGGCATTTTCCTAGACACCTTGTCCAAGGTATTTACCCTACCATGGAGAACCTGCCAAACAAAAACTTTCATCTACTTGAGAATTTTCATTTCATATATCGAGGTTTAGGGTTTAGGACATCCGCCAATAGCAAGCACATTATCCAAGAAGTTTCCATCCACATGGTCATATGCCTTCTCAAAGTCAATCTTAAAGATGGCCTCTTTTCTCTCTTTCGAGCTCTATAGTTCTGAATCGCCTCATTAGCAATAAGTGCATGATTAAGAATTTGTCTACCCTCAAGGGACGCACCCTGGGTTTCGAAAACCATGGAAGGGTCTTTTTTAATCTATTAGCCAACGTTTCTGCAATAATTTTAGACATTGGCAATCAAGCTTATAGGTCTGAAACCTCTCACGCTCCTCACACTATCCTTCTTAGGACTAATACGGCAAATGAAAGTCTCAAGAAGATAATTATGCAGGGCTCTCTATCATAAAACTCACAAAAGACACTAAGGGGAGTTATCCTAGAAGAAGCCATAGAAAAGCCACCCAAACCATGGGCTCTATTCCTATCAAACCTAAAAACCACCTTAATTTCCTCCATGGAGAAAGGAGCATCCACAGCTAACGAATGTAGAGTAGTGATAGGATTTCAGTCCACTCCATCAAAAAAAGGTATAGGCTTAATAGGCTAGAAAAAGATAAAGGAACAGAGAGACGATCTCCCCCTTGATATCTCCATCTTCCTGCAAGCACTCTCCTCGATCATTCTCCAAAGGGGCAATAAAATTCTTACTTCGACTACCATTGGCCATTCTATGGAAAAAAAATTGAATAAAATAAAACAAATAAAAACGTTGTATTAGCATCATTGTCCTAACCCCCAGAACACTGACTTTTGTCTCGAACTCACCACATCCTTCCTAACGAACTCTGCAAACTCCCCATTAACTAAGAGACATTCTTCCTTAAGATGATCACTAAGGTCCACCTCCACCACTAGGTCATGTAAAGCTTTAAGCCTGCTTAGGATCTCTTGTTTTTTTTAAAAAAAAAATTATTTTCAGGTCTCCAAAAATCTATTGATTCCAAGATTTCATGGACTTCTTAAGGGCTCTCGTGCCTATATAAATTGAGACCCCTCCCATTACCAAGCATCTCCCCTTGCCAACAGCCAAGCAAGAAAATCCTTGACTAACCTATGCTTGTCTCTCCCAAGGTATCTAACATTCTAGGATATCACTTTTTTTAAGAAATAATTTCATTGATGTATGAAATTACCAAAGAGGAGAAAAGAGAGATCCCTGTACCAAAAGAGTTTCAAAAAGCATCTCCAATTGGACAAAAGAGAGGAAAGAGTATAAGAGGAGATCACTTTCATTGAAACACCTCTTGAACCCCCACCTCGCTCTAGGCCTTCCTACCATTGAATTAACGGACCACGTCAAATTCTTCAACTCCCTCCTTCCAGTCCTGACCAGAAATCCCTCCCTTAATAACATGTCTCTTTCTTAGCAGTAGATTAAGACCCTTTAGATTTTCATTCATCAGAATTGAAAAAAAACTCTTCCATCTTTAGGGTGTGTGTGGGCCACACTTCTTCAAGGCCCTGCTTGTGGTTCTTTTGTCGATAGATGCTCCTATTACACTCAATGTCTCTAAAGGATGAGAGCCCACTATGTAGCATCTACCTCAAGAATTCGAAGATTGCATAGGTAATATCAGCCGCTTTATTGAGTTTACAAGGCTTACCAAAGAGAAACTTGCTACCAATGTTATTATTAATATTAGGCTCGCCTTTATTATTAATACTCTCCTAAGGCAAAAACTAGAATAGATGGCATGCGTCAATTGGATAGATGGTGGGAATTCAAATGCTAATCTCTTTTACATATATAAATATATATAAGCCAGCTTAAGAAGCTCTCCAAATTTGACCCCTCCCACATAGAGGTGACTGGATCAGGAAAGAACCCACCCATCAACCTAACAACAATGAAAGGGCTTGGCTTGAATGTTTTACTAGAGCAAGCGCACCCTTAGCAAGATCAGATCAAGAATAGCCAAACACTACAATAGCACAATAAATACAACTTATTTGAATATTCCAGTGACCTACCAAATTATATGCAAGTCGACCATGTATATGTTCTTCGTACCTCAGGCCCATAAATAGAATGAAAAGAGACATAGGCTAAAGAAAGCACCAAAAGATGATCTTTTGTGTATAATTTTCTCTTCTTTCACATTCATTAATTGAAAATCAAGACAAACTGGCCGGTCACCTTTCTTTTTAAAGGTTAAGCTTATTCATTAGGTTGAAAAACAGCTTGTAACCCTAGGGGTATTTTAGTAATTATATGTATCCTAGGCTTCCTACTAGTCTATTTATTTGGCCTATTCTCTTGTACTTTGTGTATCATAATTAATAATAAAAATCAGTCTCTATCGTGGTTTTTCTCCCTGTACTAGGGTTTCCATGTAACTGTGTTGTTGAAATCCTAGCCGTTATGGAAGAGAACCAACCACAATCATCTTCTGCTGATGGAACTTCGAGTTTTGACATGAAGACTGCTATTCGAGCGGCCGTAAAGAAGTGTTTTCAAGCAGCCCTGCCGGAGTTGATTTCTGACGTCCAGCTGCAGTCGACGAAGAGCCAGCGTCGGTGGGAGCCACCAAACCAGATAGAAGCACCAAGTGAATCTAGACAAGTCTTCGACGGACGGACAGGTACGTTTTCGGTCGATTCGAGCCGTGGGTCGCCGCAAGCCACACCGGTCGAGGCCAAATGTATCATCGACAGGAAGACAAGAACAGATCCGGTCATTTCGAGCTATGGGTCGTTCCGCACCAAATCCGTCACAGCCCTTCGCGCGCCAGCACAGTCCTTCATGCTGGTTGATCCTTTCACGCTAGATCCGTTCAACCTACGAGTCGCGCCGAACACGGTAGATCTGTCGACGCCTGGCCCTAGTTCGTTCGACCAACAACGAGTCGACGACCACTTTGAGCAGTCAAGCCGGTTGGGGTCTTCTCGAATGCCGGCGAACCCCTTCCAACCGATGACCTCCCTCCAGCTGGCGACTGCCTTCCAGCCGGCGATCTCATTCCAGCCGTTAGTGGCTGCCCCGTTTCCAGCCAGTTATGGTTTGACCCAATACCCAGATGATGTGAGACAACGGTTGGTTTATCTCCGAATGCAGATTTCAGATTTAGAAACGGCTCTTGGCACAAATCCTCAACCAGATTTCTCGGCCAACATACCAGTATACTCTAAAAACCCAGTAAATTCTTTCCCTATTTTACCCACTACAAATATCCTGCCTGGGTTTCCCTCAATAGACAGTACGACCAGCTTGAGTACGGTTGGAATCAGTACCATCGCCCAGTTAGTCAATATACAGTCTTTTGGTCTTATTAGTGTTAACGGTAAAAAAACCTTGGATTGTTGACTCAGGGGCGACGGATCATCTTACTGGTACCTTTGATCAGTTTCTCTCATATTATCCAAGTGCTGGTAACGAACGAATTAGGATTGCAGATGGGTCGTTCGCACCTGTTGTAGGAAAAGGGCATTTATCTCCGTTTGAGGGTTTGATTTTGTGGGATGTTTTGCATGTTCCTAAAATTTCATATAATTCGTTATCCATCAGTAAGATTACAAGAGATCTGAATTGTCAGGAAGTATTTTCACCTGACTCTGTTTTATTTCAGGATCTAAGCTCGAGGATGACAATTGGCACTGCCCAGCACGATAAGGGACTCTACTTCCTGACAGATGATGCTTCCTCTAGGAATGATTATAGGACTAGCCTTGTCTCCTAAAATTTTTCTAACTCTGAGAATGATTTTCTGTTATGGCATTACCACTTAGGACATCCAAACTTTCAATACATGAAATACTTATTTCCGCATTTATTTCGCAATATTAATGTCTTCTTTAAAGTGTGAAGTGTGTATTCGTGCCAAACAGATTCATGTCTCTTTCCATTCTCAGCCCTATAAACCATCCAAACCCTTCACCTTAGTCCATAGTGATGTTTGGGGTCCCTCACCAACCACAACCTCCACAGGGAAATGTTGGTTTGTCACTTTTATAGATGACCACACTCGGCTTACTTGGGTCTTTCACTGATAAGTCCGAGGTGTTATCTATATTCCAGCAATTTTATGCCACTGTGGAAACCCAGTTTAATGCCAGGATTGGTATTTTGAGAATTGACAATGGGCGGGAATTCTTTAACGCTTCCTTCCAGGAGTTCCTTGCATCCAAAGGGATTATCCACCAGAGTTTGTGTGCCTACACTCCCCAGCAAAATAGGGTAGCCGAGAGGAAAAATTGTCATTTGGTGGAAGTTGTCAAGTCCTTAATGCTATCCACATCACTCTCGTCTTACCTACGGGGTGATGTCATCCTTACTGCTGCTCACTTAATCAACCGAATGCCTTCCCGAGTCCTCAATCTCCAAAACTCATTAGACTGTTTGAAAGAGTCCTACCCTACTACTCGTTTAGTCTCCGATGTAACACTTTGAGTTTTTGGTTGTGTTGCCTTTGTTCACTCCCATAGTCCAAACCGCACAAAATTTACCCCCCGTGCTCAAAAATGTGTCTTTGTTGGGTATCCACTCCATCAGCGTAGGTATAAATGTTACCACCCATCCTCTCGCAAATATTTTGTTTCCATGGATATCACCTTCCTTGAGGATCAGCCCTTCTTCTCTGTTAGCCATCTTCAGGGGGAGAACTCTAGTGAAGAGACTAACTGGTCCACACATACAGTTCCCTTGGAGTCATCTCCTATTCCCGAACATGTCGGTCCTATCCTCCCTACCAATCATGTCCCATGGATAACATACTATAGGAAGAATCTCAGGAAGGAAGCAGCGTCACCTGTTGCATCTCCAGCTCCGGTCCATGAGTCAAACCCGACATCAGGTACGTGTATTCCTGAAATTAATGAGATTGATACTTGTACTGAGATTAACGAGTGTAGAGAGGAAAAAGGAGGAAAAGGTGCTGACAGCATCACTATAACAGATGGGAAGACGACGGTGAATGACGATTCAAACACAACTCTAGAAAATGTGAGTGATACTAGAGATAGTGGTGAAAAGGTGGTGATTTCTAAAGATGAAACCCAGGCAGAAGAGACCAATGATCACAGTGGAAATTCTGAGTCTGAAGGAGTATGATGCTTCTTTTGATCTTCCAATAGCCCTGAGGAAAGGTATTCGGTCATGTACAAGGTACCCTATGTATAGTTACATGACATACAATAACCTGTCATCTGAATTTAGGGCCTTTACCACTAGTTTAGATACAGGGATGATACCGAGTAACATACAGGAAGCAATGGGAAATGAAGTTTGGAAGGCGTTGTTATGGAGGAGATGAGGGCTCTGGAGAAAAATGGAACGTGGGATCAGGTGATCCTACCCAAAGGGCACAAGACAGTTGGATGCAAATGGGTTTTTACTATAAAGTACAAGTCAGATGAGACTATTGATCGGTACAAGGCCAGGTTAGTTGCCAAAGGGTTTACTCAAACCTTTGGAGTAGATTACTCCAAGACATTCTCTCCCGTAGCTAAACTCAATACTATCCGAATATTGATATCAATTGCAGTTAACAGAGATTGGCCTCTGCATCAACTGGATATAAAGAATGTCTTTCTCACTGGAGAACTTGAGGAGGAAGTCTACATGAATCCTCCTCCTAGATTTGAAGATCAGTTCAAACGAGTCTGCAGGCTGAGAAAGTCGCTATATGGGTTGAAACAGTCTTCGAGAGCCTGGTTTGACAGATTTGCCACCTTTGTCAAAGGACAAGAGTATACCCAAGGGCACTCAGATCACACACTTTTTACAAAGAAGTCAACTTCAGGGAAGGTAGCAGTTCCCATTGTGTACATTGCCGATATTGTGCTCTCCGATGATGATGATGATGAAATTGTGAAACTCAAAGCAAAGATGGCCAAAGACTTTGAAATTAAAGACCTTGAGAAGTTAAAGATACTTTCTCGGAATGGAAGTAACCCGGTCAAGGGATGGAATCTCAGTGTCCCAACGGAAATACACGGTTAATCTCCTAACAGAAACAGGAATGACTGGGTGCAAACCTACTGACACCCAGTTGAATATAATTCAAAGCTTAGCAATACTAGTAGCAGTGTCCCGGTCGATAAAGAAAGGTATTAGCGGTTAGTTGGAAAATTGATATACTTATCTCATACGAGACCCAATATTTCATATGTAGTGAGTGTTGTCAGTCAGTTTATGCAGGCCCCTTGTGAGTTACACATAACAGCTGTTGAGCGCATCCTACGATATCTGAAAAGTACACCAGGTAAGGGGTTAATGTTCAAACAGTCTGATAAACATTGCATTGAAGCCTACACTGATTATGATCGGGCAGGGTCTGTTGTTGATAGAAAATCAACATCTGGGTATTGCACATTTGTTTGGGGTAATCTGGTGACTTGGAGGAGCAAGAAACAGGGAGTTGTGGCCAGTAGTAGTGCAGAAGCTGAGTATCGGGCCATGAGTTTAAGGATATGTGAAGAAATCTGGTTGATCAAAGTGTTGCATATCTTCATCAAGACAATGAGCTCCCAATGAAACTGCTCTGTGATAATAAGGCAGCAATAAGTATTGCAAATAATCCTGTACAGCATGACATAACAAAACACGTTGAGATCGACCGACACTTCATCAAGGAGAGACTTGACAACGGAAGTATATGCATTCCTTATGTTCCCTCAAATCAACAAAGTGCAGATGTGCTCACAAAAGGGTTACTGAGGCAAAGCTTTGATTACTGTATCAGCAAGTTGGGTCTTATTGATATTTACGCTCCAACTTGAGGAGGAGTGTTGAAAAACAGCTTGTAACCCTAGGGGTATTTTAGTAATCATATGTACCCTAGGACTTCGCACTAGTCTATTTATTTGACCTATTCTCTTGTACTTTGTGTATCAAAATTAATAATAAAAATCAGTCTCTATCGTGGTTTTTCTCCCTATACTAGGGTTTCCACGTAACTGTGTTGTAATTCTCTTCCCTACTCTTTTATTTTTAACACATTATTTGGTACAAGGAAACTTTTCAGCAGAATATGGGGCTTCACATTGGAAGGCAACAAAGTTCAAATCATGACACTGTGGTAGAGTGGAGAAGCAGCAACACAAAGATTGATTGTTAATTGTTGGTTGTACTGAAAACTGGTCCAAGCCATAATTCTTCGTAGGGATTATTTGGCTCAACAGATAATATAAATGAAATCCCCTCCCTGACCGTCTATCTTATGAGTCTTAAGTTATAAGAATCTCTTTCTATGTTAGAGAAAGGGGTAAGGAAAGAAGAAGAAGAGGGAGGGAGGAAGAAAGAAAGAAGAAAAAGAAAATGATGAAGCAAATCTGATGTAGAAGCATTGCTTCCTGTATCTTCTATGTTCAAGAGCTTGGTAACTCATCCTAAACCTAGCTAGTGTCAGATTTTTCAAAGTCTAAGGGGAAAAGGAACATTCGGATGCATTTCTCCCTTTCTTCACTTTAAAGAGAGAGAAAGAGAGATTAGGCACGTACAATGTGAATTAAAGGAAGCAAAAGGAAAGTGGAGAGTGGATTTTTTATATTTTAGAATAAAGGTCAATTCCTTCATGTTGAGCCTATGGTCTCTAGACCCTTTATTTTTCTTTTGTTAGTTAACCCACCTTTTTCTCAAAGAGATTGCAGTTATTCTGCATCTTAACGATGGAATTGGATACCCGCTTTTCAATTGAAGTTCCATTTCAGTGCAGAATATCTCTATTTCACTCAAAAGGGTGTTCACCACTTCGACTCTCAAGACCACCAACAAAACACCCACCCTCGAAGGAACCTCAGAAATGGAATGTGGAAAACAAGAGGGGAAGCAAACCTAGCCGACTACCATCATAGGTTTTACCTCTGCCACAATATAAGGAATTTCCATCATATCCAGAGTTAAAGAGCTACCATTCTTAGCCTTTGACATCACTAAAACACCATTGGCTTCAACTCATTAGCCACTTAACCGTAAGTCAACCAACTTTTTGCCAACGAACAAACACTCACTTGACTAGACAGTATCTCAACAACGTCATCCACTCCCTCGTGCGACCCTAACAATGGTTTTTCTGGTTTATGAGCCCCAAACGAATTCCAGGCCAGCTTCTACACACCTTGACTAATCTCTCAACCCACCTGACCCTACAACATTTGGGTGTCAAGGACACGTAAGAAATTAATTCCTAAGTAGGTGGCCACCATGGATTAAACCATCGACCTCCTAGTCATTTCCTACGAGTTTTTCCCTAATCATAACCGTTTACTCCCTTTATAGAGGGTTCTCAACCCACCCAGGTTGTTTCCTTTGGCTTGCAAGGATGTGTTATTTTGTGGGTGGTGTGAGGTGAGCAGAACCATAGGGTTTTTAAAGATAGGGAAAAGGACCCTAGTGAGATTTGGTCCCTTGTGTGTTATCATGTTTCTTTGTAGGCTTCAAATTCGAAGGCTTTTTGTAACTATTCCATAGGTGTTATTTTGCATAATTGGAATCCCTTTTATGGAGGGTTCTCCCCCTTTTTTTGTTGGCTGGTTTTTGGTTACCCTTGTATTCTTTCTTCTTCTTTTTTTCTCAATGAAAGTAGTTTTTATCATAATAATAATTTTTTAATTTTTTTTTTTTAAAATCTGCCTGCTCCAGACCCAAATCCGCTTGTAAGCCCATTTCTTCCATTCACAGGGGATTGACTACTTTTCATTCTAGTCTATTTCCGTTTCTTCAGTCAACGGCCACACAGAAACACTCTTGAAGGACTAGTTTCATTTCTTGGGCTCAAGTCCTTGTGGCCTTTATCATGCACACAAGACTCGTGTTGCAGCCAAGCCTTCCTCAACAAAACCCACCCACTCTGCAAGCTTTGGGATCCATCCACACATTTATACTACATATATAAGGAGCTTATAAAACAGGTTCTTACAAAAGTATTACATGTAGCATTCCATCCTTTTCTAAATCTTTCAAAATTACCAAAAATATTTTCTATTGGAAAAAATGTCACCAAAACGCACACAAAAAATTTGATCATTAAGATGGAAAAGTGGTAAATTTGGAAGTAAGTCAAAGGTTCATTCAAAGGAAAAGCAGGTATAGGTTATCATTTGGGATCAAGAAAATGATCTTAGCTTACCTTCTCCGAGATGTGATGCAACGGATTAAGGGGAAATACAGAAAGCAATTTCTTTAACAATGCTGACGAAATAGTCCCCTCCAACTGTGTGTCAGATCCTTTACAAGGAGAATGTGATTCCACTTTACCATTTCCAATCCCATAAAAGAAATACTGAACGGCAAGATGTATACTTCGAACAACATATAGAATACAGTCATAAATTTGTGCATTAAGAAGATTTGCATCATGAACTACCGGCATAAACTCTTGGAAGCAATTTAATAACACAAGCACCAGATCCTCTAATTTCTTATTAATGACACAAGGCCCTGACCAAAACAACAAAGAAACAAAAAAAAAGGGTCGGATTTAACGGTTAATGACAAAAAACATTACAAGAAATTGATAGAATTCGCAGTATCATACAAAAAAAAGGCTACGATGACATTGATTTTCTTAAATCGGTAAACACTTATCCATTTTTTTAGTACAATCGGGGGTAGGGGGATTCGAACCACAGACCTCATGGTTACTAATACAATTGTATGCCAATCGAGGCTCGATTTGGCCATTAAAGTTGATTTTCTTAATGTGAAACAAACAATGGTTTGCAATTCTTTCATGATGAAAGCCTAAATTTCTCTTTTTTAAAAAAATAAATAAATAAAATAAATCATTAAGAAGAATTAAACAAAGCAGGAATGACTCTATCAAAAAAAAAAATGAACACACCTATTTCCGGGTTTTGTTTCCTTATGAAGCATGATGACACACTACACAATAGGTTAAATCACAACTTTAGTCTCTGGATTTTGAAATTGTCTACTTGTCATTTTGAATTTTTTGTCTAATCCCTGAAACTTAAACATGAGTAGTTATGTCCATGAACTTTCAATTTTTTGTCTAATAGGTCCTTGACATATTAAAAAAAATAGAATTAAGTAATCTATAAGTAATCTTTTATTCTCCAGGCAGCCCAAATTTCAGGATAGGTTCATTGTGCATGATGTTGAAGCTTCTATTCTCCTCCTTTATTAAAATTCTATTTGTTCAAGGTTGCAGCACTATCCCAGAGAATTGAAGCACTGAGTTGAAGTTTTTAAGGCGTTTCCTTTTTCAAACAAACTTTTGGTTGTCTACATTCAAGAGCTGCATTTTTCACTAATTCTATGGAAGTGTACTGGTCATTCATCCAAAAAGTTCAGTGGCATTTGTCTATTTTTGGTTTATTTTGTTTTTTTCCCAAAGTATTTGTATCTTTTGAGCATTAGTCTCTTTTCATTATATTATATCATTGAAAAGTTCCGTTATCTTTTCAAAAGAAATTCTATGTTAATGGAGCCTAAAACTTTCAGGTTTCAATTTTGTGTTTAATAGATCAGTGAATTTTTAAAAATATCAAAAATGTCAAAAGACTAATTAGACACCTTTTAAATTTTAATGACATATGGCCGTCCTAAGGGAAAGATTAAAGCTCACGAGGTCTCAAACAAGGAGACCCTTTATCTCCCTTCCCTTTTGTGAGATCATCATGGATTGTTTTAGTAGAATGATGATGGAAGCTCATGATCGGGACTTTATAAAAGGCTTCACTTTGGGAGGAGCTCTCTATCTATCCATCATCTTCTCTTTGCAAATGACATAATTCTTTTAACAGAGAGAGATCCTAGAGCCATTGATAATCTTTTTGGCATTGTTAAACTCTTTGAGGATTGGGCTTAAATATCAATAACTGTATATGGGCATTAACATTTCACAAGAGGACATTTGCTAAATTACTACTAAATATGGTTGTAAAATGGGTCAATGCTCTGGCCCTTATCTTGGCTTGCCCCTCTTTAAAAAGCCTCGAACATTATCTTATTGGACTCCTGTTATTGAGGAAGTGGGGAAAAGACTTTAATCATGGAAGCACTCACACATTTCCAAGGGTGGTCATGTTACCCTTCTACAGGCTACTCTTACAAACCTCTCTACTTATTACTTAATCCTATCCCTATACAAGATCCCCACCAAGGTCATCACTATCATTATAAAAATCATACAGATCCTTAATGTGGAAAGGGAGTACCAATCGACTGGATAGAATCTCGTTAGTTGGGACAAAATTATCAAGCCACTCTCACCTGGTGGCCTCGACATATAAGGCATAGGTAACAAAAACAGGGCTCTTCATGCTAAATAGATTTGGAGATACTACCATGAAGATGGAGCATTATGGAGACAAATATTTGATGCTAGATATGGTGTGGTTCCTGACTCATCATGGCCCAACACCTCTTTCCCAGAACATATTAGAGGCCCATGGAAATCCATATTGCTACATTTAAACCTTATCGAAGAGAGTTTCTATCAAAGTAGGGAAATGGAGACAGTACATCATTTTGGCATGATCATTGGCTTCAAGAAGCCCCTTTATCGACCCTATTCCCATGGCTCTACACTCTGGCCACACACAAGCGGTCCACCATAACCATTTTTGGGATGAACAACATGGATGGACCATCAATTACAGAAGGAACCTGATGTAGTCTAAGTAGCCTCAAGGAGTAATCCTCTAAGAATCAAGAACGCGGATCTTTTATTAGAATGATAATTGTGTTTGATACAAGAGGGGAAGGTTCCTATTTATAAAGCTTTAATACAAGTGGGGTAAAAAGGCGAATTAACCTAGAATATTACCCAATTACCTAATTAACCCCTATTCTTCTTGCATCATCATACCCCTCCAAAAAGAAAACCGTCCTTGAGTTTTAAAAAGAAAAAAATTATGAGGCAAACAAGGAATGAATAAACTAGTTCAACAGAGTTTGACCAAACCAGCCTCCTACATGTTGAACAAAAATAATATGATTAAAGGGATAAATTCAAGACAAAAAATCCAATATTGCCACAAAAAATGAGCTTTTCCGTTGGCCATAAATCCAAAAAAGATGTTCCCTTCAAGCTCATTCTTTTTTTTTAAAAGGAAACAAGTCTCTTTATTAATAAATTAGTGAGACAAAAGCTCAAGATACAAGAGGATTATACAATGAGCATTAAGACTAAGGATCAACGGGCGCACACGGACATCTCAACTAGGTTGACACACCCATAGCGCCCTCATCATATCCTACAAACAAACACAAAAATATACTAATCCGCGGCTAACACTCAGCCTTCACATCAAAATCAACATGACAAGACCTAACCATAAAAGAACTAGAATAAAGAAAAACAAAGATGTGAAAAGAAACCAATAAAGAGCAGCTGAAACAATGAACACAGAGTCTGCAATTAAGCTGGAAAGATAAATGCTCACCAATTCAGATTAAACTCTTGGATGCTGTAACTTTAAATGCACTTGGAAAGGATGCACCAAGATCAAGCATTGCGACGAGCAATTTCAAAATGATCCAACCATCCAAGGAATTTGTCATTGAACACCCTTTGATTCCTTCCAAACCATAATTCCGTCAAAAGCGCCTTAACCACATTAAACTCAAGTAAACGAGAGGATTTATTAAAGCACGTCCCAACTAAGAGTTGCTGCACATTTCCTCGAAAATCTTCGCTAAACACCCAAGATAGATTGAAGATAGAAAACATATTCACCCAACACCTAACTGAATACGGGCACGAAAAGAAGAGATAATGGGGATCTTCACCGTGCTGATGGCACAACGGACAAATGGATGGAGAAAGGCAGCTTGAAGGCAATTTGTGCTGCATAACTGAAGCGACATTCAAGTGACCAATCAGCATAATCCAAACGAGAATTTTCATTCTTCGTGGACTATTTGTCTTCCAAAGGGCCGTATACAGCAATTTGTCCATAGGGGAAGATGGAGAAAGATGAGTTGTGAGAGACTTAACTGAAAATTTCCCATTGTCTACTAAAAACAACGACCTTTTATCAAAGGCATCAGATACTCTCCTTGCTGCAATTTTGCCAAGCAATTCCTGAAAGTCAAGAACTTCTTCTTCCTTTAATGGGTGATGAAAAATAATAGACCAAGAGGCCAAGGAAGCGTCCCAATGATCAGCTACGGACCCTTTTGGGAGTATGGCAATTCTGAAGAGTCTTGGAAATAGAATATGAGAAGGAACCTTCCCTACCCTAGGGGTGGTCATTCAAACCGCAAAAACCGAACCGTTTCTAAAAACAAACCGAACCGAACCGAAAACTCAGTGAAACTGAAAAATGTGGTTTGATCCGGTTTAAAGAAATTTTGAAACCGAATTAATTCGATTCGATTCGGTTCAGTTTCACTTTCGAAAACCGAATTTGAAACCGAACCAAACCGTTTTTAACTAATATATATGTATATATTTATTTATATTTTTAAAACAAGAGTAAAACCGAACCGCTTTTAATTTAAAGAACAAAACTGAATTTAAAACCGAACCGTTTTTAATTAAAAAAGAATATAACATGGTTTTTTTTTAATGCCAAAACCAAATTTGAAACTAAACCGAACCACATATATGCGGTTTGGTTCGGTTCGGTTCGATTCGATTTGACCACCAAACCGAACCGAACCGTTTCCACCCCTACCCTTCCCATGGATCTAACCAAAATGCAATCCGACAGCCATTTCCCAACTTGAATTTAGCCAGAGCATCCACTTTCAACCAAGTCCGGGAAATACTTACCCAAGGGCTTCTCAAACTCTTACCATCTTTACCGATCATGTGCCAATTGAAAGAGCCCTTGCCATGAATGCTTCTAACCACCTTGCACCAAAACGAATCTTCTTCTTCAATATATCTCCACCGGCGGCACTTAACGTTGGCCCAGATGGATGCTCTGATACCAAATTGATGTAGCCTAAGTAGCCTCAAGGAGTAATCCTCCAAGAATCAAGAATGTGGATCTTTTATAAAAATGATAATTGTGTTTGATACAAGAGGGCAAGGTTCCTATTTATAGAGTTTTATTACAAGTGGGGATAAAAAGGGAATTAACTTAAAATATTACCTAATTACTCAACTAATCCCTAATCTTCTTACATCATGACCTCAAAGAAGATAAATTTAAAGATTGGATGACTCTCATGAACGATCTTGATGGAGGTTGGTTGACCACCACAAGAGATAAATGGTTTTGGAAACTAGAGAAAAATGGCCTTTTCTCCACAAATTCCTTGGCTAATGATTTGGAATTGAGGGGATGCCCTTAACACCTCCCATTTTGACACCAAATAGACGGATTCCTTCCTTCCCCCCCCCCCCCCCCCCAAAAAAAAGTAAAATGCTTCCTTTAGGAGATTAGTCACGATGCCATCAATCCAAATGATATATTCAAAGACATTTCCCTCACATGGTTCTCTCTCCACAACGTTGTCATCTTTTCCATGCCGCTTACAAGACCCAAAGTCGCCTTTTCATTCACTACTCATTTGCTCGGCGTTTTTGGAGGGAGATCACCTTCTACCCCCAACCTAATGATGTCATGAGTTTCCTCACATATACTCTCACAGGCAACCCTTTCAGCTCACATAAGAAGATAATGTGGTCAACATGATTCATGCTTCCTCAGGAAGGAGAGAAACAATTGCCTCTTTAATGATAAAGAAAGCTCTTTTGAAATTTTGTTAACATATTATCTACCTTACTTTGACTTGGTACAAGAGTACATCTTTCTATAGGTTTTTTTATCTGACATATCTTTTGACCAATTGGAGAAGTCTTTTGAAACTCCTTTGGTTTAAGCATCTTGCCCTTCTTTCGTAGATTTCATACATCAATGAAATTTGTTTCTTATAAAAAAAATAAAGTTTAATGACATATTGATATTCAACACAAAATTGAAAGCTTAGGGACCAAATAGAGACACGAACCTCAAAGTCCAAGAACTAAACTTGTAATTTAACCTATTTAAAATTAGTAAGCAAAGAAAGCCATGTACTTTCCCCTGTAAGATCTTACCTACTCGTTTCATGAGTTTTCACCCTAATTTTCATTTTCCCTTCCATGCATATTGGCATTGGCTGTTAATAATTATGCTATCTGGATTATCATCATCCTTTTCTATTTAGATAAGATTCTGCTCACGAGCCAACCATGCTATAACCATTTCTATGAAAGGAAATGGTGTATTTCCCTTCCAATAACTTCAGATGTCCAAATGAGTCAATAAACTAAACAGATACAAGTAACCAAATCTTAAAGTCAATTGGTATGGGTTCTATTATCTTTTGGCTTCATGGAGGATACTTTAACCTCCTCCTCTGTATCTTATTGTGATTTAATGGTTATTGATTGGTTTTCCCCTGTTTTAGTCATGGCCTTATTTTAGTGTGGTTATCCTTTATTTTGCCCTTTTAATTTCTTGACAAATTATGGTTTTATATCTAACAGGAAAAAAAATGGTTACCGATGGGAAAAAGAGAGAGACAATGTAACAGGCACAAGCACAGCAAATGGACTCTTCTTTCACTTACCAGCAGATTCTGTAGGCACATGAGGATCAAAAGCATGTAGCATCCCATCGTCTGCAACATTCTAAAATTCAAAGAAATTGTGTGAGACAAAAGCGCTATATGTAGAAGGCTAAAAAATAATCAAACTATATTACAAAAATCACAAACTAAAATAAATCTTAATGGAAGAATAACTAGATCAACTATCATAAAGAGAGATGTTTTCTACACATTGTACATTTTCAGATGAGCCAATTCCTCTTTTGTTGCACGGCAATAGTGATAAGCACTGGACCAACCCAGTAAGAGCATTCTTCAGCTTGCCTTTATCTTGTAGATAGAATTGATTCTTCTGTAGAATTTCAGCGTAGTTTTGGAGAATCTGAAGATGGAAAAAACAATCAACACATACTAGAGATACCGACGACAAACAGTGATAGCTTGCAGCTCTGTTGATAAATCAACAGAACCTAGATGTATTGGAAGATAAAAAGTAACCAAACTATAAGATAAACCTAAATATTAAAGATACTTGGACTCTTCCAAATTTTGAGATCACTCTCGAGCCCTAATTAATTCATCAACCTACTGTTTGCTTCCTCCTTCCCCACTCACTGTATTCATAACCAAACTTCCCTAGCAAACACTTAACTAATTGCTAATATGCTCTTTATACTCTAATTATTTCCCGATAACATTCCTATCATAAATAAAATTGATTGTTCTTAAGAAATTTGAGTTTAAGCGCTACTTTATCGATGGAATGGAACGTTGAAATCTTGCAAACTGTCGTCAAATGTGGACTACTGTTGAAAATGTTATATTTTCCCTAAGGGCGTTTTAGTCTTTTTATAATTCTCCTATATTAGGGTTTCTCTTTTAACTCTTCTCGAAAGGGAATTCTTTGACCGGCGGGTGCGAATCAGTAGCTGTTAACCTATAGAAAGGCTAAGTGAAGTACTTCTCGGGACTTCTCTTTTCTTCTTACTTATCAATCGGGGTCTTATCTACTCGCTTTCAAACGATCTTCCGCCGCCTTCTAAGTTCTGGCCATAGACTTAAGGTGTGAAATAATAATATCTCTTCTATCACGGTTTTTTCTCCCTGGTCTATGGTTTTCCACGTAAACCGTATGTTCTTCTTCCTTTCTTTATTTAATATGGTATTAGAGCATGGTGACAAAACCCTAGCCGCTATAGAAGAAAATCAATCACCAACCCTAGCTAGTTGTAACTACAGCAGAAATGATCAGCACCGCTGCTATTCAGGCAACTGTCGACTAGTATATTCGATCAATTCTCAATCCGGGGAGTGCACAGCTGGCGCCGAGAGTCCAACAGTCGATCGGGACCGGTCCAGCCGCGCCGCAGGGAGTCCAGCAGTCGATCGGACTTAGAACAACTGCTTCCGCAGCCATCGCTGGGATCTTCGAGCCACATCTGATGTTGCCTAAACCGAGCCATCTCCAAGGTCAATCGAAGCCCCAACTGTGGTCCGAGTAGGTCACGATCTCCCACCGGCCGGCACCCCAGCCACAACCTCAGTCACAGCCATTCCAGCCTTCAGCCGTCAACCATACGAGTGAAGCTTCCTCTTCCTTTTCCTATGGGCAGAAACCTTCTTCATCAGCCCTGTTTATTCCTCCTCAACATGGGTCGACTGGTCATGGTGAGTCGGGCTTGATGGGTCAATCTCTGTTTGGAGTCCAACAACAATTAGCCAGTCTTCAGCAAAAAATTGCGGCTTTTGGGGCTGTTTTTGGGGCCACAACAAACCTTCCAACAAATCCTGTAAACCTTTTTTTCCAGTTTACCATTGTATTTGGAAAATTCGGTAACAACTTTCCCTAATTTACCTACTACGAATATTTTATCTAGATCTGTGGCCAATTCTACAGGGATGATCACAGAAGAGAAGCTGAATGGCCAGAATTATTTCTCCTAGTCCCAGTCTATTAAAATGGTCCTCGAGGGGCGACATAAGTTTGGGTATTTAACTGGTGAGATACCAAAACCGAAACTTGGGGATCCTCAAGAGCGCGTCTGGAAGGGAGAAGACTCTTTACTCCGCTCGATCCTAGCATGGAACCTCAAATTGAAAAATCCTTGTTGTATTCTGCTACTACTTGAGACATTTGAGATGCAGTCCAGAAACTGTATTCTAAAAGGCAGAACGCATCACATCTGTATACCTTACAAAAACAGGTCCATGAATGCAAACAAGGGACCATGGACGTGACTTAGGAGATAGATTTGTGTCGTTAGATTGTCTGGGATTGCTCGTGTGGTGGGATTCAATATTCGGAGATTGAGGAAGTTTATCGTATTTATGACTTCCTTGTTGGGTTAAACTCTAAATTTGATACTGTTCCCAGTCGAATACTGGGACAAAGGCCGATACCGTCTCTCATGGAGGTTTGTTCCGAAGTCCAATTAGAAGAAGATAGATCAAGTGCTATGAATGGTTTTGTGATTGCTGTTGTGGATTCCGCTACGTTCAAGGTGAAATCTTCTGGGTCTAATAGTGACAAGCAAAATGGTAAATCTCCTCCATATGTGAACACTGCAAGAAACTGTGGCACACTAAGGATCGGTGTTGGAAGCTACATGGTCAACCCCCAAATGACAAACGTCGCCCTCCAAATGACAAGTCAAAGTTTGGTCGAGCACTCGTGAGTGAATCTCCTAATGTTGCACCACAGTCTCAGGTGACCAATTAGAGTGACCCAGGTACTGTTAGGATCGATATGATTGTCCAATCAGGTACCCCTCAATCTTTTGGTTTTCTTATTGAGGGAAAAGAATCATGGATACTAGATTCAGGAGTGACAGATCACTTAACTGGCTCATCTGATCGATTTCTCTCATATTCTCCAAGTGTTGGTAATGAGAGAATTCGGATTGCAGATGGGTCTCTTACTCCTGTTGCCAGGAGAGGTCATATGTCTCATTTCCAAGGGTTGATCTTACAAAATGTGTTGCACGTTCCGAAAATTTCCTACAATTTGTTGTCTGTCAGTAAAATAACTAGGGATTTAAACTGCAGAGTTATTTTCTCACCAGATACTGTTTTTTTTCAAAACTTGAGCTCGAGGACGACGATTGGCACTGCTCGACATGATAGGGGGCCTCTATTTCCTTTCTGATGATGTTGCCTTTAGGAGTTTTCCTAGGACTAGTTTGTTATCTTCATTTACAACTTCTGAAAAAGATCATTTGTTATGGGATTTTTGTCTTGGTCATTCAAACTTTCAATATATGAAACATTTATTTCCCCATTTATTTCACAGTGTGGATGTTCTTTCTTTGTCTTGTGATGTTAGTATACGTGCAAAATAGCACCGGGTCACCTTCCCTTCTCAACCTTACAAACTTTCCCAACCATTCCATCTGGTTCATAGTAATGTTTTGGGTCCTTCAAACATCACTACTTTGTCCGGCAAGTGTTGTTTTTGTAACTTTTATTGATGACCACACCCATCTTACATGGGTGTTTCTTTTCACTGACAAATCAGAAGTGACGTATGTCTTCCAACAATTCTATACTACAGTAGAGACACAGTTTAACACCAAGATTGTCATTCTTCAGAGTGACAATGGGCGGGAGTTTGTTAATAACACCCTTCGTGAGTTCTTGACTTCGAAAAGTGTTGTCCATCAAAATTCGTGTGCTTATACTCCTCAACAAATGGGGTGGCTGAACGAAAAAATCGTCACCTCATTGAGGTTGCTCAATCCCTCATGCTCCCTACATCTCTTCCCTCGTACTTATGGGGGATGTTGTTCTAACTGCAGCCCATCTCATTGATCGAATGCCCTCTCGTTTTCTCAAATTCCAGACACATCTAGAGTGTTTCAAGGAGTCTTACTTATCCACGCATCTCATTCCAGATGTTCCTCTTCGAGTGTTTGGGTGTACCACTTTTGTCCATAGTCACGGTCCTCACCAGACTAAATTTTCTCCTGGCTCAAAAGTGTGTCTTTGTCAAGTATCCGCTTCACCAGCGAGGCTATAAGTGCTTTCATTCGTCCTAGTACTGTCTCTATGGATGTGACGTTTCTTGAGGATAAACCCTTTTTTCCCGTTAGTCCTCTTCAGGGGGGAGAACACTAGTGATGAGACTAACTCGTCCACATATTCTATTCCTTTGGACTTTCTTCCTGAGCCTATCCTAGCTACAAATGACAATGTCCTTCCTACTAAACAAGTACCCCGGATAACGTACTACAAGAAGAATCTTAGAAAGGAAATAGCGCCTCCTGCTACTCCACCGAATACTGTCCATGACTCGGAACCGGCACCAGCTCAAGCTCAAGGTACTTCTATTCTTGATATTGTTCCTAATAGTAATGATGAATGCGTTGAGGGTGATGTAGTTGAAAGTGATGAAACTAATGAGGTTGTTCCAGACAAGGTCAAAACTGCAGGTAGTAATGAGTCATCAAGAGATACTCATGAGAGTGAGAACTTGCCAAAAATAAGCAAGTGTGATCACCCTTCTCGTACTAATGAGAGGTCAGGTAAAACAGGAGATTATAGTGCCACTCTTGATATACCCATTGTTCTACGAAAAGGGACTAAGTCGTGTACTAAGTATTCCATGCATAGTTTCCTTTCGTATAGTAACTTGTCTTCAGGGTTTAGAGCTTTCACTACTAACCTGGATACTATAACAATACCGACCAATGTGCATACAGCCATGGAAATTCCCGAGTAGAAGGTTGTTGTTATGGAAGAGATGAAAGCTCTTGAAACCAATAAAATGTAGACCTTGTAGCTCTCCCTAAAGGTCATAAAACAATTGGGTGCTAATGGGTGTTCGCTGTTAAGTATAAGTCTGATGGAACTACTGATAGATACAAGGCCAGACTAGTTGCTAAATGATTTACTCAGACATATGGAAATTCCCGTATGAATACTCAAAAGGGTTTACTCAGATTGTTAAGTATACAAGGCACTACTAACCTGGATACTGTAACAATATCGACCAATGTGCATACAGCCATGGAAATTCACAAGTGGAAGGTTGTTGTTATGGAAGAGATGAAAGCTCTTGAAACAAATAAAACGTGGGACCTTGTAGCTCTCCCTAAAGGTCATAAAACAATTGGGTGCTAATGGGTGTTCACTGTTAAGTATTAGTCTGATGGAACTACTAATAGATACAAGGCCAGACTGGTTGCTAAAGGGTTTACTTAGACATGGGATCCATTACTCGGAAACTTTCTCCAGTGGCAAAACTGAACACGATTTGAGTTCTTCTCTCAGTAGCCGTTAACGAAGACTAGCCCCTCCATCAACTTGATGTGAAGAATGCATTCTTGAAAGGTGAATTAGAAAAAGAGGTCTATATGAGCCCTTATCCTGGATTTGAAGCTCGATTTGATTGTCAAGTTTGTAATCTCAAAAAATCCCTATATGGTTTGAAGCAATCTCTGAGAGCTTGGTTTGACAGGTTCACCACCTTTGTTAGGTCCCAAGGTTTCATTCAGAGGCACTCTGATCACACCTTGTTCACAAAGAAGTCAACATCAAGAAAGATGGTTGTTCTAATTGTGTATGTTGATGATATTGTTTTGTCAGAAGACGATATTGCTGAAATTGTCAAACTAAAACAGAAAATGGTAGATGAGTTTGAGATATTTTCTTGGAATGGAGGTGGCAAGATCGAGAGAAGAAATATTTGTTTCTCAACGAAAATATACGCTGGATTTGTTGAGAGAGACAAGGATGATTGGATGTAAACCCGTTAATACCCCTATTGAAGTCAATGCAAAGCTGGGAGATTCTGTCGACAGAGTTCCTGTTAATAAAGAAAGGTACCGTATCTAGTAGGAAAACTGATTTACATATCTCATACTAGACCGGATATATCCTATTGTTAGTATGGTTAGTCAGTTTATGCAAGCTCCCTACGAGAAACTATATGGAGGCTGTTACTCGAATTCTGAGGTATTTGAAATCAACTCTGGGAAAGGGCTTAATGTTTAGGAAACATGACAGGAGATGCATTGAGGCTTATACTGACTCAAATTGGGCAGGATCTGTTACAAATAGAAAGTCAACTTCAAGGTATTGTACCTTTGTGTGGGGTAATCTAGTTACTTGGCGGAGTAAGAAACAAGGTGTGGTTGCTAGAAGCAGTGCGGAAGTGGAATACAGGGCTATGAGTCTAGGAATATGCAAAGAGATGTGGTTGAAGAAAGTTTTGTCTGATCTTCACTAAGACAGTGATGCTCTTATGAAACTCTAGTGTGATAATAAGGCAGCTATAAGTATAGCCAACAACCCTATGCAACATGATAGAACTAAACATGTGGAGATTGACAGACACTTCATCGAAGAAAAACTTGATAGTGGCAGTATTTGTATTCCCGACATTCCTTCCGATCAATAAGTTGCTGACATTCTCACCAAAGGATTACCAAGACAAAACTTTGATACTTGTGTTAGCAAGTTGGGTCTTATTGACATTTACGCCCCAACTTGAGTGGGAGTGTTGAAAATGTTGTATTTGCCTAAGGGCGTTTTTGTCTTTTTATAATTCTCTTCTGTATTAGGGTTTTCCTTGGTCTATTTATATTTGTGTCTGTGGTGCGTCGTAAGGTGTGAAATAATAATATCTCTTCTATCGTGATTTTTTTTCCCTGGTCTAGGGTTTTCCACAAAAATCGTGTGTTCTTCTTCTTCCTTTCTTTATTTCAATAAATACAATATGTATTCTTCTTTTCCTTTTCTTTGATATTTGTGAGTGTCCAGCCCACATGCGCACCTCACAAGACAATCTATCTAACTCTATAACATTTGGGTGCCAAGGAAACTCGTAGGATATTAAATCCTAGGTAGGTGACCACCATGGATTGAACGCATTTTCTTTAAGTACTTTATTAAACTCATAGCCTATATTGACCACTACTCAACCCATGATGGTTCCTACAATATAATCCAAAGAAGGTGATCATCATGAATTGAACACATTTCCTCTAAGCCCTTTATTAAACCCATAGCCTACATTGACCACTAGCCAACCTATGATGGGGCTAATACAAGGTGTATTCTCAATAGTTCTTTAGGAATGAAGATGAACAAAAGCTACAATATTCTAACAAAGTATGATGTAGAAAGTCTTAAATGTATTTCTTGAGATCTTTCTTGTATTTTGTGTGAGGTTTCTTGGGTCTTTGTATCAATTTCTTGTGGTTGGTCTTCATGTCACACAAAAAAAAAAAAAAAAAAAAAAAAAAAAAAAAAAAAGAACGAAAAAAAAATCTTGGTTGGTCTTTGTTAAGTTTTCTAGTCTTGGTTAAATGTTGTTTAAATGCAGTTGAAGTTTAGGTCTTGGGATTTGACTATTTGGTTTGTTATTCCTTGGCAAAGCATACAATCCAACCTATAAATATGTGTATTCACGAGTTGTTTTAGCTAATTGAATAATATTAAATACTCTCCAAGAATTGGTTTACAGCAGAGTGCTCTACCTTCTGGTCCTCGGAAGGAGGAGGAGATTTTTAGGTTGATATTTGGAGTTAAATTCTACCAGAACATTCTACCTATCTACACAAAAAAAGGTCTTCCATTCATGATATGTGGGATTCTAGACAGGGATGGTCTCTTTATTACAAGAGAAATTTAAAGAATGAAGAGTTTGATGAGTGGCTTGATCTTATGAATTGCCTACATGGTGTCCATCTATCCACTGGCAAGGAGAAATGGATTTGGGAGCCAGATGCCAAAGGTTCTTTCTCCACAAAATCCCTTTCCCACGTTTTGGGAGCTGATTGGGTTTCCTCGGATCACCCCTTCCATGCTGCTATATGGAATGACTCATACCCAAAAAAGATCAAGTTCTTCATTTAGGAAGTTAGTCACAATGTCATTACATTTGCAAGTCTGATCCTAACTCATCTAATCACCTCTTCATACACTGTCACTTTGCATAGAGGTTTTGGAAGGAAATCTTCATTTCTTTTGGGTGGCACATAGCCCTCCCCAAAGATACTAGTGGTGTCCTCACCTACACTCTCATCGGTCATCCTTTCACAAAACAAAAGAAAATTATATGGATGCACCCGATACGTGCTTTCTTATGGATTACATGGAAGGAGAGAAACAAGTGTCGTTTCACACATAAGGGAAGCTCTTTTGATAAATTTTTATGATCTTATTATCTTTCATGCTATGTCTTGGTGTAAATGTTCATCTTTCTTTAAATCAAAATACACCCTTCCGTCCCTTTTGATCAATTGGAGAATTCTTATGTAACTCTACTGGCTTCGGCCCCGACCCTTTTTTGTAAATTTCATAGATCAATGAAATTTGTTTCCTATCAATATGTGTGTGTGTGTGTGGAGTTAAATTGTTTATTTACATATCTCTCTTGTGCACCTTCACACAATCATTTTGTAATTAACCCCTGTTTCTAAGACTAGCCAAGTTGGCATCTTTTCTTTTACACCTTGGTGAAATAAGACAGTGCTTTTGTGTAAATTTTGTCTATTGATGAAATTTGTTTCCTCCCAAAATGAAAAGTAATAAACAGGCAAAGAAAACAAAGGTTTACTAAACGTACCTTATCAGCATGTAAGAAAAATGAAGAAGGGTAGTACTCCACTAAAAGTTCAAAAAATTTGAAAGCCATCATCCGAACATCAATGGATAAGTGAATCATTGCATTGAAAATATAACCCATCAATAAGGAAATGAAGAGGCCTTGATTTTCCTGGTTTTAATTGACAAAAGAACTATCAAACAAATGTTTTCTTCAACAAGCACAAGCACATTCAAGCTTAGCTAATTTAACTCACAGAAATCGAGAGAGTTACCTCCTTACAACCAGGGAAGATAACTGACTTCAAAAGCTGATATAGTGTCTCGCGAACCATTTTATCACTATCATCAATGCGTTCGCGCAATTTCTCAATAACAGTATAGCGATGTAACCTCAACTCCGCAGGGTATTTAATGAATAAATCTCTGATGCCCACCAAAGCACCTATTAACTCTCAGAGAAGAGTAGATGATTAGAATAGAGGAACAAAACCCTTCCAGAATGGAACACATATATCGAGGTATACCTTTACGAATCTTAGCATTGTAGTGGGATGTTTGCTGGAGAAGCTCCTTCAAAGTCAACCCTTTTTTATTCACAGCTAAACCTGCCTTCTCTGATGCAACGCTCTGCTCGGGCAAAATAATAGCTGACATTGTGCATATTAAACCTTGGTTACAGCAGTACATGCAACCTATGCAGCTTAAAGAATATTTTTCACTCTTTATAACTTACCTTTTGATTTAATTTCAATGTTTGTAGCATTCTTTGGCGGTGGCAATTTCCTGCCTATCTTTCGCTTGATTTTCTGTAAAATAAAATATAATAATAATTAAAATGAAACCATGCCGCAGAACTAGGTTTTTTCATCCTTTTCTTTGAGGGAAGTAATGTTGAAGAAATATACCTTAAAATCAATTCCACTCTTTTTTTGCTTCTTTGAGGCAGCTTTGGAGCGCACCATACCCGTTTACCTGAAAAATTGTAATAGCTTAAACAAATAAACTACTAAAACTCATGATATCCTACTCCTTTGTGATATCATCATAAGGTTGGGAGTCTGCTGAATATCAAAGCAGCTTAGGCAAGCTTAGCCTACTAATGGAACTTTTTGTAACGACATATCCTACTCCTTTCACATAGTTAGTTGCCTAAATTCCAGTATCATCCCTTCTAATCATTATATTTCTTCTTTAAAAAAAATGCAGTAGCTTGCTAATAACAGACTCTAAAGTGGAAAGCCAGAACCATAGGATTTCTCTCTCTAATTCTCCTATCGCCACATTCAAACTCTAGCCTTCTCACTCTTTAATACCATTGTCACTAAGCCATAGAATCACAATAATTACAGGCGTTCATTAGTTCAACATAAACAGAGATTCACCTCTTCTCGACTTAAATGAAAATATGAAGATATAGAGAAATAAGGAAACAATATAAGACCAGAAAAAAAGGGGCAAAAACCAACGAAAACCGCACACGTACTGGTTGGTGTTTCAAGGAACTGAAACCTGCAGATTCGAAGCAGTTGGAGAGCGGGTAATCCGAATCTATGATCGACTAAGCATGTGACTGAAGTGAAAAATATGCCGCTGCTCACTGCTGTCCGTCGGAAGGAACGCCGTAGAACGCCGCAATCGTCGTCCAAACGCGTCTACGAAGCCGTGGGCTGAGGCTGTCGTTCCAGGCACACTTTGAAGGAGTTGCCGTGGGTCTGGTTCCCTTCCGTAGTTCGCTGCCGCTTGGTCTGAGGTCGCGCGCAGGAGTTGCCGAGGAGCTGGTCGTGTGGGTTTTCGGCGAAGAGGGGTTTGGTGGCCGGAGAAAAACGAAAAAGTAGAGAGGGAGGTTAGGCGGCTGTTGGAAAACGGTGGGGAAAGGGTGATGCGCGAGGTAAATTTTAAATTATATTGTAATTTTTAAAAATATTTATGAAAATGTGATTCTTTTAAAAATATTTAGAAAAATATTGTAACTTTTTAATAATTACATTATCTCTCTTCTCTCTCAATTTCCACTAATCTCTAGTCATAATTCACATTTTCCTCTCTTCCCTCTTCCCCTTTCTATCCTCTCTTAATCTTTGTTCTTCTTTATTCCACTATTTCTCTTCTTTCATTTTTCCTTTCCTTTTCATCAAATTTACTTAACTATAAAATTCAAATATTATTCATCAATGGCCTTTGGATTTATTTTTGTTAACTTCTGATTTTTTTTTAGAAGTTCTAATTTTAATTTGATTTTATGATGGAAAATGATAATCCGTTTTAAATTTCATTCGTATTGTGATTTAAAAAGAGGGAGAAAAAATGATAAAAGATTTTGGCGTCGAATTTTAAATATTCTTAAATCAATAGGTTAATTTAGAAAATTCAAATTGAACCATTTTATTTATATATCTATTTTTAGGAAGATCACTTATATACTTTAAACATAATGTAAACACAATTAAAAATTATGGCAAAATAAAAAAAAATTAATCAATTACTGTAAATAAAACAAAGTTTATGGTTTGATACAATTAGAAATAAACATTAGGCAATAATACATCTTCAGTCCCTAAGTTTTGATTATAGTTTTTATTTGGTCTTTAGGTTTAAAATGTTATACATCTAGTCCTTAAATTCTAAGGGGTGTTTCAATTTAGTCCACAAATTTTAAAATATTACAATTTTACCCTTGAGATTTGAGTTTTATTTCAATTTGGTCCATGGATTTAAAAATTTTACATTTTTAACCTCGAATTTTCATTAAATACTTATTTTTAATCATTAACATCAATTTCTATTAATTAATTAAAAATAATTAGAAGTACAATTTTAAAAGTGATAAAAATAGTGAAACTTAATTAATTATAATTGTTTTAAAGATTAATTTATTAACATAAATTAATTTCAATAGACGAAAAGTGAATATTTAGTGAAAATCGAGGTTAAAAGTGTAAATTTTGAGACATATAGACCAACTTGAAGTAAAATTCAAATGTCAAAGGTAAAATTGTAGCATTTTGAAATCTAGAGGCTAAACTAAAATTAAACTCAAAACTTAAATCCTAAATGTATAACATTCTGAAATTCCTAGACTAAAGTAAACTTTTAAATTCAATTTTAAGAATGATATAAAATAGTCAAACTTGACATAGGTCAAACTTAATTAATTTAAATTTACTGACATACATTAATACTAGAGATGAAAAAAGATAATTTAATGAAAAATCAATGTTAAAGATATACATTTTGAAATCTATGAACCAAATCAAAATAAAACTCAAATGTCAAAAATTTTCTTTATTTATTTATTTTGATTTCAATGATTTTATTAATTTGGTCCGTTTCAAACTTTAATTTTAACAAAAATATCATTATTTGGTTTTTATTTTATTTCATGATAATCTTCTCTATGATTTTTTTTTTTTAAGAAATACAATTTGTTTACCTACAAAATCTTTATTGGATGATTTGATAAAAAATCAATAATAATTTTAATTATAAATATTTAAAAATTGAGTATCATTATGGAGATTGACTAGCAAAAGGTTTCAAACTTTGATTTTAACAAAAATATCGTTATTTAGTTTTTATTTTATTTCATGATAATCTCCTCTATAAATTAAAAAAACACACACACACACAATTTTTTCACGTACAAAATCTTGTTTAGATGATTTGATTAAAAATAAATAATAATTTTAATTATAAATATTTGAAAATTGAGTATCCTCTTCCATCGTGGAGATTGACTAACAATGGCAGTTGAAGATATCGAATCCCTAATGAAAATATCCTATTATATACAAAATAAAAAGTTAATGGATATGTTAGACAATTGTATCTTATTGGATACAAAACTAAAATTAGAGATTTATTAGATACAATTTGAAATTTTAGAGACTAAACTTGTAATTCAATATTATTAAATACATTGATGTAACATCTAAATTATTAATTATAAAATTACAACAAACATTCATAAAATTGATCAATCTAATATACAACATAATAATAATATTTGAAATATTTATTAAAGTTTCTTAAAGTACACTATATTTACGATATACCTATTGCACCTCCACCCATTCATAGGCGCACGGGACATGCTCGAGTAGAATAAGCTAACTATCATTCAAATGGCGGATTACAACTGACATCTCATATAAATTTTATGTTAATACCAAAAAAAAAGGGTAAAATTAAGCTTTTTTTTTTCTTGAAATTGACATCATATAGTCAATATGTCATCGTTTATAAAAGGTCAATTGATATCTAAAGTCAAAATTATTGTGGCGATATAATAGATTATTATTGTTATAATTATTACTTGCCATAGAATTAGAAAATAAATACAAAGTTAATTAAAATATCAGTATCAATACAATAACTTAATGTTTTCCATTCATTTAAAAATTAAAAATTATAAACAAACTTAAATGTGTCTAAATGAAGGGATTGAATTCCAATTTAAGCACGTGATTGCTTTTTTCTATTTCTTGAAACAAAAATACAAATGACTAAAAGAAAGTTAGGCATCATACTATTGCTAACACCGCTCTTGAAAGATGGGAGAGAATGAGGAAAGTGGATTTTCATACAACTTTCCTTAAAGAGAATTTTCAGACAACTCATGAACTTTCACCATATGATAGAAGTTTTAGTGATATGAGATTAATTAATTAAACTCTTTAATTAAATTAATTTTCATTCATTAACTACAAAGCAAATCACAGGAGACCCATAATTGAACTTTTATGCACAGTAAGACAGGTTATGTCCATCAATTTAAACCTCCATTCATTAGGAAAACGATATTCACTACAGACCATTTTTTTAATTAATAAAACAAGCTCGAGAATAACGATATAAAACTACAATATTATTATAAATATTTTTAAAACTACCATATTTTTCCAATTAGTTTTAAACACTACAATTCTTTTGCGTCTTCAATGTTCTCATTTACAAGTATGGCAAAAACGTTGGCCCAGCCCAAATAGAATTTGGGAAAAGTCTAAATTGCCCTTAAACATATGTGTGCAAAAATTAGTATAACAAGATATCATTGATATATTGAATGTAGAGGTATGTCATTGTCTGGTACGCTCAATTTTTGGTATATCAAACATCATTGATATACTATCTATCTAGTTTACTGATATATGTTATTTTGAAAAATAAATCTCTAATACCATTTGATCTGTTAATAATTTTTTATATATCCATGAATGACTGAGGAATATATATGTGGAGTAAAAACAAAAAAAAAAAAGGATGATCAACCTTTACAATAAAAATACTGATATCAATATACCTGAA
Source organism: Benincasa hispida (assembly GCF_027475165.1). NCBI lineage: Eukaryota > Viridiplantae > Streptophyta > Magnoliopsida > Cucurbitales > Cucurbitaceae > Benincasa > Benincasa hispida. The sequence goes on from NC_143488.1 coordinate 80,995,007, forward strand.
ACACTTGATACAATTGATAAACTTGATATACTTAATTGGTATATTTAATAATAAGGCATCTGACTGATATGTTGCTGATAAATTCATCAGTCATGCACCTGTGTCATACAATTGATAATTTGATATATTTGTGTTCGGTATCGAAAATTGATGTCGTTAATTCGACTCCAAACCAAAACAAAATATTTATAAATCACTGAAACCTACTTCTTATACTAACAAGTAGCATAAGCGGTAAGTACAAGATCGATCCACAGAAAGAGCCATGATTTAATCTTTTTTTGAGCTAAATTCGATTATGAAAAGCAGTAAAAATAGAGGTTTTGGTTTTGGAGAAAATGAAAATATGCAAGAAATTAAATTGCAAAGGATAAATGTAAATTAAGATTGGTCTATCTAGTTTCTAGAGCCAATCAATGTAATTTCTATCATCTACTTCTGTAACTTAAACATGCAACCAATTCATGCATGTACAGCAACTCGCTCGATAGAATCTAACTAGCCTCTATAGAGGTGGACGACTAGCAAAGATCGAACCTAGGGAGCATCCTAATCATCAATTAAGGTCAGAAAGACCATATCCCAACTAATTTACATGTTTCTAAATCCTATTGGGTTCGATAATATCCATATAGAATTAAAAACACATGCATTATGTTCAAGGATTCTATTGTGTCAATTAATTGTCAAGAAAGCCACATACAATTAATCAATTTTATCTTTAAACCTCGCAATTAGCACATTCTAGGAATAACCATCAAATGCACAATTAACTAATGCTACTTGATTGATTTTAGCTAAACATTCAGGTAAGAACGTGACATAACTAAAAATCGATTAGCCATGCACAATCATGCGTGAACAGTCAACCTCACAATCATGCATATGGAAATTAAATCGGATTCAAATAAGACACAAATTAAGCATGTCATTCATTCAAGAATACACGATTCTCAAGAAATTAGCAAAGAATCAAAACTCTAAAAACTAGAAAGAAAATTATTACCTCGAGCAATCCATAAACAAATCGAAGTGGAAGATCCAATCCATTTTTTACAATCCAAAAGAAAATAAAAATCTAACCTAAAGATGCAAAAAAGATAAAAGGAAAGGGAAGAACTAGCAACCACTCCTCGGCCTCCATCAGATTTTGCATAAAATTTGACATAAAATTGAAGAGATTATATATAGAAATTAGTTGGAGTGTTGCAATGCTATTACGCGAATTGCCTCGAGCATTGGGGTAGAAGCACGATGTTGGCTGACGCTTGGTTGTGCAAGAGGTGAGTGCACAAACACTGTGAATTACCATCAAAAGTCGTAACGTTGTAATACTCTTGGTAGCATTGCAACGCTGCCATGTATCCGCAACTACTGCCTTTCAGCGTTGGACTAGCATTGCAATTAGGCATGTTTCAGTATTGCGACACTTCTAACAAGGGCAGTTTGGTTATTTGTTCTCCTTTGAAACTCATATGCTCAAATTACCTCTAAATTGCTTCAATTTAACCCTGTTTGGCTCCAAAGCTCGGTTCTACCTCATGGTTGCTTGATACTTACAAAATAGGATAATTAACATTAAAAGTCTACTAACGAGCTTGAGTTAAGCTAGGAATTATAGCTCTTTTCTAGAGTATCAAACACTCCTAACTTAATTCTCGCTCATTCCGACAAGGTAAAAATTTATTCAAACATATCATGCTTGCTCTAAAATTACGATTAGTTGTTACTCTAGTCTCAATAGTAAAAAAGGAAGAAACTTGCAATTAATAATGAAATTCGATTACAATCAATCAACGAAGCACATTTTTAAGAATGATTCTAAATCTATTCATGTATGAGTGAGCCTAGGTCTTACTAGTTAAGCTTGTAGGACTCGGAAAGGTTTTATAAGGTCCTCAATCCGTTTTCCCCCTACTCTGGCTTGATTATCAACCTTGGACATACCAAACTTATGAACAAAAGGCAACACTGAGACAATGGTGCCTAAACTCACACACGCAAATCTTAAAAAGTATTTCTTTTACCTAGAAGGCTAGCTTTCACACTCAACCACTATGAACCTAACCACTATTTTCCCGCAAGGCCTTAACTAGACCTGACAGAGGTAGCTCTTTTCATCTCTAACCATGCATACACACCACTATTTTTTGCAGGCAAGCAAGCTTTTGCCTCTTTTTTTTTAGCAAGAAACTAATTTGCCTTTGCTTCTCTCCTTCTCTCTTTTATATTCACACTAGGCCCTATTTTATCCACTATGTCTAGTTTTACTCTAAAACAAGTAGAGTTACTGATAAAGAGAACTACCTCAATCACGTATGAGAACCCTCCCCCTCCTTATTTTAGGTGACCCCCCAAACGATAATAAGAATAACCCTTAATAAACAAAATGATAACAACCCCAAGAAATCTAAATAGATTTGGCTTCGAAGATTGATCGATGATCAAGAAGAAAGGAGAACTTGTTCCTAACTCCAAGATTTCAAACTCTCCACAATCTAATTGATCAAACTAGATCGAAAGTTTAAAACATGCATTCTAAACACAAGAATACAAAGAAAAAGCATAAAGCTTGAGAGAATAAACTCTAATGAAATTTCATTCAAATTCAAAGTGTTGTTCAAATGATAAATTATAGGTATTTATACTAATTGAAAAGATAACCTGAAAGGATACAGCCTTTCACCTAATTGATTAGATTCAACAAAAACTCTTCAACTACATACATGTAAATACATTGTTATAAATTGATACATCTAATATTAAATATGTGAATGAATTTGAATTTCCAAATTCATTACAACTTTTGGTGGCTTTGATTCTTGAAGGATTGCAACTTTTATACTTGGAAGCTTAATTTGGAAGTAACTTTTTTAATGCTCTAGCTCTTAATCATTGCCAATTATTTACGTATCATTCTCCCCTTCTTTGAGAAGATTCGTCATCGAATCTTAAATGGCCTTGTAACACAACTTTGTAATCATCATCTCAAACTTTAGAAAAGATTTTGAAAGTCTCGTCTCCTCTAAAATCAAATGTAAAATTTCTTTGTAGCGCACTCCACCCCAATCATCTTTGATGAAAATTTTCAAAATTGACCATCTCCCATCGTGCCTTCAATGTAGCATATAAAATACAAGGAAAATAATAGGAAAGAACGTTAATTGGAAAACTACTCCCATGATTTTTCTCACATGAATATTTTCCTTCATTTCCACTTTTAATCACACTATCTTCTTTTTCTTTGGTCACTAATATCTCACTTTTCTCTGTTTTCTTTGTCTCCATATTGTCCTTACTTTCCTCTAAAAGGTTTGGTATGATCTCATCATATTGTCCTTACTTTCCTCCAAAAGGTTTGGTATGATCTCATTCCCAATCCCAACACATACTTCAGATAGCTCTCTCCTTCCATAACTACTTCACATGTTGGCTCCTTTCCTAAACTTTGATGATCACTCACTTTCATCTCAATATCATCACTCACTTTCATCTCAATATCATCACAATTGGAATCTTCCTTTTTGACTTGTGGATGAACTCCATCATTTAGAATTGGATGATCAATTTCTGGCAATTAACTATCTTCTTGATTTTTAATGGCTCATGTGGCATGATTCTTTCTTGCTAGCTTTTGCAACTTCAACATTTCATTCAATTGGCCTATGTAATCAATGGATTAGTGCAACTTAGCCAAACTTTCTCTAAGATTCTTCCAAAAATTATCATCATTGTCGTAAGTCGCATGACAATTTCTTCTTCGATGAGACATATCATAAGACTTATAGTATTTCAACTTCAGCAAATCTTATAGTATTCTTGTGAGAATCATGCGAGAAATTCCAATATAGCCTAGAATATGAAAAGTCACAAAATTTGGAAGTTTTTTATTTTAAAAAAATGATGGAAAGACGTAAAAGACAATTTCTTTTTCTAAATTTTTCAACAACTATAATATCAAGGAAATAAAAGAAGATGAAAGATTACTTTTTTTTGCTTTTTGTTTTTTTTTTGTTATTTATTTATTTATTTATTATTTATTTTGCAGCAAGCACAAATAACGTATGAAGCAAGAAAAATGAGAAGATGAAGAGTCACAAGAAATATCGAAATCGATGAAATTAAAGAAAGAAAGATGACATGGAAAAGAAAATAAGTAAGGATATAATCTGTTTAGAGCCAAAGCTCTTATACCAAATGATAAAGGTAACTACCTCAATCATTTATGAAAACCTCCCTTTATTCTAGGTGAACCCCCACAACGACAATAAGAATACCCCCAATAAACAAAATAATAACAACCCAAAAAAGCTAAACAGATTTGGCTTGGAAGATTGATCGATGATCAAGAATAAGGGAGAACAAGTTCCTAACTTCAAGATTTCGAACTCTCCATAATCTAATTGATCAAACTAGATTGAAAGTTCTAAAACATGAATTCTAAACACATAGGTATTTATACTAATTGAAAAGACAACTTGAAAGAACACAACCTTTCACCTAATTGACTAGGTTCAACAAAAACTCTTCAACTACATACACGAACCTCCATAAATATAAATACATCGTTATAAATTAATACATCTAATATTAAATATGTGAATGAATCTAAATTTCCAGATTCATTATAACTTTTGGTAGCTTTGATTCTTGACGGGTTGCAACTCTTCGTACTTGGAAACTTAATTTGGAAGTTATCCTTTTAATGCTTTAGTTCCTAATCATTGCCAATTATTTGCTTATCAGTTATTCTTAAGTCAAAGGTGGGCCTTTCGGGGTGACAACAGAAATATAAACCTGATGATACAATCCTTAGCATGCAAGACTTTAATTTTGCAAGAACAATGACTTAAAGATGCATGAGAGAATAATTTTTTTTAAAATTGGGCTAAAAATCATGACCATGCTCTCTTAACATTCTTTCATGCAAATTCAATCACAGAAAAAGTGTGTCATAAACTACTCATCGTAACAACCTAAGCAACAAAGCAGACAAACAATCAAGCACACGACAATCAAGAAATATTTTCTGAGCACGGTGCTCAAGGACTCCAAATCAGATCAAAACTACCTAATGAGTACCTCAACCCCAACTTAAATCGATACAATGTCCCCAATGTATCCTAAGTAAAGCTCTAAAATAAAATGGTACAAGGGAATAGAAAACCTCATCGAAAAACGCTCTCGTGCACAGGTTGATGGTTGGGTTACCACTCTCTTCAATTTAGTTTTAGTTTTTAGTTTTTTTTTTATTATTATTTTTTTGGCTTTGAAGAGACCTAAAAAAAAATTAAAGGAAAAAAAAAATAAAAAAAAATAAAACTATACACAAAAATAAGTTAATTTAAATTCTACTCCTAGAAAGCAATTAAAATTTTTCACCTGGCTGCCTCCAGGAAGCGCAAATTTTTAACATCGGTTGCTCAACATGACCTGTCCTCTATCAAAGAACAGAAAAATTATCGTATTTCTGTAGTCCCTTCTTGGATGAGTCAATGTAGCCTGATAAGGCTATAAGGTTCTTCACATTTTGAAGAGAACCAGACAAGTCGAATTTATGATTTATAATTTTAGGCAAAAAAGATAAAAACAAAAAATCAAAAGACTTAAATGACCCTAAAGAGTCAAAATAAAAGAAAAAAAACTTAACAGACTCTGACTCGATTGATTCTGACTCGTAAGGAAACGATGAGCAATAATCGAAGATATAAGCAATGTCAAGATAAAAAATAGATTGAGGCTTGGTAGCCTCTAACTCTTTTACCTGAGACTCCTCAAAATGAAGCACGGGCTCATACTTAACCTTATTGACTTATTTTTGACATGGTGAGAAATAGACATATTTTTCATCACTGAAAGGGTAAAATTCCCCCATAAATTCAGCCTCAGTTGTATGAATGATGGGAAGCTTTGAACGATTCTCCAATGTAAGCATGGAATTTGTAAGCTGAGGAATAGGACCAACCTCAACAAGAATGGGGGCTTGAGTCTCCAGGTGAGACTCAATGGAATCTTGCACTTACTGAGAAGAACTATCAGCAAGTTCATGCATTATAAAACCCACAGTCTTACCTTGACCGGTGCTCTGAGGAATCGGTTGCTCAACTTGACAATCGATGCTAGTCACTTCACTTCTCAGTTCGGTATGATCAGAAGATGGTTCCATCCAAGACTTTTCAAGCCTCCCAACTGATTCATTAATTTGAGCAACGAGGTCACTTAGATTCTAAAATTTAGTTCTAGCTTTGGATTCAGAATGGAAGTTATCTTATTGGAAACTCGAGGATTCCTTATGACTAAAGAAGGGTTCCTGCACAATCTCACAAGATTTGTTAGAAAGCTCCTTAACCAATTCTTCGAAATAAATACCTGAATTGGAGGAAGAGATATGCATTGATAGCAGAGTTTGGCTAGGCATCTCCCAAAGGGAATAATAATCACGCTTAGGACCACATGAAACCTGTAATTGCCTAATAGCAAAATCTTGAACAAGAGAGATTAATTGTGAAACTTGATTTTTAAGCTCATTAAATTCTCTTGCCTTTTGTTCTTTTCGCTGAGCCGCCTACTTCGCACGAAGCGCATAGTAAATGTTTATATCATCTGCCATGATAAAACAAGTGAACACAAGAAAAGAAAATATTCTTTTGGGATTTTTAAAGTTTACAAGTCAAATTTAACTAAAAGAGATTAAATGGCTTGGCTTATTCAGCAACGATGTCATTTTGTTCGATATCGAGAATCGATGTCGTTAATTCGACTCCAAACCAAAACAAAAATATTTATAAATCACTGAAACCTACTTTTATATTAACAAGTAGCATAAGCGGCAAATACGTGATCGATCCATAGAGAGAGCCATGATTTAATCTTCTCTTGAGCTAAATTCGACTATGAAAAGCAGTAAAAATGGAGATTTTAGTTTTGGATAAAATGAAAACATGCAAGAAATTAAATTGCAAAGGATAAATGTAAACTAGGATTGGTCAACCTAATTTTTAGAGCCATTCAATGCAATTTCTATTGGTGTAAACCAAAACTCTAATTTTGAATCAATATCAATTCTCTCATAAATGAAGGAGAGAGGTGCTTTATTTATAGGAAAATTGATCACAAGTAAGGTTGAATAACAACTAACAAACCATTCACTAACTAACTTTTATTCCAACTGCCTTACATTTATTCTCATACACCATATTCCACCCCCCTAAAATTCAGACTCGACCTTGGGGCTTATTAAGAAGCTAACTGGAATGCATCAGGAGCAAAGTAGGTTTTAAATCTACTACATTGAATACTGGATTGATGTGAAGGTCAGCCAGTAGCTCATTGTGATAAGCATTCAAACTATATCTTTTAGGACTTTAAAAGGCCTCATTTGTCTATCTTTCAGCTCGTCGTAAGTTCCAATTGGGAACCTTGTCTTACGAGGTGGATCATTACAAGGTCTCCTTCTTTAAAATTGACTCATCTTCTTGATTTGTCTTTAGTTTCCTTGTAAGACTGTGTGGTCTTCTCTAGATGGTCATGAACTTCTTTGTACAATTCTTTTATTCTTTCAATCATACTTTCAGCTTCAAGACTAATATCCACAGAATAAGGTAAATTGGTAAGATCAAATGTAAGTCTAGGAGGTTGAGTATGTTGGGGTTGATGCCCTGAAGTCTCGTGTTTTGTAGTTTGTAAATAGTTTGTATGAATGCTTGTGTTGTATAATATATGATATTTTACTTCACTTTTTGATTTTGCCCATCTGAATGTTTTATTTGCTTTACCACAAACCAATAAACTAAAATCCCTGACCGTCTTTATGTAACTTAAGCATGTATGTGGTGACATACAAGTGGATCATGTCTTAAGAGATAACCAAAAATGGTCTGTAGTATATGGATATAGGAGGAAACCTTATCTTAGTAACGTTACGGATGCGGCCCACTTTGTGGCATAGTTACAAGTGTTGTGACTTGTTATATATGGTCTGGTCCTGATCATTCGTATAGGGGACATGCAAGCGGGGGAATTTTATACAAAAAGTTTGTATAAGACCTGACCATGAAGTCTCAACATCTTGTTATATAATACCGTACATGACAGAGACTTCACTTCACTATGATGACCATAGGTAACATGACCTCAATCCTGAGTGAGTTGGGAACTCCTGCCATTGAGGGCGGTCCTTTGATTTTCATGGGTGCGAGTGGCTAGGCCGCCGACTCAAACCTACCACTTTGGGGATTCATCTAATTTGGGAGCTGGAAACTCAGCTACACAAGATGGAATTCACTCATTCCCCGAAGCAAGGGTAAGTAGATAGATAACTCTCTTAAGAGCTGATTCTAGGGTTTGAACGATGTGGCACCACACGTCTTCTCATGGACCAAGAGGTGTTCACACATAGTTGGACTATGTTGTATTATTCATTAGAGGGATCAGTGGTACTTAAGGAGTGAGATGTAACTACATGGGCAGAACGGTAAATTGGCCCAACTGTACTTACGAGCATCTGTGAAAGGTTATCGTACTCATGATTGGTTATATCCGATGGACGCAGAAATATATCTGTGGTAAGAAGAGTTCAGTTGTTGGTCTTTAGTGGAATGTCTGCCAGTTAACAGATGGTGGATCTTGTGGCTAATGAGTTTAGTCAACTATTCACGTACCATTGGAGCTTCGAGCTATAGGTCTATAAAGTCCCCTTGGCAGCTTGGATAAAAGTTGAGAATCAGTTTTCAAGTCAGTTTGAAATGTTCAAATTGATAAGAGGGAATTCGATTATATATGATATAATTGAACTTGTTAATTATATATGATATGATTGATTAAATGTATGAGATACATTATATTGGAGAAAATTGGATATAAATATGATTTATATCAAGTAGAGGCGAAAACACTATAGTTGATATATGATATTAAACTATAGGTTAAGAATATAATATGATTATATTTATTATTTAATTAATGAGGCAGTTATGAGATAATTGGCCAAGTTTTTCTTCGAATTCATGCGAAAGTGGGAAGTTCAGTTCAATTCTTGTAACTGAACAATAAAATGAAAATAGTTTTCATTTTGCAAGATACACAAAGATATCCAAAAATTCGCTCACGGTGTTAAAAGTCTTTGATTGCTTAGTGTTGAGAGCTTATATAATAGTGCCCACCTTCCTAAACGATTGCACACCCGCGTAACTAAATGATTGCCCGCGATTATTTAAACGGTCCCTTACGTTTAATAGACGATCGCTCAGCGCGCCGAGCGTAACTAAACGATCGCTTAGCTATTACTACACGATGCCCCGCTCTAAACGATCAAGCACACCCGACTATACAGTAGTCTTCTCCTTTCTCCCACTTACTTGTTCCTAGTACACGATCCCTTTTTCTCTTCCCCTCTACCAATTCCATCAAAGTCCACCCTTTGGATTCTCACTCCGAGAATACCGAGGGCTTCGAGTGGTGGTGTTGTCCCTGGTTACTTGTTGTTCATGCACTGCTAATCATGTAGACGACCGTGGTGTTGCTAGGCGACTGCTTGCTGGACGAGTAGGAACGAGAAGAGTTCATTCGCGTTGGACCGAGTTCTTGTGAAGACTGTCTTCAACTGGTATGTTTTCTCGATCTTTTGTATTTATCTTTTAAAGCATGCCAGTAATTAGTGTTTTCAATGCATATTTGTATGTTAGAATGTATGTATGAAAATTCTGTCACAATGAAATCGGAAAGATCCGCTTCTGCTCACAGGCACTCTTGTATAAGAGTTCCTTCATTTGGTATCAGAGCTAGGTTTATGATATTCCAATTTCATTGATACAAAGAATTGCATATACATTGTCGGTGGGTACATCATGTCTGTCTTTGTTTTAATTGTTAAATTGCTTGTGGATGTGCGAATTAATGGAGTTTTCTGAGATGAAACCTTGGTTTGATTAATTCTTTTACATTTCCAATTAATTATAAAGGCCTCTACGTTTTTTGGCATAATTAATTGTTATCGAGTCTGTAATTCAAAGTTAGTTTGAGTTTTGAGTCGTTCATGAAGAAGTTTGGAGCAGAGGTTGTTGTTCTTCGAGGAAGAAGACGATCAAGAGTTGGTTTGGTCGTGTAGACGATGGGGTAGGCGATCGCTGAGTATCGGATGCTCGGGTGTCGTTTAACGCACGCGCGCACTAGACGATCGTATAGCTCAACAAGCCTTATCGCTTAGTTACTGACTATACGATCGCAGAGTAAAGGCGAGGTAAATCGTTTACCTTTTCAGGTCTTAAGCGATCATTTAGACGATCAGGCTTCGCAGCCTCGTTGTCGTGTAAGCTATCGTTTAGCATTTTGTGCTATCGTCTAGTGTGCGCTAAGCGATCGTTTACTTGAGGCGTTTATTAAACGATGGAACTTCGCCTGACGGTTCAAGACCAGATTCGCCTGTGAACTAGTTTGCTCGTGAGAAAAATGTAATAGATAGAATTTTTTCATTCTGCTTTTGTAAAGGTTCATGCCAATCCATTAATCTTTGGTTTATTACATGAGATGTATATTTATTATATGTCATATTGTATGCACATATAGAAAAATCCCACCTTAGGTTATGCATTAGTCATGCATCATCTCTTTATTATAAAAGTTATAATTTAGAGAAGCATGATTTAATTACGTAACAGCATGGTCATGCATCATATAATATAAGAGTTATATTTATGCATGCATAAAAAACATTGAAATGCGTCATCTTTATTATCTATATGTTAGAATGTATGCATCAATGTTGGCTAGTCGTTATAGGAGTAAGAGTTGTTCTGGTATTAATAACTGGTTGAGAACTTCTCAATTCAGAGGAGAGATGATTGACCTCTCTTCTGCAGATTTTGTCCTAAACCTTTGAAGCGTCAATGCAAAACTAGATGTCACACGGGGTTCATATTAGTTTTGCGAAAACCTTATTAGATGTTGTTTGTTTTACAATGGGTATTTGCTTAAAACCTAACGTAGGTCAATGTGTTTTTCTTTTCACCAACTCATTAGTATTTTCATTTAGTGCTTTTAATATGACCGAATACATATAGTGGAAAGAATTATGTAAAATGTATTTCGTGGCAAATGACTTTGAATTTGTCATGGTTGAGGAGTGTCCTCAAGTCCCAACCCTTGATGCACCGAAAAGTGTTTTAATGCATATGAGGTGTGGATGAAGGCTAATTTATTGGCCCGACTTCATATTTTGGCTAACATACCTAATGTTTTGGCCAAAAGGGTTGAGTACATGGTCATTGTACGCGAGATCATGGACTCGTTGTAAGATTTGTTTGAACGTCAGTTCTTACTTGTCGAGCATAAAGAGATGGATGATAAAACCAGTAGTGTCAATTGTTCTGACACTGATCCTACTACTCTCCAAAAGAGAAGGAAAGACAGTAAATCTGATTTATTGGTCTTGGAGACGTGTTTGGTAGAGAATGATGATTCTGCCTGGATCTTAGATTCGGGTGATACCAATCATGTTAGTTCCTCTTATCAAGGACTCAGTTCCTAGCAAACGTTGCCACAGGGAGAGATTACTCTTAGAGTCGGTACTGGTGAGGTTGTTTCAGCTATTGTTGTAGGCAGGCTGAAGTTATTTGTTGACAAGAAATGTTATGTTACTGGATAATGCTTTCATAGTTCCTCATATTAAGAGGAACTTAATCTCGGTTTCTTGTCTCATTGAACAAGCTGATTCTGTCTCCTTTTCTGAGAATAAAGTGTTTATTTTCAAGAATGGAATGGAGATTGGTTATGGTTCAATGGAAAGTAACTTATATGTACTAAGGCCGTTAGTCATAAAAGCCTTGTTTAACATTGAAATGTTCAGTATGGCAACTACAGCTAAAAGACCGAAGGTTTTTCCTAAGGAAAATGCCCATCTTTGGCATCTAAGATTAGGTCACATCAATCTCAATAGGATTGAGAAGTTGGTGAAAAGTGGACTAATAAAGAGTTTAGAAGAAAACTCCTTGCCAGTATGTGAATCATGCCTCAAAGGCAAAATGACCAAGTGACCTTTTACTGGAAAATGTTACAGAGCCAAGGAAGCCTTGGAGTTTATACATTCAGATCTTTGTGGTCCGATAAATGTTAGAGCTCGAGGTGGGTATGAATATTTCATCTCTTTCATAGATGATTATTCAAGGTTCGGGTATCTTTACCTAATGTAATGTAAGTCTAAAGCCCTTGACAAGTTCAAGGAGTATAAGGTTGAAGTTGAAAACTTGTTAGGTAAGAAGATAAAAACACTACGATCTGATAGTAGTGGAGAGTATATGGACCTCCAATTCCAAAACTATATGATAGAACATGGGATTGCGTCCCAACTCTCGGCCTCTGGTACACTTCAGCAGAATGGTGTATCAAAAAGGAGAAACAGAACCTTTTTGGACACGGTCTATGATGAGTTATGCTCACCTTCCATACTCGTTTTGAGGTTTTGCAGTGGAGACTGCATGTTATATCTTGAACAACGTTCCCTCGAAAAGTGTTTTTGAAATAACCTTTTGAGTTGTAGAGAGGTCGTGAAGGTAATTTATGCCACTTCAGGATTTGTGACTGTCTGGCACATGTGCTTATGACTAACCCAAAGAAATTAGAACCGCGTTCGAAGGTTTGCCTCTTTGTAGGCTACCCCAAGGAAACGAGAGGTGGGTACTTCAATGATCCGAGTGAGAACAAAGTGTTTATTTCTACAAATGCTATCTTCATAGAAGAAGTCCATATCTAGGATCATAAGCCACGAAGTAAGCTCGTTTTGCGAGAGATTTCTAGAAAGATCGACACTGCTGAGGGTTCAACAAGAGTTGTTGAGGTCGGAACATCTAGTCAACTAGCTTAAGAGTTGAGACTGCCTCAACATAGTGAGAGGGTTATGAACCCACCGGATCACTACATGGGTTTGACTGAAGCCCAAAACGTCATTTCGAATGATAGGGTCGAGCATTCGTTGTCTTTTAAGAAAGCAATGGATGATGTTGACGAAGATGAATGGATTAAAGCCATGAACCAGGAAATGGAGTCTATATACTTCAATAAAGTCTAGAAGCTTATTGATCCACATGATGGGGTAAGACCTATTGGGTGTAAGTAGATCTATAAGAGAAAGAGAGGTGTAGATGGAAAGGTGCAGACCTTTAAGGCTCGACTCGTGGCAAAGGGTTATACCCAAGTTGAGGGAGTTGAATATGAGGAAACTTTCTCACGTATTGTCATGCTCAAGTCTATCAGGATTCTCCTGTCTATAGCCATATTTTATGATTATGAATTATGGAAAATGGACATCAAGACTGCATTTCTTAATGGTAATCTTGAAGAGACCATCTATATGACTCAACCAGAAGGGTTCACAGTTCCAGATCAAGAGTAAAAGGTTTGCAAGCTTAATAGGTCCATTTATGGGCTGAAACAAGCATCTAGATCTTGGAACATCAGATTTTACATTGCAGTCAAGTCGTTTAGCTTTGATTAGAATGTTGACGAGCCTTGTGTATACAAGAAGATCATCAACAACTCATTAGCTTTCCTGGTACTGTATGTGGATGATATCCTACTCATTGAAAATGATGTAGGGTATCTGACTGACATTAAAAAATGGCTAGCTGCCCAGTTCCAAATGAAAGATTTGGGTGAGGCACAGTATGTTCTAGGGATCCAGATCATTTGGGATCGTAAGAACAAATGGTTAGCCCTGTCTCAAGCATCGTACATCGATTAAATGTTGATTAAGTACATGATGTAGGATTCTAGTAGGGGTTTGTTACCCTTCAGGCATGGAATTATTTTGTCTAAGGATCAATGTCCTAAGACATCTCAAGACGTTGAGGAGATGAGACGAATTTCCTATGCTTCAGCTGTAGGAAGCTTAATGTATGCAATGTTGTGTACCAGACCCGACATTTGCTATGTAGTAGGGATTGTCAGTCGGTATCAGTCCAATCCAAGATTTGATCACTGGACGGCGGTCAAGACAATCCTCAAGTATCTTCAGAGAACGAGGGACTACATGTTTGTGTATAGAGATAAGGATCTGATCCTTACAGGATACACATACTCTGACTTTCAAATTGATAGAGATTCTCGCAAATCGACATCGAAGTTAGTTTTCACTCTGAATGGAGGGGTTGTAGTATGGCGAAGCATCAAGCAAGGATGCATCGTGGACTCCACTATGGAAACCAAATACGTAGCCGTTTGTGAAGCAGCTAAGAAGGCTGTTTGGCTGAGAAATTCCTTTCAGATTTGGAAGTCGTTCCAAATAGGGATTTGCCTATCACACTTTATTGTGATAACAGCAGGTCTGTGGCAAATTCAAAGGAGCCTCAGAGTCATCATCGGGGTAAGCATATAGAGCGAAAATACCATTTGATCTGGGAGATTGTGCATCGCGGTAATGTGATTGTCACAAAGAATGCGTTAGAGCACAACGTTGTTGATCCCTTTACAAAGGCTCTCATGGCTAAAGTGTTCGAGGGTCACTTGGAGAGTCTACACTGCAAGACATGCGACATCTTGTCTAGGGAAAGTGGAAGATGATACTGGGGTATGCCCTAGTTTATTGTATATTGTACATTAGTCTCCCGAGTCATTAGGACAAGTGGGAGATTGTTGCGATTAGATTTCTAATTCTTCCGGAGTCTTGTTGTTTGTAATGATACACACTGTTTTATGAATAAAATAACTGTTATTTCATTCTGGCATTTCCTCATATCCTATAAAGAAAGCTCAATGGTTATCTTATGTAAACTTAAGCATGTATATGTGATATACAAGTGATTCATGCCTTAAGTGATAACCTAAATAGGTCTGTCATATAAGGATTAAGGTGGGATACCTGATCCTGGTGACACTACGGATATGACCCGCTTTGTAGAGGTTTGCAAGTGTTGTAAACTACTACAGATGGTAGATCCTGACCATTCATGTGGAGACATGCGAGCGAGGGTGTCCTATACAAAGAGTTTGTATAAGACCGGATCATGAGATGACTAGACTCTGTATATAACGCCGTTGATACTAGAGACTTACATCTCACCTAAATGACTGTAGGTGACACGACCTCAATCCTGAGTGTTTTGGGAACTCCTGCCTTTGAGGGCGGTCATTTGATAGTATGGGTGAGAGTGACCAGATTGCCAATTCAACACGCCTACCTTTTTAGGGACTTGTCTGATTTTGGAGCTGGGGACTCAATGCACAAGATAGAATTCACTCTTTTCCCAAAGCAGGGATAAGTAGAGAGATTGCTCCCTTAAGGGCTGATTCCGGGGCTTGAACATAGTGGTCACAACTTCTCTTTGGAAGAGAAGACTCAATCATAGCAGGTGATAACTGGCAGAAATGTCAGTTATTATAAGCCTTTTATTTAGAATTATGAGGGGTAATAGGTAGAAAACGTAGTGATAATACTTAGAATTTGTGAAAAATTGAGTTTTGCATCGATAATCACCTAAAACCTCACTGACCCAATATTATGCGTTAATCCGTGCTAAAGTGTCTATTTTTGTAGCTATCGCAGGAATCAAACGCATGCGTTTGTAATAAGCAATCATAGACAAACGCATGCACTGAAGCCAGGCGACCGCAAAAGACATATGCAGACGGTAGCCTCATGCGTCCAACGCATGGAAGTTGCAGTAATTGCATGCGTACAACACGTGGAGAATGCGGTGAACAAATAGAGATTGTGGCCACAAATTGACAACCATAATAGAAGATTGTAAAATGGGTAGAACGCGTTGATAACTTCAGCTAAATTCAGCTCGGACGCATACCTTGGGAGTATTAACAAGATAAGGCGATGTGACAACGCCCATACAGCGAAAAAAGCAGCAGTGAGCCGTACCTTCATAATTATAGCTGTCGGCGTCCAAATTCTATAAATAGCCCTTGAGACCTTCATTTTGAGACATCCGAGCTTTTGCCTCAAGGCAGAAGTTTGTGATCACAGATGAGAGCTTGAAAGAGATTTCCAGTGAGAATTCTTCATCTCCACAACTCAGATCGAGTGACGATCGGAGCATTCGCTGGAGATAGAGCTCAAGAGAGACATCTCCACCATTCAACCATGGCATCACCGGCGGCCTTGATACAGAATCCTTCATCTCCCGTCTAATATTTGTATTGTATTACATTTTAGCTTGAAATATTAAGATATTTTGTGATCAATGCAAACCTTAATTCCTTCATTACCGTCTTCTTCATCATCTTCATCTCTATCATAGTTTTTCTTCAGCGTTTATTTATCAAAGTCAATCGCATGCTTAATCGTGTAGCCTAGAGATAGGACGCATGTAGCAACCCAACGAGAGGTGTGCGTTATGCAAGTATAAGTGAGTTAATCCTCTTTGCTTGGTGAAAGGTTGTGGCAATGTCTATCTATGGGATGTTGCATTACTTGTCTATAAGTTAAATAGCCGCATCTAACTGCCTGAGAAGGTAAGGGATGGAACGCACTAAGTAAGGTTCGTATTGTTCCTAGAGATAGGCACAATCTTATGCTCGACGCAACCATGCACTATAAAGATATAGTCATGCGGCTGACCACCTAGAGGTGTGATGCATTAATGCAACGAGCTGGGATTACTCGAGCGATTTAGGATAGTAAACATTACTATACGTTATTGGTTGCTCTACTTATTCTCATTGCAAGTCTTCTATTGCTCAATCTGTTTAGTTAGGAATAGGAGTAGTGTGTAAAACATTTAAACCTTATTCGCTTTATTTTTATTCTTATTCAATGCCTCAAACGCATCTCCTCACAAATATTATTGAGTGACAAGTCCCCATGTTCGACCTCGGATTACCCGAGAAACACGTGTTTGTGTTATACTTGGCGCAAGCATAAGAAAACTTGTGATAGGAACATGTGATCATTGCATGCTAAGATTAATGCATCATCATTCTGACGCATGACCTCAGACGCATGGGAGCAGACGCATCAGTTATGTCTAATGCATGATTTCATGTTCAAACTCATCCATCCTTAAACGATAAAAATAAAACAAAACTAAACGCGTCCATAAATTATCCCAACAGCAAGACTATGACTTATGTTCATTAGTGGGATCAGTGGTATTTAAGGAGTTAGATGTGGCTACAGGGGCATAATGATTATTGGCCGAGCTGTACTTACGAGCGATTTGTGAAGGGTTGTCGCACTGTTGATTGGTTAAGATGGACACATAATATATCTGTGGTAAGAAGAGTTTAGTTATTGGTATTTAATGGAGTGCCTGACAGTTAACGGATGGTAGATCTTCTGACTAAAGAGTTTACTCAGTTATTCACGTACTGTTGGAGCTTCGAGCTACAGGTCTATAAGGTCCCCTTGATAGCTCAATGGATTCAAGATGAGGATCAGTACTTGTGTTAATTTGAAATATTCAAATTGAAAAGAGGTATATATAATCGGTATGGTGTATGAGATACATCAAGTGGAGGATTAATGTAAATGAGATTTACATTAAGTGTCATGAAATAGAAAAAGAGCTATGGTTTGTATGTTTCATGCGATGAAATATTAAAACTATTGGTTATAATTATATTATGGTAAGTTAATTATCATTTATATTTATAATAATATTAATTATTGGATAATTATCTCATTTTCTCTAATAACCAATTGAGTGGGAGGTTATTGGTGGTTTCATGGTAACCGTGAGATAAAAAGAAAAAATGTTTTCCTATTTTTAGTAATGTTGGTAGAATTGTTGTTTTGAGATTTCCAATCTCGAAAAATTCTCACGGGAAGTTGTCAAGTAAATGAGATTTACTAAGTGACAACTTTGATGAGCTAAACGATTGTGGAGTGTTAGTAGCCGACAGACACTCACCCAAGCGATGAGCTAAACGATCGTATAGCTTTTGCTAGACGATCGCTTAGTTTTTCCTAAACGATTGGGCATCAACCTATACGATAAGTTCGTCCATCTCCCACTTGCTAAATTGTTTACACGATTGTGTTTCCTTCTGCTTTTTGCCTCACAGAGCCCACCCTCTGGATTCTCACACCGAGAATACCAAGATAGCCTTCTTGGTGGTGTCATACTCAACTTGACACTGTCGAGGTTCTGTAGAGGCCGTTCGTGTTGTTCGGGGTGTTCGTGACCAAGACGATCGCTTAGTTCGAGTGTGTAGAGTTTGTAAAGTGTAGCGGTCGTGTTGGATGAGCGTTTATGTGTAGCTGTGAGATGACGGGCAGAAACGCACATCATTATAGGCCTTTTATTTAGAATTATGAGGGTTGTTAAGTAGAATACGCGGCGAATATGTTAGGAATTCATGAGAAAACGAGTTTACGTCGATCGACATTAAGAATCTCGGCTAATCCACTATTATGCGTTATTATGCGTTCAATTGTTTATTTTTGTAGCAACCGCAGAAAGTGATCACATGTGCGGAATCCAGGCTATCACAAAGACGATCGCATGCGAGGAATCTCTCCATCGTAGAGGCAAACGCATACATTCGACGCATGAATATTGCGTTCATTAATCACATGTGGTGATCGCATACGTCAGTCGTATGGGTGTTGCAGCTGTCGAGCGAATGCGTCTATCGCATAGAAGTTGCGCTCGTCAAGTGAATGCGGTCATCGCAGAAAGATTGCGGCTACATAATGATAACCATGATAGAAGGGGCGACTACAAGGTTGGTGGAATGTAAACATGAACGTATACCTCAGGAATATCAAAAGATGATGTTGACATTTCACCTACCACGACGTTAGCAGCAGAGATTCAGAAAAGGACCATCGCGCCACGAGTGTCAGATTCAGAGCAGATCCATTAATGTTGTCCGCGAGCAAGCTCTATAAATAGGAGCCCTTGAGCAGATCATCCAAGGTTTTTCGCCTGAGGCTCCCTACCTTAGGGCGGATCCTTGTGATCCAGATGAAAACGTGAGAAGATAGCTTGAGAGTTCTTCATATTCTTCATCCATTCCAAGTGACGACCAGAGCCTTCGCTGGAGTTAGAGCTCGAGAGAGTCTATTCCATCGCCCATCCATGGCACCACCGGCAGCCTTGACACACATCTGCTGGGAGCAAGACATTGCTTCCAGTTGGTCCTTCCATTCCTCTTCTTTTCTCGTATTATATTACATTTTGGCTTATGGAATTAATACATTTTGTGATCAATGCATTTCTATATTTCCTTCGATTCCATCTCCATCTTCATTTACTTAGCATCCTTAACTTTCATTGCATCACTAAGTGAGACTGTTAGAGTATTGCATACTTAATCATGCAGCATAGGAATATGAAGCATGTAGCAAACCACCGGGAGGTGTGCGTTGCGCGAGTATTGGGAGAAAACCTTATTTGCTTAGTGTAAAGCTGTAGCAACACTTGTCTATAAGCGGACGTAATGTTTGTCTATGAGTAAACTCAGTAGCAACTAATTTCTCGGGAGGGTAAGTGGTTGGTCACATTAAGCAATGTAAGCAAGTGTTCACTAGGGATAGGAATAATCTTACGTTAGCAAGGTTTATGTGATTACCTTGTCTTATGAGTGCATCATTCATCATTTAGGCATACTTAGGGGAGTAGTCTAAAACCCAAATCTAGGACTCGAGAGAGTGGATTGGATTGCATAAGCAAGAATAGGGAACTTAGGAATGAGCTCCGTTTATTATAACACAGCGTATGCACCCTACGGATAGGATATTGCATGCGTCCAGAAGTAGGATACGGTGGTATGTAGTCATCTTGTTTATGTGTGGGAGCACATGAGCAAAAATAGAAACTTAGGAACAATGCCTCTCGACAGTATTGCTATACATCGCATGCGTCCTAGAATTAGGCACAAGTGTGTATAGCATGATCGCATAGCTTGCGTTGGCTGGGGTTGCCCTTGCGGTCAAGTCTAGGATTGCAATGAAGACATCCTCCATTTTCTCTATTTGACTATGCATTTTACTATGCGTCAACAATTGTCGTGTCTCTACCTCTCAATCATATTCCCACCATTTAATCTGTTAGGAGATCACAAAATGTATTACTACTCCTACTCCTAACGGGCATAAAGCTAGTTTACGTCACTTCCGCATTTGGGGTTTCCCTGCACGTATGCTTGAGGAAAATTCCAAGAAGTTGGAACCACGGTCGAGGTTATGCCTTTTTGTAGGTTACCCCAAAGGTACAAGAGGGGGTTATTTTTATGATCCGTCGGAAAATAGGGTGTTTGTTTCCACGAACGCTACTTTCCTAGAGGATGATCATATTAGGGAGCATAGTCCACGTAGTAAAGTCATGTTGCGTGAACTTTCCAATGAGACTCTTGAAACTTCAACAAAAGTTGTTGTAGGACCTGCTTCATCAGCAAGAGTTGTTGATGATAGTTCATCTAGTAGGTCGGTTCCACCTCAAGAGTTGAGGGAACCTCGATGCAATGGGAGGGTTGTGAACCCACCTGTTCGCTATCTGGGTTTCATGAAAATTCTTGCTATGGTAGCAGATAGCGACGTTGAGGATCCGTTGTCTTATCAGAAGGTAATGGAGGATGTTGACCGGGATGAATGGGTCAAGACCATGGATCTCGAGATGGAGTCGATGTACTTCAACTCAGTATGGGATCTTATAGATCACCCTGATGGGGTAAGACCTATAGGTTGTAAATGGATCTACAAGCACAAACGGGGTGCTGATGGGAAGATGCAAACCTTAAAGGCTCGACTTGTGGCAAAGGGTTATACCCAAGTTGAGGGAGTCAATTATAAGGAGACTTTCTCGCCTGTTGCCATGTTAAAGTCGATCTGCATCCTTAAGTTCGTTGCAGCTTATTATAATTATGAGATCTGGCAAATGGACGTCAAGACTACCTTTCTAAATGGAAATCTTGTGGAGACCATTTACATGGTGGAACCTGAGGGATTCATTGCCCAAGGTCAAGAGAAAAAAGTTTGCAAACTGAATCGGTCCCTTTATGGACTGAAACAAGCATCTAGATCTTGAAACATACGATTTGATACTGCAATCAAATCATATGGCTTTGACCAGAACATTGATGAACCTTGTGTCTATAAGAAAATCATCAACGCTTCAGTAGTTTTCTTAGTGTTGTATGTTGACGATATACTACTCATTAGGAATGATGTAAGTCTACTGACTACAGTTAAGAACTGGCTAGCGACCTAATTCCAAATGAAAGATTTAAGAGAGGCTCAGTTTGTTATGGGTATACAGATCTTTTAGGATCGTAAGAACAAAGTCCTAGCACTGTCTCAGACATTGTACATTGACAAGATATTGCTCAAGTACTCGATGCAGGACTCAAAGAGGGGCCTACTGCCGTTCAGGCATGGATTCACTTTGTCTAAGGTTATGTGTCCTAAGACACTTCAAGTGGTTTAGAAAATGAGACGGGTCTTATATGCATCTGTCGTTGGCAGTTTGATGTACGTGATGCTCTGTACTAGACCAGACATCTGCTATGCTGCGGGCATAGTCAGTAGGTATTAGTCTAACCCAGGCCAGGTCACTGGATAGTAGTGAAAAATATCCTCAAGTATCTTCAGAGAACGAGGGACTACATGCTCGTGTATGGATCTAGGGATTTGATCCTTACTGGATACATAGATTTTGACTTTTAGACTCCATGCCAGGGTCAGTCTTTACTCTTAACGGAGGAGTAGTATTGTGGTAAAGCACTAAGCAGGGGTGAATCGCCAACTCCACTATGGAGGTGGAAAACGTAGCGGCTTGCGAAGCTGCTAAGGAGGTCCTCTGGCTCAGGTAGTTCTTGAAAGAACTGGAAGTTGTTCCAGATATGTCTAGGCCAATCACCCTCTATTGTGACAATAGTGGTGTTGTGGCAAACTTTAAGAAGCCTAGAAGTCACAGGCATGACAAAGACATAGAGCGGAAGTATCACATGATCCGCTAGATAATACATCGAGGGGACGTGATCGTCATAAAGATAGCTTCGGAGCACAATGTTGCTGACCCGTTTACGAAGGCTCTCATGGCTATAGTGTTTAAGGGTCATCTTCAAAGCATGGGTCTACCAGACCGCCCACGGCTGGACAGAGCAAGTGGGATATTCTCTTGTACTGGGCTTTTATGCCCTAGTTTATTGTTTTGTACTTGTTTATGTACACCCCATTTCTCTTTAGGAAAAGTGGGAGATTGTTAGGGTTGATGTCCTAAAGTCTCGTGTCCTGTAGTTTGTAAACAGTTTGTATGAACGCTTGTGATGTATAATATATGATATTTTACTTCACTTCTTGATTTTGCTCATCTAAATGTTTTATTTGCTTTACCACAAACCAATAAACTAAAATCCCTGGTTGTCTTTATGTAACTTAAGCATGTATGTGGTGACATATAAGTGGATCATGTCTTAAAAGATAACCAAAATGGTATGTAGTATATGGATATAGGAGGGAAACCTTATCTTGGTAACGCTACGGATGCGGCCCGCTTTGTGGAATAGTTACAAGTGTTATGACTTGTCACAGATGGTCTGATCTTGATCATTCGTGTAGCGGATATGAGAATGGGGGCGTCCTATACAAAGAGTTTGTATAAGACCTGACTACGAAGTGTTAACATCTTGTTATATAATACCGTTCATGACAAAGACTTCACTTCATTAGGATGACCATAGGTAACACGACCTCAATCTTGAGTGAGTTGGGAACTCTTGCCATTGAGGGCGGTCCTTTGATTTGCATGGGTGCGAGTGTCCAGGCCGCCGACTTAAACCTACCACTTTGAGATTCGCCTGATTTGGGTGCTGGAAACTCAGCTGCACAAGATGGAATTCACTCCTTCCCCGAAGTATGGGTAAGTAGATATATAGCTCCTTTAAGGGTTGATTTCATGGCTTGAACGATATGTCGCCACACACCTTTTCATAGCCCGAGAGGTGTTTACACATAGTTGGACTATGTTGTATTGTTTATTAGAGGGATCAGTGGTACTTAAGGAGTGAGATGTAACTATAGGGGCAAAACGGTAAATTGACTCAGCTGTACTTACGAGCATCTGTGAAGGGTTATCGTACTCATGATTGGTTATATTCGATGGACACAAAAATATATCTGTGGTAAAAAGAGTTTAGTTGTCGGTCTTTAGTGGAATGCCTGGCAGTTATCGGATGATGGATCTCATGGCTAAAGAGTTTAGTCAGCTATTCACCTACTGTTGGAGCTTCGAGCCATAGGTCCATAAGGTCCCCTTGGTAGCTTGGATATAAGTTGAGAATCAGTTTTCGGGTCAGTTTAAAATGTTCAAATTGACAAGAGGGAGTTCGATTATATATGATATAATTGAACTTGTTAATTATATATGATATGATTGATTAAATGTATGAGATACATTATTTTGGAGGAAATTGGATATAAATATGATTTATATCAAGTAAAGGGGAAAACACTATAGTTGATATATGATATTAAACTATAGGTTAAGAATATAATATGATTATATTCATTATTTAATTAATGAGGCAGTTATGAGATAATTGGCCGAGTTTTTCTCCGAATTCGTGTGAAAGTAGGCAGTTCAATTTAGTTCTTGTAACTGAACAATAAAATGAAAATAATTTTCATTTTGCAAGATACACGAAGATATCCGAAAATTCGCTCACGTGTGAAAAGCCTTCGATCACTTAATGTTGAGAGCCTATACGATAGTGCTCGCCTTCCTAAATGATCGCACACCCTCGTAACTAAACGATCGCTTAACGTGCCAAGCGTAACTAAACGATCATTTACCTTTTGATAGACGATCGCTTAGCTATTACTACACGATCGTGTACCCCACTTTAAACGATCTAGCACATTCGACTATACGATAGTCTTCTCCTTTCTCCCACTTGCTTGTTCGTAGTACATGATCACTTTTTCTCCTCCCCTCTACTAATTCCATCAAAGTCCACCCTTTTGATTCTCACTCCGAGAATGCCGAGGACTTTGAGTGGTAGTGTCGTCCTTGATTGCTTGTTGTTCGTGTGCTGCTGATCGTGTAGACGACCGTGGTGCTGCTAAGTGACTGCTTGCTTGACGAGTAGGAACGAAAGGAGTTCGTTTGCGTTGAACCGAGTTCTTGTGAAGACTGTCTTCAACCTCTACCTTTTCTCGGTCTTTTGTATTTATCTTTTAAAGCATGCCAATAATTAATGTTTTCAATGCATATCTATATGTTAGAATGTATGTGTGAAAATTCTGTCACAATGAAATTGGAAAGATCCGCCTCCGCTCACAGGCACTCTTGTATAAGAGTTCCTTCAGAGTATATACTACTTCGAAGGGGCGTCTTCCCGTTGATTTATTCTTCATGTTATTGAAAGCAAACTTCGCTTGAGCAAGGGACAAATCACATTGATTGTGAACCATTTAAACATCGTATGAGATTTCCCAATGTTCTATCATTTACTTTAGTCTGGCCATCAGTTTTTGGATGTGAAGTGGTGCTGAATTTTAAACTAGTGTCAAACTTCTTCCATAAGGTATGCCAAAAATGACTTAAGAATTTCATGTCTCTATTTGAGACGATTGATTTTAGGTATTCCATGAAGTCGAACTATCTCTCTAAAGAAGAGGTTAGCAATATAATCTGCATCACTCATTTTTTTGCATGCTAGAAAATGGGCCATTTTGCTAAAACGATCCACAACCACCATGACTGCATCAAATCCTCTTTGTGTTTTGGTTATACCAAGAATGATCAACAGATAGGTCTTCCCAAATGGTTGTGAGGGTCGATAATGGAGTATATAATCCGGCATTTGTAGAAGTTCCTTTGGCTTTTTAATAAACAACGCATTTTTTGACAAAATTATTAACATCTTTTCAAAGTTGTGGCCAATAGAATCGATTGGATACTAATTCAAACATTTTGTCTTGGCCAAAGTGCCCTGCTAAACCTCCAGAGTGAGCTTCTTTTAGGAAGGCTTCTCAAAGGGATGTATAAGGAATGCACAATTACTCTCCTTTGAATAAGAAACCATCCATAATATGAAAGTGTTCAGCATTTAAGAAATTAGTACACTTGAACCAAGTATCAACAAAGTCTCGATCATTTTCATATAATTCTGTTAGATAAGAAAATGCAGTTACTTCTGTAGCTAATGTAGTTAGAATCAACCATTTTCTACTAAGAGCATTAACAACCTTACTCTCCTTGCCAGATTGATGTTTGATCACGAATTCAAATCTTTGCATAAATGAAATCCACCGTGCTTGTAGACGACTAATATTCTTTTGAGATTGTAAGTATTTGAGTGAAAAATGGTATGTGATTAGGAGAAACTCCTTGGATAAAAGATAATGCTCCCATTGTTTGAGAGCACGAATAAGAGCATATAATTCCTATTCATATGTACTCCATTTCTGCCTTGAAGGACTGAGTTTTTCACTAAAATACTCAAGTGGTTGCACTTGTTGAGATAGGAAAGCTCCAATATCGGAGGTACAGGCATCTACTGCCACTTTAAAAGGTAAGGAGAAGTCTGATAGTTTCAAAATAGGGCAGTTTGTTCTTGCTGTTTTCGAAGTTTTTTTTTGTTGTTTTGAGCCCCAAGTGAAGCTCCCTTTCTTTAGACAATCGGTCAAGGGTGTTATCACAGAGCTAAAGTTCTTGATAAATTTCCTATAAAAGGAAGCCAAGCCAAGGAATGCTTGAACATCTTTCACAGAAATAAGGGTAGGCCATTGAGTAACAACTTCAATTTTCTTTGGATCGACTTTGATTTGACCGTGGCCTATTAGGAAGCCAAGGAAAGAAATTTCTTTCACACAAAAGAGACATGTATTGTGATTGATATATACTTTTTCTATTGTCAAGACTTGAAACAATTTATGAAGATGTCGTAAATGCTCCCCAATGTTCCTTTTATAACCAAGATATCATCAAAGTATACGACTATGAATTTATTAAAAAAAGGGTATAATACTTGGTTCATGAGTCTCATGAATGTGCTAGGGGCATTTGAAATATCGAATGGCATAACAAGCCATTCAAAAAGTTCTTCAATGGTCTTAAATGCGGTCTTCCACTCCTCGCCCGACCTTATTCTTATTTGATGATTACTCTTCAAATCAACTTTTGAAAAAATCACTGCCCCTCCAAGTTGATCAAGTAGATCACTTATTCTTGGAATTGAAAAACAATATTTCATTGTGATTCGGTAGATTTTGCTCAACTGCCTACACACATTCTCCAACTTTCATCTTTCTTTGGAGTAAGAAGAGCGGACACTGCAGATGGGCTCAAACTTGGTTTGATGTGACCTTTCTTTAGGAGCTCTTCAATATGTTGATGTAAAATTTGGTATTCCTTTAGTTTCATTCGATAATGAAGAAGGTGTAATAATGTTGCTCCTGGAATTAAATCAATATGGTGTTGGATGTTCCTCAAGGGTGGTAGACCCTTAGGTTCATCTTTCAATGAGGAAATTCATAAAACAAGTTTTTGTATTTCTAGATGGACTTCACCATTTTGAGTATCTTTGGAATTTTCAGCAACTACAAGTCCTAAGACATCAACCTCTTTCCTTCATCAAGCTTCTACCACTGATTGTGGTAAAAAGGGTTTAACTCCCTCATTATTCTTCCTACTCAATGAAAGTAGAACTACTTTCTTGCCCATCCAAAGGAATTCATAAGTGTTTTCTTTCTCCTTATGCAAGGTTTGAATATCATATTGTCATGGTCTTCCCAAGAGTATGTGACAAACATCCATTTTGAGGACGTCACATACTATTTGGTCTTTATAACTACTGCTAATTGAAAGAGAGATAGTACAGATTTCAGTTACTTGTGCTTCACCAATTTTTTTCACCCAACCAATATTATAGGGGTTTGGATGAGCTTCCACCTTAAGATTCAAGGCTGGCACTAACTTCTTGGAGACAAAATTTTCACTACTTCCACTATCAATAATGACATTGCATGCTTTGCCAATAATGACACTCTACTGTCAAAATTTTCACTGGCAACATGTCCGACCATAAGTCAGAATAAAAAAGGTGGGGGGCTTTTTAGGATTTTTTTTTAATTAGAAAAAAGCAGTGTTCTCAAATCTAACTTAACAAAAAAGAATTGCTTGTTTCCTACCTTTATTTTATGGAAGCTGGTGATATAAGTCCGTTAGTTCGTCGTTATGGAGGGTCTAAGGAGTGATTCATTTTGAATGATTCCACCAGTCAATTTCATTCCAATTTATAGAAGATGGGTTTGAATCAGTTGAAAAAAACTCTCCCAAGAAGTTGAGATTTAAGTCTATCTAAGTTAAGATTGCTTGAATCAGTTGAAACAAAAATCTCCTAAGAAGTTTAGATATAAGTCTAACTAAGTTAAGTTTTCAACGGTTTGACATTGGATTCTAACCGGTTAAAAAAAAAATATCTGTTTAGTTTTTTTCCCTTTTCAAACTGACCAACTTTGAAAAAGAAAAAATGGCAAGAAAAAGAAAGTCTTTTCTGGATTTTCAGATTGGGATTCTAGGGGATTAGAAAACAGATATTTGGCCAGGATCTGAACTTCAAGTAAAAAATAAGTTCAGATTTAACAACTATGGATTCAGTTAAATGGAATATTCTGGGGTTTTATTCCAAAACATGGAAAAATATTTTATTTGTTTTCAAAGCCAAAATTCATTACTTGGCCAAATTCGAAAAAAAAAAATGGTAATTAAATTTTTGGACCAAATTGAAAGTATAGTCTAAATTTAACCATGTTTAAATATTAA
Organism: Benincasa hispida; assembly: GCF_027475165.1. Lineage (NCBI taxonomy): Eukaryota > Viridiplantae > Streptophyta > Magnoliopsida > Cucurbitales > Cucurbitaceae > Benincasa > Benincasa hispida. The sequence continues at coordinate 81,022,717 of NC_143488.1, forward strand.
TTGGTTGAATGAATTTCAATTTCCATCCAATTGAAACTCACTTGCCATAAGCATTTGTAATTGGAGAAAATCAATGCAAAATCAAATTGTGAACCAAATTCATACTTTGATAAGTTAAACTGAAATCAATGCTCAAAACATAAAATGTTTTCGATATTCATCCACACATGAATGTGCATAAATTTCGAAAAGGGGCATTTGTTGGAGAAGAAATTTTGTCCAATCACAAAATGTCGCGTATTGTCCATTTGGTCATTTGATCACAACAATGGGCTTAGCACATTCAAAGGTGGTAAATCTTAGACCAAATAAATTTGGCTGGATAATGACCGATTGGGCTATGAATCATAAATTGGATCAGATCGAGTATTTAAAATTGCTTGGGTCCAAAATTCGACTCAATTCAAGCCCACAATGGTGGGCCAAAGAAAAGTAATTGGGCCCAAACCCAACTTTGGCTCAAACCTAGAAAGTGGTTGGGCCCAAACCTAAGTTTGGCTTAGACTCAGAAATTAGTTGAGCCCAAGCCCAAAAGCTCAAAGGCTGGGACCCAAAGTCCTCCTAAAACCCATAGAAATCCTCTATAAATAGATGCCCTGCCATTTCATTTGAGGGGGAAGTTCTGAAGGTTGAAAGCTTTGATGATCAAAAGCTCTGAAGATTGAAGTTTTCTAGAATTGAAGTCTGAAGCTATCAAGTTCTCAAGCTTCAAAGGACTGAAGCTCCAAAGATCTCAAGCTCGAAAGACCAAAGCTCTTAAGCTCCAAAGCTCCAAAGCTCCTAAACCCTAAAGATCTGAAGATCGAAGACTTAGAAGACTAAGGCTCCAAGCTCCTGAAGACTTCAGAACTGAATTTGCAAGAAGATTTGGAAGATTTAAACTTATTGTAACGTTTGAGAGAAAGAATCGAGGGAATATATATATATATATATATTAGAGATTGTACCTTTATACACTACAAATCAATACAGATACAAAGTTCGAATTTAATGAATTAAATTTCTCTAGAAAAACTAATGAACAACAATGAAAACATAAAAATGTTGTTTTCAGAATCTACACTGTTTGAATCACAAAATCCGAAAATAATTTTCAAAAATAGAATTCGGGTTGTTTGCCAAACACATATTCACTGAATTCAGTAAATCTAAAAACATAAAACAAAATCTGGATTGCGAACCAAACATGTTAAGTCTTGAAACAAAATTTCGCTAACTACAGAATCTAATGATATAAGTGAAAGAAATCGGACATGAGGATTTCCATGAGCAACGGAAGGATCATTCAAAATTTCAATCGTATATAAACATACACAATTACAGTCACAAACGGAAACAACGGGCTATGCGCAAAATAAAAGTTACAACATGCTTTTCTAAAGATCAAGGGATAGAATTAACATACCTTTGAAGACTCATCTTCAATCTCCCTTGATCACGAACACTTGAACAGACTCCAATACTGCAGCACTCAAACGCTCGAACTCAGCGATCTCCAAGATCATGAACAATCAACAACCACCACACGAACACCGCGAACTCAACGAACAACCTCCAAAAACCTCGACTAGTGTTGAGTTGAGTACGACACCACCACAATGACTACCTTGGTATTTTCGGTGTGAGAATCTAGAAGTATGGACTCTGTGTGGACTTGGTCAGAGGAAGAGACTAGAGAAACAATCGTGTAAACGATTGAGCAAGTGGGAGATGCCAAAGTTTATTGTATAGACAATGCCCAATCGTTTAACAAAAGCTATGCGATCGTTTAGCTCATCGGCCAGTTGAGTGACTATCGTATAGAAACACTCCACGATCGGCTAGTCTCTCTGATGCTGTCGTTTAGTAAATCTAATTTACTTGACAGACTTTCCGTGAGTAATTTTCGAGAATGGAAATCTAAAAAAAAAAATTACCAAAATTAGGAAAACATTTTTCCTTTTATCTCACGGTTACCATGAAACTACCAATAATCTCTCACTCAATTGGTTATTAGAGAAAAAGAGATAATTATCCAATAATTAATATTATTATAAATGTATATGATAACCAACTTACCATACTATATTTATAATCTATAGTTTTAATATTTCATCTTATGAAACACATAAACCATAGTTTTTTTTTTCTATTCCATGGTCCTTAATGCAAATCTCATTTACATTACTCCTCCACTAGACGTATCTCATACATCACACCGATCATATCATATATAATCGAATTACCTCTTGTCAATTTGAACATTTCAAATAAACACCAAGAACTGAATCTCAACTTGAATCCATTGAGCTACCAAGGGGATCTTATGGACCTGTAGCTCGAAACTCCAACGGTACGTGAATAACTGACTAAACTCTTTAGTCACGGGATCCACCATCCATTAACTGTGAGACACTTCAATAAAGATCGACAGTTGAACTCTCCTTACTACAAATATATTATGTGTCCATATCAACCAATCAACAATGTGATAACCTTTCACATATCGTTGTAAGTACAGTTGGGCTAGTAACCGCCGTTATGCCTCTATAGTTACATCTAACTTCTTAAGTACCACTGATCCCTCTAATGAACATAAGTCATAGTCCTACTATGACTGAGTCATCTCTTCCAAAGAGAAGTTGTGGCCACTATGTTCAAGCCTCAAAATCAGCCATTAAGGGAGCAATACTTAGCTCTGCTTCGGGGAAAAAGTAAATTTCATATTGTGTAACTGAGTTCCCAGCTCCCAAATCAGACAAGTCCTAAAAAAGGTAGGCATGTTGAGTTGGCAATCTGGCCACTATCACCTATACTAATCAAAGGACAGTCCTCAAAGGCAGGAGTTCCCAAAACACTCAGGATTAAGGTCATGTCACCTATGGTCGTTTAGGTGAGATGTAAGTCTCCAGTATCAACGACATTATATACAGAGTCTAGTTATGTCGTGGTTCGATCTTATACAAACTCTTTGTATAGGACACCCCTACTCGCATGTCTCCACATGAATGGTCAAGATCTACCATTTGTAGTAGTTCATAAACTTGTAAACCTCTACAAAGCGGGTCGTATCCGTAGTGTCACCAGCCCTCCTTAATCCTTATACTACAAACCTATTTAGGTTATCACTAAAACATGATCCACTTGTATATCTCATATATGCTTAAGTTTACATACAATAACCATGGAGCTTTGTTTATTGGATATAAGTAAATGCCAGAATGAAATAACACTTACTTTATTCATAACAATGTGTATATATTACAAACTACGAGACTTTGGAAGAATTAGGACACCAATCCCAACAATAAGGGCCAAAATTTTGCAATTCATTGAGGAGAAGAAAAGATGATGGAAGAGCATAAAATCCTTTTGAAGAAGTAGACGATCGAGGATAAAACTTTGAGAATGCGAATAAAAAAACAACTAGAGAGAAAATGAGGGAGAAAAGCGTGGAGGTATTATGCATAAAAGGGTAAAATTGGAAGATATAAAAGATGGAAAATAAAGTTTTAATATTGTGCTATATTTGCAAAATAAAAAAAAGCTTAATGTCATGGTTGCAATTTTGCTAATTTATTTGTTCACCTATTGCAATTTCCCTTAGTAATATTGTATTAGAAAAACAAATTTAAATCTATTTTTTTATAAATAAAATCATAAACATACAAACTTTAATACTTAAAGAAATCTAATATTAGAAAAAAAATCTATTAAAGAAAAGAAGAGAAAAAAGAAAAAACAAATGCATTAAAAAAAAGCAAAAAACTTGGTGGGATAGCATGAACCTGCAAGCACTGTACTTCTGTTTTTCTTCTTGGTTTCTGTTTGTCTGTCTGACTCATGGGATGGATTTTATTTATCTATTTTTTTAAAAAAATTTCAAACGATCATATTTTTCTAAATATTTTCTAAATTACCATATTATCCTAGATATTTTTTCAACTACAATATTTTAAAAAACATATGATGCATAACTGATCGTATGGTGGGGGGAAGAGGATGGAGTATTTGGGGAAAACTAATGAGTGCAAAAAAAAAAAAAAATCCTACTTTGATTCTTTTGGAAACGAAGCAGGCCCTCACAATACAACTCAATAGATAAGAGAAGAAGATTGTTTTTTTACTCACACAAGATTGGAGAAACTAGAACTTGAATATTACTTTATTTTCTTGGCTTGCTTACAAATGGCAAATCTTACATGTATTTTTACTAGTAGGAAAATACATCAAAAGACATCAATGATAAATGAAAATATATGTGACTTTTCACCAATACATGAACATTCACCAATGTATCTTGTAATTCATGTATTCAACTATTCCTTGAATCTCAACTATTCATGTATCTAAATAAATGTAATTCATGCACCTTGAATATAAGTCTAGATTAATTCTATCATCCTCCTTTAATCTAGACTTGAGCAACTCCAAGTTTTTCTCTAAACTTAACAAATAAGTCAAACTTCAGTGTCTTTGTAAAAATATCCGCCACCTGATTAGTTTTGCAATGCTTCACCATCACTTTTCCATCTTTAACCAAGTCTCTGATAAAATGATACTTGATTCTAATATGCTTGCTTCTTCCATGGAAGACTGGATTTTTTAATAATGCAATGGTAGAACCATTATCACAATATAAAGTAGTCTGACTTCTTTGCGTACACTTCAATTCTTTCAACATTCATCTAAGTCATAAAGCTTGACATCTAGCTGCCGATAAAGAGATATATTCTGCTTTGTTGGTAGAAAGAGCAACAACAGGTTGTTTCTTTAAAGTCCATAAAAAACACCTGAACCAATGCTAAAAACATAACCAAATGTGTTTTTATGATCATCAACATTACTATCCCAATCACTATCACAAAAACCAACTAACATTGATTTTGGAACTTTCTTATAATAAATTTCAAAATTAATAGTGCCAAGAATGTAACGAAGCACTCGCTTACCTGCTTCCCAATGACTTCTTTTCGGGCTTAACATGAATCTGCTTAACATACTTACAAAAAATAGAATATCAGGTCTTGTTGCACTCAAGTACATCAAGCTTCCAACTAAGCTTCAATATAAGCTTGGATCAACATCTTCTCCAATATCATTCTTGCTCAATTTCAAATTTTCATCCATGGGCGTGTTACAAGGAAAAGCATTTTCCATTTTGAATTTTTTCAGCAAATCACGCGCATACTTTTGTTGTGAGATGAAAATATCTCCATCTTTTTTTATTGACTTCAAAATAATGGATGAGACCTATATCACTCATCTCAAATTCTCTTTTTTGGAATTCTTAAAATCTTCATGCAACAGTTTATCATTTCCAGTAAAAAGCAAATCATTGACATATAATGAAACAATAAGAAATTTGCCATACTTATCTTCTTTGACATAGAGTGCATGCTCATGTGGACACCTTCGAAAACCTGTCTTTATAAAGAAATTTTCAATGCGACTATACCAAGCTTGCGGAGCTTGCTTCAATCAATACAAGGCCTTTTTCAACTTGTACACTTTGTCTTCTTCTCCTTTATTCACATAACCCAAAGGTTGTTCAACGGATATCTCTTTCTTCAAGTGTCCATTCAAAAAAGCAGATTTTACATCCATTTGATAAACTTTCCACTCATTTTAAGCAGCCAAAGACAAAATCAATCGAATTGTCTCAATTCTTGTCACAGGAGCAAAGATCTCTTCATAATTCACACCATATTCGTGCTTGTAGCCTTTTACAACAAGTCTTGCCTTGTATTTTTCAACTTCATCATTTGACTTTAGTTTTGTTCTGTACACCCATTTTACTCCAAGAACTTGTTTGTTTATTGGAAGATCCATCAACTCCAATGTTTCATTTTTTTTATTGCATCAATTTCTTGATCCATTGCAATTTTCCATTTTTCATCTTGGATCACCTTATCAAAATTTATAGGATCAACACCGAAAAATAATGTAAAATTAGCAACATCATCATCAATTCTGCTAGTAGCATTATAAATTTCTTGAATATTTCTCATTCTCCTTGGTGACATATCATCATCATTTATTGAAGATGGCGATGCAGATGAAGATGACGCCACTGCTTGAATCTCTACTTGCTCTGAGTCTTGAACATCTCCATTCCCGTCCATGCTAACATGATATGGACTTTCTACTTCTCCAATGACATCCCAGTTCCAAGATTCATCTTCATTGAAAATCACATCCCGACTAATAATAATCTTTTTTGACAAAGGATTATACAACTGATAAGTTTTAGAATTTTCACTATAGCCTACCATAATACATTTTTCTTATTTATCATCTAATTTGCCTCTTAGCTTATCTGGTATATGAGAATAAGCTATACTCCCAAAAGCTCTCAAATGATGAACACATGGTTTCTCACCACACCATGCTTCATAAGAAGCCATACTTGGAAAACTTTTTGTAGGAGCTCGATTCAAAATATAAGCAATACATGCAACAACATCTCCCCAAAACTCATTTGGCATCTTTTTTGCTTTTAACATACCTCTCGCCATCTCCATGATTGTTCTATTCGTTCTTTCTGTAACTTCATTCTATTGTGGAGTCATTAAAGCTGTCTGTTGATGATGAATACCTTGTTCCTTGAAAATTTTATCAAAAATTATATATTCTCCACCACGGTCAGATCTCAAAGTTTTTATCTTATGGCCACTTTGATTCTCAACTAAAGCTTTGAAAGAGTTAAAACATTCAAATGCTTCACTTTTTTCTATCAAAAGATAAATCCATAACTTTCAATAAAGATTATGAAATATCGATTATCTCCATTTGATATTGTACGCATAGGACCACATAAATCTGTATGAATCAACTCAAGAGGTTTGGAGGCTCTCTAAGCTTTACTAGTTGGAAACGAATCTCGGTGATGTTTTTCAAGTATATACATTTCACAAATATCTCATGGTTGATATTTTGAATGCCTCTCAACATATGATTTTTGCACAAATACGATAGTGATACGAAATTCAGGTGACCATATCGAAAATGCCAAAGCCAGGATGGATCCTTCAATATGCTTATAAAATAAGAGATTTGACCATATGCAAGTTTAAGAGGAAACATCTTATTAGCAATCATCTTTACCTTAGTAATAAGAACACCAGTCTAATCTTTGATGACACATACACCACCTTCAAATGAAACTTTTAGACCTCGCTGAATCGGTTGGCCAATACTCAAAAGATTATGCTTCAGACTTGGAACATAGAGTACATCCACAACTCATTTTGTGCCTTTCTTCGTCTTAACGAGAATATCACCTCGACCTTTGACTTGCAATTTGGTATTATCACCAGTTTTCACTTCAATTTGGATAGATTCATCCAAAGTAACAAAGTATAATTTCATGTCATGTGGTTACTACAACCACTATAAAGATACCACATAGGCTCTATAACATCGTCTTGAGCACTACATGCAAGAAATAGAACACCTTCATCATTTTTTTTCCTCTTTATGCATCATGGTGGAATTTTCATCTCCATTTTTAGGTGCCCAAAAATGTCAACCCCATACTCCATTTTTCCTACAAAAGTGAGTAACCAACATATTAAGTAAAATTATGAAAGGAGGTTAATAAAGTAGGGAGATGAAGGAAGAAAATTCTCAGTGTTAGAAATACTTAGTTGGGTAAGTTTTAAATAATATAACAAGTAAAAATTTGGCTAAGTATGGAAGCAAAGTGTAGGCATGCATTGATGGAGAAGTGTGGATGATGAGGTTGTGAGTGTAGCAACCAAGGCTAGTAGAGGCCAGGTGTTGAAGGCAAGGATAAGCTATGCGTTGGTACTAAGGGTGAACGCATGAGTGAAAGCTATGATGCGTTGATAAGGTATGTGGCCGATGGTATGTGGCCACAGGTATATGGCCGATGGTATGCAGCCGATGGTGTCATGCGACAATGCCACGCAATGGTGTGCGGAAACCCTACCCGATGGCATGCGGCAACACTATGCATTGATGCTATGCGGCCTATGCGTTGGCACTATGTGGTCTATGTGTTGGTGCTATGCAGCAGCAGTACTAGACGACGAGCTAGACGATGGAGTATGTGATACACGCTAAAGTTATGCTATGAAATGAAGAAGGCTTAACGCATGGTTGATATGATAAGGCAACTATGCGTGGGCTAGGACATGCGTTGGCTTAGAAGTATGCATTCAAAGGAGGGACGTAATAGCCTCTAAATGAGCTATGCGTTAGCCAGATTGGGCGATGCGTTGAGAAGGAGGTATGTGGCCATGTGGTTGCAAACGTTACTTAGGAGCTGACCCTTGAGTTGATAGCCAAGAGGGAAAGATCATCTTAGTGATTGATCATCCAAGCCAGTTTTCATACTCAGGTTTGACATTATCCTCTAAGATGAGGTGGCAGCTGGATGTTAAAAGGAGAGCATGGAGCTGTTAGTTTAAAAAGAGAAGCTCGACATCAAGCAGAGGTTTGGGAGAAATTCGCTCGGGAAAATGAAGTAATTCCAGAGCCATTCAAACCTTGAGTATGTCTAGTTGCTGAGGTTGATATGCCGGAGGGAGATTCTAGCGGAATCGAGTTGGAGTATGAAGAATCCGGCTGGAGGTCGAATTCTCAGGTAAGTTGGCCAATCTTGATAATTTGAGGATTCCGACACAACCACGAGGAATTCTGAGCTGAAATTTTAAGTTAAGCTTGCTAAGACAATTTAGAGAATGTTTGTAGAAGGAAATTTCTTGAGAAAAGGCCTGGAAAATTAGTTAATGAAATTGTAAGTTAAATCTGGAATCTTGAGCAAGCAGGCAGCTGCTTGGGTTGAACAAGCAAGCAACTTTAAAGGCTTGGCGATGATGACGAACGCATGGGGCATGCATCGATGTGCCACAAGACGGGCGCATGAGCTGAACGATAGGCGTAAATGTTGCTATGCGATAGGCCATGTAATGGGAAATGGGTGTGAGCTGAAGGCTTAGACGCATAGGAGGCTTGAACGCTTAACGCAATGCATGGACGTAAGGCATGGACGCATGGTAATGAAGTTGTTGTCTAGTCAAGTTAAGGCCTAAGAATTTGGCTGTGTTCAACGAACAGTAAGCATATACATGAAGAAAATTTCCGAAGTGTGAGTGACTCTAAATGTTGTAAATGTTTTTAGTAAATTGCTAATGCTTATGAATGTTTAGCAATGCATGTTTACTGAAATCTATTTATGACAACTATTCTCAAATGATTACCAAACAACGCATCTTACATTAATACTATACTTATTCTATGCTTTACAATGGCCATGAGGACGCGTTAGTATAGAATTCCTTTGGGGCAATTAAGTCGTTAAGAGATAAGAATATGCAAGTTGAGTATGAGTAGCTCAGTACTGAAGTATACAGAGAAGGTACTGAAGCTCAGTCTTAGAAATTGTGTAGCTCAATACTAAAGTACACGGAGAAGGTACTGAAGCTTTGTAGTAGAAATGGAATAGCTCGATACTGAAGTACACGGAGAAGGTATCCAAGCAGCTCAATACTGAAGTACACAGAGAAGGTATTTGAGCAGTAGTGCCCAAGGTATGATGGTACTTAAACTAGAATTACATGAATAAATGAAAAATTGTTATTGGTAGTGTCGAGATCACTCCATTTTAACTATGGATTGATGTTGAGGGATTGAGTAAAGGTTCAATCTCAACTAAGGATGCAAATTATGATTGTAAGAAGTGAACAAAAAGGGTTCCTTCCCAATTAAGTAGTAATGTGGTAAAGAATGATAAGAAGTGAGCAAAAGGGCCACTCTAGACAAATAGACTAAGGCATAATCTAAATTAGTAGAAAAATGCTATGCGATATTGATGATAACATGAATAATAGTTGCCAAGTTTATGTTTATAGTGAAAGCTTTCAGTTTTAATCTGAAATTTATGTATGAACGTAATGCTTTAAATGTTAGTCACTCACTGGGCTTCTAGCTCATGTTTTCAAATGTCTTCCTTTCAGGTAGCGGTCAGTTCCCAAAAGACTTCTCTGTTGATGCTCTGCCACTTAAAGAGTCAGGTTGAAGGAAGCTTAATTGAAGACCTGTATTAGTTAGTGTCTGTCTAGTGTCTAGTATTCTTGTTGGGGCTCACTAAGTTGTAATATTCATATATGAACAATGTTGTGAAACCCTGTAATGTAAATGTGTTAAGTTCTGAGTTAATATGTTTGTATATTGATGATATGTACGTATCAGGGTTTGAGCAAAATTTAACAGGTTAGATAGGCAATAAGTGCCAGCAAAAGGGTTGGTAACTGCTGTAATCACCACTCCATCCAGGTTAAGAGGGTAATCTGTGGCAGGGTGTGACAAACAATCTACTTGAAAATGTCTATACTTTTTGCAATTAAAACATTGAATGTGAGAAAAATTATCACGACCACTTCCTTGATTTCTGCCAAAGTCTTTTCCTCTTCCACCTCCCCTTCCTCAAGATGAAGAAGAGTTTTTTTTTTTTTTTTAAAGAATTCATACCATTTCTATTATCATTGTTTCTTCCACCTCCTCGTCTGCCACGACTACCACATCTTCCACGAGAATCGCCTCTGAATGAAATTTGCGTATGAAATGCTTCCTCGGGATTAATATCAAACTGCTTCAATCTAAGCTCATGGGATTGAAGAGAACTCATCAAGCTATTTACTGATAATGTAGATAAATCTTTTGATTCTTCAATTGCAACAACAATATGCTCAAATTTTCTTGGCATATTTCTAAGAATCTTTTCAACAACTCTTTAATCACTCAATTCTTCTCCATTTTTTTCTCAAACTGTTGACAATCGCAAGAATACGATTGAAAAACTCTTCAACAGTTTCGGTCTCTTTCATCTTAATGCAATCAAATTCAGATATGAGAGCTTGTAGTCTTACCATCTTTACCTTATCTTCTTTTTAATAGGTGGATTGTAAAATGTCCCAAGCCGCCTTTGCAGAAGTAACTGCTGAAATTCTTTCAAAGGCATGTTCATCAACAACTTGTTAAATGAAAAACAAAGCCTTTTTGTCATTTTTACGATTTTCTCTCAACTCGGCAAGTTGTTGATTAGTGAGCTCGTTCTTATTCTCAACTTCAGTGTATCCTCTTTCAACAATATCCCACAATTCTTGTGAGCTATATAGCACTTTCATTAAAAACTCCCCTAATTAAAATTCTTCCCACTGAATCTTGGAAGTTGGGGTTGCAACATGTTACCACTTGAAGCCATCTCTGATCTTAGCTCTGATACCACTTGTTGGAAATGAAGTAGGCCCTCACAATACAACTCAATAGATAAGAGAAGAAAATTGTTCCCTTACTCACACAAGATTGGAGAAACTAGAACTTGAATATTACTTTATTTTCTTGGCTTGCTTACAAATGACAAATCCCACACATATTTACACTAGTAGGAAAATACATCAAAAGACATCAATGATAAATGCAAATACATGTGACTTTTCACCAATACATGAACATTCATCAACGTATCTTGTAATTCATGTATTCAACTATTCCTTGAATCTCAACTATTCATGTATCTAATTAAATGTAATTCATGCACCTTGAATATAAGTCTAGATTAATTCTATCAGATTCAAATTCTCAGTATAAAATTAAACATCATGGTTTACCTTTCGAGGAAATTAAAAGGTATTGGTTCAAATCCGATTTTTTTGGTACCGTGGGGTGGAAGATTGAACATCCGACTTTTAAGAATGGAGTGCATGCTAATGTCACTAACGAAAATTACTTTGGCTCACATTTTTATAGAAAACTCAATCAAGCAAACTGAACTAATGACATATATGGATCTTTAAAAGTAAACTCTAACTTTGGTACCTTTTAGTATTTTAATTATTATCGTGCATGTATATTTTTTGTTTAGAAAAAGGATATTCATTATTATGGTGCATATATATTTGTTATTTAGAAAATGTCCGAAAAAAACAAAATGGTTCAATTTCAATCTATTAAAATAAATAAATATACTCAATTTTAATTTGAAAATAGCAAATAGGATATAAAGAAACAATTTGAAAATAGTAAATAGAATCTATCTCAAATAAAAGTGGAAATTAAAATTTAAAGAAAAAAGAGGAAAACAAACTAAAAATAAGAACCAAATTGATAATAAACTTAATCGAATAAAAATCAGTTAATCAGTTTTGTTCTTTGTTAAGCATTTGTTTGGATCACTTATTGTAAAATCAATTGATTTGGTTTGGTTCTTGATTGTCTCTAAAATACATAAAATCTGACCAACCTTCACCCTTAAGATAAATAAGTGTTAAACTATAGAAAATGTATTTAACTTTTTACGAGTAACCTTAAACTTTCAAACAAAAAAAAAAGGTAAAAAAGATACCCTTAGTCCGTTGGGATTGAAATGTCAATACTTCGATTAAAAAATACCCTTAAACTTTCTAAATTTTTAATAATACTCTTCAACTATATATATATATATTCTTAACAATAGTATATGGACAAAAACCATTAACATCTTGTTCCAAAATATCCTTAAACTTTTAAAAGTTAATGGATCAAAAAATTAGTTAATTGTACACAGTGGTTATGTAAAGTTTGAGTTATGGAAATTGCTCGTTTATAAAATGAGGGCTTGTGATTGAGTTGGCTTGAGTTCTACCAAATGGGTGCTAGCTACTATCGCCATAAAGGGGTGCTATGGCGAACCCACGCTTGCACCAAAGAGAGTTAGCAGACCGAAAATGAGTTCATTGTCCACATTTGGGCTGTAAAGTTTGAGTTAATATTGTTGGGGTTAGTGTCCTAAATCTTGTGGTTCTCGTAGTTTGTAAATTATATAGACGAATTCTTTATTTAATAAAATAAAAGGTTATTTTATTTGACATTTAGATTACATTTAACTTAATCCAATAAACTAAGATCCAAGGTTATTTTATGTGGCTTGAATAGTATGTGGTCGACATACAAGTGGATCATGTTCAAGTAATAACCTAATTGATTTATAGTATATGGATAAGATTGGGTGTCTTATCTTGGTGATACTACGGATACGACCCACCTTGTAAATGTTCAAGAGTTGTAAGTGTTACAAACGATGTGATCCAAATCGTTCACATGGAGATACACGAGTGGGAATATCCTATACAAAGAGTTTGTATAAGATTAGACCACGAAATGATTAATCTCATTCTATAACACCGTTGATCGAAGAGATTAACATTTCATAGGGTGCCATAAGTAACTCGACCTAATCCTAAGCAAGTTATGAACTCATGTCTGACCATTTTAGGGATTTGTCTGAGTAGGGAGCTAGGAACATAGCTACACAAGATGAAGTTCACTCATTCCTGTCTTTACGGTAAGATGAATTGCTCCCTTAAGTGCTGATTTCGGGTCTTGAACAATGAGGCATCACCCTTTCATTGGCTCAAAAGGGATTTAGTTTATGGTTGGACTATAAACTGTTTGTTCATAAAATGGTCAGTGGTACTTAAGGAGTAAGAGGTAATTATAGGGGTAAAACGCTAATTTGACCCAACTGTAATTACAAGCAATTCGTGAATGATCTACTTGCAGGTAATGATTATATCTGTGGATATAAAAATATATCTAAAATGTGAAGAGTCTAGCTGTGGGTTTTTAGTGGAGCGACCCACAGTTAATGAATATTGATTTACATAATTAAAGAGTTTAATTAGTTAATCCCATTCTATTTTGTAGGTCTATTAGGTCCTCTGCTAGCTCACTAAGGGTAAAACAAGAAACATTTGTTTTTTAAAGAATTTGAAATGATCAAATTGATTACGAAAATTAATTGTATATGATATAATTAATATAATGTATATAAATACATTATAATATAGTTTATTTTGAATGAGTTTCAAATTAAACTATATAATATGAAAAAATAATATTTTTGAATGAGACTCATATTGAAACTATAATTTATGATAGAGGATCATATTGGAATATGGTTCAAATATAAATTTAATTACATATGTGATATTTGATTTATTAATTAATTAATTTTTAGTTAATTAATTATTATTATTTAACTATATATTAAATTAGATTTAATACCTATAAAATCAAATAAATAATTTAAATAAGAATATTCCCCATGGGGAGTTATCTAACATATGCGTAAGGAGGAGGACTAGTTAAAAATACATTCTCTCTCTGATTGGTAAAGGATAATAGAGAACAAACACACATAATTTTCGTATTTCAAAAATATTTTTCGTATTTCAAAAACTCTCTCAAATTCTCTCGAGAAATTTCAAGAATAGAAAAAAGTTCTTTGTGAGAAATTTTCTTATTCCTTCCTTTAATATTTCATAATATCATGGATCCCACTATCCATTCCTTGTCAAAAAATAGCGGAGAAGACAATAGTGGTAGTGTCCAATCGATTATGTACATGGAAGGAATGTTTAAAGGAGAATTTCTCTGTCTTTCTATCTTCAGTTTTTTTTGTTCTCAGCATGCTTAATACTAATTAAAATGTATGTTTATCATATGCTACATCTATGCATGTTTATTCATCTGCTTTTCTTAAATTCCAAATGTTTTGAAAAATAATGGTACCGATGTTCATGGGCTTCTACATGGGATTCGATCCCTTCAAAATTGGGTTCCCCCATTACATAATATTTGTCTTTGTGTGTAGATGTGACACACAACATGCGTGAGCAAGACCTAGAGTTTATCCTTTGGAAAAGTTTGAGTCACTACATTTTGAGGGAATTGAATTTCTCTTGGGAAGCGTGTGGTCGCTATGGCCCAATTTTGTTACAAGAATTTAAAAAATAACATAGGGTTAAACAAGCTTAACAGGAAATATAAGAGTGCAAATTGAAATACCTTTTGGAGAACTCTTCTACAATACTTTACCCAACCTTAAAACATAGCAACGTGAACCAATTTGATTCAGACACCACCAATATGTTTTTTTAAGAGAGAACGTGAGTCTGAATTCTTTTGAGAGAGGTATCAAAATAAATGTAATTCTCTTCTTAAAAACAGAGAGATTTCTATATTCCGGAAAAATAACAGGAGTTACCACTCTCCCCCCTTCCCCTCCCCCTCCCCCCACTCACTGAGGAGTTATTTTCTTTTATTTTAATTAATAAATATATTAATTAAATTAAATTTAACAATATATTTATTAATTAAATATAACCAATTTGATTAATTTGATTTATTAATTAAGTATTAATTAATTAAATCCAATTTAATTAATTAATTTATTAAATATCATATGTTTAATTTAATGTATGCATGAACCATATTCTAATATACATATTCTCCCTTAACCTACAGTTTTAATATGAATCCAATTCATATCTGATTTGATTTATTTGATGTTGTTTTCAAATGACCAATAAAATACATTCATATTAACCAAACTCTACAACTACTACTACGATGGCGTAGTAATAGTGGTAAGTTCAGGTCGATCCACAAGGAGGCATAATATTTGTTTCATTAAGTTCATTTTATAGTTATACAGTAAATGTTGGGGGAGTTTGGTGTGGATAAGAAATAAAGTGTGCAAAAAAAGTAATGATGAAGCGAGTAAATGTAATTAAAAATCAAAGATTCAAACCTTGGGAGTAAATCGGTTTCCTATGCAAATTTCTATCATTCAACTATTTTGATTAATCTCATAATTGATCATGGTTTGCACAACAACTTGCTTTACTCGACCTAATTAGCCTATACAATGACGAACAACTAGCTAGAACCGAACCATGCAAGGGACCTGATTAATAGTTAAAACCTTAAGCGAAGCTCTAATTAATCTAAATGCAATCAAACCTACAGAATCCTGAGCGGTCATGAAGAATCAAGTTACACTTGCATTAAGCCCTAGGTTTCTATTGTGTGGTTAATTGGAAAGCTCAAGCTAATTAACTAATTTTCTTTGAACCTAATCAAATCATGCATTCTAAGATTTGAGATTAGCCTACAAACCCTAGCACACAAGATTTGATATTGCTACTTGTCGACTTAAGCTAGATGAAGATGGAAGACATCGTGTAAATCTAAGATCTTTAGCATACAACATTCATTCAAGGTAAAGAGCATCAATCCAACCAAGAAACATGCATAAATTTTAAACAGATTCAAAGATTCATAAATACGATATAGAGTTAAACAAAACAATCCTCAAGTAGTTAGATAGGTCTACTCCCAGGAACAAGAACAGTTACCTCAACTTCTCCATAAACAAAGAAAGAAGAGGGGAAAAGCTCCAATCCATGATTACAACCCAATTCAGAAATAAAAACCTAAGCTAAAATGGTAAAAAGAAGAAGAAGGAAATTGAGTCTCTCCTTGGCCTCCATCCATTTGGCATTATAAACCCTAAAAGAATTGAAGAGATGTTTATAGAAGCTGGACGAGCACCGTGGCACTGCTATCGAGCACAACTGTGCTCTAGCCTTGGTTTCCATAGCGCTTCCTCGCGTGCAGCATTGCTCACCGCTGCACTTTTTTTATGCGTGTTATGCGCGCGCTGTGTGCCTCCGTCAAAATCTAAAGTGTCGTTGTGCTCCGACATTCATGTGCTATTGCCTTCGTGCATAGCGCTTGATATTGAGCAAAAGTAGCCCTGCACTCCCTCTAGGGGCATTTTAGTAATTTTACTCCTTTGAAGCTTCAAATGCCTGATTTCACTTTCGATAGCTCAAAATTGACCCAGAACAAAACGTACATTAAAAAATGCACGATTTGCTTGAATTCCTACAAAAATATATATTTAATCATTTAAAACCTAACAGGCCAAGGAAATTAATAACATAAAAATAGCTCTTTTCGAGAGCTATCAAACACCCCTAACCTAAACATTGCTTTTCCTCGAGCAAGGCAAAATAAAATGTAAATATGAATCATATGATGCAAATGAGTGACTCAAATCTCAAGGCTAAAGATAACAAACCATTCACAAAGATAGGGTCATTTAATTACATGCACTCAATCAAGAGATTTAAAATTAATTCTTTATCCCCTACATGTATGTGTGCTTAGCATGTTCTTTCTAGGTCTTTAATAGCCCGGTAATTTTTTATTTCACTCTCAACTCGTTTTTCCCCTATTATGGCTAAAAAGTTCAAGTATTAAGCTTCCTAGACCCAAGTTGGCCATGTAAAACTTAAGGGAACCAAAATGTTATTAAATTTTTTTTTTTTCTTTGTTCCTTTTTCTTACTTTACACAAAAGATGAAGCCTTATCCAGATTATACTACCTTCATTTTGGCTTGCTTACACGAGTTACGTGAAAGATATCCAACTACGAGCAATGTATCCTTTAAACATGCTAAAACTTATTCATTTCTCAAGGGCACTTTAACTCAAAGGGAAACTAGGTTGTCATAGCGCCCCAGGTTAATCCATACTTTTAAGAAAGAGGAGTAATCTGATGGAGTTAGCATGCAATTAGCGACAGAAATCGGGATTGCTTCTAATTCAATCAATTTTAGCATCTAAGCAAGCATGTTCAAGAACTAAAATAGGGTTTCAGAAAACTAACCTTTGAAGAACTCTTCAATCTTCAAATTCAGCTTGAATCTTTACTCTAAATGCTTGTAGACCACCACTTGATCTTCCCTACTCTCCTCTTGGACCTTAGATTGGAAGGTGGATTCCAAAATGAGATTAGATCATCAGGGGAATCAAGAGAATTTTAGCTACTTGTGTCAAGAACTAGAGAGAAACCCTTTCTTCTATTTTTTTTTTAGATTTTTGCATCCATTATCCCAACCATGTTGAATTCATTTTGTTCAATTTCAGCATGCCACTCTTTTTTACCTCAAATTGACACCTCAAACATCAAGTTAAGTGGAAGAGGGTGGTGTTCAAAGTGAGAATAATCCACTTAAGGGTATTATTCATTATTTTAAATTGAATTTTAAACCAAATCCAATTTTCTTAATTTTAAAACTAATTTCAAAATTAATAAGAATATAAATTTTCAAAAATATTAATTCTATAACTAATATTATTAAAAATATATATATAATAATTTTTTAAACAAAATTAATTCCATAATTAATTTTGTAAAAAAATAATTCTTTAATAATTAATTATATTAATTTAATATCAAATATTAAATTAAACATTAATTCCACAATCATGAATCTCAATTCATGTAATTAATATTTAAATAAAATTTAAATATTATCCAATTCTCCAATTCCGTTTAATTCAATAATTAAACATGTAATTATATTGTATATAGTTACTCATTCTCTTAAATCGAATTTGAACGTTTCAAATTTACCCATCATGTTATTCTAAGGTTTAGTCCGTTTGTGAGCTAGTAGGAGGACCTAAGGGACTTACAGATCATGGGCTCCAACGATCCGAGATTAGCCGGCTAAACTCTTTAACCTAATTGACCAACATTTGTTAACTACCGGGTCACTCTATTAAAGCCAGTAGTTGCACTCCCCTCATTGTAGATATATTTCTGTCCTTTTGATTTAACCATAATTAGTAAGTCGATCCTTCACAGGTTGTTCGTGATAACAGCTGGGTCAAAAGCTGTTTAACCCCTGAGATTATATCTTGTTCCTTAAGTCTCATTGATCCTCTGATGAATAATTGGTTTGTGATCCAATCACTAAATCAAGTCCCTATCGTGCCGATGAAAGGGTAGGGCCCCTTGTTACAAGATCCGTAGTTAGCACATAAAGGAACAATCTCTCTACTATCCCTAAAAGTGGGTAGGGGTGAATTTCGTCTTGCACCCTATGTCCCCAACTATCTACCCAGTTTTACCCCTGAAATGAGAAACTTATTGAGCCAGCGTTGTTGAGCCAACCCTCACCTATGCAAATCTAAGTATAATCTCGAATAAACAGGAGTTCATAACCAGCTCAAGATTAAGGTGAAGTTACCTAGGTCATTGCTTTGAAATAGTCAGTCTTAAATAGTAAACAACTTTATAAAGTAAGAGTGACTTATTTTTTGGTTCGGTCTTATACAAATTCTTTGCAAAAGATGCCCTCACTTGCATATCTCCATATGAACGATTCAGGATCACATCGTTTGTATAAAGTGCAAAGTGGATTGCATCCAATAGTGTTTTCAGAATAAGGTACCCAACCTTATCCATATACTTATAGACCGTTTTAGTTATCTACTCGAACTTGATCCACTCTTATGTCTCCACATAAAATCTAAGCACTTATGTAATAGCCATGCATAAAGTCCAAGCACTCATGTAATAGCCCTGGATCTTAGTTTATTAGATTTAGTGCAATTTACATATTCAATAACAGTTTTATCGAACAAAACCTTAATAACATCTTTATTGAAAATCTGCGAGTTTTAGGTCATACAACCTAACATAATCCCCTTCAAAAATATCATACAAACTTACTTTTACTTCACAACATGTTTGCTTTTATTCACTTTACACTAGACTTTTACTTTACAAAATAAGAATTTGGCAAAAACCCAAGCATGCATTATCAAGCTAAGCTTCAGTCACTTAACAACTCTTACCTAGATGTTTCAGGGTGACAACAAGCATCCAAACCAAATAACCCATCTTAAGCATTCAAAACCAAAGATAAGACGGCTCACCGATCAACATTGATAACTTGTAGAAATACAAGTTATCGTAGCATTTTCTTAGAATAATGAAGGAAGGAAAGAAGATCATGTGTTAATCATGCATAGAATTCACGCTAAATATCAAACTTGCGCTAAAGTATCTCAAAAGCACCCGCTGACCGCATATCATGAGCATATTGCACCAAAAGTATTTATTTTGCAAATGATCGCAGGAGACGCCGCATGCGTTGATTTTCCAAAGAACAAATAAACGATCGCATATCTCGGGATCTCTGAAACTTTACCAGCGGATTTTCTGTCAAGCTTCCAAAACTTGACTATGATTGCAGTGCTGACATTCATACCTACCGCATCAGACAATGGTGACTGATAAAAGTAGGAATCCCAATAAGAAACAGGGTATGGCTCTATAAATAGAGTCTTGATGCCAAGAAGGAGAATGATCAGATCATTAGAAAATTTACAATCCAGAGATTCTGTGATTTACGAAAGAGAAATCCAACCCCATCTTTTTCACCCCGATTCATCATCGAACCTTCATCGGAGCAAGAGTCTGAGAAGGCCTTTTCCATCCCGCTCAACCATATCAACACCAACAACCTAGACATTAACCTGTTAAGAGCAAGAAATTACTACCAACTACCTCTTCACCTTATTCTCTTATCATTTTGTTGTTGTACTGCACTATAGTTTAAGAAATTATTCACTTGTATTCAACAACTATATCTCTTAATATCATCATGTCTCCATTCATTATTTCCTTTATCTTTGCTTTCATTTTAACCTTTGCCATGAGTCACTAATCTCAACGAGGTAAGAGGGAGGGTTAATATCATGAGTTAAAGTAGAATATGAGGAATTTATCCTGTTTGCTTAATGTATAGTCATTTAATTGTTGGCCTTTGAACACTCATAGAGACAAGTAGCTATAAATAGCCTCATGAGAAGGAAAACAGTTATGGAACTCATTAAGTAAAGCAAGAAGTATTTTTAGAGGTAGAAACAACCTTGCGCTCATAACAACTTCATTCACGCATCATAGAGGTATGATAAGTGTGGCTGGCCACCGAAAGGTGTGCGATAATTGGAAGTTGGGAGCCAGGATAAATTCCTGTGATAATGCTCAGTGATGCGATATTAATCTTCTTCTAGACCCTGACCTCTCCATACATTTTATCTTCATGTTAAGGTTGTTGTTTTCTACAATCTCTACACGTTATATCTCACAGGCATCTCTGCCAGTTTAGAACTGAGTTAATCGAATGTTTTAAACCTTATTCTCATAAATTTGTAACTCTGCCACATACTCATACTTATCTGTCTCGATTGGTGCAAATCCCTGTGTTCGATCTTAGGACACTCTAAGAAACTCGTAATCATGTTACACTTAGCTTGAGAACGAGAAAACTTGTGATCAACGAATACTCACTGCACTTAGTCGTAGAACATTAATAACGCAAATACACCTTAGTGTAGATCAAAATCAGCGCAACAAGTTTTTAGCCTCATTCCCGAAGACTTGGCAACTATTGAGTCTTTGATTTTTTTTTTGTGAATTCTGCAGGCAACTTTTCCCTTTTTGGAGTACTATAAGCTTAAGCGATAGGTTGTAGACAGTATATGAGTACGAGAATAGAACTAGAGCATAATATTGACCTTGAAATAGAAAGAACTTTCCATCGTAAAGCAAGGCAGAATCGTAATTGACGCAGAAGGAATATGGCTAACAACAACAACAACAATCAGGATAATCCAGCGGAAGCGAATGGCATGTTCGGACATCAACAGCAAGATCCTATTCTCATTGTTGCTAATCACAATATTCCTATAAGGAATTATGCGGCCCTGAATCTCTATGATTTCTGCCTGTATCGTGAGGCCAATCGTTGACGAGAACGCAAGATTTGAGATTAGACCAGTAATGCTGTAAATGATCTAGAAAGCCAGATAGTTTGGAGGATTGCAGGGTGAAGATCCGCATGCGCATCTTACAAACTTCATGGAAATGTGCAATACATTCTCCATCCCAGGCATGATACCAGAAGGGATCCATTTATCTTTATTCCCTTACATTCTCTGAGACAAGGCCAAGAAATGGGCCTATTCCCTTGAGGTGAACGAGATAGTATCTTGGGATCAGTTGATTGAACGTTTTATGAAGAGCTTTTTCCCTCCTGCTATTAATGCAAGGAGACAACGAGATATTCTAAATTTTGAGCAGGGAGATGTGGAAACCTTGAGCATCGCATGGGTCCAATTTTGACGTCTTGTAAAGAATTACCCACATATTGGTATTCCTAACTTTGTTTTGATGGAAACATTATACAATGGGCTGAACAGAGCCATACAGGCAGTTACAGATGCCTCCGTAGCGGGAGGATTCATGGATAAAGCCTACACAGAGGTGAAGGTGATTTTAGATCAAATTTCCAGGAATACGGATGACTGAGCTGATGATGGCTACGGAAGCCGAAACGTTGTCAGAAGGAAAACAAAAGGGGTAATAGTACTAGCAGATGAGTAAGCTTATTAGCCGCCCAAAGGGCTACTGTTACTTCTATAAACCATGTCATTCAATCAAGGAGGTTTGAACATAAATAATGCACAATTGAACACAATAACACAAGTTGTAGTAGTAAGCTTCATACAATGTAGGGAACCCCACTCTGTTGAAGCTTGTCCATATGACCCACAAATAGTTTGCTTTATCCACAACAACCCGTTCAACAACACCTGTAATCCAGGTTGGAGAAATCTCCCCAATTTTGCTTGGGGAGGGAATTAAGATCAAACTAGGCAGAAGAACTTGCATCAGCATCAGCAGGCGCATAGGGGGAATCCTCCCGGATTCAACCAGCATCCTCAAGGCCATCAACAACACAAGAACTGTCACCAATGCAATCATAACTAGGCATCCAGTTCCAATGCATCATCATCCTTAGAAGAAGTCGTCAAGAAGTATATTCAGAAAAATGACGCATTAATTCAATTGCAAGCCTCTATGTTAGGTCTTTAAAGGATGTATATTTTCTATGTTAATTTTTTCCAAAATTCTGTTGATTATTTACTTTAAAGCTAATTTTGTAGGTAAAATGATCCCTGAGTCATTTTTGGAGTCATTACAAGAAAATCGGGCCAAAAAGATCAAAGATAACAAAATGAAGAGAATCATGTAAACACCTAGAATGCCATTGAGTAAGGCTATCAGATCATCGACCATCGAGTATTTAGCATAATACTATTGTGTATAATCGAATAAGGACTGTCGAGTATTCTACCATTGAGCCATCGAGTACCAACACATATCACCGAGTAATCAACAATCGAGTCATCAAGTTTCTTCTTATTCATTCTTCATCGAGTGAGAGCTATCAAGCGAAGGACATCCAATGTCGAGCATCGAGGAATCTATCATCGTGCATCGAGGATCGAGTATAAAATAGAAAGCTCGCTTTTTAAACCGCAAAAAACTCGATGTGTTCATTCTTTTTTCAAATTTTGATGCGATTCATCCACGCGCCTCACGACACTTTGCTACTGGTATAAATGAGTTTAGTTCTTCAGCAAAAAGGGAAGAGATATTATTTTTCGAAAAAGGAGAAACCCATTCTAGAGAGAGAAAATTCAAAGAAGAAAAACCCATTTTTTAGGGGGAGATTTCGAATTTCAAAGCGATTCTTGTAATTTTTTTATGAGATTTAGTCGATTTGTATTCAAACTTGTATCAATATGCAACTATCAATGGATTACTTGAAGAATCTCATCATTCATAAGTAGGTAATTCTTTTTCTTGAGGAATTATGTAATTGGGCATTTTCTTGAGACTTTTCTACAAAAAATTTTCATGTAATTACTATCTTTTGAATGTTCTTGTTGAGATTTAGAATAAAATTGATTACGATTGAATTGATGACTCAAGATTAATCAATTTTTATGTGAAAAAATTACATAGTTCTATAACAAATTGTAATTATAGTTGCAAGAGTTAGTATTCTTGATAGAAAATGTGGACTTCTTTTCCACTTTTCTTTAAAGAATCTATTAATTCAAAAAATTCATGCAATCAATCTTGAATTTTCAGTCTTTTGGTTTCAAGATTGGAATAGTTAAGAAAACCCATGAGTTTAATGCAATTTAGGAATTAATTATGAAATGTCTTTAGGAAGAAATTAAGACCTAGATTAGGGTTAATTGTGAAATTAGCTAATTAGGGCATTATGAATTTATTCTTAATGAACTATTGACTAATTGCATGATTTCTTATTAAGTCAATGACAGAATTGCATAGTTTACATAAAACCCTAAGATTTCATTTCAATTGAATCTCATCTCACAATCTCTCCTATTTCTCTCATCGATAAATTTCCTATATCAATTCTTTGTTTTTTTTATACGGAATTTAGAAGTCCAAGTGGGACAGCTTGCCAGTGATTTGAACAATAGGCAACCAGGATCCTTGCCAAGTAATTCTAAAGCTTTGCGAGGAAATGGAAAAGAGCAGTGTCAAGCTGTGACATTGCGCAATGGAAAAACTATAAACTATGCACCAACCGATCCAAGAGAAGCAAAGCCAGAAAAGACTCCCTTGACACAAGTGAAAGAATCCACCACAGTTATTGAACTTGCACCCACTCTAGAAAGACTTGTTAACTCTGACTCAACTTCCTCTACTTTAACCAGTGATTTGTCTACCTCTTCATCTAAGTCTTTAGACCAATGTCTTGATAATGTACAACCGCGCAAGAAAAATTCTTCCCAATCCATCAGTTCAGAGCTTGCGTCGCAAGCAACCGATGTGCCTAATGAACAAAAACAAGTAAAAGAAATCTTGTAGGTCCCACCACCATTCCCCAATAGGCTGGAAAAAAAAGATGACAGTAGACAATTTAAAAGATTTTTGGATGTCTTAAAGTAATTTCACATCAATATACCTCTCGTTGAAGCATTAGAACAAATGCCTACATGAAGTTCTTAAAATGAAGGAACCATTGAAGGTCCTTGAGCGGAAACAGGATCAGACTCAAATCCTAAATTTTATAGAAGAAACAGAAATTATGCATCTAAATTAAAATACAACAAGCTGAAAGAAAATTAGAAAAGAATAGGGAAATGAGACTTACCTTTGAAGAACGGTTTCTTCACGTTTTCTCTTCTCCAAAAGTCACGAACAGTAAATACTAATTTTCCCAAATGGCCATTACCAAAATGGTTTCCTCTATATTCTCTGGGATGAGAATTCATGAGTTTGTTGGCTTTGGCTTTTTAGTGGGGGAAAGAATTAATTGAGAGAGGAAGAGCGTTCAGTGATAGAGAGAGAATAATTTTTTTACATAACTATTCTGTAAAAAACTAAATGTGGAAGAAGATGAAGAAAACCGTTCAACCCCACTGTTCTCACTAACGAAGTAGAGAGAAAAAGGGGGAGGGAGTAACTAAAATTATTTTAAAAAGTTAAAATTAATAAATATTTTTTAATAAGAACTTTAATATATATTTATATGATAACTACTTTATTATTTTTATATATTAAACTATATGTTATAACAAATATAATATGTAACCTATAGTTTAATATTGTATCCAATACAATATAACATATAGTTTAATTCTCTCAACCACAATATTTATTATAAATTCTATTTATATTAAATTTAATTATATGAATCCAATTCACATAATTAATATTTGAATTATATTCAAATATTTATTTCCTCTTAAATAAACTTTATATTATAATGTATCAAATACATTATAGTAATATATCATATATAATTAAATTAAAATAATTATATAACATATAATCAATTCCCTCAATTAATTTGAACAATTCAAATAAATCCAAAATTGATTTTCATAAATACCCCGTGGAGCTACAGAGGGGACCTGTAGCTTGAAGCTCCAATAATACTTGAATAATTAATTAAACTCTTTAATTAATTTACTCAACATCCATTAGCTGTCGAACACTCTATTAAAGACCGACAGTTTCAATTTTCACAATACAAATATATTTTCAGTGTCCATTGGATATAATCAATCAACAATGTGATGACCCTTCATAAATTGCTTGTAAGTATAGCTAGGCTAAAATTACCGTTTTCCCCTATAGTTACATCTAACTCCTTAAGTACCACTGATCCATCTAATGAACAATAAATCATAGTCCAACTATGACTAGATTTCTCTTGGGCCAGAAGAGAGTGTGGTGTCACATTGTTCATGCTCCAGATTCAGCTCTTAAGGGACAATTTATCTACTTTCCCATACCTTGAGGAAGAAGTGAATTCCGTCTTGTGTACTTGTGTTCCTAGCTCCCCAATCAGACAAATATCCAAAATAATAGGCTTGTTGAGTCGACGATCTGGCCACTCTCACCCATACAAATCAAAGGATCGCCTTCATAAGCAAGAGTGCACAACTCACTCAGGCTTCAAGTCATGTCACCTATGGTCATCCTGGTGAAATGTAAGTCTCTATTATGAATGACATTATATAATGAGACTAGTCATTTTGTGGTCCGGTCTTATACAAACTCCTTTGTATAGAATATTCCTGCTCACATGTCTCCACATGAATGATAAAAACCAGATCATTTGTAGCACTTTACAACAATTATAACATGTACAAAGTGGGATATACTCATAGTGTCACAAGGATAAGGTATCCAACCGTATCCATCGACTACAGACTATTTAGGTTATCACTTAAACATGATCCACTTGTATGTCTCTATATACATGTTTAAGCTACAAAATATAACCTTGGATGTTAGTTTATTGGCTTGTGGGTTTAATGTTACTAAATTTCAAATAAAATATCTCATATTTTATTGAATAAATAAAACGTTTGTACAATACAATTACAAACTACAGGACCCTACGAGATTTAGGGCACCAACCCTAACATAAAAGAAATCCTCGCAAACAAATGAAGGTTGGGTGAATATGAAACTGCCGCACTAACATATAAGTGTAGCGCACTATTCAAGAACAATATTCCTGAAAAACTGAAGGATCCGGGTAGTTTCACCTTGCCATGCTCAATCGGGGGAAAAGAAGTTGGCCACACGTTATTTGACCTTGGGGCAAGCATTAACTTGATGTCGCTCTCTATTTTTAAGAAGTTTGGGATCGGTGAGGTCAGACCCACCACCGTAACCTTGCAACTTGCTGATAGGTCGATAACGCATACCAAAGGGAAGATTGAAGATGTACTCATGCAAGTTGACAAGTTTATTTTCCCTGCTGACTTTATTATCCTAAACTATGAGGCAAACATAGATATTCCCATCATCTTAGGGCGCCTATTCTTAGCTACATGGCACGCGTTGATCGATGTGCAGAAAGAAGAACTAACCATCCGTGTAGATGATAAAAAAGTTAAATTCAATGTGTTAACACATTGAAATACATGGATGACATAGAGACCTGTCAATGCATAGACGATATCGGAAGTAGGACGATGGTAATTATTGAAAAAGGAATTAGAAGAAGAAGAAGAAGATCTGGTTGTTGAAGAAATCCATGAGATAATGAAGTCCGAACCTGTTTTCGAATCTTTGAATCTAGCTAAGAGAGAAGCAACAAAACCCAAACCATCCTTAGAAGAGCCACCTGTATTAGAGCTTAAAGCTCTACTAGCTCACCTCAAATATGCATAATTGGGTGATATTGACACTCTGCCGGTCATTATTTTTGCCACGTTAACAGTGGAAGACGAGGAGGCCTTACTGAAAATGCTGAAGAAATACACCAAGGTCATCGATTAGACCCTAGTTGACATTCGAGGGATCAGTGCCTCATTTTTGTATGCATAAGATATGGCTAGAGGAAGGAAAAGGTGGTTTTGTTGAGAGGCAACGTAGGCTGAATCCAGTCATGCGTGAAGTGGTAAAGAAGAAGATTATCAAATGGCTCAATGCTAGAGTCATTTACTCAATCTCCAATAGCAGTTGGGTTAGCCCAGTTCAGTGTGTGCCTAAAAAGAGAGGGATGACAGTGGTGGAAAATAGTAAGAACGAGTTGATCCCTATAAGGATTGTGACTGGTTGGCACATATGTATCGACAACTGCAAGCTGAACCAGACCACAAAGAAAGATCATCTCCCCTTACCGTTCATTGACCAAACGCTGGATAGACTCGCAGGTAATGAATTCTTTTGCTTCTTGGGTGGTTATTCAAGTTTCAACCAAATAACCAGTGCGCCTGAGGATTAGGATAAAAGCACCTCCACGTGCCCTTTTGGCACCTTTGCCTTCCGATGCATGCCTTTTGGGCTATGCAATATGCCAGACACCTTGCATAGATGCATGATGGCAATATTCTTTAAATTCTTGGAAGATTCAGTGGAGGTGTTCATGGACGATTTCTTTGTGTTTGGTAATTTATACGATGTATGTTGGACCAATTTAGAGAATGTGTTGAGAAAATGCGAAGAAACGAACCTTGTTCTCAACATGGAGAAATACCACTTCATGGTTACTAAGGGCATTGTGTTGGGGCATAAGATCTCAAAAGTCGAGCTTGTGGTTGATCAAGCGAAAATTGACATAATAGACAAGTTGCCACCACCTGTAAATGTTAATACATTGAGAAGCTTTTTGGGGCACACAGGGTTTTACAGAAGATTCATCCGAGGTTTCTCCCAAATCGAAAGACCTCTCAATGTGCTCCTCTAAGCCGATAGACTGTGCAATTTCAATGATGATTGCACACAAGCATTCAACAGTTTGAAGGATGCACTCATTTTTGTGCCCATTCTATTGGTGGTCGATTGATCGCAACCCTTCGAGCTAATGCAATGAAAGTAATTATGCGGTTGGAGCTATTGGGCCAGCGTAAAAGTAAAATTCTTCATCCTATTTACCATGCCTCCATTGAAAAAGAAATTCTTACGGTGGTGTTTGCAATTGATAAATTTTGACAATATCTAGTAGGGTCACGTGTTGTGGTGTATATTGATCACTCTGCGATCAAACATCTTATGGCTAAAAAGGATGCTAAGCTCATGCTATTTCGGGGGGTTTTGTTGTTACAAGAGTTTGATTTGGAAATCAAGAATAGAAAAGGAACAAAGAACCAGGTGGCAGACCACCTTTCGAGACTAGAGACCACTGAGACCTAGAGAAAATAGAAAGAATAGATGACTGTTTCCTTGATGAAAAATTGATGGTTATGTGCGACAAAGAATCATGGTATGCTGATATCGTAAATTATTTGGTTTGCGCTCAAACCCCATAAGACTATACGCCTCAACAAAAGAAGAAGCTTTGTCACGAAGCTAAACTTTACCATTTGGATGACCCACTCTTGTATAAATTGGGACCATATCACATTTTGCAACGATGTATTCCTGAGACGGAAATTGAACGCATCTAGGAGCAATGTCATGAGTCCCCTTATGGCGGACACTTTGGAGAGCAGAGGACTGCAACTAAAGTCCTTCAATACGGCTACTTTTGCCCACTTTATTCAAATATGCCCAAGCCCATGCTGTAAATTGTGATCATTGCCAGAGAATGGGTAATATATCAAAGAAGAATGAAATGCCTCTAACTTTCATCCTGGAAGTAGAATTGTTCAACATGTGGGCATTAACTTTATGGGCTCCTTTCCAGCTTCTGAAGGTCATATAGTTGATATGTCTCTAAATGGGTGGAAGTCGTTTCTTGCGCCAAGAATGATGTGGTCACGGGTGCGAAGTTTCTAAAAATGAATATCTTTTCACGATTTAGAACGCCTCGAGCGCTAATTATTGACGATGGTACACACTTTATCAATCGCATCATTTCCAATCTGCTAACCAAGTTTGATGTTAATCACAAGGTTGTGATTGCCTATCATCTGCAGACCAATGGTTAGGCATAAGTGTCTAATATGGAAATCAAATCCATCTTGGAAAAGGTGGTCAACACCTCCATGAAGGATTAGGTGTAGAGGCTTGATAAGGCTCTTTGGGCCTACCACACTGCCTACAAGACACCCATAGGCATGTCCCCATATGCGTTGGTGTATAGGAAGGCATGCCACCTCCATTAGAGTTGGAACATAAGGTGCACTGGGCCCTTAAAAATTTGAATTTGGACTTAACAAGCGCGAAAAAGGCGAAAAAAGTCAGTTGAACGAGCTAGCTGAATGACGCACCCCCACAAACAAAAATGCTAAGCTCTAAAGGAATAGACAAAGAGATGGCACGATAGAAAAATTTGTAAGAAGGATCTAGTTGTTGGCCAAAGAGTTTTGTTGTTTAACGTTCGCCTTCCTCCTTTTCTAGTATGGGCCTTTCATTGTGAAAAAAAGTTTTCCCTCGTGGTGTCGTTGAATTATCAAGTGAGGATGAGACCAATGTGTTCAAGGTCAATGGTCAGTGCATAAATCCTTACTATGGAGGCTTGGTGAAACGAGTCAAGGAGACCATTGACCTAGTCGAGCAAGCTTGATCGCCCGTATAGATGCATCTCTACGATAATTTCACTTTAATCTTTTCAGGGACATCTATCCTTTCTTTACATCCTTTCCTAGTTATCTTATTGCTTTGTTCTTATTTATTGTTGTTTTGTGGATCTGCTGCATGACCTCTACATTAACGATGTTTTGACTTTAATTCTTGATGATACTACATCATTGCATCTATGCATTAATTGTTGAAATGATACAACTGCTTGATCTTTGCATTAATTCTTTGGATCTAAGTAGAATCAAACCCGTCAAAACTTGACGCATGAATGCAAAAAGGTTGTAGGTCACACTCTCAAAGAGTCATTAAATGGGCCGTCAGAAGAGATGTCCTTTCCTTTGACCGACATTTAATAAGAGGTAGGCTTTTTCGATTCCCCAAACCTATCGTTGATCATTTCTCGTTGACGACTGAGCTTCTATTCACCTAAGCCTATATACAACTTGCTAGGATTGATGTCCTAATTCTCCCGGAGTTTTGTTGTTTGTAATGTTACACATTGTTTGATGAATAAAATAAATGTTATTTCATTTTGGCATTTACTCATATCTAATAAACAAAGATCCATAGTTATCTTATGTAAACTTAAGCATGTATATGTGATATACAAGTGGATCATGACTTAAATGATAACCTAAATAGATTTGTAGTATAAGGATTAAGGTGGGATACTTGATCCTGGTGACACTACGGATACGGTCTACTTTGTAGAGGTTTGCAAGTGTTGTAAACTATTACAGATGGTAGATCCTGACCATTCATGTAGAGACGTACGAGCAGAGGTGTCCTATACAAAGAGTTTGTATAAGACCGAACCACGAGATGACTAGACTCTGTATATAACACCGTTGATACTAGAGACTTACATCTCACCTAAACGACCATAGGTAACACGACCTCAATCTTGAGTGTTTTGGGAACTTCTTGCCTTTGAGGACGGTCCTTTGATTTGTATGGGTGAGAGTGGTCAGATTGCAAACTTCACATGCCTACCTTTTTGAGGACTTGTCTGATTTAGGAGTTGTCAATCCACAAGATGGAATTCATTTCTTTCCCGAAGTAGGGATAAGTAGAGAGATTGCTCCCTTAAGGACTGATTCCAGGGCTTAAACATAATGGCCACAACTTCTCTTTGGAAGAGAGGACTCGGTCATTGTAGGACTATAACTTATGTTTATTAGAGGGATCAGTGGTACTTAAGGAGTTAAATGCAACTACAGGAGCATAGCGGTTATTGGCCGAGCTATACTTACGAGCGATCTGTGAAGGGTTGTTGCACTTCTGATTAGTTAAGATGGACACATAATATATTTGTGGTAAGAAGAGTTCAGTTGTCGGTATTTAGTGGAGTGCTTGGCAGTTAACGGATGGTGGATCCCGTGACTAAAGAGTTTAGTCAGTTATTCACGTACCATTGGAGCTTCGAGCTATAGGTCCATAAGGTCCCCTTGGTAGCTCAATTGATTCAGTTAAGGATTAGTTCTTGGCGTGTATTTGAAATGTTCAAATTGACAAGAGGTGATTTGATTATATATGATATGATCGTTATGATGTATGAGATACATCTAGTGGAGGATTAATGTAAATGAGATTTACATTAAGTACCATGGAATAGAAAAAGAACTATGGTTTATATGTTTCATGAGATGAAATATTAAAACTATAGGTTATAAATATAGTATGATAAGTTGGTTATCATTTATATCTATAATAATATTAATTATTGGATAATTAATTCTTTTTCTCTGATAACCAATTGAGTGGGAGGTTATTGGTGGTTTCATGGTAACCGTGAGATAAAAGGAAAATTATTTTCCTAATTTTAGTAATGTTAAAAATTGTTGTTTTTGAGATTTTCTCTCTCGAAAAATAAACTCACGGAAGTTGTCAAGTAAATAGGATTTACTAAGCGACAACTAGGAGCGAGCTAAATAATCTTGTAGTGTTTGTAGGCGACAGACACGCAACTAAGTGATGAGCTAAATGATCGCTTAGCTTTTGCTAGACGATCGCTTAGTTTTTGCTAAACGATTGGGCATTGACCTATACGATAGGTTCAACCTTCTCCCACTTGCTCAATCGTTTACACGATTGTTGTTTCCTCTATTCTTCTGCCTCAAACCAAGTCCACACAGAGCCCACCCTCTGGATTCTCACATTAAGAATATTAAGGTAGCCTTCTTGGTGGTGTCATACTCAACTCGATATCATTGAGGTTCTGTGGAGGTCGTTCGTGCTGTTGGGGTGTTCGTGACCGAGGCGATCGTTGAGTTCGAGTGTGCGGTGTTCGTGCTGTATAGCGGTCGTGTTAGATGAGCATTCGAGGTTGCTGTGTTCGAGTGTTCGTGATCAAGGAGTTGGGCGATGAGTCTACAAATGTGTGTAGCATATCTCTTTGATTATTTGAATTATCATGTTGTAATTTCTGTAATAAGTGCATAACCGTATGTTTCTGTTTATGACTGTAATTGTTAAGTTCATATATGATTTTAATTTGGAATGATCTTTCCATTGCTCATGGAAATCCTTGTGTACGATTTCCTTCACAACCTTCTCATTCTCCTATTTCTACTCTTATCGAAACCATATGCTTGAACCCCTCCCAAGCTCTCAAATATTCGGTGCTATGATCTTAACAAACAACCTCATCTTCTTCTTCCCTTCCTCGTCAGAGTCTATGGTTGGTAAGAAGTCTTCCATTCCCAAGTTTGCTCGCGGAAGCAGCGAAAAACAGTATGGCCTCCCTTCCCCATCTGCTTCATCAGTCAGAGCCCTTTCATCATCAAAAGATGTCGCAATCTTGGCGGCAAGTCGGTAGGCATCCGTTCAACCTAGACCTCTTAGACCTCTCCGACTGCCAGTTAAACCAAAAACCACCTTAAATCCCTTATCCTTCCCAGTTGCATCTTCGTCATATGTTAGCTATGAGTGACTGTACAAGAAGGGCATCCTTGGCACCAGCTCTGAGGTGGATGTATCCCAGCTTCCTACTGCTGATGAACCATAGAGAAAAGATGACATGGAAGTCTTTAGAAGCATCCTCAGCAACATAGAACGCGATAGAGGATTACTAGAAGTAGGAGTAGTAAACTAGCCGCTACCAGAAGAAGATAGTCAGGCTGTCGCAGTGGTGGTGTCGCAAGGGGAAGTCCTTGCGACAATGGATCCTAAGAAGGATGCGCTAGCAAACTCCAATGAGGGACCCATCAAAGGTGTGCTAGAAGAGGTTAAGGAAAAGAAGAGAGCAGAGATGGAATATGTTGATAAAGAAAAAGAAGAGCACGAAGAGCTAGAAAAGACTCAAAGAAGGAAGGAAAAGAAGGAGAAAAGGAAGGCGGAAAAGAGACAATGCAAGAAAGAAGAAAAGCGCTTGAAGCACGAAAAGGAACGTCAACAAAGAACTGAGGGTCTGGCCATCGAGGAAGAATAAACCACCGCAAGGGTGGAAGAACCCTTGGCAATGAAGCATGTTGAGCCAAGTGAACAAGGAATTTCCACAACCCCTTTCCAAAGATTGGTGCATCTGAGGCCCAATCTCGGGGACATCGAGAAGAAGAAGAAGAAGAGACAACCATGGCATCGCTCATTCGTTGGTCAAAGGAAAGAGTAACAGCAAAAGAGGTTGTCGGTATTGTGGACGCAAGCCAAATGACTAGGCCTGAAGTCATTGGAAATGGGTCCTCAATGGACCTAACAACTGCACATTTGATTGAGTGCATAAAGAAAAAGAAAGAAGAAAGAGAGAGAGCATAAAAGTAGAAGAAGGAAAGGAAAATACGAGCTCGTCTGATCATCGCATTTGGTGATCTGGAGAGGAAGCTGCACAAGAAGGAGGTTCACCCTCTTAATGCGTTGGCTGAAGAAGAAGTAAGAAAGAAGATCGAAGACAAAAAATTCATTGCGACCGCCAAAGAGTAGTTTGAAAAAGAAATGAGAGAGGAGGACAAGGAAGAAAAGAGACACAAAGAAGAAAAGGAAGCACGAAGGCAAGCAAAAGTCAAGCACAATAAATAGCTGAAACAACAAAAAAAGGAAGAATGAGAGAAAGAAAATAGGGAGAAGAAGAAGGAAGAAAAGCGCATAAAGAGGAAAAGAGCCCGACTTGTCGCGACTCAAGATAAAGGCAAGGAAAAAGAGGGAGAAGTCAAGTCATTTCCAGGAAAAAGGTTCTTTGGAACTTGAACGAAGGGAGAATGACAATTTGCCAATGAAGATGGGTTTCTTTCCTGTGCCAACCCCACTACCAGACTTCATAACAAGTATCATTATGAAGCTTGAATGGGAGGTACTCTATCAATGTCCATCCATCATCATCCCGAGCCTAGTGCATGCATTCTATCATGACTGCTTACACGAGATAGAGGATGTTGTGTGCATCAACGGCAAAATAGTGTCGTTCAGCACCCATGGCATTAATCAATTGTTCCAACTAAAAAAATTCCTGAAGCACCAGGTAATCAGCTCATTGAAAGGCCTAGTGATGAGCATTTGGAAGATGCTTTAAGGGTTTTGGTGCAACCTAACTCTCAATGGACAGTGTCGCTTATGGGCATTCGCACATTGGCTTCAAACTGTCTCTTGTCAGTAGAGCGCTTATGGGTATACTTGGTCAAGAAACGGATCACCCCTACGATGCATGACAGAACTATTTTGAAGGACCGCATAATTGCCGCTTACTATATTGCTCGAGGGATCCCTATTGACATTGGATGTTTAATTGCAAAGCAAATACGGGGGACCATCGGCAAGCCTCATGACCAACTCTTCTTCCCATGGACTATCACCAACCTTTGCCTATCCGTAGGCTTAGGTATTGAAGAATAGCTTATGGTCGAAGTACACGGGCTAAACAACAAAAAGATCTTGAGGATTCTTCTCAAGGATTCGACGCTTTTCCTTGAGCCCCTTAAGCATCCAATCATCGACCTAAATGTCCTTAAACCACTAAGAGCCAAGCGCTAGCAAACATCCACCAAAGGCGAAGAAGTTGCCCATGCGAGACCCAAGCGCCATGATCCTGGCGAGTGCATACCCAACCTTTCACCATGGGTAATTGATAACTGGTAAAAATGCAAGTTATTGTAGCCTTTTATTTAGAATTATGAGGGCTAACAAGTAGAATATGCGGTGATTATACTAAGAATTCATGTGAAAAGTGAGCTTGTATCGATTAGCATTAAAAATCTCGGCTAACCCAATATTATGCGTTATTCTGTGACAAAACATCTATTTGTGTAGCTATCGCAGGAACCGATTGCATGCGGTGAATCCCAGACCATCGCAAGGGTGATTGTGTACGTTCATCGCATGGATGTTACAGCTGATGATCACATGCGTCCATCGCATGAAGGTTGCAGCTACAAAGTAATAACCATGATAGAAGGGTGATCGCAAGGTTGGTGGAATGCGATGGTACTTCGGAAACCAAGCATGAACGCATACCTTGAGAGTATCAAAAAGATGATGTTGACATTTCACCTACCACGCTGTTAGTAGCAGAGATTCAGAGCAGGTCCATCGCGACGTTAGTGATAGAGATTCAGAGTGGTGTCATTAATGCTGTCAGCGATTGAGCTCTATAAATAGAGCCTTAGAGCCCAAATTCAAGGCATCCGAGCTTCTGCCTTAAGGCAGATCCTTGTGATCATAGATGAGAACGTGAGAAGACATTCTTTAAGAGTTCTTCATTCCTTCAACCATTCCGAGTGACGACCGGAGCTTTGCTGGAGATAAATCTCGAGACTACTCCACCGCTCTTCCATGGCACCACCGGCATCCTTGACACACATCTGATGGAAGCAAGAGATTGCCTAAATCTAGCCCTCCATCTCTCTTCTATCTCTATATTGTATTACATTTTGGCTTAAGACATTAATACATTTTGTAATCAATGCATATCTTTATTTCCTTCGACTCCATCTTCATTTACTTCTTCTTTATCACCCTTTACTTTCATTGCAACAAACTAAGTAAGATTGCAAGAGTATCGCATACTCAATCATGCGACATAGACATATGAAGAATGTAGCAAACCACCAAGAGGTGTGCATTGCGCGGGTATAGTGAGTAAATCCTCTTTGCTTAGTATGAGGCTGTAGCAATGCTTGTCTATGAGCTAATCAGCGATGACTAACTGCCCGAGAGGGTAAGTAGTGGAATTCACTAAGTAAAGTAAGCACTATTCCTAGAGATAGGAATAATCTTATGCTCAAACATGCTTTGTGTGATCATCTTTTCTTATGAGTGCATCATTCATCATTTGGACGTACTTGGGAGAGTAGTCTAAAGACCAAATCTAGGCTTGAGAGAGTCAGATTGGATTGCATAAGCAAGAGTAGAAACTTAGGAATAAGTTCTATTTACTATTTACACAAATGCGCCCTAGAAATAAGATATGGTAGTATGCAGTCACATTGTCTTATGTGTGTTAGATCGCATAAGCAAGAAAAGAGACTTAGACATAAGTCTTATCGATATTTATGCATATGCATCGCATGCGTCCTAGAAATAAGAATCGTATATTTGTGTATAGCATGATCACATAACTTGTGCTGGCTGAGGTTGCTCTTGCGATCAAGCTTAATGATGTGGTGAAGTTATATCCTCCACCATTTTATCTATTTTTCCATGCATCTTATTACGAGTTATCAGTTGTCGCGTCTCTACTAACTCTCACAATCATACTTCCATTGCTTAATCTGTTTAGTTAGGAGTAGGAGTAGCACATAATCCTTTAACTTCTTTATTCTTTCATTCTTCGCCGCAAACACATTACTTCGCACATTGAGTTACAAGTCCCTGAGTTCGATCTCGGATCATCCCGAGAAACTTGCGATCTCGTTATACTTGGCGAGAAAGCAAGAAAACTTGTGGCACGAACACATGATCATTGCATTTATTCTTAAATGCATATTGCATATCCCTTAGTCCAACGCATGACCATCAATGCATGGAGATCAACATATATCATAAGACGCACGCATATTTATTTTCCATTTTTTACGCATTAGTAATCATCCTTCCAAGTCCCATTGATCCTTTGTCTTCCTTGCCTAGAAGTTTGACCAATCTTCTCCTTCTCACTAAGCATGTTCATCAATCCCCACTTCAATCGCCCCATGCCTCCTCACACTAATCGACACTTAAGCCCCATTCCCCATCCACCTTTTGAAAGATCACCTCCTCCCCTACTTGAACATGACCCACACAGTTTGGGTGTTGACCCCTCTCGCTAGCCCCAACCTAAAGATGGTGAGAAATTGGGTGTACACTGCAACCTCAACCATCACAACTACCCTCATCTTCCATCCTTGTTGAACTTAAAGCTTTCCTCTCCCACAAACTTACATCCATCCGACAATCCCCTTTTGAACTGCACCATGACACCGCCACCTTGCGCTAAGCCCTCGTTAGAGTGTGGTGCAACCTTTTCACCCTCCACCAAAACCAGTGCCTGCAGGCTGAGAGAAACCACGAGTACTTCAATTTCTTAACAGCTTACCTGCATGGCTCAATTGTCCCTCCTCATCTTCATCAACCCTTGCGATTTTCTGATTCGCAAGGTGCTGCACCTCAGGATCTGCAACACAATGATCCTCCGCCAAAGCTATAAAATTTGGGGGTGTTGTTTTGGAATGGTTCCTTTCTCTCCATTTTTCTTGTGACCGTCTGTTTCCCATGTATCTTCTTCTTTACTATACTTTGTGGCATATTAACATTTAATGAATTTGCATGTTTTTGCACTCATTCTGTTGTCTTTACTTATCTTTGCCTTATGACTTTTATAGCTTATCCCTTTGAAATTCTTTTTAATGTTCTATCTTCTTTTACATTGACGAATTAGCAACTGTGATGACCCTTATGTATTTCCTTATCTCATCCCCAACGAATCGCATGCTTCTTTCTATCCTAGTAACTTCTTCACTGATTAACAGTCTTACCTCTTATGCGCGCAAGCCTCTGCTCAACCCTCTTTTTCAAAATTTTTGAATACTTTGTTTTTCATCTTTCTTAAAGTGCAATGAGGACCTTGCCATTCTCAAAACTTTGGGAGTGGAAGAGGTATGAGCAGATACGTTCAACTTTTGCTTTGCTTTCCCATAAACTATTTCATTCAGAAAAAAAAAAACAAAAAGAAAATTTTAGTAATAAACTCCATTGTCAGCGCAAGGGAAAAACCCAATCTAATAAGATTTAAGTTGAGAAAGGTACTTACCAGTAGTTGGATACTTCGCATCACACCCATGAAGGTAAGCCAAAATGAAAGTAGGTCATCAGGATCAATGCAATTTAAATATCATCACATAAAGACAACGCCACTGTCTGACAAGAGTTAAAACTTAGCCAAGATAAAAGTTGAGTTGAACTTGAGACACAACCATAGTTGGATGCTCACATGACACCCTAGAGGCAAGCCAAAACGAAGGGTATAACCAAGTCCAACACATCGCCTACAATTTGAATAAGTAAAACATAAAATATTCGTAGCTACAAATGAATACATTTCAGAATGAAAAAGGGATATGAAAGTATTTCAAATGAGGAAAATATTTTTTAGCAAAAGTTTTCCGGATTCAAGAATAAGAAAATATTTCCTTGGAGAAGTGACCGATTCAAAAGAAATAGGTGACTTGAAAAAGGATTGTAGTTACTTATACACACTTTGAGAAGCTAGTCAGTGCAATGTTAAGATGTAGGGTAAGCGTGAATTTCCTTAGTATAAGATATGCTTGAGGACAAGCATTATTCTAAATTTGAGGGTATGATAACTTGTAGAAATATAAGTTATTATAGCCTTTTTATTCGAATAATGAAGGAAGGAAAGAAGATTATGTGTCAATCATACATAGAATTCATGCTAAATATCAAACTTACGCTAAAGTATCTCAAAAGCACCTATTGATCGCATATGATGAGCATATTGCACCAAAAGTATTTATTTTGCAGATGATCGCAGGAGATGTCACATGCCTTGATCTTTCAAAGAACAAATAGGCAATCGCATGCCTCAGGATCTCTGAAACTTTACCAACGGGTTTTCTATCAAGCTTCCAGGATGTTGACCATGATTGCAGTGTTAACATTCATACCTACCGCATCAGACGATGGGGACTGATCATAGTGGGAGTCTTATTAGCTCTAAAAAAGAGCTAAGTTTATGACCTTAACTTTACTATTTTTCGGTAATCCTTGTGTCTATTTGTCTTATTTTGTAGAAGAATTGATCCCATGGAGCAAGAATGTTGAAAAGATGAAGAATCAAAAGAAAAGAACGAAAAATCGGGAGTCGAGTGCACCCAAACGGAGCTGAGATGACAAAAAACCAATTTTCCCTGTTTCAACATCGCAACGCTCATCAATAGCCTAAGTCCAATGCTCGGTCGCTGCTTGAAGGCAGTAGGCTCAGGTGTAGGGTAGTGTTGCGATGCTATTCCGAGCGTTGTAACATTACAAAGATTGACAATGCTACCGTCGCAATGCCAGCCCAACGCCTCAACTTAACGTTATAAGGTAGAATGGGTAGCGTTGCAATGCTCCCCTAGAGTGTCGTGACGCTACGAACTTTGACGGACTTCCCCTTCCGCGTGCATGCAACTGAGCGTCAAGCCAGCATCGTGATGCTTCCTCAACGCTTTGTACGATACCGCCGGAGTGTTGCAGCACTCTTCCTAGTGTCGTGACACTACGAAAAACTTATAAATGGGGTATTTTGGGTTCCAGCAGAAAGTGTGAAGAAATTTAAGAGTTTAGCCCGGTTTTGGGAGAAATTTCAATCGATTTTTTGTGTAATTTTCCCTATAGTTAACCTTGTTTCTCCATTAATCATTGTAATTCCGTTATGTTGATGTGAGGCTAGGTAAATTTTCTTGGGATTAATAGTATGTTTTGATTCTTGAAGGATAGATAGTTGATGTGTTTAGTTATTGTGAACCCTTTGAAAAGATTTAATCGATTCTTGATAAGATTTCCATGAATTGATCTGACAAATTAGTTTATCGAAATTCTTGTTTGAAAATCATCATAGCCTATGCATATATTGATTGTACTAGTTTTCCAGCTTGTAGTATGTCTCAACAATTGAACCTTTTTGTAATGCAATTCAATTTTATTTGTATGTCGCTAAGAAGGGAGAGTCTTAAATCGAATTAATGCTAGTTTGGTTGAAAGGTTCACGAAATTAGTACAATTAACTAGTGCCTGATGATAGAAATAGAAAGCATGCATACTAATCCCAAGGTATTTCCATCGATTGAATTTAATCCTTTTTCCGTACTCATTCTTGTTTTCTTTGATTGTTTGTTAATTGATTTACAAAACTAACCAACCCCCCCCCCTCTCCCCCTCCCATTGTCGGAATTCTTAAATTATCCTAGCTAATCATTAGTCTTTCTGTGGATTTGATCCGAATCTTACCACTTTACTGCATTTGTGGTATAAGCCTTGAATCATTGAAACAAAACTTCCTTTGTTTCGGGCCCGCAATAGCCTCGGAACAAATCCCAACAAGGAATAGTGCATGGTTCTATAAATAGAGACTTGACGCTAAGAAGAAGAATGATCAGATCATTAGAAAATTTACGATCCAAAGATTTTGTGATTTAAGAGAGAGAAATCCAACTCCATCTTTTTCACCCTAATTCATCATCAGACCCTCACTGAAGCAAGAGTTTGAGAGGGCCTTCTCCATCTTGCTCAATCCTATCAACACCAACAGCCTAGATATTCACCTGTTGGGAGCAAAAAATTGCTACCAACTACCTCTTCACCTTATTCTCTTATCATTTTGTTGTTGTACTGCTTTACGATTTAAGAAATTATTCACCTGTATTCAACAACTATATCTCTATCTTAATATCACCATGCCTGTAAGAATTTATCAGCAACAAGAATCATTAAGCACTTCAATTCATTAATTTTGGCAGGATATAAAGCATGCTATTGCAGAAACAAGTGGGTTTCAAGATATACTTTTGTAAAACATCTTCAAATCCCGGTTTTCAACTGCAAACTTCTCCAAATCTTGTTGTAGACCACCTCAAAACAAGCTTGAATCTTGAGGTTTAATTAATTCTAATTAATTTAATATCAAGTATTAAATTAACTTTACACAAATCCACCTTCATATATTTAAATATTAATTCTCCAATTCCGTTCTTAAAAATTAAACGTGTAATTATATCTCGTATAATTACTAATTCCTTTAATTATAATTTGAACATTTCAAATTAACTTATCACGCTACTCTAGAGCTAATCCATTTACGAGCTAGAAGGGGGACCTCGCGGACCTACAGATCATGGGCTCCAACGATCCAAGATTAATTGGCTAAACTCATTAGACTGGATTAATCCCCATTCATTAACTAATGGGTCACTCCACTAAAATCCATAGTTGAACTCCCCTCACTCTAGATATATTATCACATGATTTAACCATAATTAGTAAGTCGACCCTTCACAGGTTGTTCGTAATAACGGCTAGGTCAAATATCTGTTTTACCCTCGAGATTACTTCTTGTTCCTTAAGTTCTTACTGATCATCTAATGAACAACTAGTTTATGATCCAGTCACTAAACCAAAAATCTCTCAGCCCAGTGAGAGGATGGGGTCCCTTGTTCAAGACCTGGATTCAGTACTTGAGAGAACAACTTTTCTCCTATCCCTAAATCGGTAGGCGTGAATTCCATCTTGTACCCTATGTCCCCAGCTATCTATTTAGTCTTACCCCTGAAATGGGAGGCTTATTGAGTCAGCGTTGTTAAGCCAACCCTCACCTATGTAAATCTAAGGATAATCCCAAATAAACAGGAGTTCATAGTTGGCTTAGGATTAAGATCGAGTTACCTAGGTCATCTAAGTGAAATAGTCAGTCTTATACAATAAACAACCTTATAAAGTAAGAGTGACTTATTTCTTAGTCCGATCTTATGCAAACTCATTGCATAGGACGCCCCCACTCCTCATGTCATAACATGTATGAATTAGGATCACTTCGTTTGTAGTACTTTACAACTCTTTATAATAACTACAGAGTAGGCCACATCCCATAGTGTTACCAAAATAAGGCACCCAACCTTATTCATATACTATAGATCATTTTAACTATTTACTCGAACCTGATCCACTTTTATGTCTCCACATAAAGTTCAAGTACTCATGTAATAGTCATGGGTCTTAGTTTATTGGATTTAGACTTTCATGTATACAATTTATAAAATCAACATTAAGTTTATTGACTATAGAAAATGTTTATCATTTTACAAACTGCGAGTTTTAGGACATAAAACCCAACAATGTCTTCATTCATCATTTCCTCTATCTTTTCTTTCATCTTAACCTTTGCCATGAGCCACTAATCTCAATGGGTAAAGGGGAGGGTTAATATCATGAGCTAAGTAGAATCTGAGCAAGTTATCATGTTTGCTTAATGTATAGTCATTTAAATGCTGGCCTATGAACACTCATAGAGACAAGTAGCTATAACTAGCATCTTGAGAAGGAAAGTAGTTGTGTAACTCGTTAAGTAAAGCAAGAAGTATTTCTAGAGATAGAAATAACCTTGCGCTCATAACAACTTCATTCACGCATCATAGAGATATGATAAGTGTTGCTGGCCACCGAAAGGTGTGCGATAATTGGAAGTTGTGAGCTAGGATAAGTTTCTGCAATAATGCTCAGTGATGCAGTATTAATCTTCTCCCAGGCCCTAACCTCTCCATACATTTTACCTTCACGTTAAGTCTGATGTTTTCTACAATCTCTATAAGTTATATCTCACGAGCATCTTTGCCAGATTAGAACTGAGTTAATCACATGTTTTCAACCTCATTCTTATAAATTTGTAACTCAACCCATACTCATACTTATCTGTCTCTATTGGTACAACCCGTGTTCAACCTTAAGACACCCTGAGAAACTCGTAATCAGGTTACACTTGGCTTGAGAACGAGAAAACTTTTGATCGACGCATACTCATTGCACTTAGACGCATAATATTAATAACACAAATACATCTTAGTGTAGAATAAAAAAAAAAACGCATATTTTTCAGTGCAACAGACACAAACTTACAGACTTGAACAAAAATTAAATGCCCCAAAAAAAAAAAATACAACGGGCCCTTACATTTTAATCTTAATAAAACATAAACTAAGTGCCAAAAAATGTAGACATACAATTTTGCGAACCTTTCATTCAAAATTCAGATTTAAAACCCACCTTTCTAAATCGATTTTTGTTTAAAAATTGTGAAGAATGAAAATGCAAGAAATTGGCTCTAATACCAATTGCAGAGATCGAATCCCGAGCGGAAGC
This sequence comes from Benincasa hispida, assembly GCF_027475165.1. Classification (NCBI taxonomy): domain Eukaryota; kingdom Viridiplantae; phylum Streptophyta; class Magnoliopsida; order Cucurbitales; family Cucurbitaceae; genus Benincasa; species Benincasa hispida. Next base: position 81,066,041 of record NC_143488.1, read on the forward strand.
ATAAAAACGCCTTGCATTTTGAAATTCGATTTTAAAGAAACAAAATACAACAAACTAAAACAGAATAGAAGAGGATAAACATCATAATAAGCATACATTATAAAGGAGAAACAAAAGGGATGAAAGATTCTTACTTTTGTAGATTCCCAAACTTCTCGAAATTCCTCTTGTTCTTCATACGAATGTCTTCTCAATGATCAAAAACAACACCACAAGAATAAACTTGTTAGTCTCTAGGATTCTAAGAGTTGGATGAGTGGTCTCTAACACTTGGAAGAGGAAGTGGTAGGGAGATTGTAGAAAGAGTGTCGAGAAGAATTACCTTGGAGGCTAGGGTGTATTTTTGCACAAAATGAATATTTGCCCTAAATGGACTAATAGGATTAATTTATATAGAGAATGGTTTACCCTTCTCCAAGTTCCTTTTTCACCCTTGATGCCAATTAATTAAATGACCCTTTATTTAATTAATTGACACATTAATCAAATAACCACATATTAGATCTAATTTTATATATAGCTAATTAATTAATTAACATACAAACATCACATGTTTATTTTCTTCCACCTCTCTAACTTTATAATTAATTAATTTTTCATGAATATAATTCACATGAATTAGATATTTGAATCTCATTCAAATATTTCTCTCTAACATAATTTGAATTATAGATCACATCTATAATTAATTATATATTAATCACATTAATATATAATTTCCTCAATTGATTTGAACAATTCAAATCATTCCTCATTAATATCCTTTAGTGAGCTAACAAGGAGACCTAGTGGACCTACAAATCAGAAGCTCCAACGATATAAGATTAATTGGCTAAAGTCATTAACAAAATTAATCAATATTCATTAACTGTGGATACACTTCACTAAAGATTCATAATTGCACTTTTCTCACTACATATATATTCATGTGTCCACGGATATAGATCAATAACAACAAGTTAGTCCTTCACGAGTATTCGTAACACCAGCTAGGTCAAATTATCATTTTATCCTTGGGTTACCTCTGTATCCTTAAGTATTAGTGCTCCTTTAATGAAAAACATGTTTATGGTCCAACCATTAAATAGAAACCCAACGAGATGGTAGGGATCTTTGTTCAAGTCCCAAAGATACCACTAAAGAGAACACTCATCTATTTACCCTAAAGTTGGGAATGAGTGAAATCTATCATGTATTATTATGTTCCCAGCTCTCATTTGGTCTTGTCCCCAAAATAGTAGGCTTATTAAGTCGAAAAAGTGGCCACTCTCACCCATACAAATCAAAGGACAATCCCTCATGAATAGAAGTTCATAATACACTCAAGATTAAGAATAAGTTGCCTATTGAAATAGAAACCTAACCAATCAACAGTGTTACATCTAGTGGTTACTATTTCGCGGTCTGGTCTTATGCAAACTCATTGTATAAGATACCTTTATTCGCATGTCACCTACACCAACATGTTGGATCATTGCATTTGTATCAAATACAAAGTGGGTCGTATCCATAGTGTCACCAAGATAAGGTACCCAACCTTATCCCTATATTATAGACCCTTATAGGTTGTATCTTGAACATTGATCCATATATATCTCCACATATAGTTCAAGAATCATAAGACAACCTATGATGTTAGTTTATTGGATTTGGGGTTATTAAGACAAAATAGAATACAACACAATCAATAACATTAATTGAAATAACATCGATAATTGATAAGTCTTAAAAAGAACTATATTTTGCATGTGAAATCCCTCAATTTTATACTATTAATTTGCTTAATATCTCAATTTTATAGGTAAAATAGTCCCGGGAGCACTTTCAAGCAATTAGAAGAAGTTTGGAGCTAAAAGGATAAAAAAGGAGCCAAAAATTACCTAATTAGAAGAAGTCACGATATTTGCCCTTTTGCCATCTTTGAAGCAGCGTTGCAACGCTAGAAAAATACAAAGGCCCGACGCTGCCTTGATGCTAGAAGACAGAAAGCAACAAAATTCTGAAAAAACAAGGCTACATCACAATGCTAACCCCAAGCGTCGCAACGCTCCGGACATTGACGGAAAAATAAAAACTTGTGCACACGCATTCGCACAAGCAAGCGTCGCAATGCTATGACCTGCAGCTAGTTTTTTAAAAATCAGTTGTTCAACGAATTTCATTAGTAAGAGAGAGATTAGTTTTGACTAATTGGAGAACTTTTCTCTATAATTTTTAAGAGAGATTTCCATAATTCTTTCAATCTTTGTACATTTTCTTAAGATGAATTGACAACTCAATTTTAATTGATTTTTGTATGCAAAATTACATGGCTCTATAGCATAATTGTACTTAGGTTGCAAGAACGAGTAATTTTGATGGAAAGTTTGGACTTCTTTTCCTATTTTCTTGAAAAGATTTACTACTTTAGAACATATGCTTGATTTTAGTCTTTTTAATTTCAAGAATATCATAGTTAAGAAAACCCAAGAAATGCATGTAATTTAGGAATTAAATGGAATGTATAGGAAGTATTTATGAACTAAATTAGGGTTAATTGACCAATTTAGGTTAATTGGCTAATTAGAGCATTAGGGCTTAGCCTTAATGAACCATGAAACAATTGAATTGCATGAAATCAATTAAGTCTATGATAGAATTAGGTTAATCTACATAAAATCCCCAAGATCCTTTTTCCATTGAAATTCTTACATAATTTCTTTTATACCCTCTCTCATTAATCTCATTACCAAAAATTCTTATCAATTCTTGTTTTACTCTAACTTAGCTTCTTAAAAATCAACCCCCTCCCCTCTAACAATTTGGATTTCAAAGTCAAATTTTCCAATTAATAGAGGTTCCCAGAGGATCGATCTCACATTTCCACTATTACTACATGTTAGTATTAGTAGTTATGTGTGTTTTACAAATTTTATTTGTTTTGGGTTAAGTTGAACTAACAACATCATTTTTAGTCTGAATAATAACTCTTTATTGATGACATCAATTAATTACATTTACATCTACGAGTTTTAGGGCATAAAACCCAACAAACTCCCACTTGAACTAAAACGCTAGTTAATGGCCTGTACATAATATCAAAATCCAAAACAACGGGAATATGATAAATAAATACAATAAACTAAAGCATTCATATACCCATTATACATCTTCCACATGCCTTAGATTATACAATGTACATGTCGCAGACCTATATTCTCTAGAGGACTCTTGAACACTTTAGCCGAGAGAGCCTTTGTAAATGGATCAACAATGTTGTACTTCGAAGCAATCTTTGTGATGATCACATTTACTCGTCATACAATCTCGCGTAATAGGTGACACTTCCTCTCATTATGTTTTCTTTGTTTGTGGCTATGAGGTTTTTTAAAGTTGACTACTGCATCATTGTTATAGTATAAGGTGATAAGCAAGTCCATGTTTGGAACCACTTCCAAATCACTTAGGAACTACCTGAGCCAAACTGCTTCCTTTGTTACTTCACAAGTAGCTACATATTCAACCTCTATAGTGGAGTTTGCAATGCATCCTTGCTTGATGCTACACCATACTATAGCTCCTCTGTTTAGGGTAAACAATGATCCTGACATTGATTTCCTATAATCCTTGTCAGTTTGGAAATCAGAGTCAGTGTGTCCCATAAGAATCATATCCTTAGCTCAGTACATCAGATTGTAGTCCCTAATTCTCCTAAGATATTTAATGATGTTCTTAACCACAGTCTAGTGTTCTAACCCTAGATTGGACTGCTACCTATTGGCTATTCCCACTACATAACAAATGTCTGACATAGTGCAGAGCATAACATATATTAAGCTACCTACAACTAAGGCATAGAGAATATGTCTCATATCCTCAACTTCTTGAGGTGTCTTAGGACACTGTTCCTTAGACAAGTGAACCCCGTGCCTGAAAGGTAATAAGCCCCTTTTAGAGCTTTTCACCGAATATCGAGTCAACATTTTGTCGATATAAGTTGCTTGAGACAAAGCTAGCGTTCTGTTCTTGCGATCCCTAATAATTAGGATCCCAAGTACATATTGCGCCTCTCTTAAATCTTCATTTGAAATTGGGTTGCCAGCCATTTCTTAATATCAATAAGGAACCCTACATCATTCGCAATGAGTAGGATATCGTCCACATAAAGTACTAAGAAAGCTACTTTACTATTGATGATTTTCTTGTAGACACAAGGTTCATCAATGTTTTGATCAAAACCAAAAGATTTGATTGCAGTATCAAATTTAATGTTCCAAGATCTGGACGCCTGGTAAATGGATTGATTCAGCTTGCAAACTTTTGCTCTTGACCTTGGGCTATGAACCCCTTGGACCGAGACATAAAGATGTTCTCTTCAAAATTTCCATTTAGAAAGGCAGTCTTGACATCCATTTGCCATATCTCATAGTCATAATATGTGGCTATGGATAAGAGAATTCTTATAGACTTAAGCATAGCAACAGGAAAAAAAGTTTCCTCATAGTCAACTTCTTCCTTCTGGGTATAACCCTTTGCTACAAGTCTAGCCTTAAAGGTTTGTACCTTTCTAGTTGAAGAAATCGAATTCCCGCGGAAGCGTGTGAATGCCTTACATTTAGACATTCGATTTTTATGGGAACAAAAACAGTAAAATAAAACATGCATTTGTAGGATAAACATCCAAACAAAAACTATAAGCATGCTAGAAAAGAGGAATAAGAGAAGAAATCAAAACTCACCTTTGTTGATTCTTCTACCTTTCCTCTTCCATCGTTATCAACAATCTCGAACTTCTCCGATGAAGAAGGATGCCACCAACAAAGTTACCTTGTTATACTATAGGATTCTAAAGAACTTGAAAGAGTGGTCTCCAAGAAATTTTGAGGAGGAAAAGGGTAGATAATTGTTTTAGAGAAGTTAAAGAAAAGGTAGAGGCTTGGAGGCTAGGTTTTTTTTTTTTTTTTTTGTAATAAAAAAATCATGCCCTAATTGGGCTATAAGGATATATTTATATGGAGAAGGGCTAACCCCTTCTCTAAGTATTTCCCTGTATACCTTTAGTGCTAATTAATTAAATAACCCGTATTTAATTAATTGGCACATTAATTAAATGACCATATATTAAATCTTATTTAATATACATTTAATTAATTATCATAAACATCATATATTTATACTAACTTCCGATCTCCATTATTTCCTAATCAATTAATTAACCATTAATTAATCAATTAAATCATGTTTAATATGGAGTTAATTAACATATAAATATCACATATTTATATGTATACATCTCATGAATCCAATTCATATAAATCTAATATTTCAATAATATAAATCACTTTATCAATTCATATAAATCTCTTTATGAGCTCAATCCCTACATCTCTATTTATTTTATAGATCCACTTGCACCCTATGGGTTTAACCCCTTCAGATAGATCTACAAGCTCCCATACTGAATTGAAATACATAGACTTCATGTCAAGGTCCATGGCTTTGAACCATTGGTTCTTGTTTACGTCATTATTGCTTGTTTATAGGATAATGGATCCTCAATGCCATTATCTGGTATGACAACTGAGTTTCAGTTAAACCCAAGTAACAGTCAGGTTGTGATATAATCCTCCTACTACGTTGAGGCACTCTCAACGATTGAGAATGATGAGGCTGACCTGTTGGCTTCTTCATTAACTCTTGATGAAAGACCAACTACATCAACAAACCTTGTTGATTCTTGAGTAGCTTCATTTAATACTAATTTACTATGTGGTTTATGATTTCTGTGTGGTCTTCCTCCAAGAATATAGCATCTGTTGATAGAAACACCTTATTTTCTTCAGGGTCATAGAACATATCACCTCTCGTTTCCTTAGGGTAACCAACAAATTGACATAACCTTGAACGAGGTTCCAACTTCTTAGGATTTTTCACTCACACATATGCAAGACAACTCTAGATTCTGAAGTAATATAAGCTCGGGATTCACTCCTACCCGCTTTTAGGGATAGTAGAGAGGTTGTTCCTTTTTAAGTGCTGACTTCGAGTCTATAACAAGGGGCCTCACCCTCTCATTGGTCCGAGAGGGACTCGGTTTGATGATCGGATCACAAACCAATTGTTCATTGGAGGGCAGTGGGATTTGAGGAACAAGAGGTAATCTCGAGGATTAAACAACCTTTTGACCCAGTTGTTATTACAAACAGCTTGTGAAGAATTAACTTACTAATCATGGTTATATCGAGTGGATACAATATATCTACAGTGAGGGGAGTGCAACTATTGAGCTTAAGTGGAGTGACCCAGTAGTTAACGAATGGGGGTTAATTCAGTGTAAAGAGTTTAGTCAATTAATCTCGGATTGTTAGAGCTTATGATCTGTAGGTCCATTAGGTCCCCGTACTAACTCATAAATGGAATAAGCCTTAGAATAGTGTGATAAATTGATTTGAAACGTTCAAATTCGAATTAAGGGAATTAGTAATTATATATGATATAATTACACGTTTAATTTTGGAGTTAAAATAAATTGAAGAATCGATTAATATGTAAATATGAATTATTAATTTCATGAATAAGGATTCATGGTAATGGATTTGATGATTAATTTAATATTAATAGAATAATTAAATTGTTTAATTAATTATTAATTTTATTAGAAAACTGATTATTGAATTATTTTTTGTAAAATTAATAAAATTTCAATTTTAATTAAAGAACTAAAATTAGAAAAGGTTTTGATTTTGAAAATCAATTTAAAGACAAAAGAAAAATTGAAAAATGAGAAAAATCCCAATGTAGGATTTTCTCACTTTCAAACAAAGAGGTTAATCACTTTTCACTCCCACTTTATAGCTAAAAAATGAAGGTGGAGCTGGAATTATTTCATGCATTTAGATTGCATGAAGCGCCTCCATTAATACACTCTTGATTGAGTGGAATAGATCATGCAAATGCTGGAATTCTGCTGATGTCTCAAGGCTGAAAAAGTGTTCTTCACCAAGCTCATAAACCAGTGACTTTCTACATAATTCCCTAAATTCTTACTTGTTTTGAGTCTCACAACTCAGTCTAAGATTCCTAGAGAATAGTAGGGAAACTCTAATGGTGGTCCATAGTAAGATTTGGAGAAGATTGCCATTGATTTTTTAGTTTGAAGAAGATATTCAAAGGTATGTAATGAAACCTTCTTGATACCCTATGAACATACTTAATTTGATATAAAAATTGAGGAATTAGAATGTTTAATGATCCTGTTTTCTTTCAAGATTGCCATTGCATGTTCTATCATATAGTCCTAGAATTCTAAATTCATATACTCTCCACCCCGATCAAATTGAAGCATTTTATTACCTAACAGGTTTTCAACTTCAACCTTATACTCCTTAAACTTTTCAAGGGCTTCATACTTATGTTCCATTAGGTATAAGTAACCATACCTTGAATAATCATCTATGAAAGAGATGAAGTATTCGTACCCTTCTCTGACTTTTACATTTATTGGATCACAAAAATCTGAATGTATGAGCTCTAAGGGCTCTTTCGCTCTATAACCTTTTCTACTAAAAGGTCTTTTAGTCATATTTTCTTCAACACGGGATTCACATGGAGGTAATGAATCATCTTCTAATTCGCTTAGAAGTCCACTTTTTACTAATATCCTGATCCTACCGAGATTTATGTGACCTAATCTCAAATGCCAAATATATGTATTATTGTTACTTGGAGAAATTCTTTGCCTTTTTGTTGGAGTATTTGCAATTTTAAACATCTCATGATTTACTTTTGATTTAGTTGGCCTTAACACATATATGTTATCTTCTAGTTTAGTTGAACAAATCGTGACACCATTTTCCATAATGAACGCTTCATTGAATGTAAAAGAAATAGAATATGATTGTTCAATTAAACAAGAAATAGATACAATGTTTCTCTTAATTTTGGAAACCATATACAAAATTTCCAAAATTAAAGATCTATTTCTATAAATAAATAAATAAATAAATAAAACTTAACAGCTCCCACTGCACAAGCTGAAATGACGTCTCCCATTCCAACCTTGAGCATCATTTCACTCTCCTCGAGCTGCTGGAAGGAACTAATTCCCTATAAAGAAGAATAAAACGTGATTAGAGGCTCTTGAATTAAGTATCCATAAATTATGGTCATTTTCCACTAAATAAGTTTCTAGAACCAATAAATCATATTTACCTTCCTTCTCTTTCTTCTTCTCGATGAGTTACTTGGGGAAATTAAATTTCCAGTTACCATCCGCATTGTGGTGGAAGCATTTTCCCTTGTCATCCACCTTGGCCTTACCCTTGCCATTCCCAGTAGCTGAAACCTTCCCCATCCCTTCTTTCTTTTTCTGGATTTTCTTAGAACCAAAAGATGAGAGATTAGACTTAGTTCCCGAGAATGAACCCTTGTGAAACTTCTTGGAATGGGAAATATTTGTCTCTCCTTCTACCGGTCCCTTACTTTTCATAAGAGACTGATAAGTCTGTAACTTATTCATGAGGGTAGTTATGGTGTACTCTATTTTATTAATAACTACACTGCTGCGAAATTGAAGGAAACTCTTCGAAAGAGATTCCAGAATAAAAGACACTTGACTTTGTTCATTGATGATCGCGTCGTTCATCTCAACGATATTGAAGTAGCCCATCAGGTCAAGAACATGTTCTCTCACTTACTAGCTTTCCTTCATGCACGCATTATAAACGTACATGTTGGGTTATATGTCCTAAAACTCGCAATTTGTAATATTAAACATATTCTATTTGCAATAAAGATATTATTGACGTTTATTCAATGAAACTGTTATTGAATATGTAAATTGTACTTGTAAAGACTAAATCCAATAAACTGAGATCCATGGCTTACATGATTATTTGGACTTTATGTGGAGATATAAAATGGACCAAGTTTGAGTAAATAGCCAAAACGGTCTATAGTATATGAATAAGATTAGGTAACTTATTCTGGTGACACTATCGAATGTGACCCACTTTATATTTAATACAAACGATGTGGTCTTGAATAATTTATATGGAGACGTGTGAGTGAGGGCGCCCTATGCAAAGAGTTTTTCTAAGACCAGGACCAAGAAATAAGTCACTTTTACTTTATAACATTGTTTATTGTTTAAGACTGACTATTTCAAATCAATGACCTAGATAACTCAACCTTAATCTTGAGCTAACTATGAACTCCTGTTTATTCGAGATCATCTTTAGATTTGCATAGGTGAGGGTTGGCTCAACAGCGCTGGAGCAATAAGCCTCCCATTTCAAGGGTAAGACCGGGTAGATAGCTGGGGACATATGGTGCAAGAAGGAATTCACTTTTACCCGCTTTTAGGGATAATATAGAGGTTGTTCTCTTAAGTACTGATTCTAGGTCTTGAACAAGAGGCCCTACCCTCTCTCACTGGCCTGAGAGGAATTCGATTTAGTGATTGGATCACAAACCAATTATTCATTAGAGGATTAGTGGAACTTAAGGAGCAAGATGTAATCTTGGGTGTGAAACAACATTTTGACCCAATCGTTATTACGAACAACCTGTGAAGGGTCAACTTACTGATTATGGTTAAATCAAGTGAACAAAAATATATCTACAGTGAGAGAAGTGCAACTATTGGGCTTTAGTGGAGTGACCCGATAATTAACGAATGTTGATTAATTCAGTTTAAAGAGTTTAGCCGATTAATCTCGGATTGTTGGAGCCCATGATTTGTAGGTCCATTAGATTCCCCTACTAGCTTACAAATGTATTAAACTTTAAAATCGAATGATGAGTTTATTTGAAACGTTCAAATATGAATTAAAGGATTTAGTAATTATATACGATATAATTACATGTTTAATTATTGAATTAAACGAAATTGGAGAATTGAATAATATTTAAATTTGATTTAAATATTGATTACATGAATAGAAATTCATGTTCATGGAATTGGTGTTTAATTATTTAATATTAGATATTAAATTAGTTTAATTAATTAAAATAGTTTAGTTAATTATTTATTTAGAATTAATTTTGGTTAAAATTAATTTTACAAATTTTTCCAAAATTGAAATTTGATTTCATATTAGTTTATTGATTAAAATCAATTGAAATTGAAATTGAAATTGAAAATTCAATTTTAAGAATTGATTTTAAATTAAATAAAGATTGGAATGGAAATATGAGCTTTAATGGGGTTTTCCCACTTTTGGTTTTCAAATTAATCACTATTCCACTAATTCAAACAAGGAGCTATTGTCTTCAAATTATGCAATGTGATTGCATGAAGAGACTGAACAAAATTAAGTGTTGTTGGCTGAGAAATGGGACATGCAAATAGATTTTTTCTGGTTTCACTTTGAAGAAGGATTCTTCACCTATTGAAGCTAAAAACCAGTATTTTTTCCTCCAAATTTTCCTCAAATTAGAACTCTTTTTTATTCCCACAAATCAATATAAGATCCAAGAGAATAGTAAGGAAGATCAAGTGACGGTCTACAAGGATTTGTTGAGGAGATTTGAGCAGGATTTACTGAGTTGAAGAGTTCTACGAAGTTATGACAGAAACCCCTCTTTATTATTCTATGAGCATGGTGTCTTAATTGCTAAAATTGATGAATTAGAATGCTTAATGATCCTGATTTCTTCCACTAGTTACATGCAAACTCCATCAATGGGTATTAGAGCGTGATTTAAGCACTCAATTCGTGTTAATTTCTGCTTGGTGGATGATTTTCATAGGTTGTATGAAAATGGTTACTAATATGGATAACTTCGATTTTGGCATTTACCATTTCTCAACCAACAACACTTAGTTTTGTTCAGTTTCTTCATGCAATTGATGAAAGAAGCAAGAGAGGCCAGCTGAAGAAAACTTAAAATGAAGCTACTGCTACACAACATTGTAACACTGCCTACAGAGCGTTGCACTGCTGTTTTACATTAGCTCGAGGCGTTGCGACGTTGGGATGAAGCATTGCAATGTTGCTCATCCCAACCTAGAAAGCGTGTGTGTGACCTGACCAACAATTCAAGCGAATCAATTCAGCCAGTTCAGGTCTATGAGGTCCATTTCAGACCTTTTTTGGTCGGTTCAACTTGTTTTGAAGATGTGGAGGTTCGGTTCGGGTGGTCTGGGTCCGGTTTGGGTCGATTCGTGAAGTTCAGAAGTGGTTCGTAGTTATTTTCAATTATTATTGTAATAATTTAGCCTGTTTGCTTGCTTAGAATGCCAAAACTAGTCCATATCAGTGTGTTTTATGCATTATGAATGTATGTTATAATTAAATAAATCTTGTATGTATATATAGTATGCCATGTAGATTTAAAATCCCAACATAAATAGCATGTTGCATGCATTGAAAGTATGTTATAAATAGTTATAATATAATACTATGCATGTTTAGGGTTTCAAGTTTTTAATATAAGGTGTTATATTAAATTCTAAAATGCTTGATATATGTTATGGGTGCAAAGCATGTCTATAGTTTTATAAGTAGTTATAGAATTGGATTAGACATTTAAAATCCATAACAAAGATAAAGTTGCATGTTCACGTAGGATAACAAATAACAACTTGTTTTAATAGTCAAAATAGGTCGTTATCTTGTAAAATTGTGGTTACAAACTCAACCAGTATATGATTCTATTTAAGGCTGGAGGTATTTAAGTTGATGGTTTATGGAAAACCTCCTATATGGGGATTATAACCGAATAATTGAACGTTGTTAATCCAATTTTATGAGCATGCACGAGCAATATGAAGTTTTAAAACTGGTTTATCACCTAAACATCATAGGTTAAATCCAAATATAAAAGTTATGTTTGGAAGATCGCATAGACGGGTTGTTAATTAGCCAAAACGAACCTGAGTAAATATTTACCCAAAATAATTAGAACACTTCAGTGGGAGATTAATAACCTATCTGATATGTTATTCTTAGCTCTCCTGTCCTAAGAGTTCACATTGTGAGATTCATGATCGGCTTTGGTAACCCTGGGAGTCACCTCCCTTCGGAAAGTGCTTGCATGGGTCAATAGCAAGGTAAATAGGGGAAGTAGTTCATAGTAAGTGGGTGAAGGATATGTATCAATGTGTCCTGAGGTCTCTTCCATTAGTTTAGACCGTGAGATTTCTATGTTGTGCTTGCTTGTTGTTTTTAGGTTGCATAAGCTAGTCATTTTACGACGATTATCCCCTCAGAGGGTTGTAACATAGGATTCAGAACAACTCAAACTCAAAATGGATAAGATTTCTTAAGTCCATTCCCAACCTTGACTCTCCAAATCGGTAGCATCGTTGGGGCTGACCTCTGAAGTCTGAAATTGAAGGGTCACACTTACAAGAGTTATTAAGTATTAGTAAGTTCTTGACCAAAAACGGTAGCTAAATAGCTATAGGAATAAGAGTTATTCTGGAGAGAGTATTTAGTCAAGAATGTCTTGCTTCAGTGAAAGGTCTTGTTATACAATTCTCGGCTGCGATTTTTTCTAGAAAATTAAAGTCACGTTGGTCCGGACCATTTATAATCAAAGAAGTATTCTCGCACGGTGCGGTTGAATTGACTAATGAAGAAGGGACCTGTGCATTCAAGGTCAATGGGCAAAGAGTCAAGATGTATCACGAAGGCGACTTTCATCGCGAGAATACCTCCATGGACCTGAGGAATCCTGACTGAAGAAGAAATAAGTGGTCCCTGCGTTGTTATACGACACAAACTCATCAGGGACGCAATTTTTTGAAGTATCCTTTTGATATCTTTCTTTCATGAACTTACTTTACCTTTTTTTGTACAAACACTACTCTTTGGAATTTCCAACTTTGTCTTACATAATTTTTACCCTCTTAATATTTAGCAACGATCATAGTGAACAACTGCGGTAGAGCTACGCGATAACCAAAAAACATGACCAGTTCGTTCAGCCCATCGCAATCGAGGAATCAACCCGCCGCAAAGAAGGATGTGATCACAGATGATGTGAGCAACAAAGAAAATTTGAGGGTTGTATCTTTCTTTGACTTTTTTATTCCAAATTTTGCACTCTCGTATCTCATTTTTAACATTGCTAATTTTATCATCGCATCCTCTTTAATTTGGCACAAGCATTGAATTTTGATCACTTTATTCAGTCACCGCATTTTTTTCGTACTAATTATGATTTCAATGATGAAATGCATGCCTTTATTTCTCATCGCATGTACTAGAATCAACTTAATCTCGGGACAATCAATTCATGAAATATTTCTAGAAGTTAGTGGTCCACCAGCTTTCTTTCAAAATGATTTTTACGAAACTTCCTAAGAGCATCATATGAATCATTTCAGTCTATCAGTAATGAGGACATTGTTGCGTATAAATTTGGGGGTGCTAGTATTTATTTTCAAACTTGCTACTTTTAGACATTTAAGAATATTATATATATATATATATAGAGAGAGAGAGAGAGAGAGAGATCGAATCCTACTCGTAGTTTGATGTCCGCATGACATCCGCGGGGGTAAGCCAAAACAAAGGTAGGAATCGTGATCAACGCATAAATCAAGTGATCGCAACTTCGCTGCCAAATGGGCATGAGTTTAGACTGAAAAAAAGTGCATTGCTCGTAGTTTGATGCTCGCATGACACCCGTGGGGGCAAGCCAAAATGAAGGCTAGGCACTTGGATCAGCGCAAGGTCACAAAAAGAATATCTAAACCGCGCAAGGGTAAAAATCATTTGGAAACACCCCTGTTGGAAAAAGTCTTGAAATAAATCATACGATGTCCTAGAAACAATAAAGGATTTTTGAAGGTTAAACTTGCGGTCTCTAAATATTAGAAATATTTTAGGAAGAAACCAGGATAGAAATTAAGGAGATTTTGGTTCATAAAACTTGAATAAGACACCTTGAGAAATCTAGGTAGGAAAAGGCGGTTGACTCTCTAAATAAAATATTTAGTTTATGCTTGAGGACAAGCATTGTTTTAAATTTGGGGGTGTGATAACCGGTAGAAATGCACGTTATTACAGCGTAAATAAGTAAAATAATGAGGGAATGCGACGGTAAAAATATACAAAATCATGTCCAAAAGCGTTAAACTGAGAATATTGCGATCCCATGCACCCATCGCATAAAAGCAACTAATTTACTTATTTTGTGCAGGAAAAATGCGTTGACGTAAGTAAAATTATGATCCAAGGAATTCGGCATCCGCGCGCATTGAAAGATTGCAATCGCAAAGTCATGCGATCGTATGCGCTCGCAAGAAGTTGTTCAAGAAGGTGGCCGCATAAAGACGGCGCATCATGGTGAAAGCATAATAAATCATGATGGGATGGAAAGCTGATGACGGTCGAATCCGAATTTAGTTGACAAGTCGTTAATGACACACTATAGCAAGTACACTCAACTTTTCGGTGATCATTAATCGGTGCATCAGAGCAGGAGATTTAATGACCACCCATTATTGCAATCATTAGAGAGAAAAGCTTCTTCACCTTGAGCTCTATAAATACCGGAGGCCACCATTGTAAAAGGGTTAACAAGTTCGCCATATAGAATAGAGATCATATACAAGATAGTTAGTCGTTAGTCTGTTCATAGTCATACTTAGAAGACGGAGATGAGCGAAGAGAGGAAGACTCCGAGAGATCATTCCTAGATAACTCGAAAGATTGTCGGGAAGCGCTACAAAAGGAGAGAGGGTCTACACTTGCGGAAGCAAAGATATTCATCTGAGCAGAGTTGGAGTGAAAAGACAGTGTAAAAGGCCACGAGAAGCAAGACATTGCTACTGGGCTTTTTATCTCTACATTCTAGTGTTATTCTGTATTCTGCATTTAATCTATGACAATGGAAATCTCATTTCAACTTATGTTCAATCTCTCCATACTTCGCATGAGTAGCTAAATTTCCGAATGGGTTAAGAAGTACTTAGCTAGCATGACCTAAGATCTTCACTTTATACGATCATATTGTCTTAGGTATGTGTCATTCACCCTTTAGAGATGCTCAGGAGAGTGGTCTAAAGATAGAATCTAGGCTTGGGAGAGTCAGATTAGAACCACATAAACGAGATAGAAACTTAGGAATAAGTTCTGTTTGCTATTACGCATCGCATGCACCCTAGTGATAGGATATGATAGTATGCGGTCACCTTGTGTATGTGTGCATCATTCATCATCGCATAGACAAGAATAGAGGCTTAGATATAAGTTTTATCGGCATTATCGTATACATTGCATGCATCCTAGAAATAGGAATTATGGCATTTGCATTAGGAGATGACATGTTGTTGTTGTGTGTGTAGCATGATCGCATAACTTGAACGCAATCTTAGGAATTTTTAGCTAAATCCTTTCTCAACCCGTTCATCGCATACTCATTGTAATTCTCGATTTCATCAACTCTTTGCTCGAATCCGTCGCATAGAAAATATACTCAAATAAAACACCATCCAACTTATTTGTTTTTGCCACCGCAAAGGAATCAAATTTACTATCGCATAGTAAGTCAGTAGTTTCTGTGTTCGACCCTGAACTTACCAGGAAACCTAGTGGATTTATACTTGGATCTTATTAGAAAAACTTGCATGTGCAACGCATAACAAATCACCGCAATTTCATACCATTATTGCATCACATTTACAACGCATCAGAAAGCAATCCCTGAGTTCGACCCAGGACTCACCAGAACTCTAGTTAAACTTGCATTTGGGTTTAATTATATATATAAAAAAAAATGTGTTTATAAGTTTAAGAAGGCACAACACAGGATTATTTTCAATGCATCAATAGAAATGCATTACTAGGTCAAATTACCGTTTTACCCTTTAGTTACATCTAACTTCTTAAGTACCACTGATCCTTTTAATAAACAAACAGTTTATAGTTCAACTATAAACTAATCTCTTGACTAGTGAGAGAGTGAGACCATATTTTTCAAGACCCGAAATCAGTTATTAAAGGAGTAATTAATCTACTTATCCTAAAGGAAGTATAGAGTGAATTCTATCTTGTATAGCTATGTTTCCAGCTCCCTACTCGGACAAATCCCCAAAATGATTGACTTATTGAGTCGAAAAATCTGGCAATACAGATCAAAGGATCACCCTTATGGACAGAAGTTCACAAGTCACTTCGGATTAAGGTCAAGTCACCTATGGTCATCCTATTGAAATGTTAATACCTTCAAGTAATGACATTATAAAAAGAGACTAATCATTTCGCGGTCCGGTCTTATACAAACTCTTTGTATAGGATACCTCCACTCACATGTCTCCACATGAACGATTAGGATCACATCGTAACCTTATCCATATACTACAAACCATTTAGGTTATTACTTTAACATGATCTACTTGTATGTCAACCATAGACATATTTAAGCTACATATAATAACTTTGGATCTTTGTTTATTGGATTGAGTTAATGCAAACTAAATGTCAAATAAAATAACATCTTATTTTATTAAATAAATAATTCGTGTACAAAAATTTGCAAACTACTTGACTCAAAAGATTCAGGGCACCAACCTCAATAGTGAATGCTCTAAAGAAATTAGCAAAAGCCTAATATGTAAAATTAAGGAACTTGGCTCAATTCCGTTGATCGGTTTACTTTTATTGATTCTAATTTCATTATTATTAATCTAGCTTGATCACCTAGATTAGTATACTAAAAATGAGTCTAATATAGAAACAGTCAGGTGAAATTTGGTTCTCATAAAAATGATTTAGGGAGCCTAGAAATGGGACTTCATTTTTAATCCTAGACATAGGGCAAAACCTTTAGAACTAAAGGATTGTATTTTAATTTTTTAAGTTCACATTAGTCATAGAAATATAGGTTTAATGGCTTAGTCTCCTAAAGGCACTTCTTAGAAGATCGAATAAGTGTTGAATCTGGTTCACCAGAGCATTTAAATTGAGTTAACTTAAAAGTTTTCATATTAGACCAAATTTACTTTCAAAAGGAGCATGAATATGTTTGAACACAATTGTTTGGCAATTTAATTTTTCTTCCAAAAATCTCAAACCAATTTTATCTTGGTTACTAAACCTGCAATGTTTTGGAAAAGTTTTATTACTTATAAATTTTTTCATTAGGACAACCATTCCTTGGGAGACGACTTGAATTCTTCCAATCTTTCTACTATTTGTTGACGGTGTGCACTTACATTGAACTGAAGACTTTTCTTTAAAAAAAAAAAAAAAATCAATTTAGCTAAAGCATTTTCAATCGATCATGAAGCAAGTGGGTAGGTGAACAGCTCCAAGAGAAATATACTATCCTCGATTGGATAGCTACCAACCTTTTGTAGGAGAGAACAACATCCTTTTCTTACTTTAAAAATAATAAAAGTAGACAAAAGGGGGAACGTCATATAATATAGTTCCAATAACCCCGAAGCATGGAAGGGCATTGAACGGGAGGAATAAAGCATACAAACATTCATTTGAAGTCGGGTGAAGGAAGCCCAAGTGGTATTCACTAAAGAAAATATTTATGAAAACTATCCTTAGGAATAAAACCAATGCTACATTAGAAAATGTTAATAATTCTTTGTATGATAATCTCAATTGTGATTTCCTTTCTCTGATCTCTTTCCGCATATGCAAACAAAAAAATGTTGATTTTATTTTTATATATATAACAAAACTTACTTTGGATTTTTAAAAACAAAAAGCAAAAACACAATTATCAAACATGCTTTTAGCTTTTTTTAAAAAAAAAATTAAAAACTAAAAACAATTACCAAACATATGTTTTGTTTATTAAAAACAAAAATCCAAAATTAGTTACCAAACGTATATGATTTTTGTCTTTTAAAAACTAAAAAAAATAAATAAATTAAAAACTAAAAGTCAAATAGGACCTTAAGTGATTGTATTTGTTTTGAAAGAATAATTTTTTAGAACGTCTTGTAATATTTAGATAACTATGTTAGTCTTGCCAGATTTGTTTATAGAAATGTCATGATATACCAATAGTACACTTGGGGCATGTTTGGATCACACATATTGTTTAATAGGTATGGGTGTTAAATGCATGTGGTTTAAAATCTCTGAGGTAATTAATGTTTGTGTTTGAATATGCACGATTTTTAATGTCTTGAAGTTAAATATATGTGTTTGATTTACCAATTCTATATATAGAAATCAAAATTAAATAATTATTTAATCAAATATAAGAGAACAGATAATGTAGTCGTAAATTAAAATTATGATTATTTAATATATTTTGATATTAATTAATTATTTAATCACTTAAAATATCAATAAAAGTTTTTTTTTTTTTTAAAAAAAAGTAATATTAATTATATTGTTCTATTTATTTAATATAAATTAATTATTGATATTGATAATTAATAATAAAATTTTATATTAAATAGTTAAGATAAACTCAAACATCAGTTGTAAATGTAGTAGTTAAAAGTTATTAAGTTCTAAATAATATTATTTAGATTTAGTAGTTAATTAAAATTAATAATAATGATTAATTGATATTGACTTATTAATTAAGCAGATATATTTTTATTATTCATATCCACATATAAAAATCTCACTACTTTGAAGGGTATTAGAAAACCGTTGTCATGTGAATTTTAAAGTTTCCTCAATAATAATATTTTGAGTTTTAAAAACTGAAATATTGTGACACAAATAAGAACATTAAATATTCATTTAAAATTACAAACTAGCGTACGGATCTTTAAGAGCGTGTTTGGGGCTAAGATTATCCTAAGACTATAATAATCACCTCTTGCTACAATAAATACTATTTTATATTCTACAATTAGCTACTGTCAACACTATTTCAAAACCTCTATTTGCTACAATTTTTACTATCTTACACTCATCAATTTTTTACTATTTTCTTCTAAAACTAAAATAGTTTACACTCATACTATTATAATCTAAATTAAAATAATTTACACCCCAAACACAAATCTCAATTTATAATATTTTTTTCTCTTACTTAAAAACATAAGTTAAATTATATTATAGACTAAAATGTAAAATAATTAGAGGACATTTGAGACAAGAAGTTAGTTATTATAATCTTATGTATCCTTTTATATCTTAAAATTTTTGTATTGTATTCTAATAGATTCTTAATCTAAAGATAGTTTTAAAATCTTTATAAAGAGTTAATAATATTGTATTTCTATGACAAATTCATAGTCTAACTTTTATTATTTCCTTGTATGGGCGAATAAAGACAAGATCATTATGCAATGGAACTTTAATGCATTTATTTATTTACCATTTCTATGTCGGTGGGGCCCACTTGGAGGGTGGGTAAGACATGGACATTGAGTCTTTAAGGCCAGGCCAAGACAAGGATGTCAATTTTGACTTTTTTTCTATTGAAGGGTATATACGTAATTCTACATCTGGTAACCTGAGTTTTTAGCATTTTCTATTTTAATGAGGCTGCGCTAGACAAAGATTATGTATTTCAATCTGTTGGTCCTACAACATTTGTACATAAAAAAAAAAAAAGAAAAAAAATTAGATATTAAATTTTATATAAATAGTCACTCTAAATTGAATCTATGATTTATTAGTCTTTTATTCTTTTATTATTAAGCACATCAGGATAGTTAAAATAAGTTTCTTTTTAGGATATGAATGTAGTTTCTAATTCTATTTGATTTATAGATTTTAAGATGTTGTTTTTTTTGTTATTAAGGTCCAATTTGGTAGTGATTTGATTTTTTAGTTTTTATTTTAAAAATTAAACTTATAGACACTACTTTCATCCCAAAATTTCTTTATTTATTATCTTTTTTTTTTTTTTTTACCGATGGTTTAAAAAACCAAATCAAAATTTGAAAACTAAAAAAAATAGCGTTTAAAAACTTGTTTTTGTTTTTTAATATTGGTTAAGAATTCAACCATTCTACTTGAGAATATGCAATTCATGATAGGAAATTGAGAGAAAATATACTTAATTTTCTAAAATTAAAAACAAAAAAAAATGGTTATCAAATAGGGTCTAAGATTTGTGTTTGATTTCAGTTTAGTATCTAACTTTTAAAATGTTACATTTTATATTAAAATTTTGAGTTTTTTTTCCTGCTTCAATTTAGTTACTACGTTTCAGAATTTATACTTTTAACCTAAGTTTTTCACTAAATACTTTACTTTCAATCTTTAATGTTAATATCTATTAATTAAGTTAAAATAATCATAAAGTAAATTTAAATTTTATTGTGAAAATAATAAACTTATTTAATTACAATTCTTTTGATTCTTTTAAATTAATTAATAGTCATTAATAATATAAAAAAAAATAGAAGTTAAAAGTGTATATCTTGAAACATATAATTGAAATAGAACAAAAGTCAAATCGTAAAGATAAAATCGTAACATTTTTAAATCTATAAACTAAATTAAGGTCAAACTTAAAACATAAAAACTAAAAATAAAAATGTAATATTTTGAAATTTAGAAACTAAATAAAAATGAAATGTAGAACTTAAGGATAGAGAAAATTCCCCTTAAAAAGATTGGTAAGAATGTGAATACTGTCATATTCATAAGAAAACTAGTTTAACTTTTCAAAATCTAAATAATTATCAAAAGTATATAACTTCTCACCTTATATTAATTTCTACCGTAAATAATTCCATCAAACTAACCAAAGATATAGTTTAGGTTTACAAATTTAAACTCATATTCAAATTTTAATTATAAAGTAATGATGTTTTATTAAAAGTAATAATTTTTTCAAGGTTTTTCTATAAATCAATAATGTTTTTTCAAGTTTAAAATTAAGATTCAACATTTTATCTAGATAGATGAAATTACAAATTTTAAAGTAAAAGTTGATTCAACTTAGATTCTTTTTTGTCCTATTTTAAGTTTGCACTTTGCCCTAAGCCACACACTTATCTAGGAAGCCTATGTGACCCTGTGGTTGCTCCAAATTACAATAATGCCCCTCCCCTCTCTCCCATAGGGCTAGGGATTTTTGTGCATTTTGGTCTATGAGTTGGACTTTTGCACCAACTTTCTCTATATGGAAAATTCAGCTGTGGCTTAATTATTATTGCATGATCTTGTATTTATAATCTTTGGTTTATCCAATAGTTACTTTGTTTTTACTTTTGACCCGATTGGTTAATTTAGTTGGAGTTAGTTTTGAAATTGATCGGTTGGTGGCCTTTATATATTTAACCTTTGACTTCGAGGTCAATATTATAAATATTATGTCAATTGAGTTATTCTCATTTTAGCTTATGATTCTCGAGCCTTTGATGGTTGATTGAATAAATTTTAGACTTGTGTTTTGATCATACAAAAATGATTTATATTGTCATATGTCATCGATTAAAAGAATAGGTAAAATCATCATTTTTCGTAACTTTGAGTTTGGTGATAATTTTGTTTGTTTTTCCACAATTTTTTTATAATGACGTGTATTAAATCTCTTATAAGGAAATATTTAAATTCGTTAGAAGATTTTTAAAAACTAAATTAATAGTTCTAAAACTATTTTTTTGTTTACATTTGAAATTCTAATTTTGAAATTAGAAAAATAAATAAATTTGTAGATTTTCAAGGTAGAGTGAGACATTTACTTTTTAATATTTAGTGTGCATTTTACAAGTAAAAATTATGAAATCGTGTTTTTATTTACGTGTTTGAAAAAATGGAAACAAGGATAAAGAAAACCATAAACTAGTTTTTATTAATTCCAAATTCGTATGCGATTAGTGAAAGTTTCTTAAGAATTAATGAAACAAAATTATCAAATAATGATATTTTTAAAAAAATGGAAAACAGGAAACAAGAGCTTTAGTCAATAATTGTTAATGGTTTGTTATATGTTTTTTTTTTTCAAAATTTATATTTGTTTTCTCTCGATATTTATAATTTTTATTTCCATTAAAAAATGCATTTGAATTTTTAGTCAAATTTTAAAAATAAACGAAGTGGTTATAATGATCATATTTTTTGTCAGTGTTTAGGTCACAAATAATTTTCGTTGTCCATACTCTTATTTGATACTAATAGTTGGAAAAATTTTCTAATACCACAAAAAATATCATACTTTATTTGTTCATCATAAATTTTTGTTTTTATTAACATTAATGAACCCACACTAATATCAGTGGACTTCGATCTATTTTTTAAAAGCATATTCACGTGTGAATAATAAATGAATGTTGTATTGTACAAATAATTTCTCAAAGTAATTAAAAAATTAGGAAGATATACTTAAAAAGATTGCATTTAAGGCTTGGTATAAAACCATAAATGCTTTTTGCACTAATGAATGCATCTATAGCTTTCATGGTCCTTGTGATATAATTTTTAATTTAGAGACTTCTTTGACTATTTCTATAATTAAACTCATGACCCATCCCAATTATTGATGATCATGAAAGACTTTGAGTTGTTGTATTAGTTGTTTTTCTTTCCTTCTAAATATTAATCATAATAGATGCAAATCTAACATAATTTAGATAAAAATATTTAAACGAGTTAACTAAAATTATCATATACTTCATTTTAAGATTCTCTTTGAAAATTTTGAAGTATCTTTATGTTCTACGACAATAGATCAATTTCGACTAAAATCGTATATTTCATTTCAAGATTATCTTTAAAAAAAATTGGAGTATTTTTATGTTCTATGATAGATGGATCAATTTGTCAAATGATCTCACTCGCTATGCATTCAAAGTTAGTGACTATTAAAATCAACATTTTAAGAATTGTGGAGACCCCATATAATAAAGATTAAATTATACAAAATACCCTCAAACTTTGTACTTTGTATCAAAAATACATTTGAACTTTCAAAAGTTTCAAAAATTTCTTTACACTTCCAAAATATGAGTTCAAAAATACTCTTACGGTTACATTTGGATGGAAACTGTTAGTCTTTTGTCAAAAATACCCATAAACTTTCAGAAGTTTAAAAAATATTCTTACTGTTAAATTAATAGAAATTGTTTATACTGTCTTACTTCTCTACTTTCTATCTTTTTTTTCTCTCATCACTTCTTCAATACCCTCTTCCCCATTTTTGTTAATATTTGTTTATATAAAAAAAAAAAGTAAATAAATAAATTTGCACACTTCAGTTACTGTATATGGATTAAAATAAGAAGAAAGAGAATACAGAAAGCATCAAAGAATTTTACGATTTAAATATTTTAACAAAGTGGTATATTAGTAGTTGAGTGTGTGTTAATAACAAAATATTTTTTTTTATTTGACTACTTATCGTTTTGGTATGTTTTAAAGGGAGATTTTGACTTTGAAATTTTATGTGATTTTGTAGGATTTTATGTTTTAACTTAAAATTTTTGTTGTTGAGTAAATTGATGTAAGCTAAGAAAAAGGAAGGTATCTAAATGAAAAAAAAAAAAAGAGGACATTAGTTTGTTTCAAAATTTGAGTTTTCAAACTTAAGAAAAATTCAAACAAATTGATCACTATATTATAATTTTAAAGTTATTTGTAACGAGATATTAACAATTTTTGTTCATATACTAATGGTGAAAATATTTTATAACTTTTTTGTTAAATTAAGGGTATTTTTTGAACTTCTGAAAGTTTGGGAGTACTTTTTAAACAAAATTTTAACGGTTTTCATCCGAAACTAATAGTAAAGACATTTTTGGACTCTTTTTGAAACTTTAAGGGTCTTTTTTAAATTTTTGAAGGTTCAGAGATATTTTTTACATAAACTACAAGATTGAAGAATATTTTCATAATTTAGCCTATAATAAAATAGTACACAATCTAATATTGTGTTAAATATTGAATATATGAAAGTAGTATAACTATAAAAGTACTATAAATTTTTCTGGGCAGGGTTAGTAGCCCCCATGAGGAAATGAAGCCATGTACCTTGCATTCACGTCAACACACATCAATCTCAACTTTGCCCATAAAAAGCTTACCATGCTCAATTTCAATTGGTTCGAAATGCCTGCCTTGCCATCGATACACTTCTTATGCCATATTAGGTATGAATTTGTCAATAGGCTGCCAAAAATTATAACGTCCTTCCGTTTTCTGTTTTCTATTTCCATTCTTCATTTTTTATGAATTGATCTATTTCATAATTATTTATGATTTTTTGTTCCCAAAAATATTTTTAAAAATAGGGTTAAAATTGAGAAACTACAACTGTCTTGTTTCTATCTTATTGAAAGTTCTTTCTAAAATTTATTAAAATGTAGACTTGGTTAGTTGGTGAGGAAGAATGCCCATAATACTACTCAGTTTCATGGTCTTTGGTTCATATTTTAGGTGAGACTTTTTTTAATTTTATTTTCCTTTCTTTTTTTTACATTTCATTTTTCTCTATATTTTTCTATAATATTTTTCCTTTTATTTATAATTATTTTCTTTATATTTTTATATTTATATGTTAATTTGATCTTGAATAATGAATTTTCAAATATTTAGATTTTTAAATTTCAAATTTTCAATAGGTTAGTAGTTTTCAAATATAGGAAAATGAACCAAAATATTTATAATTATAACAAATTTTCACTTTCTATCTGTGATAGACAACGATGGACTAATACTTGTGTCTATCAAATAGAATGTGATAGACATAGATAATAGTTTATCGCGCTTTATCATAGATAGAATGTGATATTTTGTCATTATTTGTAAATATTTTCACAAGTTTTTTCATTTAAAATAATTTTCCTTTTAAATATGTATATATATAAATATTTTTTGAATCTTGAATTTACGAAACTAGTTATAATTTTACAACAGATAAATTTTGTTATAGTTTTACAATATATAAATTTTATTTACTAAGATATTCTTTTATGTTCATATTAATATTTTTAAAACCACGACATTTTACATAATAATATGATTGAGTTAAATTTGAGTCTACATCATTTAAAATTTAAAACAAATGACTTGAGTGAGAGATAATATTGTAAATCAAATTTTAACAGCATATGAATGATAAGAACAATTATATTATTGTTATTAATTTTACATCGAGACTTATATGTATTTGATAATTATGTTTTGCATTTTAATGCATGCTATATAATTTTTTTTATTTTATATAATTAAGTTATAAAATATGGGGAAAAATGTAAGGGGAAAAAAAATAAAAGAAACGAGAAACAATAAATAGTTATCGAACAAGTTTTTGTTCTTATTTCTTTTTTTCAAGAAACAATAAACATAAATAGTTATCAATCCTATTTCATGTTCTACAGAAAACAAAAAAACAATAAATAGGAAACAGAAACATCATCAAATGGGTCTTATATGGCCATGAATACTTATCCAATAAATAGTAATTAATATGATATGTATGAAAAAAAAAATCAAAGTTGCTATAATATAAATTTAAATTCACGATAATGTTAGAAATAAAAGTCCACAATATTAGGTTGTCACCATCTATTCAAACTATTCAATAGATAGTAAATTTTTCATATATGATGGATAATATGTATATTGTTGTGAAATTGAGGAACACAATAAGAATACGGATATGAAAAAATATAATATAAAATAAAATAATTAAAATTATAAAATTGGATAATATGAAAATTAGTGGAAGTAAAATTCTCACCAATGTATATATGTTTTATGAAATATGCCTCGTTAAAACCTTACTAGGAAAAACTCAATAGGACAAAACCCTATTGAAGGAAAAAGAGTTATATTTCATATAATACATGCTCCTAAAAGAATACAATGTATTTACTCCCCTTATGAAAACATCACTTAAGATCTCTGAGTTGCCACATTCTAATGTTGTGCACTAATTTTTCAAAAGTTGCAGTTGGTAATGTCTTTGTAAATAAATCTATCAAGTTATCCTTCGAACAAATTTGTTGTACAATGATATCGCCATTTTTTTCAAGACCATGGGTGTAGAAAAACTTCGATGAAATATGCTTTGTTTTATCTCCTTTAATATATCCTCATTTGATTTGGGTTATGCAAGATGTGCTATTTTCGTATAATATTGTTAGAAGATTTTTATTAGAAGATAAGCCACACGTTTCACGAATGTGTTAAGTCATTGACCTTAGCCATACACATTCTTGACTAACCTCGTGAATTGCAAGAATTTCAGCATGATTTGAGGAAGTGACCATTATAGTATGTTTCACCGATCGCCGTGATATAGCAGTTCCTCCACATGTAAACAGATAACCTATTTGAGATCTAACTTTGTGTGGATCAGATAAATATTTAGAATCTGCTTAATCAACTAGATCAAAATTTGATTTATTTGAATAAAACAAACCCATATCGATTGTTCCTTGGAGATAACGGAGTATACGCTTAATTCCGTTCTAATGTCTTTTTGTAGGAGAAGAACTATATCTAGCTAATAAATTTACTGAAAATGCAATATCTGGTATTGTATTATTAGCAAGATACATAAGTACACCAATAGCACTAAGATATGGTACTTCAAGACCAATAAGTTCTTCATTATCTTTTCGAGGTCGAAATATATCTTTCTCTATATCCAATGAATGGACTTCCATTGGAATATTTAATGGATGTGCTTTGTCCATATAAAATTTTCAAAAAATTTTCTGCATAAGTTGACTGATGAATAAATATTTCATCTGCTAAATGCTTAATTTGCAAACCAAGGCAAAATTTTATTTTTTCGAGATATTTCATCTCAAATTATTTCTTAAGATATTCTATTTTCTTTGAAAGCCCTTCAGGAGTTCCAATTATATTCAAGTCATCAACATATACAATTATAATAGCAAATATTGATTGTGTTTTCTGTTTAAAAATATACAGACATATTGGATTATTTTGATATCCTTCTTTCAATAAATATCCACCCAGACGATTGTACCACATCCGTCTTGATTGTTTCAATCCATATAGTGATCTCTGTAACTTTATTGAATACCATTCTCGAGAATTTGATGTATGTGTTTCAAGTACCTTAAATCATTTTAGGATTCTCATATAAATATCATTATCAAGAGATTCATATAAATATGTTGTGACTACATCCATAAGATGTCTATCTAGACTTTTATACAAAGTCAAGCCAATTAAATATCTTAATTAATTGCATCCACCATCGGAGAATACGTCTCCTTAAAATCAATACCAGGTCTTTGTGAAAAGCCTTGTGCAACTAGTCTTGCTTTATATCTTGTGACCTCATTATTTTCATTTCTTTTCCTCATAAATACTCATTTGTATCCCACAGGTTTAACACCTTTTGGTGTTCAAACTATTAGTCCAAAAACCTGATGTTTTAAAAGTGAGTTTAATTCTGCCTCGATTGTTTCTTCCCACTGAAGCTAATATTTTCTATGTAAACATTCTTCAACAGATTTTGAATCAGGATCCTCATTTTTCAGATATAATATCAAGAGCAACATTATTATATGCAAAAATATTGTCAATAATTACATTAGTTCGATTCCATCTTTTTCCTGTCATGACATAGTTTATTGAAATCTCATTATTATCTTTAGGTATTTCACCTTTCTCACTAGTCATATCGATGATTTCTTCATGAGTATTTACATCCTTAACCAAGTCTTTTTCACTATTAATTATTTTTCGTTTTCGATGATTTTTATCTTTGGAACCCACTGGTCTACTACGCTTCTGGTGTATTCTAGACTCATTAGCGACAACTTGTTGTGTTGGGATATCAATTTTTGGTGCAACATTTGCAGCTGGTATATGTGACTTAGTTACTTTAGTTTCTTTGCATGTATAAATGTTGATTTGCTATATTTTGCAAATGAATTATTTTCTGAACTTCAAGTTTACATTGATATGTATGAGGATCTAAATGAGATAATATCGATGCATTCCATGTAATTTTTTTTCCAACTTGTTAATTCCTCCCCTAATGTTGGAAAATTTGTCTCATTAAAATGACAATCAGCAAATCGTGCATTAAATACATCACCCGTCAGAGGTTTAAGATGTTTAATAATTGATGGGGAATCATATCCAACATATATTCCTAACCTTCTTTCAGGACCCATCTTAGTGTGTTGTGTGGAGAAATTGAAACATATACTGCACACCAAAAATTTTCAGATGGGAAATATTTGGCTCATGACCATAAGCTAATTGTAATAGCGAATACTTATGATAAGCAACTGGCCTAATGCGTGCATGTGACATTGCATGCAAAATAGCATGTCCCCATACAGATGAAGCAAGCTTAGCTCTCATAAGTAATAGTCTTGCAATTAATTGCAAACGTTTTATAAATGATTATGCTAAACCATTTTGTGTATGAATATGAGCTACAGGATGTTCAACATTTATCCCAATTGACATACAATAATTATCAAAAGCTTAGGATGTAAATTCACCAACATTATCAAGACGAGTGGCTTTAATTGTATAATCAGGAAATTATGCTCTGAACTTAATTATTTGAGCAAGTAATCTTGCAAATGCAAGATTTTGACTTGATAATAAGCACATGTGTGACCATCTACTGGATGAATCTATTAATACAATAAAATATCTAAATGGTCCATTTGGTAGGTTAATAGGTCCACATATATCACCATGAATTCATTCTAAAAATGCAGGTGATTCAGTCTCCACTTTAGCTGGTGATAGTCTAATTATCAATTTTCCTTGAGAGCAAGCATCACATGATAATTCATTAGATCGAAGAATCTTCCGGCTCTTCAATGGATGTCCATTTGAATTCTCAATAATTCTTCTCATCATTATAGATCCTAGATGACCCAATCGGTCATGCTAAATTGTAAATATGTAAATATGTTTGGATTCATGAACTTCAGGCTCATTGTTGCACATGTTTCAATTACTCGTATATGAGTATAATACAATCCAAAAGATAAAACAGGCAACTTTTCCAATATACATTTTTCATTTGAGACAGTGGATATGATATATAAATATTCCACATTATTCTTACTATAAGTCTCAATATGATAACCATTGCAACGTATATCTTTAAAACTTAGAAGATTTCTCTTTGATTGACTAAAGAACAATGTATCGTCAATTGTAAATTTTGTTCCTCTAGGTAAAATAATATTTGTTATTCAAAAACCTTCGATTAGGTTTGTAGAACCTGATATCGTATTGACTTTTGCTTCCACCATTGTCAGTTTGGAAAAATATTTTTTACTTGTAAGTATTATATGTGTAGTTGCACTGTCTGCTAGACATAGATCTTCTTTGCTCATTTTTAAAACACTCAACATATGAAAATGATCCATGTTTCTTCATTAAAAGAAAATAATTACAATAAGAAAAAAAACACTTAAAATATACAAAAGTTACTAAAAAAATATGAAGATAGATAAAAAAAACAACAACATTAAGTCTAGATATTCTCAAAATCAAAAGAAACACTTGATTTTCCAACTACTGCGCCAATATTCTCTTCAAGAGATTCAAAGAAGTCTGCGATATTTAAATTTGTCATATGGGATGGGTCAAATATATCATTACCCTTGTATGCAAAATTTACTTCCACATTTTTCTTTTCTTTTTTTTTTTTTCCCTTCAGGGAGGCTTAATAGAAGTCAATTAAGTGTTTTGACGTACGACAAGTACGTGACCAATGCCCAATCATTCCGCATCGGAAGCATTTATTTTTAACATTTTTTGAACTCTTATCTTGTAGAACTTTTTCTTCGTGATCATCGTTTTGTGTGGTTCTTTTGAAATTTGAATGATTAAAATGACCACCACGAAAATAATAATTATTGCTTCCTCTGCCACGATCATGACATTGACTACGACCACGACCTCGACTATGTTTGTTATTAAATTTCACAACATTCACTTCAGGAAATGGTGTCGTTCCGGTTGGTCGAGATTCATGATTTTTCATCAATAACTCATTATTTTGTTCGACCACGAGAAGACATGAAATTAATTTAGAATACTGTTTAAAACCTTTCTCTCGATATTGCTACTGTAGGAGCATATTCGAGACATTAAATGTAGAAAATGTCTTCTCTAACATATCAGAATTAGTAATTTTCTCTCCGCATAATAACAATTTCGAATTGATTTTAAATAATGTGGAGTTGTAGTTACTTATTGATTTGAAATCTTGTAGCCTCAAGTGCATCAACTCATAACGAGCGTTAGGAAGAATAACTGTTTTTTTGATGATCATACTACTCTTTCAAATTTTTTCACAAGATACATGAATATTTTATTGTAAGATACTCCATTTTCAATCCCTCATGGATATGATGACGAAAGAAAATCATAGCTTTTGTTTTGTCCTGACTGGATGTCGTATTTTCTTTTTTAGTAGTCTCCCCAAGATTCATAGCATTTAGGTGGATTTCGGCATCAAGTAGCCATGACGAATAATTATTGTCGTTAATATAAGGGCGACAAATTCTAATTTCATGAGATTTGTCATGATAACACTCATAAAATATTGTATTTATGTTAGAAATTTAATAGATATTGAATATGCAAAATAACACTAAATTTATTAATTATAACGAATAGAGAAAAATCGACATACCTTCAGGACCTATCTTTAGCGGGAAAAATGACAGGAGCTCGTGCTGATAACGTATTGTGAAATTAAGGAGTACAACGGGAATATGGATATGGAAAAAATCTAATATAATAATATTAAATATATATAATATAATATAAAATAAAATAACTAAAAAACATAAAATAACTAAAATTATAAAATTGGATAATATGAAAAGTAGTGGAAGTAGAATTTTCACCAATGTATATGTGTTTTCAAGATCCACCAAATGCTACTATTTATAGGCAAAGTGGCAAGTAGGATGTAAATTTATATGGACACCAAACATGAATAATTACAAGACACATGGATAACATGAAGGGTGACACATGGACAACATGAAGGGTGACACATGACTTTTGGGATACTAAGCAATGAGTATCTATTTATTATTATAATATTCATAATATATATATGATTAAACAACTAAACATTTTATCACCTCTTCTACAAGATCATCCCAAAAAATACAAAATATGAAATTGCTAGAAATTTTGATGATATATTGTTTACCAAACCATAATGAAATTGGTATAATTGGAATGAGATTTTATTGATGGACGAATTGTAATAGACCTAAATCATAAACATAATTGGATCACTTTTGATTGTATTTACTTCAAACTATGAATCTGTCATATTTTATTATTACCGTTATCGTTGCTATTACTGCTTGAACCTAACGATAATGATAATGGTAACGATTAGGGTTGGCAACATGGTCAGGGCGGGGGACTCCCCATCCTCGTCCCCGTGGGGTATTTTCCCCATCCCCGTATATATATATATATATATAGTTATATATGTTATAAATATATTCATAGATTATTCTCTGCCCCGTCCTTGACCGGGGACCCGGTTAGAATCCCCGGTCAAATCGAAGATTCCCTGTCGAGATTTTTGTCAACTCTAGCAACGATAAAGGTGAAGGTAATAATAAATGTGACAAATTCATAATTTCTATACTGTTACAGTAATAATATCTGTAACGATAACGATAACAGTAACGGTAAAGGTAGTGGGTCCCACGTAATTTTCAACCACAATTAGATCGAGCACCATCAATTTCTCAATTAAATTGCACGATTTGATTATAGATTTTGAGGTAAGTCCCACAACTCATGACGATAACAAAACGTAGGTAAACAACAATAAAAGTAATCAACTGAGACCCACTTTATATATTATTATTGATGAATTACCTTTTACATGAGGTAAACACGTCTTAGTTCCAATTTTGAGTAAATCACAAACTCTATGACTTGATGGTTGTATACTTTGATTCCTACGAGTGAGA
This sequence comes from Benincasa hispida, assembly GCF_027475165.1. Taxonomy (NCBI): domain Eukaryota; kingdom Viridiplantae; phylum Streptophyta; class Magnoliopsida; order Cucurbitales; family Cucurbitaceae; genus Benincasa; species Benincasa hispida. The sequence continues at coordinate 81,097,833 of NC_143488.1, forward strand.
ATGGTTTTGATTAGTTGATTTTATAGTCATATTTTGAGAAAATACCTTGTATTGATCCTATGTAACAAGATGAAAAGTTTCTAGAATTGGATGTAATTTCCGCGGACTAGGAACATGACTAGGTTTTATGATTATTATTATTTCGTTACTATTTTATAGAACATCGATAAGTTAATTACATAAATTTCTAATTTTATTTACTCTTGGAAAACTGCAATTTCCTTCTCTGATATAACAAATGATTGTTTTTTTCTTTTCAAACTTTAATTAACAATACTATTTCAAACATCCCGATTATTCTTATCTTTTATATGCATTCAATCAAATCATTTTGAAACTTTGATGTACATTAAATATTGCTAAAACTACGAGTACTATCGACTAACATAAAAGTCAACATGAGTACACTTCGATAGTAAATAGTGTGTATTCCTCTCCTCTTTTAAGGTTGGATCAGATTCAAATCTTCATACCTAATTATAATGTACTAAAAAATTATAAAATTTAAATGATAACATATTAAATACGGTTACACATGAGTACTAACTATTAATATTAAAAAGTCAACATGAACATAACTCATCTGACATGAAGTTTGAATTCTTTATCAAAAAGTTAATATCAACATAACTCAATTGACATGAAGTTTGAACTCTTTATTATCTATCAAATGGTCAAAGAAATTCAAATTTGATTGAAAAAGTTAAAAAGAACAAAAAAAAACAACTAGTAATATAAAAAATACAATAGACAACAGAATTTGGGGTTTAAACAAGAAAGAAGTGGAAACGTCTTTCTTTACAAAATGCAATTGAATATGGAGGCAAGATTGACCAAAAAGGGAACAAGAAAACACCCACTATATGTGGGTCACCTTCCAATCCACAAAGAACAAACAAATTCAATTATGTTTTTAGAGTTTTAAATGGTTAGTTGAATTGACCAACTTCGTCCAAAATTAAGAAATTTATAGTTTGAATCTCTATTTTCCTCATATTTTCAACTTCACAAATTGATATAAAGTTTGACATCACCACAATTTTATTTATGGATCAATTTTTACTCGATAGTTGTCACAACAATTTCTATTATAATGATTTTATAAATGATATTATATATATACCATCCACTTTTTGTACACATCAACTAATTATACATTAATTGCATCCATCATTTTAACACGATAATTTATCATAACTAAAATTATTTTAGAACAGTTTCAAAAAATTGATGAGAAGTATAAACACATTTTAAAATTTAGAAGTATATAAATAAAAGTTGTCAAAAAGTTTTAAAGATATATTTAGATGAAAATATGTAGGTGCATCTCGAACTATACATATATTTGTGCAATTGATCCAAGCGTCCAATATTTATTTTCTTAAAAAACGTTTTTATCCCTTTTGTCATGGAAAGATGTGCATAGATTAGAAAGTAATCATATTCAACAAACATAGATCAACTAATTTAAGGTATGTTTAGAACGAATTCAAAATAATTAAAATCACATTTGTCATTTTAAAAATCATTATGAATACATGCTTTTAATGATTCAAAACTAATTTTGATAAAATGAAAGTTGCATTATATTTAAAATTATAAATAAAATATTAAGTGTGTGTTTGAAATATATTTTTAAGTATTTAATTTAAAAAATAAATTATTTTAGAAGAAATTTGAGTGTTGGATAATTATTTAAAACAATTTTTTAAATGTATTTTAATTAGTTTCTTTTTCTAAAATGATAGAATAAAAATGAGTATTTTAAAAAATACTTTTTTCAAACTAACCGAACTCTCAATTAATTTTAACATAAATTTGGAGAGTTATTATAGCAATTTCAAAATTATTAGCAAACATACACTTAGATACCTGTGATTAACTCGAATCTTGGTTATCAAAATTTGTACTTACAACCTCACTATAGAACTATATGCTCAGCTTCTCTGTTCTTGAACCTAAGAAAATGAGCTCTATTTAAATTAACATGGAATCAAGTCAAAGACTAAAAAGTAAAAACCAGCAAAATTCTCTCATAAACCTTTCTGCACCCTGAAAATCACTCTCAGATGGAAAAAAGATACAAACTTTTTCCCTTTTTTTAAAAAGAAAGAATGACGAAAGATGGAAGGTATATGAAGAAATGGAAAAGTTAGTGAGTGGAGGAGGAGGCTATGGTGAAATTACAGGAAGGAGAGAGAGAGAGAGAGAGAGAGAGATACAAAAAGAAGGAACGAGGAAGGCGGTGGCGTACCCACTACAGGAGAATCAGCAATAGAAAAATAGGGGAAAGAAGAAAGAAAGTGGTAGCATCAATCAAATATGATTAAAAAAGGAGGGGTTTTTTCTTTTTTTGAAGGAAAAGGACGTAAGGGGGAGGTTGGAATTTGGAATGGTCTAAACGTCACGCTTCTTCTACTCTTCTCTCTCTTCTCTTCCCCCACCTCATCTGACCAACAAAACCAAGTTTTAATTTCAAAAAATAAAGCTCTAAATTCAATGTGGGCCTGTTGAAATTTTCCTCTATTTGGGTGGGAGAAAGAGAGAATTCCCCTTTTTTTACTTTAGAATTTGATCAAAAAGTCAAAAAGGTTTCGCTATTTATCTCCATACCCCTTCTGGGTAGGGTTTTGTTTGCGCTGTTCTTGGGATTTTTCCACCTTCCGGATGTCGATTCATTTGTGAAAGTGAAATCCCATCTCGTGGTTTCTTTTTTTTAGGTGTGGGGTTTGAGTTTTATGGTGTTTGATTACAGATATGGTTCATAGTTTTGCTGGGTTTTGTTTGTGTTGAGCTCATCCATGAGTTGATAGCTGAAGTTTTGATGTCTCTGGATTGAGAAGTTGTTTGTGACTTTGGGATTTCAGGAGTTTCAACGAACTGGGTTTGAGTTATTTTGTTAGAATTTGACGAGTTTTTCTTGTTGAGTGATTTCTGTTTTTCCCGTGGTGGTGATGATGGTGATTGATGGGTAGTAGAACAGTGAAGATTGGTGCAGACAATTTAAACAAAACGGTGAACGGGATGCCTAGCTTCGTTTCTTCGATGCCTACGGCCAATAATTCCATGTAACCTTCTTGCCTTGTGTATTGTCTATCTACTTTAATTTGAATTATCGAATAAGTATGTTGCCTACAGTGTTTAAATTTAATTTTGCAGTAAACGTACTTGGCTTTTTAATGAGCCTGTCTGTCTTTCTGCTTGTACTTAATTCTTACTTGATAAACTAATTGTGCTTTATTAATTCATTGAGAGGACATAGGACCTTAAGACTATTAATACCTGCTTTAATTTCAATGGGGCACTTTGTTTAATTCCATCGGTTGACCATAGCAACGTTGAAGAATTCTATTAGGCCATCATGTGCTACAGGAGAGTTGTAGCTTATGCTTTGTTCAATCACTTAAGAAGCCTATGGAAGGGAAACACTAGGTTCTTAAGCTCTCAGTCCAATGAATGAAATAAACTTTTTATTGATATATGAAAAGTAAGAAAAAGTTTAAGGATACAACCTCCCTAAGAGGGAGAAACAAATAGAAAACGGCCCAAAAAGAACCAACCTCCCTTAAGCTCTCGGTCTACGTTTTTTTTGGCTTCAAATCTATGTTCTCTAAACATGAACCAATTTGGAGGGAGTACGCTGTCAGGATGATGTAACGATTCGATTTCACCTTGCTACATAACTTTCCCAACTTGGGAAATAGAGATGGAAGTAATATTGAAACTGCATATGTAAGTTAGAGTAACTTCCTTTGTGCATTTGAGTTTAGTGCCAAGGAAGATGTGATTCTTAACGGGACTGGCAAACAAAGATGGATATATATTACTAATGGTAAATATTGTTATTTGTGGAGATTCAGAAGTCTTTTGCAGACGAGCTATCCCTTTGGTTACCTACCTTATTTTCTATGTTTTGTTCTTTCTTTCACAGTTTGCTCCTTTTTGGAGTTTGTATTTTTTGAGCAATAGTCTATTTTTGTTTCATGAGTGCAGCGTCCTGTTTCTGGTTTAAAAAATAGATTTATATGTGAAATATGAGAGGAATATAAATGCTTCTGGCTGGAGTTTTTGCTAACTCTTTTTTCATTGTCGATGCACTCCAACTCGAAAGTTCTCTATTTATTTTGATTTAGTTTTGTTACATTACACATTAAAATGCAACTTGCTAAACACATGATACCGTGTGTATATGTATGCATGCATGATGCATATGCTCTTTTTTATACTTGTGATGAGTTTTTTATTCAGAAACTTTTTATTCACATCACAAAAATTCTTCTCAATTTCAAGGTACAACTGCCTTAAGTTGCTTCAGTTATTCTTTGAATATGTGACTTAGAGCATCTTGAACATTTACTGTGTCTTAGCATATTCATTTGTTAAGTTAAATCCCTAGTTGAATGTCAAGTATAACTTAAAGACCGATTTGCTCAGTCAATTCACATTCTTGAGTTCAAGAAACATTTTGCCCTTCCAGACCCCAGTTATAGTTTTGTGGATGCATGGTTATGTTTTGATGCATCCCTTAACTTCCACTTCCTTGCTAGGATCTTCTGTTCATCTTTTGCATTATTGTTGGAATTTTCTTTTTCATACTTGATGGTCTTTTTCACTTTCATTTTCAGGGGTGCAGAGGGGAGCTCTATTCCTTCATCTCGGATGTCAGACTTAAGAACACTTGAGCAAACTCTAGGATTTCACATAGAAGATGTAGACCTTACTAGAAGTATGTAACAATGTTTTATTTTGTTATGGAACTTTAGGCTTTTGATTACTTGTGTACTTCCAAAGTAGTTTCCGTGATCATCTATTTGTCTCATTTCACTCTTGATGTTGTATTATTGAGTACACAATTAGTGTATACTGAACTTCTTATGATTAAGTTATCTCGATAATTCCTCTGCTATGTTTTTAGCGTTACTAAGAAAAGTTTTAATTAGCTGACCCCTAACAAATATGCCAAAGAACACACCTAATTCTTGTTCCATTTCATTTCCAGCTTTTTATTGCTGGCTTTATTTGTTGAACCTTAATTCTTTGTCATCTCTTTCTGTTCCATCTGCAATCTGTTTATTACTCCTTCATTTGACTAGATATCTAAAGCTTTCTTGTGACTCTTCTTACCATATGATACTTAAAGTTGCTTAGATTCTTTTTCCAATGATGTATTTGTCCTTTTATATATAACTAAGTATTCATCCATTATATAGAACAGCAAAAGCTACATTTTCTCTTGGTTCATAAAATATAAATCTCTCAAAAGTCTGATTGCTCTTATCTTCTCTGTTCTTCCTCTGTTCCTGTCATTCTTCTTCTGCTAATATCTTTTCTTACCAAATATACTTGCTCTAGATCCTTTGTATAATCAGATAAAGTCAAATAGTTCGACTTTGAACAACAACATCCAATTTGGTTCTTTAATTAAGGTACTGTTTTACCTGTTCTTACTTTTATTTTTTTTATAGAAAGGTTTATTGGGTTTTGCTTTGCACTTGCATTTGATGAAAATTAACATTCCCCTGACATAACTATAATGGAATTCAGCCACTTGCATCCACTGATGTAAATCTGCCAACTGCTATCATGGGGTCTCAAACACTGCCATTACAGAAAGAATCAAATCCAAATTTGGTTTCTACCTCTGGTGGTTCTCGTGAAAACTGGGGAGAGTCTAATATGGCAGATACTGGCACAAGAACTGATACCTCCACAGATGACACAGATGACAAAAGTCAAAGGGTAAAGTCCCTTGAGTATGTTAACAGATTAGTTTTACATGGTTCATTTTGGAGATCTTGGTTTATTTTGTTTAATAGTCAATATATACAAGTTTCCTGATATCAATATTATAATTTAAAGTTTAGGTAATTTACCGCTTGATTGAATAGAGCAGCTAGACAACAGTACAAATATACTCTTGGTTTCTTCTTTTCACCATCTCCTTCCTTGTGAGTTGTGTGGGAGGACTTGGGACATGTGGGTGGATTATCTCTTATGAAATTTTTCATAAAATTATGTGAATGCCATCAAACCAGAAAGCCGGTAGCGGTAACTAGATACTAAAATATGTTTAATGATTTTCTGGTTGAATGATTTCATTATCCCAAGTATAATTGTTTAACATTCTTGGATTGTAAGATCATGTTCTTTTATCTTCTGCAGCTTGACAAGGATCAAGGGAACTCACTTGCCGTATACGATTCTAGCAACAAATCGAAAGAAAAAGCAGCAGATCAGAAGGTTATATTTGGAAATAAAATAATTTTACATTGTTTGCTGACTATGTTGATGGATAATTAGCAGCAGCTTGTTCAAGCAACTAATTTGTTGTTTGGCATCATTTCCAGACCCTACGAAGGCTTGCCCAAAATCGTGAAGCTGCTAGAAAAAGTCGTTTAAGGAAAAAAGTAAGCTTCCATTATCATTGCTCTCTATCTCATTCCACTAAATCTCTAAAATTGTAAACTGTCTAGTATTGAACAAGCTGACCTTGTCTGGAGAAGATGACTTCAATGATGGTTGCAGCTACTTCTGCATCATAACTGATATTGATTTAGTTGTTTAGAAATGTTCAGTGAAATTGATCGTATTATGCCTTGGATCTTTATAATTATTTCTTTATCGCTTTCCATCTGTAGGCATATGTTCAGCAGCTAGAAAGTAGCCGACTGAAGCTTAATCAGCTCGAGCAAGAACTACAGCGGGCCCGCCAGCAGGTTGGGTTATGTGAATTTGTGCTTGACCATCATTATAGCACATTACCTTTCAATTTGGTAGGAAAGTGTTAAGATGAACGATCACTTATATCTTTTATCATGATTTGTGCAGGGTATATTTATTTCAAATTCTGGAGACCAAGCTCATTCAATGAGTGGGAATGGTATTGAAGCTTTTTTTCTTTACATGTTATCAGTCGTCATAGCATGTGAATTTTTTTAATGTGACAGTTATTGAGTTATCCTACTGTGTTCGTTCTCAATTTATCCTGTTGAATGTGACTGAGGAGAAAAATGTCTTGCGTTTGGGGGTGGGAGGTAATTTTTAAGGTTTATATGAATGGCTATTTTTTACAATGTTCAAAGTCATAAGTTTGATGTCGTGGCCCAAAGGTCAGTTTTGCCCAACTAGGATGCCCATGCATTCTTGAGTTCCTAGGTATTTTCAATTACCTCCTACCAATGTACCAAAATATGGCCTGGTTGTACCTTTCTCACCAAGCTTTAGTGTGAATCTCTGTTCATTGTTTCCAATTATTATTGATGATGGAAACATCATGTACAAAAAAGGATTAAACCTCAAACTGGTTTTGTACCTGTTTTATCTAATTCTCTGTCACATATTTTCTTCTTTTGGTTTGTAGGGGCCCTAGCATTTGATGTAGAGTATTCACGTTGGTTAGAGGAGCATAACAGGCTGATGAATGAGCTTAGAGCTGCAGTTAATTCACATGCGGGTGACACTGAACTCCGTACCATTGTTGATAATGTGACTACACAGTTCGACGATATCTTCAGGTTGAAAGGCATTGCAGCCAAAGCAGATGTGTTCCACATCTTGTCAGGAATGTGGAAGACACCAGCAGAGCGGTGTTTCCTGTGGATCGGTGGCTTCCGTTCATCCGAAATCCTAAAGGTAAGAAATTCTCTATATATATGCATTTGAAAATAGAGAAGAAAATCTTTGTAGGTTGGTGCACGTAGGTCTAAGAGTACAAGACAAAAAGTTAATTGGTTTCCAACTCTGTATTCCATATAATAAAGTTTGCTTTCTCTAATGTGTAAATTCTAGTTAGTTAAAAATGTGATAGCTATGAGATACACGTTAGGTCTTCTTCCCACCTTCACTTCTTTTTGAGTATTGATTCATGCCAAGTGAAAATTTACATGGAAAAGTGTGTTGGCATGTTCAGTTGTTCTCAAGTAGTGAGCACTGGGCATTAACAAATCGCAACAGTAGTTGTAACATGTTAGATGCCTGTGCAGAAAATTTAGGGTGTGGTTTTTAATACTCCGTGTATGGTAAAAATGCATGCTCCAGTTGATAGTTGATCGTTAAAGCCTTTTAAGAACTTCAAGTCCAAAACTAATTCAGCATGTCCCTCTGGCCATCAAGTTTAATGGTCCTATGCAATCTACTCCATTCATCTTTTTATGATAGTTGATGATTCTGGTAAAATAAATAAATACTTTTATACTTGTTTGATTTTACTTATCAGTTTTTAGTTTATGTAGGCTTTAGATGTAATAAGCCTTGGTCAAAAATCAAGTTCTCTCTCTACCCACCTGTTGTTTTATTACTTGTGTTTTATTTAATTTTATACACCTTTCAATGTCATTGTCAACCATTATGGGTTATGAAGTGGTCGTCTATTCAGATGCTTTTAAGGTGATAGGGTTACACTTATTTTGGCCAATTCCACTTTTTTTAGAGCATTGAATATCCCAAGCATTTTCCAATTACAAATATTGGAGGGTTGGGCAATTTCCCCCTAGATTGGTAACGGGGTGATGGTACACGAAAGTTGGCACGGACACCTACGGTTATTAAGGAAGTCTGATTAAACAGAAGTGGTTAGTCAGGCTACTAGCTTTTCTAATAAAGAGTAATCTGATAATTGCTCACCCGTTTTTGTCCACCTACTTTTGTCACCTTTGAGCTCCACTCAGTCCTCAGATGGTGACACCTCTGACTGTAGGCCCATTCCATTTTTTTGTCTTTCCAGATTTGGTTGGCGATGATGTTCATCTTCAAAGCTATGAAGTGTAGAATGAAGGGTGAGTGTTTTTCTGTTGACTTTGACTCTTGTTGAAACGGTAGGTTTTTTCAAGTTTTGGGAAGGCACCCAGAAAGATTCTTTTGAGTTATCTATGGAACTAGTGGTCAATCTGGATTATCGATGATTTGAGTCCCTATTATTTACCTCACGAAACCAAAAATTCTTTTGGAAAACCTACTGGCATCAATTGCTTCATTTGGGTGACAAGACTTTGACCTAAAGGGGTAGTTACGTTGAAATCACAAAAGTTGCTAAGCACACAAGAAATTGAATCCTTCATTCTTCAAAGAAGAAGACCCTTTATTAATTTCTCAAGGGATCCTTCACTCTTCAAAGCCAGCTTTTTGAGTCCCGTTATCATTCCCTTCCATCTGAATAAGACCCTTTTAGATGTCCAAATGAGGACTTGGCTTCCTTTCTTAAACTGTTGGGTGGCCATTTTTGGCAACTTCAAATTAAATGGAACAACTAGAGCACGCAAAAGATGGTCAGTTCAATGTAGATTCTTCTTGCATGGGTTAGGTTAGATTCAGAGCAGCACGTAATTCATCAAGTGAACATTCCCTACTATTGAAGGTAAATAATTATCAAGATTTGTTCTTTGTACAATCCTCATATTTAAACCAAAATCTTCAACTACCATCCTCACTAATGATAATAACAAGAAGGGACTTGACACTCTACCTTTTGCTTGGTCCCTTTATGTAATGTATTGTGACCACTCACCACTCACCATCAACTTTCCTAAAACCCTTTCAGTTGTGAAGAATCTTTGCAAGGCGCAGCCGATGTCTTAAATTACTGTCAACAGTTTCCCGTTTCTACTTAGAATCGCTTCTCCCTTTATATGTCTAATCGTCCTATTTTTTTTTTCTGATTTCTTTTATAGCAACCTCACTCAAAACTGCAACTTCGTTAATGCAGCTTCTTGTAAACCAATTAGAGCCTTTGGCTGAGCAGCAGCTTATGGGCATCTGCAATCTGCAACAATTATCACAACAGGCAGAAGATGCTCTCTCACAAGGAATGGATGCATTGCAGCAATCCTTGGCTGAAACATTGGCCAGTGCCACACCTGCAACGTCAGGATCGTCTGGGAATGTGGCAAATTATATGGGTCAAATGGCCATGGCAATGGGAAAGCTTGGTACTCTTGAAGGCTTCCTACGCCAGGTAATCCGGTTTTTGATTTGATGCCACTCTATTCGAGCTGGAATTGTTCTTAAGGAAAGAGCTGGAACTGATTTCTGGAGATCACTGGCAAATTCCAAAATATAATGGAGGAAATTATTTCAAATTAAAAAATATATATATAATTGTCATTCATAACATTTTCAATATTTCAGGTGCATTTTATTATATTTACATTGCTTATATCTTACATCAAGTTTCCTCAAAATCTGCAACACAAGTAAAGTTGAAATATTTATCCATGCCTCACTTTCCCTTTTTTCCTCCCCTCATTGGAATTTGCAGGCCGACAATCTTCGTCAACAAACCCTTCAACAAATGCATCGCATATTGACAACCCGTCAATCAGCACGTGCACTTCTTGCTATAAATGACTACTTCTCCCGCCTTAGAGCCCTCAGTTCTCTGTGGCTTGCACGGCCACGAGATTGAGGGGCGTGATAGTTCTCTCTACTTAATCTGCAGACTGAACCAAATTTTATCGTACGAGTGCCTCAAGTGCTACCGTGCCAATTGCATTTCTTCGCTGCTTCTGTCATAGGAATTGTACAATGGATCAAGATGGGTAATGGTATTAGGTAAAGTTTGTGATTGATATATATACATAGCTTCCACATTTGCAGTTGTTAGTGTCGGTGGTGTTGTATGCTTATTACAATAATCTCTTTATGTAGTTAGGTGATGTTGCACAGAACTGAAAGGGAAAATAGGTTGTACCTGTAATTTAGATTTGTATTACATCAGCTTACTACACCAGTAATCATATTTATATGAAATTTTAATGTCCTTTTTGTATGTTTTGTTGATCTAAAATGTCTCAGTTGGAAGGTTACATTTTCTTTTCATTATTTTCCTCTCAAGGCATAAAATAGTAAATGATATCAAGAGCATAGATCAAATACAAGTCCTCTAAAGAGATTCTAAAATAATTAAAATCACTTTTGTCATCTTTAACATCATTTTGCAAATGTTTTTAAATTGCTTTTTCAAACAGATTTTGAACAGATTTAATAAACGTAATTTTGAAATTTTCAAAATCATTGCCATATTTTGAGCAGCACATAATCTATTGGATTATCCAACATCTTCAAAAGTACCTTATTAAATCACCTATATAAAAAGTAAGCATGTCAATCAACTCCCCTTTCCCCCTAAAAATTTAGTACAAGTCGGCTTAGGGGGAAAAAAAATTTTAAGTGCGTCTGATTAGCGATCTAATAACAACTCTTTAAAAATTAATGATTCAATAAAGAGGTAAATTTCACGTTTTAAATGTTAGATTAAGAAATTAAATCCCAGTTTAAAAATTCTTTAATAATACATTCATAAACAATAAAAAGTTGTAGAACCAACTAAATATTAGATTAAATTTTGACTATTATTAATTAATGTGTTATATGTCATAGCTTTCGTATAATTATGATTTTACAAGACCATATTCCTTATAATATATATATTATAAAGAATATGGCATTGTAGTTTCAACAAAAGTAAAACCAGTTTGTTACCTGGAATATGTTATCGAACTTTCTAAATGTAATTCTACCTTAAAATTTTCAAACTCAAAACTTGAATACAATGAAAATACAAAAAACATGATTTTCACAATTTCCAAAATTTGGATACGATAATCCAAAAACAAAACGGCCAGAAAGACATTTGTTGAATCCAAAATATATTAATACAGGTGTAATCAGAGTTCTAATTCTAGGGAAGAATGGATAATCAAAATATATTAAACAGGTGCAGCAGAATTCAATCTTGAAATTTCTTTGTCCTAAGAGCTATACTGTCATCTATCAAAGTGCATCCACCAGGTTAATTAACAAATACTTGATTTGTAAATTAAAGTTGAAATTTAGGAAGCTTATACATACCAAAAGTATAAGCATCAACTTGATCTAACTTTCCTGCCAAAGCTTTTGTTTGGAAATACATCATCTGCCTTCATTCTCTCTTCATTCTCTCTTTCATCATACCATAGGCTGGAAATTTGACGTTAACATATGCTTGTATTAGAGTTTGATATTGGTTGAATCGAGCCACGTAACCTGATACTCTCAACCTATAAAAGATTTTCTCTGCATTGTGTATATCCCCTTCCTTGCATACACCATGATAATCATGTATGAGGTAGACAATGGCTTCATCTGATTTTTTTGAACAGCCTTAACCAAAAAAGAGTCTGCTTTTTCTACTTCCCCAACTTCCACATAGAGCTTCACAACTACATTCCATGTCAACAGACCAATGCGGCAACCGTTGTCTGCCATCTGCTTAACTAGTTCCTTGCCCTTCACCAGCATCTTGTTGCCTGCATAAACCTTCAACATGGTAGAATATTGTTTTGAGGACAGCTTCCATGTTTTTACAATCAAAATTTTTCTCTGCTTCTGGGATGTTCTTCAGCTCTCCCTATGTGACAATGGCAACCATGTATTCTTTGATAGAAGGATTTGACTCACAGATCTTCCAGAGCCTCCTCACTTCATCTTCCATTTGGAGTTCTCCATAAAGGGGAAGTAAAATTCTGCAAGGCCATTGAGAACCTTTAGTGTTAACATCTTCCATCTTCTTTAAAATGGCCTTGGCAATCTTTAAGCCCACCAGAAGCATAGTGCTTAGCTAATATGGAAAGTGCAGAAACATCGAGCTCAATTCCTTCGGTCTTCATTGTATCAACAACTTGTTCCATCCCTATCATGTCATTTGATAGCCCTTTAGCATCTATTAAGATTTTGTAAGAAAACAGAGAAGGCTCGACATTTTCTCTCTCCATCAACAATAAAACATCGACTATTTTCCCCTTGTTGAGGCTCTTGTAAAGAAGCAACTGGTCGCAAACAAATGTTGTGATGGAATCCGAGGTCCTTCATTTTGTTAAATACTTCCTCCGCTTTTTTTACATTGTTGGCGACCACACAGTTAGCCAAAAGAGTTCGGTATATCACCTCCCCTGAAAGGACTTTGGGATATTAGCAATGTAACTCTCTGCCTTATGGAGACCCTGAACCTTTGCAATCAAGTCAAGGCGAGAAACATAATCTCTCAATAAAATCAAGTTGCCCACTAGATTCCAACCACTCTGAAAACTGTGAAACAAATACAGAAATGCCAGCAATGAGTTCAGTAATTGACGAATGAATGTCTAACAAATAGGGAAAAATATTAACCAAATACAATAGCTAGAAAGTTCTTCAGTGTCGAATATTGTACAACCATTTTCATACTAGTAATGACTTTATAAGCCCAACAATATATAAATGTGGATCCAAATGTACTACCAGCAGTTCCGATGATGCTCAACCAAACATCAAACCTACTGAAACTTTTGAAAAAGGCTCTAGCACCATTTCTTGAATGCTATTAAAGCCAGCTTGGCAATTTTTTATACAAGTATTTAATGATGGTACATCTGAAGAATTGATCAACATACTCTGGCTTACTAATTACAAGCCTAACAAACAAATCTTGAAATCATTTTGTGCCTGTTAGACCATATTACAATTGATTCTTGTACTTTTAAGAAATTGATCAACATTTCCATCCTGAAATCCATTGTGTCCACTAATCACATAGTCTAATACAGAGTTCCACAAATTTTAAGAGAAATGAGATCAATTCAAACCTCAAACCACACAAATGAATATCATTGCATGAAAGGTAACATCAAATAAATTTACCTGCAAAGCCTTCCCAAACATTCGGCGTCCACGAAGATTGAGCATGGCAAGAGAGATATCAGCCCACCTTATTTCTTTTCCTTCACTGACCCACTTATCAAGTACAATGGGAACAGATAAACCTGAAGCACTACGAATAGCCTCGAACAACGCTGAAGGAGCACGTATTTTAGGTATCTTTTCAGCAAGATCAGTTTCTACCTCAGGTAAATCCAGTTCATTTTGGGTCCCATCATCATCATCACCAATTTCTGATCCAGAGGTTAGTTCCTCTTCATCATTACTAGCTGCCTTACTATCTTCAAAAGGAATAGTGCTTGGAAGTGTTTCATCAAGTTCAGAAAATACATCTTCCATGTTATCTTCCTCTCCACTTTTCTCAGCACCAGCGTGTGAAGATAGACCATGATTACTAATATAAATCCCAGAGGACGGCCATGTTACAAGATTGTTTCTCTCAAAAGAAATGCATCTATCAGATAAAGCAGCAATGGTTCCAAAACCAGCTACATTTCCTTCCCAAGAATATGGTACCTCTAGTTTGCCAAAGACATGTGAAGTTCTTACTCTATACCCTTGATTCCTGAAAAGAGAGCACAAAAAGATTGTACGGGGAGGGGTCTGAAAAGTTGGAGGTATTATACCTTCTCCACCACAATATACACGTGCATGCATATAGTATATGTATACAGTACATACATACAAAAACAGTCCTTTGAATGATTAATAATGATGGATTTCAGGAAACTGCCATGAGAAAATTTCATGTTTAGGACATTAGAAGAAGAAGAATGTCCAAATTATAGGGATTTCTTCTTTTCTCCTCGATATTACAGCTTTTTACATCCCAATCCCATCTCTACGTTCTTCACTGATTCTAATTTCACGTGGATGCATTTGATTGCTGCTTTTTTATAGATTACATGGAAGGATAGAAACATCCGCCTTTTCAACGACTAGGGTAGCACTTTTGATCACTTTTGTGAACTCATTATCTTTCATGCTATGACCAGGTGCAAATTTACATCCTTATATAGTTCATATAATGTATCTCCTCTTTTGACCGGAATCTTTTGTAACTCCATTGGGTTGGGCTTAGGCCACCTTTTGTAAATTTCAAACATCAATGAATTTTTTTTCTTATATTTAAAAAAAGAAAGGAAAAAAAAAAAAAAAAGAAAAAAAAAATCATCACTCGGACATCTCCCTCAATGATATATCAACCATCATATTTGAAACTCAGAAGTCCAGAAATGCGCATAGCATCATAAATTACGAAGACGGAATCTCAAACTCAGAAATTTGAGAACTTTAGAAGAAAAGAATTTAAAAGAAAAAAAGTTAGAAAACAAACCCCAACCAAAAGAAGCTTTACATTTCAGCTAATATACGAGAAAAAAGAAACACAAATAGAACGCGAAGGTAACAACAAAAACAGAACAAATCACGCATAACTCTTCATTTCCTCCTTTTACGAGCACCGGAAACTCGATCAGAAGCAAGCAAGAACCTTGATGATGCGCAGAGTCAATGAAAACCAATACCCATGAAGCGAATTCAAAATTTTACAGCCAAAACGAGATTAAACTTTGTTTCCTTTGCTTCGCATTACCGAGTGAACAATGTAAGGCACAGAAACAGAGAGGTCTAGTATGAAGAACAGGCGAATAGATGAAGGAAACGAAGCATACCTAAGAGGAGTAGAAGCCCTACGAAGAGCCCACATGGTGGGATGGTATTAGTAGTGAAGAACTCAGAAGACCTCAACAATGGAAGCGAGCGTGAGAGGAGTTGTAAAGGCATTGGCGGGGACGTTGCGTTTAAAGAGTGTTTGGGTTGGATAGGTCCAAAAATTGTTTGGATCCAACTCAATTATTCTAGTGGTAAAATTTTTCAAACTAAATAATCTTTATTAAAAATAATCCAATCCAATCATAAAATATTTGAATTGAGTTGGTTCGCGTTAATTAGATCATGTATTTAAAATTTTGTTTTAAAAATAAGTCAAACCTAAGTATGTAAAAATATAATTTAATTATATTTATATATTAAATTAAGATTAACAACTCAATTTCAATTTATATAATGAAATTTTTTTCTATAGTGTAAAGAAACTATTTTTAAGAGTTTTCGAATAATAAATTATTCAAAAAAATATTAGAATTAAATAAAATTAAAATATATATATATATATATAGTTGTGTTATAAGTAATAAAAAATATATTTTAAAGTTAATAACAAATTCAGGTTGATTTGAGTTATATTAGGTGAACCCATGAACCAACCCAATCTATAAAATTTTCATTTATTTGAACCTAACCTAACCCAAACTGCACGGGTTGGGTTGGATTGGGTTGATCGATTTTTTTGGGTCATCGGATTTTTTGAACACCCCTACTCTTAAACCCTAAAACCCTCAGATGATTGACGAAAATAGGGGTTTAAAGTTGGCCCTTCTGCATTTGGGTATGGTTTTTTTTCTGGCTGTTTTTCTTGTTTTTTGTTTTTAGGCTAAATTGTAAGAAAATGTACCCGAATTTATATTTTGTATAGGGGTGTCTAGAGAGGTTCAATTTTCCTGTAGGAACGGGCCCCATGGGACCCTATCCCGAATGGGATGGCGATTTCCCAATTAGGCGGGAAATGGAAAAGAGAGTCGGAAAAAAAAATTCCCCGTGAGCTAAATGGGGACAGAGAATGCATTCCTCGTCCCCGCCCCACTCCTCATTCCCCGTCCCTGCCCCGGTTAGTCTCTGTTTTTTGTTTAGTATAATTATTTAATGTTATGTTATTATTATTATATAAACATTACATTTAAATTTCAAGTTTGATTGTTTATTCGTCAAAATAATGAATATGTTTAAATTGAATATTTACATTACGATTATATATGAATAATTTGATTTGTATTTGTTTATTTCTACTAAAAAAGTTGATTAGTTTTTTATGCCAAAATTTGAGTAATTTATCTTTAAATTCAAATTGTCATATAAAACTAACCATAATAAACAATTTAGTGATAGAGTCAAACATTTAATTAAAATTTATCCACATTAGCGATTTAAATTAATTGGTTTTTTCCAAAAAAAAGAAAACTTATGGAAAAAATTTTTCCATGGGGAACCCGATCCTCGCAAGTTTCCCGTGCGGAATCTCTGCCCCGATCCTCATAGAGAATTTGACGGGGATGGAGAATGAAATAGGGAACGGGGATGAAGACGGGAAATGACATCTCCAACACTGCCTCTCCCCATGGACATCTATAAGGGTGTTTGTGGGTTAGGTTGGGTTGGATTTAGGGATATTTTAGGACCAACCCTATGCTTCAGTTTGTGTATTTCTCTAACCCTAACCAACTCTTATTAAATTATGAACCCAAACCAAACTAATCCATAAAAAATGGTTTGGATTGGTTCCATCGGTTCTCTTTCAAAAAAAGCTTGAGAAGATCTTACTTCTTAGTTCTTTACGCATGATCTCATATGAAAAGTGTTAAATGACCTAATAATGATCAAAGATATGAAGTAACTATATAATATTCACAAAAAAGTCTATAAAGTCTACAAAATTCACAGTAAAGACTACAACGTTTTCACCTGTCTACAAAAATCTTCAAAATCCATAAACACGATTGTAGCGTTCACAAAATTCACTAAAAAGAACTGTCCATTGAATTTTTGAACGACAACCAACAGACTTGAACGATCCATTTATGATCCTATTGATAGAGTTAGCATGCAATTAGTGGAAGAAATCAGGATCAAGAAACACTCTAATTCATCAATTTTAGCAATTAAGACAGTATGCTCATAAGAAAATATAGGGATTCAAAAAATTACCTTTGAGACTTTCTTCAGTCCACGAATTTAGCTTCAATCTTCAATCCAAAAGCTTGTAGAACATCATTTGATCTCCCCTACTATTCTCTCGGACCTTAGATTAATTTGTGGGAATTAAAATGAGCACTAAATTTTAGGAAATTTTTAAACAACACCACTAGTTTTTCTGCTAGAAGAAGAAGAACTTCTTTTCTTCACAAAACCAAAATCAAGGCTGTATGGCTATGATCAGCACTACTGAGTATTAATTCCACTTCTTCATGCAATCTAATTGCATACAAAATGGACAACACCTACTTGGTATTTTTAGAGGATTTTAGGAGGTGAAAGTGGGATAAACACACTAAATTGGGTTTTCCAATTTTTTAAAGTTAATTTAAAAGATCAATTTTCAATTTTCAATTTAAATTTCTAAAAATTAAATTAAAACAAAATTGATTTTAATAATTGAATTTTCACAAAAATCAATTTTAAATTAATTCAAATAATTAATTTTAAATAATTAATTTAATTAATATAAATAATTTAATATCCAATATTAAATTGATAAAACATCAACTCCACAATCATGAACCTCTATTCATGTAATTTTAATATTTAAATCATATTTACATATTATTCAATTCTCCATTTCCGTTTAACTCATCAATTAAATGCGTAATTATATCGTATATAATTTCTAATTCTCTTAATTCAAATTTGAATGTTTCAAATTTTCTCATCACTCTATTATAAGGTTTAATCCGTTTGTGAGCTAGTAGGGGACCTAATGGACCTACAGATCATGGGCTTCAACGATTCGAGATTAATCGACTAAACTCTTTAAACCGATTTATTCAACATACATTAACTACTGGGTCACTCCACTAAAGCCTAGTAGTTGCACCCTCATTATAGATATATTTCTGTCCACTTGATTTAACCATAATCAGTAAGTCGACCCTTCACAAGTTATTCATAATACGGCTGGGTCAAATGCTATTTTACCCCCGAGATTACATCTAATAGAAATAACAATATGCACAGTGAACGCAAATGATCAATAACACTCTAATTACAATAACAAACTAGGATTAAGCATGTAAAAGGGTTAGAAATACAACCTTTGTAGTTTCCACAAGAATCTTCCTCTCCGAGAGCAATCAGCACCACCAATGATAAATCCTTGCTATTCTCCGATTGAAGAACACGGTTGTGGGACCAAATTTTTAGTGAAAGGTAGGGAATTTCACTTAATAATTTGGAGAGTCAAATAGATTTTGTGGAAGATTATGGTAAAAAATCAAGGAAGCATTAATTTTTTTCATTTGAAAAACAAAAACTATTTATAAACCAAAACACATGCAAAAACCCTGGCCTCCACCTCAAACTCCATTAGAATGAAAAATTAGGTGTCAAGCTTTGCATGAAACACTTCATAACTCACTCACTAACTAATTTTTTTTTTTATTAAAATAAATTTATAATAAATCAATTTTTTTTTGACAAAATATAAAATACAATTTTCATATTTTAGAAATTATTTAACTAAAACAATTTTAATTAAATAAAATAAATAATTTAATATCATATATTAAATTATCTTTGACACCTAATTTTGATTAATCACATTAATCAATTTTTTAAAACACTTTTATGCTAATATTTACTATATCTTATATACAATACAATTTTCCCTAGAGGCCGAATTTGAACATTTCAAATTCTCACTTCGCCTAGTTTTTCAATTTTGTCCGTAGTGAGCTAGCAAGAAAATCCGATGGACCTACAGATCATGGGCTCCAACGATTCGAGACTAATTGGTCAAACTCTTTAACCTAGTTAATCAACATTCGTTAACTAATAGAACTGTTCACTATAGCTTGTAGTTGCACTCTCCTCATTGTAGATATATTTTGTATCCATTTGATATAACCATCATCGATAAGTTGGTCCTTTACAGGTTGTTCGTAACCTCATCTATGTCAATTACCATTTTACCCCTGGGTTACATCTTTTCTCCTTAAATACTACTGTCCCTCCAATGAACAATTGATTTAGGATCTTAATCACTAAACCCATTCTCTTTCAGGCCAACAAGAGGATGGGGCCTCTTGTTCAAGACTCCGGATCAGCCCTTAAGGGAACAACTTTTTTACTATCCGTAAAATGGGTAGGAAAGAATTTCATCTTGTAAATTTTATGTCCCCAGCTATCTACCCGGTCTTATAAAATGTGAGACATATTGAGCAACGTTGCTAAGCTTACCCTCACCTATGCAGATCAAGGTACAATTCCGGATAAACAGGAGTTCATAGACTTCTCAGGATTCAGATCAAGTTACCTAGGTCATCAAGAAGTAAAATTAATCAGTGTTAATAGTAAACGATGTTAATACATAACAGTGATTATTTTATAGTCAGTCTTACACAATCTCATCGTGTAGAACACCCCCCCACATGTCTCTACATGAACAAACTGATCACATCGTTTATGACACTTTACAACATTTGTAACAATCATTAAATAGACTATATTCAATAGTATCTCCAGAAATAGGTACCCAACCTAATTCAAGTACTATAGATTGTTTAGGCTATTTTACTCAAACTTGATCCAGTTTATGTCTCCACATAAAGTCAAAGTATTCATGACAATAACCAAGGGTTCGTAGTTTATTGGATTTAGAGTTATTAAACAATCAATTCATTTTCATTTAACAAAATTTGTCTGAATAAACTTCATATATGTTTACTGTTTACAAACTATGAGTTTTAAGACATACAACCTAACAAACTTTCACTTGGACTAAAACTCTAGTGGGTTACAACAAAGTCGAGTACTATGTGAAAAATCTAAATACAATAAACTAGGGCTTCCCATACCCACTTTTTCTCCCACTTTTCCTATTTATTCTACCCGTAATCCTAAACTCTTTAGATGACCCTTGAAAATATTAGCTAGGAGGGCTTTTGTAAACGGATTAGCAATATTGTGCTCAGACGCTATTTGTCGCACAATAATGTCTCTTCTTAGTACAATCTCTCTAATGAGATGATATTTGCGCTCAATATGTTTTTCGCGCTTATGGCTTCTAGGTTCTTTTGAGTTCGCTACTGCCCCATTATTATCGTAATACGAAGTGATTGGTAGATGCATGTCTGGAACAACTTCCAGGTCAGTTAGAAACTTCCTAAGCCATATTGCTTCCTTGGCTGCTTCACATGCAGCAACATATTCTGCTTTCATTCTAGAGTCAGCAATGCAGCTCTGCTTAATACTTCTCCATACTATTGCTCCTCCATTTAGATTGAACATTGATCCCGAAGTAGATCTCCTAGAGTCTATATCATTCTGAAAATCAGAGTTAGTATATCCTATAAAGATCAAATCCTTATTTCCATATACGAGCACGCAGTTCTCGTTCTCCTAAGATACTTGAGGACATTCTTAATAGTAGTCCAATGTGCATAACCAGGATTGAACTGATACCTACTGACAATCCCTACTGTAAAGCATATGTTTGGACAAGTACAAAGCATTGCATACATCAGACTTTCGACTGTTGATGCATAGAGAACCCATCTCATATCCTCAACTTCTTGAGGTGTCTTAGAATATTGTTTTTTTGACAAATGTATTCCACTCTTAAAAGGTAAAAGACATATTTTGGAATCCTGCATCTTAAACTTAGACAACACCTTGTCTATATAAGATTTTAAGACATAGCTCGCGTTCTATTCTTTCGGTTTCAAATTATTTGAATCCTAATAACATACTGCGTCTCTCCCAGATCTTTTATCTGAAATTGGGTTGCTAGCCAATTTTTTATGTCAATTAGGTATCCTACATTATTCCCAATAAGCAAGATATTATCTACATACAAAACTAGAAATGCTATAGTGAAGTTGATGATCTTTTTGTATACACACAGTTCATCAACGTTTTATTCAAAGGCATAAGATTTGATGACAGTATCAAATCTTATATTCCAGGATCTGGACGCCTATTTCAATCCATAAATAGATCTCTTCAGTTTGCAAACATTTTGCTCCTTGATAATGGGCAGAAATGCATTTTATCATAGTGCTAAGTTCTTAAACAATGTTGGCTTGCGTTGATAAAACATGTTAAATTGCATCCATTAAGCATCAATTTCATAATATTGCGGTCGCATGCGTTCAGTACATAGGAACATTTGATTTTTGTATTTTTATGTAGAATATGCGTTGACGCAAGACGAAAATTGCGATCATAAGAAATCATTGGTCGAGCACAACATTACCGCAAAGCTTTGCAGTGATCGTTTTCACAAACATTCGCTGATAACTTATAAAAATACAAGTTATTTATACTGTTTTATTTAGATATTGCGGCAAAAAGAAAGAAAAGTTGCGTCGATAGTATACAAATTGGCTAAGAAATACGAAAATTATGAAATGTCGTAAGTACACCCATTAACACCATTGCGATGGCGAGATAGGAGGATTTAGTTTCTGTTTTGCAGGAAATAAGTCACTGCATGCGTTCATGGCTCGAAGACAAGATAAACAACGCATCTACGTCGCATTGCGCTCATCAATCAAGAATGAAAAGATGATCAACACAATGATGGCGTATGCGACAATCGATCAAGAGATTTAGCGATCAACGCAATTTCAACCGCATGCGGTAATAAAAAACATTACCGCATGCGGCGATAGATCGAAGATATGAAGAGCAACGCATTCGCGGAAGATTCTGACAAGTGTACATCTTTCAGTTGTGCATTTTTGACAGGTTGATTGCGTAACAGAAGGGATTTTTCATTCCGCCATTTCAGGAACTACCATAACTATATAGTGGGGACCACAAATTCAAAGAGCCAAGTCTCGCATATAAATAGCTTCTTCAAATTCGATCAGAGATACATGTATACATAGAGACGTGCATATACTGATTCTGAGAGAAAGGCTGGTCTGAAGCGATTGTCCAGAGTAAATCCGGGAGAACTACGAGACAAGGCCGAGAGGTGAGTCTCCGAGCAGAGAATTCTTCCAATTCCCGTAGTTGAAGCTCTGTGCGAAGGTCAATTCTACAGAGAAAACAAGCCTGAGAGGGAAGCTTTCCTCTCCACCACTTCCATACGCCGGCAAGCGCAAATCTCCGATCGGGATTTGTGTCAAGACGTTGACACTCTTTCCATATTTGTTTCTATTCTCTATTTCATTCTTTGTATTCATCTTCTTTAATCCTTCATTCATGACATGTATCAAACACTTAATTTTAGAATTAAATGTTATCATCGTCACCATTATCATCTCTCTGTCTCTTTCCATATATTCATAATCCATTTTCTCCATGGTGTGTTTTTAATCTCTGGGGTAAAGAGCGAGAATTAAGTGAGTGAGTTAATTTGTGTTAAGGAATTAATTAAGTTTAGCTAAAGCATGCTCGATGAAATCTTCACCTGTGAGAGCAGAAGTGAAGATGTTATTCCGCCTATCGAGAGAAGGTTGGAAGAATGCGTTAACTAAAGCGAGAAGTATTTCCAGAGATGGAAACAACCTTGTGTTTATCACGTTCATCCCTGTTTCGCCATAGAGATATGAGAACGTGACCGATCACTGAGAGGTGTACGCCAAGGGAAAACGGAACCTTAGTTGTGTCCTTAATACGATTAACAAACTTGCGATGTTTTTAATTTTTACTCTTTCTCTTTCTGCTTCATTCATAAGACTTGCCATCGCATACATCGATTCATTTGTACAACTTCACAGTCAGTTCTCGACCTTAGTATCATATATCATGTATCTTATATCATGTATCATAATAGTTTAGGACTTTACTTTATCAACGCATTTTTATTTCATCGCAATATATATTTCTGTACAAACCCAACATTCTTTATTCATTATTAAAAACCGATCGCATGTATCACATTAGTATCGCATTAATGAAAACAATCCCCGTGTTCGACCTCGTATCATTCTGAGAAACTTGCGTTGGAATTATACTTGGTTTCAGCGCTAGGAAACTTGTGACACGCATTACTTCATCGCATACTACGAGCAATTCATTAATAACGCATATACTTAGACGTAGTATTGCATAAAATTGTCTTTATTGCAAAGCACCTGAGCATATTATATATCATCACAGTGCATACATACTAATAAAGAACATTAATAAATTTTTGGTTACAAGTTTATGGCAACATGAGCTTGTATCATTCATATTCATCACTGTCTATATGCATAAAGATAAAGCATCAAAATATGGTCAACATTCGCCCAAGAAGGATTGCCACAACTTGGTCAGCGCAACATGGTGGGCGCATCTGGGTGAAAGGCTAATTAATCGCGATGGGACAGAAAGCTGATGACAGTCGAATCCAAATTAAGTTGATAGCCGATTAACGATAACAAGTACATTCAACTTTTCGATGAAAAATATTCGGTGCATCAGTCAGGGGAATTAAAGTCGTCCCATTTGAGCAATCATAAGAGAGAAGCCTCCGTTCACCTTGGATGTTCTATAAATACTAGAGGCATCTTTCAGAAAAGGGGTTAATCAGTTCATCGGTTTACGAATTCGAGAGCTCAGCTCGTCTTTGTTCATAGTTTTCCTTTCGTTTTAAGGCGGAGCAAGAGAAGAGTGGTGATGCAGAGAGCGGGCTGACTCTCGCGAGAGCGAGATTATCTTTTGAACATGAGTAGAAAAACAGTGTAAAAGCCTGGGCAGCAAGAGATTGCTACCAGGCTCTTTATTCTATACTTGCATTGTTATTCTGTACTTCATCTTTATATTTATACAATGGAAGTTCTATTTCTACATCTGTTCACTCTCTTAGCACGCATGAGTAGCTAAACTAGTCGATGGGTTGAGAAGAACTAAACTAACATGACCTAGGAAGTTCATTGCTTGCGATTGTCTTGTTTTATGCTGTGCCAAATACCCTTTAGAGCTACTTGAGAGAAAGTCTAAAGAAAGAACCTAATGACTTGAGAGAGCTAGGTTAGAATCTGGACTCGAGAGAGTAAGTTTAGAACTGCATAACAAGAGATAGGGACTTAGAGATAAACTCTGTTTTTCAACCTGCATCGCATGCATCCTAGAGATGGGCATGATATTATGTGGTCGCCTTATTTGTGTGTGTATCATTTCATCATCGCATAAATAAGAATAGAGGCTTATGTGTAGGTCCTATAGACTTAGCGCATATATCGTATGTGTTCTAGCCTTAGAAGTCGTGGCATTCGCACCGAGAGGTGGTTTACTGTTGTATGCATGTTGCATGATTGCATAGCATGAACGCATCTCAGGAAGTGTTAGCCGAAAATTTTCTCAACCTTTTCACTGCATACTCATCGCATTTCCCGTTTATCAACTCTTTTCAAACTCTGCCGCATTTGTTTATTTCTCATTAACGCAAACAACAATCCCAACAATTTATTTATTTATCTGGTTACCGTAAAGTTTTCATAAAAATTACCAACGCAACCTGTTTTCACAAGTCCCTGAATTCGACCCTGGACTTACCAGGAAACTCAGTGGAATTTACACTTGGATTCTGCTGAGGAAACTTGAGTGTATAACACAACTTCACCATCGCATATCATCCATATTTCACTTCATAAAAATAAACATCAAGTTTTTGGCGCCGTTGTCGGGGACTTCGGCAAAATAGTGTGCTAACGGTAATTTTTCTGATTTCTTTGTAGACTCTCAATCAAGAAGAGATGGCAGAGCAACTTGGAAATGGAGCACCAAATGATAACAATGTCATGGCGAATCCAATCCTACTGGCAAACGATCGCAATAGACCCATTAGGGACTATGCATCGCCAAAACTCTATGATTTCTCTCCAGGAATCATGAGGCCTGCCCTCGACGGAAGCCGATTAGAAATGAAGCCGGTGATGCTGCAGATGATCCAGACTACAGGACAATTCGGAGGAAGGCGTGGCGAAGACCCGCACGCCCACCTCTGAAGTTTTATTTTAATCTGCAATACTTTTGTGTTCCCAAACATATTTGTCGAAGAAGTTCGACTAACTTTGTTCCCATTTTCTCTCTGTGATCAGGCTAGGAAATGGGTGTATTCTCTCGAATCGGGAGAGATCACTTCATGGGAACAGGTCGTGAAGAAGTTTATGAAGAAATATTTTTCACTTACTGAGAACACCAGACGAAGGAAACTAATTACAAATTTTGAACAAGACATGGACGAATCGTTTAATGATGCCTGGACGAGGTATAAGAGGTTGGTCAGGGATTGTCCACACAATGGTTTGCCAGACTGCCTTCAGATGAAATTTTTTTTATCATGGTTTGAATCCCACTTCACAGACCGCTGGCAATGCGACAGCAACTGGTGGTCTGCTTGATAAAATGTATGATGAGGCGAATAATATCTTGGATCGCATCTCTAAGAACCATGAAGATTAGAGAGAGAGTGACCAGAGATTGAGACTCAAAGACAATGATGCAAGTAATGGTGCTATTGCTTCACTACAAAATCAGATGACCGCAATGATGAACTTAATTTAGGGAATTACAATTAGCAGCCCAACACCGCAAAATAGGAAATTCAACGGAATCAGTCAAAACATCACCAGGTGAGCGACTTGCAGTGATGGGCATGTGATGGAATATTACCAGCAAAATCCACAGTCCGTTTACTTTTTCAAGAATAATACCTTTTTAAATATATACAACCCCGAGTGGAGAAACCACCCCAATTTTGCTTGGAAGAATCAGCAATAGAATTTCCAACCCGTGGCGCAGAAAGAGGGGCCACCAGGATTCTTCCCATGCAACAACGGTCAGACAAAAAATCAAGTAAGTAGCTCACAACCACCACAATCCTCTTCCTTGGAAAGCCTATTGAAGCAATGCATAGAGAAAAACGAAACTGTGCTTCAAAGTCAAGCTACGTCCATCCGCAATCTAGAATTACAGATGAGCCAGATTGCGAGTGAGCTGAAAAGTAGACCGCAAAGGGTTCTGCCGAGTTCAACAGAATTCCCATGCAACCCGGGGGGATCAGGTAAAGAACAATGTCAGGTTTTGACATTGCGAAGTGGGAAGACTGTGGAGGGAGAAAAAAAGGAGCTTAGTCGGGCAGCTCCCATTGTGGCAGAATCTGAAGTTGCTGTGACGCAAGAGGAAGAAAGAGAAAAAGAAGCAGTAGAACCAGAGGTTGCGTTGACCTTAGAGCCAACTGAGATGGGAACCGTGAAAGTTCAATTACCCCCTTTCCCACAGAGACTAAGGAAGAAAAAGAACGAAGAGGTACAGTACCAATGCTTTTTGTCTATTTTAAAACGATTACATATTAATATTCCTATCAGTGAAGCGATTGAGGAAATGCCTGCCTACGCAAAGTTTTTGAAGGATATGGTAACTAAGAAGAGGGGAGCTGGTAAGTTTGCCATGGTGGCACTAACTCAGAGTTCAAAATCAATCATTTCAACAAAGATGAGCGATCCTGGGAGCTTTACTATTCTTTACTTTATAAGAGGACTGTACATCGGGCAAGCCTTGTGTGACCTGGGAGCCAGCATAAATTTGATGCCTCTGTCAATCTTTAGGCAGCTGAATGTGGGGCAGCTTGTGCCCACAACAGTGACTCTCCAACTGACCGATAGATCTTTAGTGCATCCAGAAGGAAAGGTGAAGGACGTGCTGATAACCACGACAAATTTATCCTACCAGTCGACTTCATCATTTTGGACTACGAGGCTGACAAAGATGTGCCCTTCATTCTGGGGCGACCATTTCTATCAACAGGTCGTGCTCAGATTGATGTGCATAAAAGGGAAATCACTTTGAGCATCAACGGACAGAAGCTCAAGTTTAACATAATTCGTGCCATGAAGTTTCCGGATGAAGAAGACCTGCATGACTTAGATGATGACCAGAATTCAATTAAAGAAGAAAAGTTTGATGAAGAGAATGAAGAAGAGGATTCCAGCGCATCCGTTGCTGCTTGTAATGCGATCATGACAAAAACAAGCAAGGAAGAAAAAATGATCGCAAACTTAGAAGAAGAGCCAATAGAAAAAGAAGAAAGAAAAACAACGCAATCTTCCCTAGTAGAACCACCAACACTTGAATTAAAGACCCTACCGAATCATTTGAAGTACGCATTTTTGGGGTAGAACGAGAAGTTGCCTGTTATTATTTCCTCTGAGCTCAACAAAAACCAGGAGAATGCATTGATGAGCATTCTAAGGAAACATGTGCGAGTAATTGGCTGGACGCTGGCCGACATTAGAGGAACTAGCCCTGCGTATTGTATGCACCACATTCTTCTTGAAGAGGACCACAAAGCAACGATCGAATATCAACGCAGACTCAACCCTGTGATGAAAGAGGTCGTTAAGAAGGAGATCATTAAATGGTTAGATAGGGGCATTATCTATCCTATGGTCGATAGCACGTTATCATAGTGCTAAGTTCTTAAACAATGTTGGCTTGCGTTGATAAAATATGTTAAATTGTGTCCATTAAGCATCAATTTCATAATATTACGGTCGCATGTGTTCAACGCATAGGAACAATTGATTTTTATATTTTTATGCAGAATATGCGTTGAAGCAAGGCAGACAGAAATTGCGATCATAAGAAATCATTGGTCGAGTGCAACATTACCGTAAGGCTTTGCGGTGATCATGT
The DNA here is from genome assembly GCF_027475165.1 of Benincasa hispida. Lineage (NCBI taxonomy): Eukaryota > Viridiplantae > Streptophyta > Magnoliopsida > Cucurbitales > Cucurbitaceae > Benincasa > Benincasa hispida. Next base: position 81,125,964 of record NC_143488.1, read on the forward strand.
TCACAAACATTCACCCAAGAAGGATTGCCGCAACTTGGTCAACGCAATATGGTGGGCGCATCTGGGTGAAATACTAATTAATCGCGATGGGATAAAAAGCTGATGACAATTGAATCCGAATTAAGTTGACATCCGATTAACGATAACAAGTACATTCAGCTTTTCGGTGACAAATATTTGACGCATCAGTCAGAGGAATTAAAGTCATCACATCTGAGCAATCATGAGAGAGAAGCCACCGTTCACCTTGGATGTTCTATAAATACCAGAGGCATCCTTCAAAAAAGGGGTTAATCAGTTCATCAGTTTACGAATTTGAGAGCTCAGCTCGTCCTTGTTCATAGTTTTCCTTTCATTTTAAGGTGAAGCAAGAGAAGAGTGGTGATGCCAGAGATTGCTCAGGGTAACTCGAGAGAGAACCTTGAGGCATAGAAGCAGAGAGCGGGCCGACTCTCGCGAGAGCAAGATTATCTTTTGAACACAAGTAGAAAAACAGTGTAAAAGCCTGGGCAGCAAGAGATTGCTACCAGGCCCTTTATTCTATACTTGCATTGTTATTCTGTACTTCATCTTTATATTTATACAATGGAAGTTCTATTTCTACATCTGTTCACTCTCTTAGCATGCATGAGTAGCTAAACTAGTCGAATGGGTTGAGAAGAACTAAGCTAACATGACCTAGAAAGTTCATTGCTTGTGATTGTCTTGTTTTATGTTGTGCCAAATACCCTTTAGAGCTACTCGAGAGAGAGTTTAAAGAAAGAACCTAATGACTTGAGAGAGCTAGGTTAGAATTTGGACTCGAGAGAGCAAGATTAGAACTGTAGAACAAGAGATGGGGACTTAGATATAAGCTCTGTTTGTCAACCTGCATCGCATGCATCCTAGAGATGGGCATGTATTATGTGGTCGCCTTATTTGTGTGTGTGTCATTCGTCATCGCATAAATAAGAATAGAGGCTTATGTGTAGGTCTTATAGACTTAGCGCATATATCGCATGTGTTCTAGCCTTAGAAGCCATGGCATTCGCACCGACAGGTGGTTTACTATTGTATGCATGTTGCATGATTGCATAGCATGAATGCATCCTTGGAAGTGTTAGCCGAAACTTTTCTCAACCCATTCACCGCATACTCATCACATTTCCCGTTTATCAACTCTTTTCAAACTTCGCCGCATTTTTTTGTTTTTCATTAACGCAATCAACAATCCCAACAATTTATTTATTTATCCGGTTACCGCAAAGTATTCATAAAAATTACCAACGCAACCTATTTTCACAAGGTACTGAGTTCGACCATGGACTTACCAGGAAACTTAGTGGAATTTACACTTGGAATCTACTGAGGAAACTTGAGTGCACAACACAACTTCACCATCACATATCATCCATATTTCATTTCATAAAAATAAGTGTCACTCCTAACCTTGATCAATGAACCCTTCTGGTTGGACCATATAAATACTCTCTTCAAGATTGTCATTTAGAAAGACAGTCTTGACATTTATTTTCCAAATTTCATAGTTATAAAAAGTAGCAATGGACAAGAGTATCCTTATTGATTTAATCATAGCAACAGGTGAGAAGGATTCTTCATAGTCTACCCCCTCAACTTGGGTATAAACCTTTGCTACTAACCGGGATTTATAGGTCTGTACCTTTCTCGTATGGTCTCTTTTACGCTTGTAGATCCACTTACAACCGATTGGTCTTACCTCATCAGGTTTATCTACATGTTCCTACATAGACTTTATTTCAAGTTCCATGACTTCGATCCACTGATCTCGATCAACATCATTCATTGCTTGTTTATATGTTAATAGATCCTCTAAGCCATCATCAGGTATGGTGACTACAGTTTCAGTTAAACCTATATAGCGATTAGGCTATCTCACAACCCTCCCACTACATTGAGGCTCTCTTAACTCTTGAGTAGGATGTGATGGACCAGATTGCCTTGATCTATCAACAATTCTTGTTGATAAGCGAGTCTAATCAACAACTTTTTTTGATATGTCTGTAGCATCTTTTGAAATCTCTTCCAATACCAGTTTACTATGGGGTTTATGAACTCGTATGTCGTCTTCCTTTAGGAATATGACATTTGTTGATACAATTACTTTATCATCTTGAGGATCATAAAACAAACCACCTCTTGTTCCTTTAGGATAAACCACAAACAGGCATAATTTTGAACAATGTTCTAATTTCTTAGGATTTTGCACCAACACGTGTGTCGAGAAACCTCAGATCTGGAAATGACGTAAACTAGCTTTACAACCTATCCAAAAATCATGTTTCTGAAACACTCTTAGAGGGAACGTTATTCAAAATGTAAGTTGTAATTTCTATTGCATGCCTCCAAAACGAGTTAGGCAGTTGAGCATAACTCATCATGGAACAAACCATGTCTAACAAGGTTTTGTTTCTCCGTTCAGATACACCATTTTGTTGAGGTGTTCTCAGTGTAGAGAGTTGTGACTAAATTTCATTTTCTATCATATAGTTCTGGAAATTCAAGTCCAAATACTCCCCACCTCAATCTGATCGAAGTGTCTTAATAGATTTACCTAATTGGTTTTCAACCTCGGTCTTAAATTCCTTGAACTTTTCAAGAGATTCAAACTTGTAATGAATTAGGTAAATGTAATCATACCTTGAATAATCATCAATAAAGCTAATGAAATATTCATAACCTCCCCGTGCTTTAACATTCATCGGTCCATAGAAGTCTGAATACACGAGCTCTAAGGTTTCTTTGGCTCGAAGACCTTTTTCAGAAAAAGATCTTTTTTGTCATTTATCTTTCGAGACATGATTCACACGGTGGTAAAAAGTTATCTTGCAACTTGTTTAGAAGTCCACTTTTAACCAATCTTTCAATCATATCGAGATTAATGTGACCAAGTCTCAAGTGCCAAAGATAGGTACTTTGAGAAATGCGTTACCTTTTTTTTTTTTTTTTTTTTTTTTTTTAGTTTCAGTTGTTTTAAATATTTCTATGTTATATACAACTTCAACTTTGGATGGTTTTAACTTGTATGAGTTACTTTCTAAGTTTGCGTAAAAAATCTGTACACCTCTTTTTGTAATGAACGCTTAATAATGACTAAAATTTACATTGTACAAACGTTCCAACAAACAGGAAATAGATATCAAATTTCTTTTACAAGAAGGTACATAAAGAACATTTTCTAAATGCAGATATTTATTTCCAAAAGTCAACTTAACTACTCCGACTGCTTTTGCTAAGATGCGTTCCCCTGATCCAACCCGGAGAGTAATCTCATCTGTTTCAAGCTTCTTCCAGGAACTAGTTTCCTGAGAAGAGAAACAAACATGATTAGTGGCCCTTGAATCCAATATCCAGGAAGAATCTTCATTCTCCACTATACATGTTTCAATAACTAGAAAATCTAATTTACCTTGTTTTTCTTTTTCATCTTTCTTTGTAGCTGAAGCCTTCCCCTTCCCAGTTTCCTTCGTTTTCTTTTGAATACCTTTATTCTTGAGAAAGAAGGGCCAGATTTACTCTCAGAAGACGATTCTTTCTGGGGTTTCTAAGGGTCCAAATAGGCCCTACAAAGAGTCCATGATCTCTCTTGCAGTAGCTAACTTCTCGTGTTTCTTAGACAGTACATCAGATATACTGGCTAAAATATAATCCCGAGCCTTCTCATTAGCTTTGACCCATCTATCATATGCATCCTGAACTGTTTGGTTTGCATTGGGACTAAGGGTTGGAAGACATTCCTCCATTAAAATGAATAAGAGATCATCTATTACTAGTATCGTGTTGATATTCGATTTCCAAGTTTCGTAATTTTCACTGTTAAGTTTTTCTGAAGCTAGTAATTGTATAATTGAAGTTGTCATTGCTGAAAAGTAAACAAATTATTAGTGAATTTAATAACTCTAAATTTTTTAATCCAATTCATTAATCAAATAATAATGTACCCATACTCATTATTCTTTTGCTATGATACTTCAGTGAGTTAAAATAGTCCCCATCGAAGTGCAGTCGACTACTCCTTCACTGAATCAAGACATTCTTGACTAAATACTAATATTAGAGTAGCTCTTATCCTTATAGTACTTAGTTACCATTTATTTGGTCAAGAACTTTACTAACACTTAGCAAGTCTTTTAAGTGTAAACCTGCCATTTTCCAATTACATAGATCGGAATCAAACCAATCCTCAAAGGAAAAACGATTGTTTGAAAACGAATCTAAGTAACTCTATCCATTTCTGAAGTTCACAGTGTTCAGAATCCTATGTTAGAACCCTCTGAAGGGATCGCCGTGGTTTACGACTAGCTAGTGCCACCTAAAAACGACAGCAAGCACAACATAGAAATCTCATGGTGTGTCCTAATGGAAGAGACCGTAGAACGTGTTGACACACACCCTTCACCCACTTATTATGAACTACTTCCCCTATTCAGCTTGATACTGACTCATGCAAACACTTTTCGGAGGGAGGTTGAACAAAATAGCAACTCGAAGTCGAGCACAAATTTCACGGTGTGAACTCTTAGGGACGTAAGTGCTAGAAATAATATATCTCATATATTATTAATCTCCCACTGAAGTGTTCTATAAAAATTGGATACTGACTTGGTTATTAACCGGCTAATTTTATATAACCTAAGTCTACGTAATTTTTCCTAGTATAACTCTTATACCGGGATTTAACCTATGATGTCTAGGCGATAAACTAATTTTATTACCTTACATCACTCACGCATGCTCATAAAACTAGGGTTATTGACTTAGACGCCAGTTTGATCTCCAGGTAGGAGGTGTTTCGTAAACTGTCAATTTAAGTACCCCCAACCTTAGACATGATCTCCCCAGGTAAGTAAACAACTCTTGTTTCACAAGTAATTGACCTATTTTAATGCTTAAAAAAATTGATTAAATTGCACCGGTTAACCCTAGATGAGCATGCAATTTATCTTTGTTATAGATTTTAAAAGTCTAGGTCTATAACAATTATAAAATAAAATATAACAATTATAACCCTAGCACATTCATTTATAACATGCTTCCTTAAAAAACATGTTTTGATATAACACTTATATTAAATTATGAAAATCTAAGCATGCATACTGTATACATTATAACACTTATAACATATAACAAATGCATGCCACATGCTTATCCTATGATGGGGTTTTTAATAATTATATGGCATACTTTATGCACACATATTAAAAACAATATCATATATCACATCCATAATAATTAAACATCACTAAAGTGGACTAGTTTTGTCATTAAAACAAACAAATAACTAAATTATTACAAAAATCAGCAAGCAGCTCCCTCGAATTGGCCAAAAAACACTCTAACTGGCTCAAAAACTCCAAAAGACCAGGTTGAACCAGTCAAACTGACTTAACTAAGTCGAATCGAACCGGTCAACGCACGCGGGTCAGATCAACGGGCTGAAGTAATCGGGTGCGTTGGTTCGGACTCAGGTCGCGAAGCAGGTCGGGCGCCCGGACAGGTTGGATGCGGTGAAGGCAGGCACGCACATGGGAGCTCAACGAACCGGCTCGGGTTCTCGAGTCTGGGAGGCTAAAATAGGTTTGAAGGTGAATTCTTTTCTAATTCTCTCGGCTAGCTTGAGTTCTACCATTTCTTTTGAACAAATGAAGGCCTAATTGGACTCTAATGACACCATAAAAATTACAGACCCTTTGCAATATATTAAAGCTCATATAATGTGAGCAATTACAATTTCAACAACAAAATAATGAGAAAACTACTACCAAAATCGTAAAATTATCCATTTTAGCCCACAAAGCATTCATCATATGAAAAACACCAATCAAATGCAATAGAATGTTATAAGCATTCTCTGATACCAATTAATGGAAATAACAACATGCACAGTGGAAGCACATGATCAATAACACTCTAATTACAATTATAAACTAGGATTAAACATGCAAAAGGGTTAGGAATACAACCTTTGTAGTTTCCATAAGAATCTTTCTCTCTATGAGCAATCAGCACCACCAACGGTAAATCCTCGCTATTCTTTGATTGAAGAACATAGTTGTGGGACCGAATTTTTAGTGAATGATAAGGAATTTCACTTAATAATTTGGAGAGTAAAAGAGATTTTGTGGAAGATTATGGTCAAAAATCAAGGAAGCATTAATTTTTTTTCATTTGACAAACAAAAACTATTTATAAACCAAAACACACGTAAAAACCCTTTTTGCATGGCCTCCACCTCAAACTCCATTAGCTTGAAAAATTAGGTGTCGAGCTTTACATTAAACGCTTCATAACCCACTTAGTGGGAAAATCCAATAATTAGATTTTTTCACTAACTAATTTTTTTTATTAAAATAATTTTATAATAAATCAATTTTTTGAAAAAATATGAAATAAAATTTTAATATTTTAGAAATTATTTAATTAATTTTTAATTAAATAAAATAAATAATTTAATATCACATATTAAATTATTTTTGACACCTAATTTTGATTAATCACATTAATCAATTTTTTAAAATCTTTCATGCTAATATTTATTATATCTTATATAAAATATAATTTTCCCTAAAGGCCGAATTTGAACATTTCAAATTCTCACTTCACCTAGTTCTTCAATTTAGTCTGTAATGAGCTAGCAAGGAGACCTGATGGACCTACAGATCATGGGCTCCAACGATCCGAGACTAATCGGTCAAACTCTTTAACCTAGTTAATCAACATTCATTAACTAACAGGACTGTCCACTATAGCTTGTAGTTGCACTTCCCTAACTGTAGATATATTTTGTGTCCATTTGATATAACCGTCATCGATAAATTGATCCTTCACAGGTTGTTCGTAACCTCAGCTAAGTCAATTACTATTTTACCCCTAAGTTACATCTTTTCTCCTTAAGTACCACTGTCCCTCTAATGAACAATTGGTTTAGGATTTTAATCACTAAATCCATTCCCTCTCAGGCTAGCGTGAGGATGAGGACCCTTGTTTAAGACCCGAGATCAGCCCTTAAGGGTACTGAAGGAACTCCATTTACAGAGGATTTTTTAGCAGAAATGGATTGTCCAAATCCCATTGTGATTGAATGTATACATTTACAGTCATACAGAACAAATTATGCATCAAACTTAAACTACAACATGCTTTTGAAATAAAAACAAAGATTGAGAGATTATATCTTTGAAGAACTGTTCTTCAATAAACCCCTCGATAGTACTCGTTCACGAATGCAGCTAACAAGTCTGGAACTCCCTCGAACAAGCAACAAGCAGCAACTCGATCCTCGAACCAAATAGGACACTACCACTTGGTGACCTTGGTATTCTTGGTGTGAGAATCTAGGAGTGGTGAGCTCTGGCTAATTTTGGTTAGAGGGAAAGTTTGGTGTGGAGGAAGAAGACGATCGAGAAAGGAATAATACTGTCATGTAGATGAACGAGTCCATCGCATAGACTTCTTACTCGATCGTTTAGTCTCTCAAGTGATCATATAGTAACTCAATTGTTAATGCCTTGTCTCTTGTTCAGATGTCTTTGGAATAATTAAAACAATTTTATTTATCCCAAACCAATTTGATTAATCATCAAATAATTAATAAATATAAATAAATATGATAACTAACTTATCATATTATATTTATAACCTATAGTTTTAATATTGCATCATATACAATATATAAACCATAGTTATTTTTCTCTATTTTATGGTATTTAATATAAATCATATTTATATTAAATTTAATAACTATGAATCTAATTCATAGAAAATATATTTGAATCATATTCAAATATTTGTTCCTAAAATTAAACAATCATGTATCAAATACATTATATCAATTATATCATATATATAATTGAATTAATTGAATTATATCATATATAATCAAATTCCCTCTTATTAATTTGAACATTTCAAATTAACCTAAAAACTGATTCTCAACTTAAATCCATTGAGCTACCAAGAGGACCTTATGGACTTGTAGCTTGAAGCTCTAATGGTACATGAATAACTGACTAAGCCCTTTAATCACATTATCCACCATCCGTTAACTGTCGGGCACTCCACTCAAGACCGACAGCTGCATTCTTCGCACTACAGATATATTTCTGTGTCCATTGGATATAACCAATCAACAATACAGTGACCATCTTGAAGCTCTAATGGTACATGAATAACTGATTAAGCTCTTTAATCACATTATCTACCATCCGTTAACTGTAGGGCAATCCACTCAAGACCGACAACTGTATTCTTCGCAATAGTACAGTGACCATTCATAAATCGCTTGTAAGTATAGCTGGGCCAAATTACCGTTTTGCCCCTATAGTTACATCTAACTCCTTAAGTACCACTGATCCCTCTAATGAACAATAAATCATAGTCCCACTATGACCAAACCCTTCTTGGGCTAAGAGAGGGTGTGGTGCCACATTGTTCAAGACCCGAAATCAGTCCTTAAGAGAGCAATTTATCTACTTACCCCTGCTTCGGGGAATGAGTGAATTACATCTTATGTAGCTGAGTTCCCACCTCCCCAATCAGACGAATCTTCAAAATGGTAGGCTTGTTAAGTTGGTGATCTGGCCACTCTCACCCATGTAAATCAAAGGACTGCCCTCATAGGCAGGAGTTCACAACTCACTCAGGATTAAGGTCATGTTACCTATGGTCATTATAGTGAAATGAAAGTCTCAATTACGAATGGCGTTATATAACGACACTAAACATTTCGTGGTTCGGTCTTATACAAACTCCTTTGTATAGAATATCCCCGCTCGCATGTCGATCAGTTCATTTGTAGCTCTTTACAACAATTGTAACACCTACAAAGCAAGTCATACTCATAATGACACCAAGATAAGGTATCCAACCTTATGCATATACTACAGATCATTTAGGTTATCACTTAAACACGATCCACTTGTATGTCTCCACATACATGTTTAAGTACAACAATAACCATGGATCTTAGTTTATTGGTTTGTGGTTAATGCAACTAAAATATCATATATTTCATAGACAATGTGAATAAAATATCATATATTATAAATCACAGAATGATTGTTCATACAAGTGTTTACAAACTACAGGACCCTGCGAGATTTAGGGCATCAACCCCAACAAAAACAACCTTTCTACTATCCCTAAAATGGGTAGGAGTGAATTCCATCTTGCAATTTTGGAGACAAGGTATGTTCGTTATACCCTTCATGACTCGTTTAGGAATAACCAATTCATGGGGGGGTTGGAGTATCACAGGAGGGACTATAACGAATCCGGGTATTTGGAGTTACGAAGGTGTGGCCGGAGCACATATTGTGTTTTCTGGATTGTGCTTCTTAGCAGCTATCTGGCATTGGGTGTATTGGGATCTAGAAATATTTTGTGATGAACGTACAGGAAAACCTTCTTTGAATTTGCCGAAGATTTTTGGAATTCATTTATTTCTCTCAGGGTTGGGTTGCTTTGGTTTTGGTGCATTTCATGTAACCGGATTGTATGGTCCAGGAATATGGGTATCCGATCCTTATGGATTAACCGGAAGGGTACAAGTTGTAAATCCTACGTGGGGTGTCGAAGGGTTTGATCCTTTTGTTCCGGGCAGAATAGCCTCGCATCATATTGCAGTAGGTACATTGGGCATATTAGCAGGCCTATTCCCTGAAATGGAAATACAACCAATCAATAAGTTAAGAGATTATCTATGGTTAAACTTAGTTCCAACAATGCACTTTTCGGACCGAGAAAGCGGGATTGCTTGGCGTTGCATATTAGAACTCATTAAAGCACGATTCGCATCATTATGTTCGATAAAAGGAATGAGCTACTGAGGAACAACAGTAAATTAGGTCTCAGAGAATTCAATTCCCGTTCTCAACCCATGACCAATATGAGCTCGAGGTTTCCTTCGTAACTCCCGGAACTTCTTCGTAGTGGCTCTGTTCCATGCCTCATTTCATAAAGAACCTCAAAGTGGCTCTATTTCATTATATTCCATCCATATGCCAATTCCATTCATTTAATATCCCTGTTGTGTCATTGAGATAAGAGATGTCGTTTCTAGTCTATCTGTTTTTATTTCTATATATATGGAAAGTTAAAAAATCATCATATAATAATCCAGAAATTGCAATAGAAAAGAAAAAGGGAGGTACATGTCAAGTATCCGCTTGGGATCATGTCTTCTTAGGGCTATTTTGGATGTACAATTCAATTTCGGTAGTAATATTCCATTTCAGTTGGAAAATGCAGTCAGATGACATAATATGATGTCCCCAACTATCTACCCGGTCTTATCCCTGAAATGGGAGGCATATTGAGCATTGTTTCTATGCTTACCCTTACCTATGCAGATCAAGGGACAATCTCGAATAAACAGAAGTTCATAGACAACTCAAGATTCAGATCAAGTTATCTAGGTCATCAAGAAGTGAAATTAATCAGTGTTAATAGTAAATAGTGTTAATACGTGATTATTTCGTGGTCAGTCTTACACGATTTCATCGTGTAAAACACCCCCGCTCACATGTCTCTATATGAATGAACTAATCACATCGTTTATAACACTTTACAACATTTGTAACAATCATAAAGCGAGTCATATTCAGTAGTATCTCCAGAAATAGGTACCCAACCTAATCGAAGTACTATAGACTGTTTAGGCTATTTTACTCGAACTTGATCTAGTTTATGTCTCCACATGAAGTCCAAGTATTCATGACAATAGCCAAGGGTTATTAAAAAATCAATTCATTTTCATTTAACAACATTTATTTGAATAAACTTCATATATGTTTACTGTTTACAAACTACGAGTTTTAGGACATACAATCCAACAACATCTTGCTTCTTAAATCCCATTGATCCTCTAATGAACCATTGGTTAGTGATCCAATCACCAAACCAAGTCTCTTTCAGGTCAATGAGAGGGTGGGGCCCCTTGTTCAAGACCTAAAATCAGTACTTAAGAGAATAACTTCTCTACTAATCCTAGAGAAGGGTAGAAGTGGATTCCGTCTTGCACCTTATGTCCCCCTATCTACTCAGTCTTACCCCTGAAATAGGAGGCTTATTGAGCCAATGCTGTTGAGCCAACCCTCACCTATGCAAATCTAAGAATAATCCCAAATAAACAGGAGTTAAGTTAGGTCAGAATTAAGGTCGAGTTACCTAGTTCATTGATTTGAAATAGTCAATGTTAAACAGTAAACAACGTTATAACGTAAGAGTGACTCGTTTCTTGGTCCGATCTTATACAAACTCTTTGCATAGGATGCCTCTACTTGTATGTCTCCACATGAATGATTCAGGATCACAACGTTTGTACTAAATACAAAGTGGCCGCATCCTGTAGTGTTACCAGAATAAGGTACCCAACCTTATTTGTATACTATAGATCATTTTAGTTATTTACTTGAACTTGATCCATCTTTATGTCTCCACATAAAGTCCAAGTGCTCATGTAATAGCCATGGATCTTAGTTTATTGGATTTAGGCTTTTACTAGTGCATTTTACATATTCAATAAATTTATTAACTAAACTTCAATAACATCTTTATTTCAAATAGAATATGTTTAATATTACAGACTGCAAGTTTTATGACTACAACCCAACAAACTCCTACTTGGACTAAAACTCCAGTGGATTTACATATATACAAATATATACAATGTTGAGTAACGAGAATCATCATTCTGTCTTGTAGTCCTTGTACCACTAGGTGAGCCTCGAACACTTTAGCCGTAAGGGCCTTAGTAAATGGATCAGCCAAGTTAACTTCTGAGGTTATCTATGTGACAAGAACGTCTCTTCTATGTACTATCTCCCTGATGAGATGGTACTTACGTTGAATGTGCTTTCCTAGTTTATGGCTTCTTGGTTCTTTTGAGTTGGAAATTGTTGCATTGTTATCACAATACAGGGTGATTGGTAGATGCATATCTGGAACTACTTCCAAATCGGTCAAGAACTTTATGAGCCACACTACTTCTTTAGTTGCTTCACATACGACTACATATTCAGCTTCCATAGTGAAGTCAACAATACAACTTTGTTTAATGCTTCTCCATACTATAGCTCCTCCGTTTAGAGTGAATACTGATCCCGAAGTAGATTTCCTTAAATCCACATCATTATGAAAATCAGAATCAGTATATCTAGTAAGAATCAAATCCTTAAAGCCATACACGAGCATATAGTCCCTCATTCTCTGAAGATACTTGAGGATGTTCTTAACAGCAGTCTAATGACTATATCTAGTGTTGGATTGGAACCTCCTGACTATTTCGACTGTAAAGCATATGTTTAGGCGTGTGCACAACATAGCATACATTAAACCCCCGACTGCTGATGCATAAGGAATTCTTTTCATATTCTCAATTTCTTGAGATGTCTTAGGAAATTTTTCCTTAGACAAATGAATTCTATGTCTTAAAGGTAACAAATCTCTTCTGGAATCTTGCATGTTATATCTTGACAACATTTTGTCAATATAAGATGCTTCAGATAGTGCTAGCATTCTGTTCTTGCGATTTCAAACTATTTGGTTCCCTTTTCTTTATGATGTATTCGTTTGATGCGTCTTAACTCAAATTTCTCTCATCCTCAAATTTGGAGATAAGCTATACTCATCCCCAAATTTGGAGACGAGCTAAATCCTCATTGCTAAAAGAGAGAAAATTTCAAAAGGCTGAGAGTCTGAAAGGAGTTTAAGACTTAAAGCTTGCATGCATTAGAAGGTAAACTTAATCTTTTTTAGAGAAGTTCAAGCCTTGTTGATTTTCTTAATGCCTACTTTATGCTTATAGATTTCATATAGTTGATATTATTGAGGTTAGGCCAAGCACAAGACTTAGAAAATATCTAAAGAACAAAAATAAGGTATTCCAAAGTAAAACGCAAGGAACAAAATGATATGGAATTTCTCATTCATTTTCATAAACCCACATGAAGTAAACAAACAAGTCAAGCAGATACAAAAGAAAAATTAAATCAATATACAAAAATAACCCAACACCCCAAATCTTTATTGTGCTGGCGCGTCGTCTCTGCGTTCTTCCTTAGGGTCTTCATCCATGAAGCGCAAGGGGTTTCTAAGATGAGCAGGCAGTGGAGGTAGAGGAAACATTCCAACCAAGACCTGATTGATGTATTGTGTTGTGTAAATAAATTGATCTTGCATCCGTCTTGTTTGCTACCTTAAATAATCCCTTAGAACCCGATTCTGTTGCTACAAAACTTCGATAGACGCGGCCAGTGGTCTGAGCTGATCATTGATAAAAGTTTTCAACTCTTCTAAGTCTACGCTGCATTGAGGTGGTGTTTGTTCTTCACTTCTTCCAACTGGGTCTTCAAAATTTGTTGCGTTGTTTTACCCTAGCCCAGTTGGCTCAAAAATTATTGAAGGAGGCACAAAACTAGGAATTGGACTTAGTTGGGGCGAAGGAAGGGAATAAGGGATGTCCTGATCTATATAAGTTGGTTCTTGGTGCGTTTGATCAGGACTCCCTTCTAGTGGGGCCAATGGTGAGTCATGGAAAGTAAGATTGAGGGGTGGTTGCGCTTCTTCAGCTGGAAGTTCAGGCTTAGCTTCATGTTCTTTGTGCTCTGAAGCTTCATCGCTATGTTAAACAATCTTGACGCGTCTTCTTTTGGGGGCGCGTTTAGATGATCAAGGCTTTGGTGCCACTTCCTTGGCAGGTAAGGCAGGTTGATGCGGCGAATCGCGAAGTAGATAGCTTACTAACTTTATGTCTATCAAGCCATCGATATCTTCATGATCATCCCCCAGAGGGATACCCCCGCATTTGCATAGTGCACAGATCAGCCATGGAAAGTAGAGTTGGCCTCGTGGCTTAGTCTTGATGGCTTTGATCTGATCCTTTATAATTCTTCCAATGTCCAGAGGGATGCACTGCATGACGCAATAAGTAGCCAGGACGCATTCTTTTGATAATGTCTCATCATGCGTTGTAGGCATGATGCTCTGTTTGATCAAGTAATACCACAGATTCGCGTCTAGAGTTAAATTCTTAGAAGCTAACATTTTTGCCCCGTTTCTCGATGTTTGCCATTTCCTTCCAGGTTTGGCTACCGTCTTTAATGCATCTTCTAATTGACTTGGCGTTGGCTGTTCCAAGATGCGATTTCCTTCCGCGTCCGGATTACTGTTAATGTTGAACACTTCATTTATCTTGTCAACTGAGAAGCGCACTAACACCCTATCAACAAAAGCTGTGTTCTTCTCCATGTCAAACTCACTATTGTAGAACATGCGGACGAGGTTGAGCCAAATACGGGTGTGCTCAACATAGAACTAATTCCACCCCAATGCATTTATTGTCCCAGTTATGTAAATTGGTAGTGGGTGGCGTTCAGGGAAGAAGCCCTTTTCTACGAGTATGTCATTAAATTGATGCTTTCTTCCCGAAGTCTTCTTAGGTAATGCGTCAGTTACCTTGCGTTTTCCTGTCGCATGCTCTTTTGCTTCCCTTGTCAGCTCTCTTAGTTCATTCTTCAATTCCCTTTGGAGATTCGTCTTCCTTCGCCCTTATCTTGCGGGCTGGTAGTTCTCCAATTCTTGCTCTAGTGCGTCGTTCCTTAAGCTGTTTTCATGCGTTGCACCCTCAGGTCTGGATGCATATTGCTCATCTTCTTCTTCCTCCAATATCAATCTTCTTTTCTTTGTTATTCTTTTTTATTTTAAAGGCCCTTCATTCGCGTCGGATGGGTGTGTTTGAGACGCGTCAGGGCCAATTCTCCCTTCTCTATTTTCTTCTTTCCTTTCTTCAGTTTCTTCCCTTTCTTCTTCTAATTCCTCTTTAAGCATCATAGCATACCGCTCCGTTTCATCTAACTCAAGTGATGCGTTAGGTGGGTCTGAATGCATCACTTGATCTTCCTCTTGGCTTTGATTGAGGGATGCCAAGATTGCACCAAAAAGCTCTTGCTCGTCCAGTCGAGCCAGTTCTACCAACTCTTCAAGATTGCGCTCTAACGCAGGACTGTCAGAGGGTGGAGTAAATGGAGGGGTGTCCACTAGGGTATGAAGCATCCCAGGGGAAGATATGAGGATGGGCGAATGAGGTGGTTGGCTCGACGCGTCTGATTCGACAGGATAAATAGTGGCCAAGGGCTCGATAGAAAGTGGAGGTGGTGGACGCACAGCTGGTGACAGTGCGTTGTGGGTGTAGGCTGGGAGTGGATTATGCATTGCACCCACCATAGTGATGTTAGGGATGAGTGGTGGTGGGGCGGGCTTGGTGTAGGGTTTGGAAACGGCCGTAGAAGACGTACACATCCTTGGTTTTGCAGGTGTCTCGGCCCTTGGCTTGGAGGTAGTTTTGGGTTTTGGTTGAAGGCTTGAGCGAATCGAAAGCGAGGGAGACGGAGAGGTTTTTTTTTCTTTTTCTTTTGTTTTAGAGAGCTCGAGAGTGAAAAATGAAGAAGAAGAAGGAGACTTCGAATTGTTGGGCCCTTTTTATAGGTTGAGAGAATTCGTGGCCCGCCTGACGTCTGTATTAAATGCAAAGTTGAAGGGACATCTCAGTCATCTAAATAATCGAGTGTTTTTGTGTTCTCGAGACGTGTCGGTCATCTAATGTGTTCGTTGTTCCTAACTCGATTATACACAAACTTTTATAAAAGCAAAAACAAAGAAAAATCTTAAAACAACCAAACAAATAAATCAACAAACTCAAACGTATCGTAAAATACAGAATGCAAAAAGATAAGGATAGAGGAAGCGTCCCTGGAATATATGGCGATGCAAACGCAGGGATACTTCGACGCGAGCCTCAATTGGCTTCGCGTAGTGCGAGAGATATTTTGGCGTTCTAGTCCATCTTCTAAGTAAGGCTTTACTCTTTGGCCATTTACTTTGAACGTGTTGGTGCCATCTTCTCTTGTTATTTCTACAGCTCCACGTGGGAAGATTGTCTTGATGATAAAAGGTCCTGACCACCTAGATTTTAGCTTTCCTGGAAATAAACACAATCGTGAATTGAACAATAAAACTTTTTGGCCAACAATAAGTTCTTTCTTACTGATGCGTTGATCATGCCAATGCTTTGTCTTTTCTTTGTATAGCTTGTTGTTCTTGTACGCATTCAATCGCCACTCCTTGAGCTCGTTGAGCTAAAGTTTACGTTGAGCGCCCGTGATGTCCAAGTTCATGTTCAATTTCTTAACTGCCCAAAATGCCTTGTGCTCCAACTCTAAAGGTAAATGACAGGCTTTCCAAATACAAGAGAGTATGGAGACATACCTATAGGTGTTTTGTAAGAAGTTCACACCTCATCCAGCCTCTATGCCCAATCCTTTCGCGTTGCATTGATGACTTTCTCTAGGATGGACTTGATTTCTCGATTTGATACTTACACTTGACCGTTTGTTTGTGGGAGGTAGGCAGTGGCAATCTTGTGCCTAACATTATATTTTGTAAGTAATTTGGAAGTGATGCGATTAATAAAGTGTGTACGTTGCTTATCAGGGCTCTTGGCATTCCATAGTGTGTAAAGATGTTCCTGGTAAGAAACTTAGATACAGTAGACACATCATTCCTAGCACAGGCCACTGCTTCTACCCACTTAGATACATAATCTACTGCAAGCAGGATGTACTGTTGGCCACAGGAAAGGGGGAAAAGGTCCCATAGAGTCTATGCCCCAAACATCAAACAACTCAATTTCAAGAATATTGTTCAAGGGCATTGCGTCCCTTGAAGAAATATTCCCAGTGCGTTGGCAGGGATTACATTTTCGAACAAACTCCCTCGCATCTTTAAAGAGGGTGGGCCAAAAGTATCCGCTTTGAAGGACCTTCGCTGTAGTTCTTTGTCCACCGAAATGCCCTCCGTAAGGAGAGTCATGAAACTTGGCTAAGATGCGTTGTGTCCTCTCCTCCGGGGTGCATTGATGAATTATAGAGTCAGGGCCTTGTTTATATAGAAACGGTCCATCCCAAAAATAAAACTTGCTGTCATGAACTAACCGTTTCTTTTGCTGAAAGTTGAAGTTCCCAGGGAATTGCTTGGTGGTTAAATAATTGACTATGTCCGCATACCAAGGTTTCTTGCCTTCAACTCTAAACAGGCTTTCATCAGGAAATGCGTCCTTGATTTCACTTTCTTGGGCTTGCATTTCTTGATTCTCTAGCCTGGACAGGTGGTCAGCCACCTGTTTTTCTGTTCCCCTTCTATTCTGGATATCAATATCAAACTCCTGTAGTTGTAGCACCCATCTTATCAATCTTGGCTTAGCGTCCTTTTTGCTCATCAGGAATTTTATGGCTGAGTGGTCGGTGTATATGGTGGCATATGCACCAACTAAGTAAGATCGAAACTTTTCAATACCAAACACTACAGCCAACATTTCTTTTTTAGTAGTGGTATAGTGTTCCTGAAAGTCATTTAGTGTTTTGGATGCGTAGGAGATAAGATGTATCAAGTTACTTTCTTCTGCTCTAACATTGTTCCTACTGCCACTTCACTCGCATCGCACATAAGAATAAAACGTTGTGTCCAGTCCGATGCTATTATACTGGGGCTGTCGTTAACGCATACTTTAAAGTTTCAAACACATAAGTGCAGTCTTCATTAAAGTCATAGGGTCGGTTCGCCTCTAGTAATGTGCTCAGAGGTCGCGCAATCTGAGAGAATCCTCTAACGAATAGTCTATAGAAGCTAGCATGCCCTAGAAAACTTCGTAAAGTTTTAACATTTGCTGGTGGGGGAAGTTTTTCTATGACATCTATTTTGGCTTCATCTACTTCCAAGCCAGCCTTAGATACTTTGTGACCCAAGACAATTCTTTCAGTCACCATGAAGTGACATTTCTCCCAATTCAGCACCAAGTTTGTTTCCTCGCATCGAGCAAGGACGGCCTCCAAATTATCTAGGTATGACTGGAATGAGTCTTCAAAGACTGAAAAATCGTCCATGAAGACTTCAACGGTCTTTTCTAGGAAGTCAGAGAAGATAACCATCATACATCGTTGAAATGTCCCTGGTGCATTACACAGCCCAAAGGGCATGCGTCTGAATGCAAATGTTCCGAAGGGACAAGTAAACGTAATCTTCTCCTGATCTTTCGGATTTATCAGAATCTGGTTGTAACTAGAGTAACCATCGAGAAATCAATAAAATTCTTTACCCGCAAGTTTGTCAAGCATTTGATCGATAAAAGGAAGGGGGAAGTAGTCTTTCTTAGTTGCTGCATTGAGCTTCCGGTAATCCATACAGATGCACCAACCCGTGACAATTCTCGAGGGTATGAGTTCATTATTACTGTTGACTATCACGGTCGTTCCCCCTTTCTTGGGAATGCATTGGACTAGACTTACCCAGCTACTGTCAGATATTGGACAAATAACTCCCGCGTCCAACCATTTTAAGATCTCTTTCTTAACCACTTCTTTCATTATGGGGTTCAGCCTTCTTTGAGGCTCGATTGACCCCGACTTCCCTTCTTCAAGCCTAATCTTATGCATGCAATAAGATGGACTAATGCCACGGATATCCGTAAGCGTCCAGCCTATTGCACGCTTGTGCTTTTTTAACATTGCAAGAGAGATTGCTCATTAGGCTCTATGAGATTTGCGGAAATGATCATAGGTAAAATGTTGTTGGTTTCAAGGAATGCATATTTCAAATGTCCAGGTAACTGTTTCAACTCGAGTTTTGGTGGTTCTTTAAGTGATGGACGCGTTGGTGCAACAACAGGCACCAGTTTGACTTGAGGGGGTGGTGATTTAGTGATTTGATATCCGAGTCGAGCTGGTCTCACTTTGATTAGTTGCCCTGTTCTGGGAAAGCGAGAGATCTCATTGTCCGAGAAATGCTCTTTCCTCTATCTTGGTTGACAATAAAGCGGGGAATTATTAGATGGGTTCTCAGGATACAATCAAATAAAGATACTAAATAAGCCGTACAGAGCCTGAGCCTATTCTCATTAGCCTATTTTTCTGCCGCTCACTCAGACTTGGCGACTCTGATTCTTTAAGGTTCTCCTCCAACGTGAGGACCTCACATACATGGGTCTCTTCTTCAGGCAACCCAATATTGTTTAGTTGTCAATCTTCACTATCTGGGAACTTTAATACGTTGAGCACATTAAACTTTACCTCTTCATTTTCCATGCGCATAGTTAATTCATCTTTATGCACGTCAATTAAAACTTTCTCAGTAGCTAAGAAGGGGCGTCCAAGGATAATTGGTACCTCCCTATCTGCTTCATAGTCCAAGATAATAAAGTCTGCTGGGAATATGAGATTGTCAACCTTCACCAAAATGTCTTCAATCTTCCCTTCTGGGTACTTGATTGTTCTGTCAGCGAGCTGAAGAGTAACAGAAGTAGGTTACTAGATCGCACAACGCATGAGATTGGCATGAGATTAATGCTGGCTCCTAGATCGCACAACGCATGACCCACATCAAATCCTCTTATCAAACAAGGAACTGTGAAGCTCTTAGAGTCCTTCTGCTTCTTTGGTAGATTGTTGCTTACTAAAACGTTACACTCCCGCGTTAGCGCTATTACTTCCTTCTCACTGACTCTTCTCTTCTTCGTCAAAATGTCCTTAAAAAATTTTACATATGTTGGCATCTACTCCAAAGCTTCTATAAGTGGAATGTTGATGTGCAGCTATTTTAGGAGCTCAAGAAAGCACTTGAATTAATGCTCATCATTCTTCTTCATCATACGCCTAGGGAATGGTACGTTCAGCGGCACCTCAAGCTTTCCCACGTTAGACGTACTGGTTTCCGAATGGCTTGTTGTTTCGGGCGTTCTTTCTTCCTGATCCATTGAACGTGTAATGCGTTCTTTCGAAGGACTGCTGTTTCTTGGATTCATTCTTTTTTCTTCAAGAGCTCTTCCATTCCGCAACGTCACTGTGTGGCATTGCTCCTTCCCATTATTGTTCCCAGGTGTTTCGATATTGCTAGGTAGAACTCCAGGTTGCCTGTTTTTCAACTCGCTTGCTATCTGCCCTACCTGGATCTCCAGGTTTCTGATAGATGATGCCTGACTTTTCAGCAACGCGTCATTCTGAACTATGTATTCCTTCAATAGGTTCTCAAGTGGAGATCCTGAGCTCGACGCCTGTCCTCTATTAAAGGACTGTTGATGCTGCTGATGCGTTTGTTGAAATGTAGGCGGCGGTCTATTCCTTTGCTGATGGTTCGCCTCTGGGTGGTGCTCTTTCTGATTTCCTCCTGTCCAAGAAAAATTCGAATGGTTTCTCCATTCAGGGTTATATGTATTAGAGAATGGGTTGTTTTTGATGAAGCATACTGGCTGAGGGTTTTTTGGACATTCAGCATAGGAGTGAGGATCTCCATAGCCCACATAGCTAACCATGGGCTGCCCAAACGCCTCTACCTGATTCACCTTCTGCTGATTTGATGCGTTTCTCAATGTTATATTCTGCAGAAGGCTGGTCATCGTAGCCACTTGAGCAAAAAGTGTGGCTATTGCGTTGGCATTAATAGAATTAACGTTCTGAGATCTCCTTCTCCTGTCAGTTCTTCCATCATATGTATCATCCACCCATTCCATATTGTGTTTGGCAATACGGTCTAGTATCTCTTTAACCTCAGTATAGGATTTGTCCATAAGTCCACCAGCTGCTGCGGCGTCTGCTACCATCTGTGATGCTCTATTCAGTCCTCCATAAAACGTCTCCATTTGGATAATCAGTGGTAGTCCATGTTTGGGCAATTTTTGACTAAGCCCTTAAAACGCTCCCATGCGGCGCTTAAGGTCTCAGTATCTTCTTGTTCAAAGTTCATAATCTCTCGACGCCTCCTCGCGTTAGTTGTAGATGGGAAGTATTTTTGCATAAATTTTTCCACCAACTTCTTCTAGGTGGTGATTTCGCCAGGCTCTAGTGAACTCACCCATTGTTTATTTCATTACGCAAAGAATAGGGAAACAAGGATAACCTGATCGCCTCTGGGGTGATTTTAGGAAGCACAAATGAATTACACATTTCCAGGAAACGCTTCATATGGGCGTGAGGATCTTCACCACGACCACCCCCAAATTTTCCAGCACTATGGAGCAGTTGAAGCATAACAAATTTCATTTCGAACATGGTTCCATCCGGCATTGGGTATATGATTCCTGGAGAGAAATCATACAGTACAGGGGACGCGTACTCCCTCATGGGACGCGTGCTACTATTTGCCATCAGGATCGGATTCTGAGCAGCATGAGCTAGTTGCTGATTTTTCTGTTCTTCCGCCATGCTCGTTGCCTATCTTTTCTAAGAAATTGCTACCATAACCTTCAACAACGGTTGGATCGGTTCCTACGCCGGAAGGTCATTTCAATCTCGAGGTCGTATCTGAATTCAGGAGTGATCTCCCTGCTCATAAACATTCACAAGCTTAGGTGTAGCTTGTAATACTCCCTCGACTGAAGTGTTCCTACAACAGATACAAATGAAATTTCTGGTTAGTTCTTATTTCTGAATCCCCGGCAACGGCACTAAAAACTTGTTCGTTGCTATCGTGATTTACCTAGTAGTGTATTGTACAAAATAAATTGGAGAAGTAAGTTCCAAGTATAAGTGATGCATTTATGCTTTGATGCGTTTAAGTAATTGTAACGCGCTGGGGCATTAGATATATGCATAGAACACACACAACTCCTAATAATGACATTCAAGTTTCCCTAAACCATACCCAAGTATAAATCTGATTTAGGTTCCTGGTAAGTCCAGGGTCGAACTCAGGGATTCAGTTGACCAAACACAGACCTTGCGTTTTATCTATTGTAGGTGTTTTCCTAAATGAATGTGAGAAATGTATTATTTACACTAAATTGTCGTGCTTGTGCAAGAAGATACAAAAGAGGAGTGGTGAATGATGGATCATGCGAAGTTGGAGTTTAAGGTAAATGGACGCGTCGGTCTAAGATGAGTGTACACAACTAGGATGTGAAGTGAATGAGATGGGAATATTTGCTTATCTTTTGTTTATGTGTCAGACTTCATTCAACATTTCTCAACGTGAATAACATACAAAGCCTATCTCTAGGATGCATGCGTCTAACACAAAAATGCAATAGACACCAGTAAGTCTATCTCTAGCTGTACTAGGCGTCCTACTTAATGTAGCTTAGTTATTCTTTCAAATAGTCTAAATTAAAGATGGTTTTACCAAGTTGTCAAGTTGGCTTGAGCGTTAGAATGAAGTTGTTCATAAAGTATTAATACATTCAACATAAACAAGAAATAAACAATAGTAATTATGATGGATCAAATATGACTTTTATAAAGAAACAAGGAGTCTTTACAAAAACAATATTTAATCAAATGAAATGAAAGCAATAAATAAGAAAGAAACTGAGTCAAGCCAAAGAATACAATCTCTTGTATTTCTTTGGCTCAATCTCATTGTGTACAATCACTTGTATAGGAAGTGGACGGAGTGTCTTTCTCAAGAGTGGCTTCCTCCGCTCCCTGATCGGCGGTGGTGCTGGTTCTCAACCCTTTTAATCATCTCAACACCACGACACAGCTTCTACAGAAGTAAGACTATGACTACAATTTACAGAGAGTAAGGATCTTGATAATTTCCAAACTTCTTAACTCTAGAGGGACTTCATCTATTTATAGGCGTTGGTCATGTCCACTTGGTGAATGGGCAGCATTAAAGTCCATGTCCTGGTCAGCATTAAAGTCCATGCCCTGGTTAGCCGCCTGACTCTTGGAAGCTTTTCAGACGCCTCTTGTTGCAGGTGCCCATACTTGCAAGTGGTGATGTGACACAATCAGCCTAGAGTAATGAATCTTCTCTGCGTTGAACTCCCTCCGATGCATGACCCTTGCGTTAGAGCTTTTCCTATGGCACTTGTCTAATGCGTTAGCATTAATCATTGCATTGAAATCCTGCAATACAATGCGTTAGTGCCGTGATATTTAGTAATAAAAATTATTTCATATGAGTTTGCTAATGTTTGAATAAATCCATGCGTTTCTTCTAAAAATGAGGAGAATTTATCATTAAAAAACCTTAGTTGTTCCAACTTAAGAGCAAAAATAACTTGTATTTCTACAAGTTATCAGCTTGTCAAGTAAATATCAATTTACTAAGCGACAACTTAAGCGAAGTAAACGATCGATTAGTGTTTTGTAGGTGACAGACACGGTACTAAGCGATGAGCTAAACGATCACTTAGCTTTTGCTAGACGATCGTTTAGATTTAGCTAAACGATTGGGCATCGACCTATGCGATAGGTATCTGTCTTCTCTCACTTGCCCAATCGTGTACATGATTGTTCATTCTTCCTTCTTCTGCCTCAATCCAAGTTCGAACAGAGCCCACCCTCTGGATTCTCACACCAAGAATACCAAGGTAACCTTCTTGGTGATGTTTTACTCAACTCGATACCGTCAAGGTTCTATGGAGGCCGTTCGTGTTGCTGGGGAGTTCGTGACCGAGGTGATCGCTGAGGACAAGTATGAAGTGTTCGTGTAGTGTTGAGGTCGTGTTGTTCGAGCGTTCAAGGTTTTTGTGTTCGATGTTCGTGAGCAAGGAGCATAGAGACGAGTCGACAAACGTCCGTAGCATTCTCCTTGTTTATTTGATTGTTCATGCTGTAATTTCTGTAACAATTGCATAACTGTTTGTTTTGTTTATGATTGTAATTTTTAATGTTCATTCATGATTGTAATTTGGAATGATCTATTTTTCACTGCTCATGGAAATCTCGAGTTCGATTTCCTTCAATTGGTATCATGAAATATAAGAGTTATATTTTGCATGTAGTGAGCATTATCATGCATCATCTTTTTATTATAAGTTTTATAGTCTAAGGGTGAATGGAAACATGTTTTGCTTGTTTCATTGTTGCTTTGTATAAGTGTTATATAAAAGAAGTAGCAATGAATGGACAATGCATTGAGCATGACACTTAGGCTGTTTATAAGCGTTATAAATGCCTTGCATATGTTAGCTTCGCATTGTTGTGGTTGTTTTCGTTTATAAGTGTTATAAAGAAAATTTGACCTAAAATCAATAATTAAGAGTTGCATGCGGACTTAGGGTGAACTCAAGTTTTTTTTTAAAGGGTTTTAAAAATTGGATTAAGATAGACTTAAGTTTAAGTGGTTCTAAAGAGTTTAGTAACCTAGATTAATCTTTTAAAATCGGTTTAATAGGATTAAATTGGTTGAAATAAAAGATTAAAATTGTTTTAAATCTATCTATAAGGGACCTTTTGTCTAATGTGGGTTCTGGCTAGGCTGAGGTTCTTAAGTTAATGAAAACGTAATACCTCTACCTGGGAACCTACCTAGAAAGGTGAATTAGATAGATTTTTAATAAGGATGCGACGATTTGGTCAAAGACTCCGTTAAAGAGTTTAATGGATGATGATCAAAAGTTGTTCAACTATCAAAGGTAAAAGTTACTCTTGGGCAAACCTAAAAGTTAGTTAAAATCCTTAGCCGTGTTTTTCTAAGTAAGCTAAACCCTAGGTTATAAAATACTCAGTGGGAGGAAGAGGCATATCAGATATGTCTATGATTCCACTCACGTTTCTCCCTGTATGTTCATACCGTGAGATTCATGCTTGGCCTCGTGGTGCCCTGGATTCATCCCCCTTCGGATGGTATTTGCATGAGTCAATATCAAGGTGAACGGAGAGAGTGTTTATAGTAAGTGGGTGAAGGGTTTGTGTCAACACATCCTATGGTCTTTGTGATTGGTTCACCCATGAGATCACTCTGTACTCCCTCGTGTCTCCTTTGTGCGTCCCCCTTCGGATGAGTTTTGTGCAGTTGGTCAAGATCAAGGTGAACTCCAGAAATGGACAGGGTTGCTTTAAGTTTTGCCCTAATCGGATTTTTTCCTTTCAGATTGGCCTTTTGGGATGGACCTCTGGGGCCTAAAATGGTGGGTCACACTTACAGAAGATTTTAAGTAAGTTAATAATCTCTTGGTCAAATCAATAATGGCTAGTCGTTATAGGAACAAGAGTTGTTCTGGTATTAATGATTGCTTCTCAATATTGCTTCTCAATTAAGAGGAGGAATAATTGACCTCCCTTTGGCAGCTTTTGTCCTAAACCTTTGAAGCGTCATTGCGAAACTAGATGTCACATGGGGTTCATAGTAGTTTTGCTAAAACCTTATTGGATGTTGTTTTGTTTTACAACGGATATTTGCTCAAAACCTAACGTAGGTCAATGTGTTTTTCTTTTTAGCAACTCATTAGTATTTCCGTTTAAGCTTTTAAAATGACCGATTACTTATAGTGGAAAGAATCATGTGAAACAAATTTCGTGGCAAACAACTTCGATCCCACTACTCTCCAAAAGAGGAGACAAGACAGTAAATATGATTTACTGGTTTTGGAGACATGTTTGGTAGAGAATGATGATTCTTCCTGGATCCTTGATTCAGGTTCTACCAATCATGTCAGTTCCTCTTACCAAGGATTCAGTTCCTGGAAAATGTTGCCACAGGGAGAGATGACTCTTCGAGTCCGTACTGATGAGGTGGTTTCGACTATTGCTGTAGGCAGGTTGAAGTTATTTATTGACAAGAAACGTTATCTGTTACTGGATAATGTTTTTGTAGTTCCTCATATTAAAAGGAACTTAATCTCGATTTCTTGTTTCATTGAACAAGGCTATACCATCTTCTTTTTTTAGAATTAAGTGTTTATTTTCAAGAATGGATTGGAGATTGGTTATGGTTCAATGGAAAGTAACTTATATGTACTAAGGTCGTTAGTCATAAAAGCCTTGTTTAACACTGAAATGTTCAGTACGACAACAACAGCTAAAAGACCAAAGGTTTCTCCTAAAGAAAACACTCATTTTTGGCATCTTAGGTTAGGTCACATCAACCTCAATAGGATTGAGAAGTTGGTGAAACGTGGACTTCTAAAGAGTTTAGAAGAAAAATCCTTGCCGGTATGTGAATCATGTCTTAGAGGCAAGATGACCAAACGACCTTTTACTGGAAAAGGTTACAGAGCCAAGGAAGCCTTGGAGCTTATACATTCAGACCTCTGTGGTCCGATGAATGTTAGAGCTCGGGGTGGGTATGAATATTTCATCTCTTTCATAGATGATGTAGGATTGTATCAATTTCAGTGGAAGCATAAGGATCATCTAAACATTCAAATTCACTAATTTTGGCAAAATATAAAGCATGCTTTTGCAGAAAAAATGGGTTTCAAGGCATACCTCTTGTAGAACTTCTTCAAAGCTCCATCTCCAGCTACTATCTTCTCCATATCTTGTTGTAGACCACCTCAAAATCTTCCCCACTATTCTCTTGGTACTCTAGATTGAGTTGTGGGACTCAAAATAAGCTTGAATCAAGGGATGAAGGAGAATAGCTCACTGCAGCAACCTTTGTTGAATAACCTTTCTTCAAACCGAATTTTCTCTCAAAATTCTGTAGATTGCATGCCTGATTTTCACTCCAATATTCTCATTATATTGCAGATCAACAGGCAAAGAGAAGAGTTGCATGTGTTGTAGCTCATGCTTGGAGAAGACAAGACCAAAATGGTTGCTTCATGAGTGAGCTAGTTAAGTGATGGATAATGGAAAAATCCATTTTTCCATTTAAATGTGTTTTTGTTTTCTTTTTCAATTTTATCTAAAAATCAAAATTTGATTTAATAAATCTATTTGATTTTAAAAATGAAAAAAATAAGTAATTTCACAAATTAATTAATTAATAAATAAAACTTAATTAATTTAATATCAAATATTAAATTAATTTTAACACATATTCATCTTTATATATTTAAATCATATTTAAATATATAAATTCTCCTATTACGTTTAATTCTAAAATTAAACATAATTATATCTCATATAATTACTAATTCCCTTAATTCTAATTTGAACGTTTCAAATTAACTTATCACGCTATTCTAGAGCTAGTCCGTTACGAGCTAGTAAGGGGACCTCGCGGACCTACAGGTCATGGGCTCCAACGATCCGAGATTAATTGGCTAAACTCATTAGACCAAATTAATCTCCATTCGTTAACTAATGGGTCATTCCATTAAAGCCCATAGTTGCACTCCCCTCACTGTAGATATATTATGTCCACATGATTTAACCATAATCAACAAGTTGACCATTCACAGGTTGTTTATAATAACGTCTGGGTCAAATATCTGTTTTACCCTCGAGATTATGTCTTATTCCTCAAGTCCCTACTGATCTTCTAATGAACAACTAGTTTGTGATCCAATCACCAAACCACCCTCTCTCAGCACAGTGAGAGGGTGGGGCCCCTTGTTCAAGACCTGGATTCAGTACTTGAGAGAACAACCTTTCTCCTAACACTAAATCGGGTAGGCGTGAACTTCTTCTTGCAAGGTTATGTCCCCAGCTATTCATCCGGTCTTATCCCCAAAATGGTAAGCTTATTGAGTAGTGCTGTTGAATTACTCTCACTATTTGCAGATCAAAGGATAATCCCGAACAAACAGGAGTTTATAGCTAGCTCAGGATTAAGATCGAGTTAACCTAGGTCATCTAGGTGAAATAGTCAATCTTAAACAGTAAGTAGCGTTATAAAGTGACTTATTTCTTGGTCCTGATCTTATGCAAACTCATTGCATAGGACGCCCCCACTCCTCATGTCATAACATGTACGAATTAGGATCACATCGTATGTAGCACTTTACAACTCTTTGTAACAACTACAAAGTAGGCCGCATCTAATGGTGTTACCAGAATAAAGTACCCAACCTCATTCATGTACCATAGATCATTTTGACTATTTACTCGAATCCGATCCACTCTTATGTCTCCACATAAAGTTCAAGTACTCATACAATAGTCATAGGTCTTAGTTTATTGGATTTAGACTTTCATATAATTTATGAAATCAATAACAAGTACATTGATAATAGAAAATTTTTATCATTTTACAAACTGTGAATTTTTAGGACATAAAATCCAACAAATGATTATTCAATGTTCGGTATCTCTACCTAATGCAACGTAAGTCTGAAGCTCTTGACAAGTTCAAGGAGTATAAGACTGAAGTTGAAAACTTGTTAGGTAAGAAGATAAAAACACTATGATCTGATCGTGGTGAAGAGTATATAGACCTCTAATTCCAGAACTATATGATAGAACATGAGATTGTGTCCCAACTCTCAGCTTCAGGTACACCTCAACAAAATGGTGTATCTAAAAGAAGAAACAGAACCTAGTTAGACATGGTTCGGTCTATGATGAGTTATGCTCATCTTCCAGACTCGTTTTGGGGTTATGTAGTGCAGACTGCATGATATATCCTGAACAACGTTCCCTTAAAAGTGTTTCTGAAACACCTTTTGAGTTATGGAAAGGCCGTAAAGGTAGTTTACGCCACTTTAGGATTTGAGGTTGTTCGACACATTTGCTAGCGACTAACCCAAAGAAGTTG
The DNA here is from genome assembly GCF_027475165.1 of Benincasa hispida. Lineage (NCBI taxonomy): Eukaryota > Viridiplantae > Streptophyta > Magnoliopsida > Cucurbitales > Cucurbitaceae > Benincasa > Benincasa hispida. The sequence continues at coordinate 81,154,398 of NC_143488.1, forward strand.
AAATTGCGTTCGATGGTTTGCCTCTTTGTAGGCTACCATAAGGAAATGAGAGGTGGATACTTTTATGATCCGAGTGAGAACAAAGTGTTTGTCTCTACAAATGATATCTTTTTGGAAGAAGACCACATGAGGGATCATAAGCCACGGAGTAAGCTTGTTTTATGTGAGAACTCAAGTGAGATTGAGACTGCTGAGGGTTCAACAAGAGTTGTTGAATAGGCTGACAGATCAATAAAAATTGTTGAGGTCGGAACGTTTAGTCTACCAGCTCAAGAGTTGTGACTGCCTCGACGTAGTGGGAGGGTTATGAATCCACCGGATCGCTACATGGGTTTGATTGAAGCCCAAAACGTCATTATGAATGATGGGGTCGAGGATCCGTTGTCTTTTAAGAAAGCAATGGAGGATGTTGACAAAGATGAATGGGTTAAAGCCATGAACAAGGAAATGAAGTCTATGTACTTCAATAACTTCTAGGAGCTTGTTGATCCACCTGATGAGGTAAGACCTATTGGGTGTAAATGGATCTATAAACAAAATAGAGGTGTAGATGGAAATGTGCAAACTTTTAAGGCTAGACTCGTGGCAAAGGGTTATACCTAGGTTGAAGGAGTTGACTATGAGGAAACTTTCTCACCTGCTGTCATACTGAAGTCTATCCGAATTCTTCTGTCCATTGCCACATTTTATGATTATGAAATATGGCAAATGGACGTCAAGATTGCCTTTCTTAATGGTAATCTTGAGAAGACCATCTATATGACTCAATCAGAGGGGTTCGTAGTTCCAGATCAAAAGTAAAGAGTTTGCAAGCTTAATAGGTCCATTTATGGGCTAAAACAAGCATCTAAATCTTGGAACATCAGATTCGATACTGCTGTCAAGTAGTTTGGCTTTGATCAGAACACTGATGAGCCTTGTGTTTATAAAAAAAATCATTAACAGCTCAGTAGCTTTCCTGGTACAGTATGTGGATGATATCCTACTCATTGGGAATAATGGAGGTTATCTGACTGACATTAAGAATTGGCTAGCTGCCCAATTCCAAATGAACGATTTGGGTGAGGCACAATATGTTCTCGGGATCCAGATCATTCAGGATCGTAAGAAAAAACGGTTAGCCCTGTCTCAGGCATCATACATTGATCAAAGTAGATCAGGTACAGGATGCAGGATAAAAGGGGTTTGTTATTTTCAGGCATGGAATCGTTCTATCTAAGGATCAATGTCCTAAGACACCTCAAGAGGTTGAGAAGATGAGACAGATTCCCTATGCTTCTGCTGTAAGAAGCTTGATGTATGCAATGTTGTGTACTAGACCCGAAATTTGCTATGCAGTAGGGATTGTCAGTCGGTATCAGTCCAATCCAGGATTTGATCACTGGACGACGGTCAAGACGATCCTCAAGTATCTTCAGAGAACGAGGGACTACATGCTTGTGTATGGAGATAAGGATCTGATCCTTACAGAATATACGGACTTTGACTTTCAGACCGATAGAGATTCTCGCAAATTGACATCGAGGTCAGTTTTTACTCTGAATGGAGGGGCTGTAGTATGGCGAAGCATCAAGCAAGGGTGCATCGCGGACTCCACTATGGAAGCTGAATACGTAGTGGCTTGTGAAGCAGCTAAAAAGGTTGTTTGACTGAGGAAATTCCTTTCAGATTTGGAAGTTGTTCCAAATATGGATTTGTCTATCACTCTTTGTTGTGATAACAACGGGGCTGTGGCAAATTTGAAGGAGCCTTGGAGTCATCGTCGGAGTAAGCACATGGAAGAGAAACATCACCTGATTAGGGAGATTGTGCATCACGGTGATGTGATAGTCACGAAGATCACATTGGAGCATAACGTTGCTGATCCTTTTACAAAGGCCCTCACGGCTAAAGTGTTCAAGGGTCACCTGAAGAGTCTGGGTCTGCGGGACATGTGGCATTTTATCTAAGGCAAGTGGGAGATGATACTAGGGTATGCCCTTGTTTATTGTATATTGTACAGTTTTATATTATATTGTACATTAGTCTCCCGAGTCATTAGGAAAAGTGGGAGATAATTGGGATTGGTGTCCTAATTCTCCCAGAGTCTCGTTGTTTTGTAAAGATACACATTGTTTAATGAATAGAACAAGTGTTATTTAATTCTAGCATTTACTCATATCCAATAAACAAAGCTCTTTGGTTATCTTATGTGAACTTAAGCATGTATATGTGATATACAAGTAGATCATGCCTTAAGTGATAACCTAAATAGGTCTGTAGTATAAGGATTAAGGTGGGATACCTGATCCTGGTGACACTACGGATACGACCCGTTTTGTAGAGGTTTGCAAATGTTGTAAACTACTACAAATGATAGATCCTGACCATTCATGTGGAGACGTGCGAGCGGGGGTGTCCTATACAAAGAGTTTGTATAAGACCTGGACCACGAGATGATTAGACTCTGTATATAACGCCGTTGATACTAGAGACTTGCATCTCACTTGAACGACCATAGGTGACACGACCTCAATCCTGAGTGTTTTAGGAACTTCTACCTTTGAAGGAGGTCCTTTGATTAATATGGGTAAGAGTGGCCAGATTGCCAACTCAACATTCTTACGTTTTTGCGGACTTGTCTGATCTGGGAGCTGGGAACTCAATCCATAAGATGGAATTCATTCCTTTTCTGAAGTAGGGATAAGTAGAGAGATTTCTCCCTTAAGGGCTGATTCCAGGGCTTGAACATAGTGGCCACAACTTCTATTTGGAAGAGAGGACTTAGTCATAGTAGGACTATGACTTATGTTCATTAGAGGGATCAGTGGTACTTAAGGAGTTAGATGTAACTATAGGGGCATAACGGTTATTGGCCGAGTTATACTTACGAGCGATCTGTGAAGGGTTGTCGCACTTCTAATGGGTTAAGATGGACACATAATATATCTGTGGTAATGTGAGTTCAACTGTCGATCTTTAGTGGAGTGCCTGGTAGTTAATGGATGGTGGATCCCGTGACTAAAGAGTTTAGTCAGTTATTCACGTATCGTTGGAGCTTTTAGCTACAGGTCCATAAGGTCCCCTTAGTAGCTCAATGGATTCAGTTGAGGATTAGTTCTTGGTGTTGATTTGAAATGTTCAAATTGAGAAGAGGTAATTCGATTATATATGATATGATTGGTATGATGTATGAGATACATCTAGTGGAGGATTGATGTAAATGAGATTTACATTAAGTATCATGGAATAGAAAAAGAACTATGGTTTATATGTTTCATGAGATGAGATATTAAAACTATTGGTTATAAATATAGTATGATAAGTTGGTTATCATTTATATTTATAATAATATTAATTATTGGACAATTAAATCTTTTTCTCTAATAACCAATTGAGTGGAAGGTTATTGGTGGTTTCATGATAATCGTGAGATAAAAGGAAAATTATTTTCCTAAGTTTAGTAATGTTAATATTGAAAAAATTATGTTATGAGATTTTCTCTCTCGAAAAATAATCTCATGGAAGTTGTCAAGTAAATGGGATTTACTAAGTGACAGCTTGACTAAGCTAAACATTCGTGCAGTATTTGTAGGCGATAGACATGAAGCTAAGTGATGAGCTAAACGATTGCTTAGCTTTTGCTAGACGATCGCTTAGCTTTTGCTAAATGATTAGGCATCGACCTATACGATAGGTTCAGCCTTCTCCCTCTTACTCAATCGTTTATGCGATTGTTGTTTCCTCCGTCTTCTTCCTCAAACCAAGTTCACATAGAGCCCACCTTCTAGATTCTCACACCGAGAATACCAAGGTAGCCTTCTTGGTGGCGTCATACTCAACTCGACACCGTCGAGGTTCTGTGGAGGTCGTTTATGCTGTTGGGATGTTCGTGACCGAGGCAATCGCTGAGTTCGAGTGTGCGGTGTTCATGCAGTGTAGTGGTCATGTTAGACGAGCATTCGAGGTTGCTGTGTTCGAGTGTTCGTGATCAAGGAGCGTGGTGTTGAGTCTACAAATATATGTAGCGTTCTCCTTGATTATTTGTAATTTCATGCTGTAATTTCTGTAATGATTGCATAACTGTATGTTTCTATTTATGACTGTAATGGTAAAGTTCATATATGATTGTAATTTGGAATGATCTTTCCGCTGCTCATGGAAATCCTTGTGCACGATTTCCTTCAATTGGTATCAGAGCCAGGTTTTTTCTGATATTTCAAATTACAAGTTTGTTTTGAACTTCTTTTACATTCTCGGTGGGTTTCTGCACTTGTATTTAATTGTTAAGTGCATTTGTGGTTGGAGTTGATCAATGTTTCGGGTTTAATTGCCTTTTGTTAAAGCTTTCTTCAATTACAAAGTGTTAATTTGTAAGGGTCCCTGTGTTTTTTGGGCATAATTAACTAGCAATCGAGTCTGTAATTCAAAGAGTTTGAGTTAGTCGAGTCGTTTGTGATGAAATTTTGAAGCATGGAGATGCGGTTCTCAACGAGGAAGAAGACCAAGCGTTGGTCGATCGTGTAGCCTCAGGTAAATGATCGTTGGAATTTATCTAAGTGATCATGTAGATTTTTCTATACAATCGTGTAGTATTTACTAAACGATCATTTAGCTAATGCTAAGTGATGGGCTAAATCGTTTACTCAATCGCGTAGGCGTTGGAGGTAGACGATCGTAGTGGGAGCATGTGATGCTTATCGTTTAGTAAAAGGCGTGCGCCAGACGATATGTAGCTAGAAAGCCTTATCACTTAGTTACTACCTACACGATTGCGTGTATACGATACGGATGCGCTAGCTAAGCGATCGCTTAGGCGATGATGCTTTGTTGCATCGTAGTCATTTAGACGATCGTGTAAGGTGGGCTTTATGCAGAGCGCGTGATAACTTGTAGAAATACAAGTTATTTATACTATTTTATTTAGATATTGCGGCAAAAAGAAAGGAAAGTTGCATCGATAGTATACAAATTGGCTAAGAAATGCGAAAATTATGAAAAGTCGTAAATACACCCACTAACACCATTGCGATGGCGAGATAGAATGTTTCAGTTTTTGTTTTGCAGGAAATAAGTCACCGCATGTGTTCATGGCTCGAAGATAAGGTAAACAACGCATCTACGTCGCATTACACCCATCAATCAAGAACGAAAAGATGATCAACACAATGACGGTGCATGTGACAATCGATCAAGAGCTTTAGCGATCAACGCAATTTCAACCGCATGCGATAATAAAAAACAACACTGCATACGGCGATAGATCGAAGATGTGAAGAGCAACGCATTTGCGGAAGATTCTGACAAGTGTACATCTTTCAGTTGTGCATTTCTGACGGGTTGATTGCGTAACAGAAGGGATTTTTCATTCCGCCATTTCAGGAACTACCATAACTATATAGTGGGGACCACAAATTCAAAGAGCCAAGTCTCGCCTATAAATAGCTTCTTCAAATTCAATCAGAGATACATGTATACATAGAGACCTGCATATATTGATTCTGAGAAAGAGGCTGGTCTGAAGCGACTGTCCAGAGTAAATCCGGGAGAACTACGAGACAAGGCCGAGAGGTGAGTCTTCGAGTAGAGAATTCTTCCAATTCACGTAGTTGAAGCTCTGTGCGAAGGTCAATTCTACGGGGAAAGCAAGCCTGAGAGGGAAGCTTTCCTCTCCACCACATCCACACGCCGACAAACAAAATCTTCGATAGGGATCTGTGTCAAGACGTTGACACTCTTTCCATATTTATTTCTATTCTCTAAACTCATCTTCTATGTTCATCTTCTATAATCTCTCATTCACAATAGGTATCAAATGCTTAATTTTAGAATCAAATGTTATCATCGACACCATTATCATCTCTCTGTCTCTGTCCATACATTCATAATCCATTTTCTCCATGATGTGTTCTTAATCCCCAGAGTAAATAGCGAGAATTAAGCGAGTGAGTTAATTTGTGTTAAGGAAATAATTAAGTTTAGCTAAAGCATGCTCGATGGCATCTTCACCTATGAGAGCAGAAGCAAAAATGTCATTCTGCCTATCGAGAGAAGGTTGGAAGAATGCGTTAACTAAAGCGAGAAGTATTTCTAGAGATGGAAACAACCTTGCATTCATCACGTTCATCCCTTTTTCACCATAGATATATGGGAACGCGACCGATCACTGAGAGGTGTATGCCAAGGGAAAGCGGAACCTTAGTTGCGTCCTTAACATGATTGATAAACTTACGATGTTTTTACTCTTTACTCTTTCTCTTTCTGTTTCATTCATAAGTCTTGCCATCACATATATCGATTCATTTGTACAACTTCACAGTCAGTTCTCGACCTCAGTATCATGTATCATGTATCTTGTATCATGTATCATATTAGTTTAGGATTTTACTTTATTAACACATTTCTATTTCATTGCAATTTATATTTCTGTACAAACTCAACATTCTTTATTCATTATTAAAAACTGGTCGCATGTATCACATAAGTATCGCATTAACGAAAACAATCCCCGTGTTCAACCTCGGATCATTCTGAGAAACTTTCATTGGAATTATACTTGGTTTCAATGCAAGGAAACTTGTGACATGCACTACTTCATCGCATACTCCGAGCATATCATTATCAACGCATATAATTAGAATGTAGATTGCATAAAATTCTCTTTATCGCAAAGCACTTGAGCGCATTTTGCACATCATTTGTTTCATTCACTAGCCATGCGTTAGAGTAGATAAAGAGATTAAATTTATGTCATCAAGTTTATGGCAACATGAACTTGAATCGGTTTCATCATCAGTAGCGTGTATAAGCGATATATAACATACACAACATAACATTCCATTCGTATCCTTACAGCGCGCTAAGCGATTGCGTACTTCAGGCTTCATCGCTTAATAAAAGGTACATGATCGTGTAGTATTTGCTAAACGATCGTTTAGCTCTGGGAGTGTTGGTAAGCAATAGAACGAAGCGTTTGTTTTATCATGTAGGCGATCACAGGGAGTTTAGTACACGATGATTGGAGATGCATTACTTCGCTTGGGCGGTTCAAGATCCGGTTTGCTTGTTTGAACCGGAGACTCCTTGTTTTTGTAATAGTTAGCTTTAATTTTGTGAATTTAAGGCAATTTTACCCGATACATCAACATTTGTTTATTATACATGTGATTTATGGTGCTTATATGGCAAAGTGTTTGACATATAGTTTAAAACCCACCTTAGGTTGTGTAATTATTCATGCATCGTGTATTATAAATGTTATAATCGAGCATGAAGAAATTACTTGAAAGCATACGCATGCATCATGAAATATAAGAGTTATATTTTTCATGCAAAGAGCATTATCATGCATCATCCTTTTATTATAAGTGTTATAGTCTAAGGGTGAATGGAAGCATGTTTTGCTTTTCATTGCTGTTTTGTATAAGTGTTATATAAAGAAGTAGCAATGAATGAACAATGCATTAAGCATGACACTTAAGTTGTTTATATCGTTATGAATGCCTTGCATGTGTTAGCTTAGCATTGTGGTTATGGTTTCCGTTTATAAGTGTTATAAAGGAAATTAGACCTAAAATCAATAAGAAAGAGTTGCATGCGGACTTAGGGTGAACTCAAGTTTTTTAAAAGGGTTTTAAAATTGGATTGAGATAGACCTAAGTTCAAGTGGTTCTAAAGAGTTTAGTAACCTAGATTAATCTTTTAAAATCAGTTTAATAGGATTAAATTGGTTGAAATAAAAGATTAAATTTGTTTTAAGTCTATCTATAAAGGACCTTTTGTCTAAGGCGGGTTCTGGCTAGGTTGGGGTTCTTAAGTTGACGGAAACGTAACACCCCTACCTAGAAACCTACCTAGAAAGGTGAATTAGATAAATTTTCAACAAGCATGCGACGTTGTGGTCAAAGGCTCCGTTAAAGAGTTTAATGGATGATGATCAAAAGTTGTTTAACTATCCAAGGTAAAAGTTACTCTTAGGCAAACCTAAAAGTCACTTAGTTAAAATCCTTAGCCGTGTTTTTTCTAAGTAAGCTAAACCCTAGATTATAAAATACTTAGTGAGAGGAAGAGATGTATCTGATATATCTATGATTTCACTCACGTTTCTCCCTGTATGTTAACACCGTGAGATTCATGCTTGGTTCATGGTGCCCTGGGAGCATCCCTCTTCGGATGGTGTTTGCATGAGTCAATATCAAGGTAGACGGAGAGCATGTTTATAGTAAGTGGGTGAAGGGTGTGTGTCAACACGTCCTATGGTCTCTTTCATTGGTTCACACCGGGAGATCATTCTGAACTCCCTCGTGGCACCCTGGGAGCGTCCCCCTTCGGATGGGTTTGTGCAGTTGGTCAAGAACAAGCTGAACTCCAGAAATGGATAGGGTCGCTTTAGGTTTTTCCCCAATCGGATTTTTTCCCTTCAGATTTGCTTTTTGGGGCGGATCTCTAGGGCCTAAAATGGCGGGTCACACTTACGGGAGATGCTCAAGTAAGTTAATGATCTCTTGGCCAAATCAATGATGGCTAGTCATTATAGGAGCAAGTTGTTCTGGTATTAATGATTGGTTGAGAACTTTTCAATTCAGAGGAGGGATAATTGACCTCCCTTCGGCGACTTTTTTCCTAAACCTTTGAAGCGTCATTGCGAACTTAGATGTCACAAGGGGTTCATATTAGTTTTGCTAAAACCTTATTGGATGTTGTTTTATTTTACAACGAGTATTTGCTTAAAACCTAACGTAGGTCAATGTTTTTCTTTTCATCAACTCGTTAGTATTTCCGTTTAATGCTTTTAATATGACTGACTACTTACAGTGGAAAGACTCGTATGAAACGTATTTCATGGCAAACGATCTTGTGTTTATCATTGTTGAGGAGTGTCCTCAAGTTCCGACCGTTGATGCACTGCAAAGTGTTCGCAATGCATATGAGGTGTGGATGAAGGCTAATTCTTTAGCTAGACTTCACATTTTGGCTAACATACCTGATGTTTTGGCCAAAAGGGTTGAGAACATGATCATTGCACGCGAGATCATGGACTCACTACAAGATTTGTTTGAACGTCAGTTCTTACTTCTCGAGCATAAAGGGATGCATGACAAAACCAGTAGTGTCAGTTGTTCTGACACTGATCCCACTCCTCTCCAAAAGAGGAGACAAGACAGTAAATCTGATTTATTGGTCTTGAAGACATGTTTGGTAGAGAATGATGATTCTTCCTGGATCCTTGATTCGGGTGCTACCAATCATGCCAGTTCCTCTTACCAAGGATTTAGTTCCTGGCAAACATTGTCACAGAGAGAGATAACTCTTCGAGTCGGCACTGGTGAGGTTGTTTCAGTTGTTGCAGTAGGCAGGCTGAAGTTATTTGTTGACAAGAAATATTATCTGTTACTGGATAATGTTTTTATAGTTCCTCATATTAAGAGGAACTTAATCTCGGTTTCTTGTCTCATTGAACAAGGCTATACCGTCTCCTTTTCTGAGAATAAAGTGTTTATTTTCAATAATGGATTGGAGATTGGTTATGGTTCAATGGAAAGTAACTTATATGTACTAAGGTCGTTAGTCATAAAGGCCTTGTTTAACACTGAAATGTTCAGTACGACAACAACAGCTAAAAGACCAAAGGTTTCTCCTAAAGAAAACACTCATCTTTGGCATCTTAGGTTAGATCACATTAACCTCAATAGAATTGAGAAGTTGGTGAAAAGTGGACTATCTAAAGAGTTTAGAAGAAAAATCCTTGCCGGTATGTGAATCATGCCTCGAAGGCAAGATGACCAAACGACCTTTTACTAGAAAAGGTTATAAAGGCAAAGAAGCCTTGAAGCTTATACATTCAGACCTCTGTGGTTTGATGAATGTTAGAACTCAGGGTGGGTATGATATTTCATCTCTTTCATAGATGATTATTCAAGGTTCGGGTATCTCTACCTAATGCAACGTAAGTCTGAAGCTCTTGACAAGTTTAAGAAGTATAAGATTGAAGTTGAAAACTTTTTAGGTAAGAAGATAAAAACACTACGATCTGATCGTGGTGGAGAGTAATGGACCTCCAATTCCAGAACTATATGATAGAACATGGGATTGCGTCCCAACTCTTGACACATGGTACACCACATCAAAATGGTGTATTGGGAAGGAGAAACAGAACCTTGTTGAACATGGTTCGGTCTATGTTGAGTTATGCTCATCTTCCAGACTCGTTTTGGGGTTTTGTAGTGCAGACTGCATATTATATCCAGAACAACGTTCTCTCGAAAAGTATTTCTGAAACACCTTTTGAGTCGTGGAGAGGCCGTAAAGGTAGTTTACACCACTTCAGAATTTGGGGCTGTCTGACACATGTGCTAGTGACTAACCCAAAGAAGTTTGAACCGCGTTCAAAGGTTTTCCTATTTGTAGGCTATCCCAAGGAAATGAAAGGTGGATCCTTTTATGATCCAAGTGAGAACAAAGTGTTTGTTTCTACAAATGCTATCTTCTTGGAAGAAAACCACATGAGGGATCATAAGCCACGGAGTAAGCTTGTTTTCCGTGAGATCTCTAGTGAGATTGAGACTGTTGAGGGTTCAACAAGAGTTGTTGAATAGGCCGACAGATCAATGAGAGTTGTTGAGGTCGGAATATCTAGTCAACCAACTCAAGAGTTGAGACTGCCTCAACGTAGTGAGGGGGTTATGAACCCACCGAATCGCTACATGGGTTTGACTAAAGCCCAAAATGTCATTTCGAATGAAGGGATCGAGGATCCGTTCTCTTTTAAGGAAGGAATGGAGGTATTAGACATAGATAAATGGGTTAAGGCCATGAACCAGAAAATGGAGTATATATACTTCAATAACGTCTAGGAGCTTGTTGATCCACCTGATAGGGTAAGACTTATTGGGTGTAAGTGGATCTATAAGCGAAAGAGAGGTGTAGATGGAAAGGTGCAAACCTTTAAAGCTAAACTCGTGGCAAAAGGTTATACCCAGGTCGAGGGAGTTGACTATGAGGAAACTTTCTCACCTGTTGTCATGTTCAAGTCTATTAGGATTTTCTTGTCCATAGCCACATTTTATGATTATGAAATATGAAAAATGGACGTCAAGACTACCTTTCTTAATGGTAATCTTGAGGAAACCATCTATATGACTCAACTAGAGGGGTTCACAGTTCCAGATCAAGAGAAAGAGTTTGAAAGCTTAATAGGTCCATTTATGGGCTAAAACAAGCATCTAGATCTTGGAACATCAGATTTGACACTGCTGTCAAGTCGTTTGGCTTTGATCAAAATGTTGATGAGCCTTGTGTATAGAAGAAGATCATCAATAGCTCAGTAGCTTTCCTGGAACTGTATGTGGATGATATCCTATTCATTGGTAATGATGTCGGGTATCTGACTGATATTAAGAAATGGCTAGCTGCCAAGTTCCAAATGAAAGATTTGGGTGAGGCACAGTATTTTTTAGGGATCTAGATCATTCGGGATCGTAAGAACAAACGGTTAGCCTTGTCTCAAGCATCGTACATTGATCAAATGTTAATCAGGTATAGGATACTGATTCTTGAAATTCTTTATTAATTTAACAGGTTGGAACAACCTTCCGAGAAAGCAATTAAACGATTAACAACTTCTTTATTAAACGATAAGAGTCCAACAAGACTAAACGGTTGCTTACAAGTGATACTCGATCGCTTACCAAATGCTAAACGATCATTTAGAAGTTCTACGCGATTGCTCAGTGTTACTAAATGATCGCTTACAAAATACTTTGCGATCACTCACAAACTCCTATACGAACGCATACAATCTATTACACGATCGCTTACCAGTTTTTATATGATCGCCTACCAATTGCTATACGATCGCCTACCAAATGTTGCATGATCGTTGAGCTCTGCTACATGATCGCCTAGTAGTAGTAGACGATGAGCGGCACACTGCGATGGCTTCTTCACGACAGTGTCTTCTGAACTCCCACTCTCGAGAGCTCCTCTTCCTCACTCTTGATATTCATAATTCACTATCTTCTCTTTTTGTTTCTTTCTTCTTTTAAACCTCCACTTCTCCCAATGGAATTGGAAGTCATCCTTAACCGATTTAACCACCTCTCCTTTATTCTTTCTTTCTTGATATTGCCACATAATTGGGGTCTTATCAAATTCCAAGAGGGGTTTGTTACTCTTTAGGTATGGAATCATTTTGTTTAAGGATCAATTTCCTAAGACACCTCAAGCGATTGAGAAGATAAGACGGATTCCCTAAGCTTTAGCTGTAGGAAGCTTGATGTATGCAATATTGTGTACCAGACCCGACATTTTCTATGCAGTAGGGATTGCCAGTCGGTATCAACTCATTCTAGAATTTGATCACTAGACGACGATCAAGATGATCCTCAAGTATCTTTGGAGAACGAGGGACTACATGCTCGTGTATGGAGATGAGGATCTGATCCTTACAGGATACATGGACTCTGACTTGCAGATCGATAGAGATTCTCACAAATCGACATCGGGGTCAGTTTTCACTCTAAATGGAGGGGCTGTAGTTTGGCGAAGCATCAAGACAGGATGCATCACAGACTCCACTATGGAAGCCGAATATGTAGCCACTTGTGAAGCAGCTAAGGAGGCTATTTGGCTGAGGAAATTCCTTTTAGATTTGGAAGTTGTTCCCAATATGGATTTTCCTATCACCCTTTATTGTGATAACAGCAGGGCTGTGGAAAATTCGAAGGAGCCTCGGAGTCATCGTCGAGGTAAGCATATAGAACAGAAATATCACTTGATTAGGGAGATTGTGCATCGCGGTGATGTGATAGTCAAGAAGATCGCGTCGGAGCACAATGTTGTTGATCCCTTTACAAAGGCCCTCACAGCGAAAGTGTTCAAGGGTCACCTAGAAAGTCTGGGTTTGCGGGACATGCGGCATTTTGTCTAGGACAAGTGGGAGATGATACTGGGGTATGCCCTAGTTTATTGTATATTGTATATATTTTATATTGTATTGTACATTAGTCTCCCGAGGCATTAGGACAAGTGGGAGATTGTTGGGATTGGTATCCTAATTCTCCCAAAGTCTCATTGTTTGTAATGATACACATTGTTTGATGAATAAAATAACTGTTATTTCATTTTGGCATTTACTCATATCCAATAAACAAAGCTCCATGGTTATCTTATGTAAACTTAAGCATGTATATATGATATACAAGTGAATCACGACTTAAGTGATAACCTAAATAGGTCTGTAGTATAAGGATTAAGGTGAGATACCTGATCCTGGTGACACTACAGATACAGCCCACTTTGTAGGGGTTTGCAAGTCTTGTAAACTACTACAGATGGTAGATTCTGATCATTCATGTGGAGACGTGCGAGCGGGGGTGTCTTATACAAAGAGTTTGTATAAGATCGGACGCCGAGATGACTAGAATCTGTATATAACGCTGTTGATACTAGAGACTTACATCTCACCTAAATGACCATAGGTGACACGACCTCAATCCTGAGTGTTTTGGGAACTCCTGCCTTTAAGAGCAGTCCTTTGATTAGTATGGGTTAAAGTGGCCAGATTATCAACTCAACATTCCTACCTTTTTAAGGACTTGTCTGATCTGGGAGTTGGGAACTCAATCCACAAGATGAAATTCACTCATTTCCCAAAGCAGGGATAATTAGAGAGTTTGCTCCCTTAAGGGCTGATTCCAGGTCTTAAACATAGTGGCCACAGTTTCTCCTTGGAAGAGAGGACTTAAGTCATAGTAGGACTATGACTTATATATATTAGAGAGATCAATGGTACTTAAGGAATTAGATGTAACTACAGGGGCATAACGGTTATTGGCCGAGTTGTACTTATGAGTGATCTATAAAGGGTTGTCGCACTTCTGATTGGTTAAGATGAACACATAATATATCTGTGGTAAGAAGAGTTCAGCTGTCGGTCTTTAGTGGAGGGCTTGGCAGTTAACGGATGATAGATCCCGTGACTAAAGAGTTTAGTTAGTTATTCACGTACCGTTGGAGTTTCAAGCTACAAGTCCATAAGGTCCCCTTGGTAGCTCAATGGATTCAATTGAGGATCAGTTCTTGGTGTTGATTTGAAATGTTCAAATTGAGAAAAGGTAATTCAATTATATATGATATGATTGGTATGATGTATGAGATACATCTAGTAGAGGATTGATATAAATGAGATTTACATTAAGTACCATGGAATAGAAAAAGAACTATAGTTTATATGTTTCATGAGATGAAATATTAAAACTATAGGTTATAAATATAGTATGATGGTTATGATGTATATTTATAATAATATTAATTATTGGATAATTAAATCTTTTTCTCTAATAACCAATTGAGTGGGAGGTTATTGGTAGTTTCATAGTAACCGTGAGATAAAAGAAATATTGTTTTCCTAATTTTAGTAATGTTAATGTTGAAAAAAATTATGTTATGAGATTTTCTCTCTTGAAAAACAATCTCACAGAAGTTGTCAAGTAAATAGGATTTACTAAGAGACAGCTTGACTAAGGTAAACGATCATATAATGTTTATAGGCGACAGACACGTAAGTAAGTGATGAGCTAAACGATCGCTTAGCTTTTACTAGACGATCGCTTAGCTTTTACTAAACGATTGGGCATCGACCTATACGATAGGTTCGACCTTCTCCCACTTGCTAAATCGTTTACACGATTGTTGTTTCCTCCGTCTTCTACCTCAAACCAAGTTCACACATAGCCCACCCTCTGGATTCTCACACAGAGAATACCAAGGTAGCCTTCTTGGTGGTGTCATACTCAATTCGACACCGTCGAGGTTCTGTAGAGGTCGTTCGTACTGTTGGGGTGTTCATGATGGAGGCGATTGCTGAGTTCGAGTGCGCGGTGTTCGTGCAGTGTAGTGGTCGTGTTGGAGAGCGTTCAAGGTTGCTGTGTTCGAGCGTTTGTGATCAAAGAGCGTGGTGTTGAGTCTACAAATATGTGTAGCGTTCTTCTTGATTATTTATATTTTCATGCTGTAATTTCTGTAATGATAGCATAATCGTATGTTTCTGTTTATGACTGTAATTGTAAAGTTCATATATGATTGTAATTTTGAATGATCTTTCTACTACTCATGAAAATCCTCATGCACGATTTTCTTCAACTTTAGTGAGTCAGAATAGATGCTACCGAGGGGCAATCAAATACTCCTTCACTAAAGCAAGACATTCTTGACTAAACACTAATTCCAAAATAACACTTTTATTCTATTAGTTATTTAGTTACCATTTTTAATCATGAACTTACTAACACTTAGTAACTTTTGTAAGTGTGACCTTCCATTTTCAAATTTCATAGAATGGTATAAAAAAAACCCCCGCGATTTGAAAGATAATGTTGAAAACGAAACTAAGAAACCCTATTCATTTTTGAAGTATGAGTTGTTCTAAATCTTATGTTACAACTCTTCAAGGGGATCGTCGCGAAAAATGATTAGCTAATGCCGCCTAAAAACGACAGCATGCACAACATAAGAATCTTACAGTTTAGGCTAATGGAAGAGACGTAGGATATGCTGATACATTTCTTGCACCCATTTGCTCTGATCGACTTCCCCTATTCACCTTGTAATTGACCCATGCAAACACTTTCCGAATGGAGTAGTCACAGGAAAAACGACACAAAGCCGAACATGGATCTTACGGTGTGAACTCTTAGGGATGCGAGAGCTAAAAATAACACATCGTATATATTATTTATCTCCCATTAAAATGTTCTATTCGTTTTGGATAAATATTTGTTTAGGTTTATTCTGGCTAATTAAACAACCTAAGTCTAGGTGATATTTTTCAAACATAACTTTTATATTTGGATTTAACCTATGATGTCTAGGTGATAAACTAGTTTTAAAACCTCACATAGCTCACGCATGCTCATAAAATTGAGCTAACAACGCTCAATTATTCTGCCACAATCTCTAGGTAGGAGGTGTTCCATAAACCGTCAACTTAAATACCTTCAGCCTTAGACAGCATTATATACCGGTTGAATTTGTAATCTCACTTTTATAAGATAACGACCTATTTTAACTATTAAAACAAGTTGTTATTTATTGACTACGTGATATGCATTTTATCTTTATTATGGATTTTCAATGTCTAATCCAATTTTATAACAACTTATAAAACTATAGACATGCTTTTCATCCATAACATACATAAAGCATTTCAAAATTTAATATAACACCTTATATTAAAACTTGAAACCCTAAACATGCATACTATATATTATAACTCTTTATAACATATTTTCAATGCATACAACATGCTTCCTATGGTGAGATTTTAAAACTACATGATATACTATATGCACATAGAAGATTTATTTAATTAAAACATACATTTATAGTGCATAAATAATTAAACACACACTGATATGGACCAATCTTGACATTTTAAGCAAGCAAACAGCCTAAATTATTATAATTAATTATCAAAACTAGCTTCAAACAGCTTCTGGACTGTTTGACCGACCTGAACTGGACTCGAATCGCTCGAACCGGACATTCAAAGCACCAAAAAAGGTTGAACCGACCAAAATCGGGCTATCATGAACTGGACCAGCTAAAACAGTTCACCCTTGAACTGGTTGAGTTGTGCGTGCGTGTTTCCGGATTGGATCGAGCACAACATTGCAACGCTTCAAGATAGCGTTGCAATGCTTCGGGTTCTTCATTTTCTGGGCAATGTTGCAACGCTGCCTAGCAGTAGCTTAAAACTCAGTTTTCTGCAACTGATCTCTCTTGCTTCTTTCTTCAATTACAGCCTAATTACAACTTTATTGACTCTAACAAATTTACAGACTCTTATTCACACATTAAGGCCCATAAACAAAGAGCCAATTATAATAATTAACACATAATTGAAGAGAATTTAAAAAACCAAAATTGAAAATATCCATATCAGTCTCCACTTTCATACAACCTATGAAAATCACCCACCATGCTAAAATTAACATAAATTGAGTACTTAAAACATGCTCTGATACTAATTGATAGAGTTAACATGCAATTAGCGAAAGAAATCAGAATCAATAAGCACTCTAATTCATCAATTTTAGCAATTAAGACAGCATGCTCATAAGAAAATAGAGGGTTTTAAGAAATTACCTTTGAAGTCTTTCTTCAATCCACGATTTCAACTTCAATCTTCAATTCAAAAGCTTGTAGAACACCACCTGATCTTCCGACTATTCTCTTGGACTTTAGGTTGATTTGTGAGAATCAAAATGAGCTGAATTTGAGAGAATTTTTAAACAACACCACTGGTTTTTCTGTTAGAAGAAGAAGAACTTCTTTTCTTCACAAAACCAAAAATCAAGGCTGCATGGTTATGAATTCTCAACACCAAATTGAGTATTTATTCCACTTCTTCAGGCAATCTAATTGCATACAAATTGGACAATACCTACTTGGTATTTTTAGTGGATTTTAAGTGGTGAAAGTGGGATAAACCCACTAAATTGGGTTTTCTAATTTTTTAAAGTTAATTTAAAAAATCAATTTTCAAATTTCAATTAAATTAAAAAAAAATTGATTTCAATAATTGAATTTTCAAAAAAATAAATTTTAAATTAATTCAAATAATTAATTTTAAATAAAAATTTAATTAATTCAAATAATTTAATATCCACTATTAAATTAATACAACACCAATTCCACAATCATAAACCTCTATTCATGTAATTTTAATCTTTAAATCATATTTAATTATTATTCAATTCTCCAATTCCGTTTAATTCATCAATTAAACGTGTAATTATATCGTATATAATTACTAATTTCCTTAATTCAAATTTGAACGTTTCAAATTTTCTCATCACTCTATTCTAAGATTTAATCTGTTTGTGAGCTAGTAGAGGGACATAATGGACCTACAGATCATGGGCTTCAATAATTCGAGATTAATTGACTAAACTTTTTAAACCAATTTAATCAACATTCATTAACTATCGGGTCACTCCACCAAAGCCCAGTAGTTGCACTCCCTTTATTGTAGATATATTTCTGTCCACTTGATTTAACCATAATCAGTAAGTTGACTCTTCACAGGTTGTTCGTAATAACGACTGGGTCAAATGTTGTAGTATCCCCGAGATTACATCTTCCTCCTTTAGCCCCACTGACCTCTAATGAACCATTGGTTTGTGATCCAATCACCAAACCGAATCCCTCTCGGGCAAATGAGAGGGTGGAGCCCCTTATTCAAGACCTGGAATTAGTACTTAAGAGAACAATCTCTCTACTAACCCTAAAGGCGGGTAGGAGTGAATTCCATCTTACACTCTATGTCCCCAGCTATCTACTCAATCTTACCCCTAAAATGGGAGGCTTATTGAGCTAGCGTTGTTAAGCCAACCCCACCTATGCAAATCTAAAGATAATCCCAAATAAACAAAAGTTCATAGGATTAAAGTCGAGTTACCTAGGTCATTGATTTGAAATAGTTAGCCTTAAACAGTAAACAACGTTATAAAGTAAGAGTGACTCGTTTCTAGGTCTAATCTTATACAAACTCTTTGCATAGGACGTCTCCACTTGCATGTCTCCACATGAGCGATTCAGGATCACATCGTTTGTACTAAATACAAAGTAGGTCGCATCCTATAGTGTTACCAGAATAAAGTACCCAACCTTATTTGTATACTATAGATCCTTTTGGCTATTTACTTGAACTTGATCCATCTTTATGTCTCCACATAAAGTCCAAGTACTCATGTAATAGCCATGAATCTTAGTTTATTGGATTTAGGCTTTTACAAGTGCAATTTACATATTCAATAACATATTTATTGAATAAACTTCAATAACATCTTTATTTCAAATAGAATATATTTAACATTACAAACTACGAGTTTAAGGACATAAAACCCAACATCTATATGTGTATCAAAAAATTTGGAGTACTATCACATTTTTGTAACTTTTTTTTTATTATTGATGATCACTTACCACAAAATCCACTTCCTGTGAGTGTTTTTCTGAGAAACATTCACATAATTTTCCAAACTATTCGTCTATAATCTTACATTGCTCCTTGAACCCTAAAAAATATTTAGAAAATAAATTATATAAGAATGTTTTCACAATTAATATATAAAAAGGTAACATTATATACTTGATAAAACTTGATCACAAGTTTCTAATTCTTTAATTTGTGGAGTTAGATCTAATAACATTGGCTTCGCACGTAGCCAATTTTGTGTACATATTAAAGCTTCCACTATCTTAGGACTTAAAGAACTTCTAAAAGAGTCAAGTATTCTACCTTCGGTACTAAATGCTGACTCAGATTTATAAAATTCTTTAAACCCCTCTACCTCTACAAATCTAAATGGTAACTCAGACAATACTAGCATCTTAGCATATGCATTTCTAACTCTATTGACTAATGGCAGTAGACAAAAAATTCATATTGATAGCACCTTTAGCATCAATTTTATTCGTTTGAAACTTTAGTATGGTTTGCCCTTTAGGTTGCTCTTTCAATGAATATTTTTTGCATTATTTTCTCAAATGCGTCCATTAGGTATTAGTTCCACATGAAGAAGTGTCATAAGTATAATCTATCGCAGTAATTACATTTGCATCTAATACCTTCGGTATTAGATTTTCCATCTTTGTAAAGCGATCCCACATTGAAGATGATGACCTAGTTGATTTTTTCTTGCCAATGACTATCATTGTTAATGGCCTAGAACATTCATCTGGAACATTTATGGTGGTGATTTATTGTTGATTAGCTCACTGTTTTCCATCTATAATATTACAAATAAAACAAAAACGAAAAAGTTTGTGAACATGAGTGAACTATAAACCAATGATAAATAATTATATAAGAAAACAAATAGAAGAAAAAGGGAATTGGGTGGCAAACCAGTGAGGGCGTGAAGCAACTCCGTAACATGAAGGTCGAATGATGAAGCTCAAAAACGTCCGAGCAACTCAAGATGGAAGCAACTTCGAGATTGAAAACGTTCAACTACTTCGAGACGAAAGAAACTCCAAGATTGAAAGCCAAACGATGAGACGGCAGACGAAAGTCAGGATTCGAAATGGAAGAATCGAAAACGAAATTCGGAAGAATGAGTTATTTATTGAGATTAATTTTAATTTGATAATTCATTGTAAACGTATAATCATTGTTGATTATTTATAATTAGTTTACTATTTATTGTGATTAATTTTTATTATTTCATTCATTATTAACTTATCATATTTATAAAACTTTCTTTTAGTATTCTTTATCAATATTTTATATCATATTTTTATTTCGTTTTTTCACCACTTATATAATATACTGTTTATTAAAATCTATTTTCTTAAATTATTTAATTAAAATTAAAATTATTTATGTTGAACTTAATTAACTATAAAATTGATTAAGTATTAGATTATAATTAATATGACGTTCATTAAATATATTAATTGATTAATTTTAATTATAAATTAAGCTACTTTTAAATATTTATAGTTATAATTATTATTGATTCTTAATTAATTAATTTTTATTATATATTGAATGATATTTATTGTTTAACAACCAAACACAATTATCTTTAATTCTCAGCATCTTATTCCTCAGCATCTCATTCCCAACATCTATAAAATCTTAAACCAAACGACCCAAAAGTTTAAAAAATACCCTTAAACTTTGAAAAAGAGTTAAAAAAATTTCTTTGTCATTAATTTTGGATGGAAACAGTTAAAGTTTTGTCTCAAAAATACCCCTAAACTTTCAAAAGTTTAAAAAATACCTTTAGTTTAAGAAAAAGTTCAAAAATACATTCACTATTAGTATATGAACAAAAACTATTAATACCTCATCGCAAAAATAACTTTAAAATTTAAACAAAAAAAATGCTTCTACCACTAATATGGTGATCAATTTGTTTGAAATTTTTTCAAGTTCGAAAAATCTAATTTTAAAAAATTATACAAATATCCCAGATGTTTTCATTTTTCTCTTAATTTTTCAATTCTTAGCTTACACCAATTTTTTCAACAACCAAAATTTCAAGTTAAAACATAAAATCTCACAAAATCATAAAAATTTCGAAAGTCAAAATCTCCCTTAAAAACATACCAAAACAATAAATAGTCAAACAAAAAAATGTATTTGGCTATTAACACGTACTCAACTAAGATGGAGACTCCGCTCCCCCTAAGTTAGATAATATTCATGTTAGACACTTTGGTTTCCGACAATGTGTGAGACTCCTTTCACTGAGATATCTTCCCCTTAGAGAGTGAATTCCTTTCACTGATGAATCTTAGGATCCCCCTAACACGGAGAACTCCTTCTACCAAGTTGAATTTTAGGCTCCTCCTAAGATTGAGAATTCTTTCTCTAGCCGCAATGACTTAGGCTCCCCATAATACCATACTTCAAAGTGTTGCACTTCAACGAATGAAGAACTTGCACATGAATAGTAAGCAACAAACAAGAACACAATGTTGCACAACAATGGTCGTAAAACATAATAAATCTTGCTTAATTAACAAAAGCGGCAACCCTAAAGGTTCAGCATAAATCTCCCTAAATAATTGAATCCAATAAAGGAAATAAATTCCCATTTGGAAACGATAATCCGCGCCTCAATAGAGGAAAATATTGGATAGAAAATTACAACCTGATATTTTCAGATAAGAAAAATATTCTACAAGAAAATAAACTATTTTCTGAAATAGATGTTAATACTATATTTGAGACAGCTACAAAAACCACCAAGCACCTTAGAAAAATATAAAGCCAATCAACAAACAAGCTTCCCTTTTGATTTATATTTTTTTAAGGCAAAAGAAATCATACAAAAAAGCACATTAAGAACACCAAACAGACCAGATCAGATAAGGAGCTAAAGGACTAGCATGTTGAACAACCAAAGCCAACTTCAATAGAATCGGAAACCATGACTTTAGGAATTGTTGAAATCAGACAAAACAATATTTTCAACACCAGAAATTTAATCAATCATAGGGCTCTCCGGACAAACAATAGACATTTCAAACACAATACTACCTTCAAGATTCTTCCATATAACATCAAACTGAATAGAGTTAACTTCAAAAGCATCACCAGCAAAGCCAAAGACAGATGCAATAACATTTTCAGAAAATAAAAGAGACAAATTAGCATAACATGCACATGGAAAGTTAATTTTCTCAATTAAGGCATCCACACCAACAATTTCGATTATAGGCTTCGAACAACAAATGACCCAAACCATAATTTTTGTTAATTGCTACAATTCAATTTTGCATAAGCCCAAAATAATCCTCAAAGCTTCATTAACACTCTTAGTTTTGGAGATGTAAGGCAAGTATTGTTAATCATCTGGAGAGAGTCAACCCTATCCTTCTTTCCGATAGTCACTTTTGCATCTAGATCACCAATTATGTTACCAGAGGGATGATTTTTATGAACTTTGCTAAATGGGTGCTTGTGACTAGTTTCAGTCTACTTAGAAACGGACTAGATATTCTCTACTGGAGTTTCAGTATTCATGTCAGAGGAGATGTTAGGAACATCTATATTGATAAGCGAAAGCACACTATACCTTCTTCTTCCTTAGTTGTAGAAATTGATAAATTAGCAACATCATGAATCATAAAATTGATGGATGCCATGACACAACGAGTTCATTTATTGTAGACACAGTATGCTTGATTATTTGTGGAATATCTAAGAAATGTGCCTTCATTAGACTTTGAATCCCATTTCTGTTTGGCTTCTCTATCAGCCAGAATGTAGTACATACTGCCAAAGATATGGATGTACTTAACATTTGGCTTTCTCCCCTTCCAAATTTCATAATTTTTGTAGGCCATACCTGGGAAAAAGCAATCTAGTTGAGGATAAGTCATGCAGTGTTGAGAGCTTCAACCTAAAACCAAAGAGACAGGTCTTTGGCATTTAACACAACATAAGCCATCTCTTAGAGGGTCCTATTTTTATGCTCAACCACACCATTTGGTTGGGAAGTAATAGGGTCTGAAAACTCATGATGTATTCCTTCATAGGAATAAAATTTAACAAACTATATATTTTCAAACTCTTTGTCATGGACACTACGAACGCAAAGAATCTTCAAGCCTTTTTTCTCTCTGAAGTTGAATACACAGAGTTTGACACACAGAAGAAGTGTCAGAGTTTTCTCTAACAAATCGAACCCAAGTGTACCTTGAGAAGTCATCCACACACACTAGGACATAGCGCTTCCCACCAAGACTTACAAATTGCATTGTACCCTTGAGATCCATATGCAGAAGCTCCAATACTATGTCGGTGGTAGTGTGATGAACCTTTTCGTGAGAGGCATTAATCTGTTTTCTAGTTTGATAATTCCCACAAATGACTCCGTGAACATCATGTAAAGAGGGTAAACCAACTATAGCATTCTTTTCTAAAGTTTTTTAACAGATCTGATACTGACATGACCAAGATGTTTATGCCACAATGCATTTTCATTTTGATTAGAAATGTCACAAACAACATCAGTAGCATTAGAAGACCAAAGATAACGGTTGTTAGAAGAGCGCATATCTGTCAAGAAAAGAGCTCTGACATCTTCTATAATAAGACATTTATTTTTAATGAAGTTAACATTTAGTCCTTGGTCAGTGACAAGGTTAGTAGTGAGCCCTTCAACCAGGATTACATCTTCTAGTGGTGGGAGATTAGGATATTCCAATCTCCCTTTTCTAATGATTTTTCTTGTAGCACCATCTCCAAATGTCACTTGGCCAAATCTCACAAATTTGAGATTTGTCACAAAAGACTTCTCACCAGTCATTTCCTAGAACAACATCAAAGTGCCAATCATCTTTTGTGGATGATCTATAAGATATAAGTACTATATTGCATCAAACTCCTGCTTTTAGATACTACTCCTATTTTAGCATAGAAGCAAAGGGCTTTTGAACATTACTGTTGCTGACTTGTGTAGAGGATAACCAACATAAATTGTTATTAAAACCATGCAATTTAAAACAATAAGATTCAATGCGATCTTTTTTACCAGAGTGATGACATATCCACACCCTCTTGGCATGTTTTACAAACTTCGGAGAGAATGTTGAAGCAGATGTTGAGGACACATGTGTTGACATCTACTTCTGATCACATCCACCAGTAATCTTTTGTCACACCCCCTCCCAAGCCTTAAACCCCAAGACCAGGAAGGGAGCGTGAGAGTGACTAATAACATCCTAAGACAACACTCATGTTCAATATCTCCCCCCCCCCCCCCCCCCCCCATTTATTACAAATTTTAATAAGTTTACAACATTCCCTCTAACTATCCATACATACAATTAAATTTTCTTTCTATTCATGGTCTGAGCCGTGTCCCAAGAGTTTAACGAATTCTTAGCTGGTGTTGGTGGGTGATGGACTCTTCCTTGAATGCTCCGCTTTGCTACCTAGGAGGGGAGGGGGGATTAAGAAAACATTTGGAATAGTGTAAGCTACTAAGCCCAGTGAGTGGTTCTTTTAAGATGAAATTCACTTTGAAAATCATCATTTTTGGGAAATCAATCACATGCCAACACATTATAACTCATGCACAGTCAAAGATATAATCAGGCAACTAGTAATCTTAATCCCTAAAGCTACACGTAGCATGCATATCATATCATCAATCAATACAATTGTCTATGAAAATCTTCCTATGACCCCAATTCCCGCCAATGTGCACATCGACCATTTTATTTATCCCGCTAGTCATGCTTAGGTACTTGACCATATTTCCCACCGGTCATCACCGATTATTATTTCCTGCCGACCGAAGCCGACCATTATTTTCCGCTGACCAAAGCCGACCAATTTTTCCCGCCAAGAACCTTTTGTTAAGCATGCTAACCACATCCCGGGCATAATCGCAGTTTCCATAATTACTACACAAACAATATCATGACAATCATCATATCACCAGAAGCATATATTTGTATTTACTTATGCCTATATTTCTATATCAAAGTATAGAATTAAATAAATATTCATCATATGTCACACTGTATATATACTCAGAATCTTCTTTTTATATCAAGGCTATATAATATAATGTTCACAATATGCTTCACACATACCAAAGTTATAAATATTAAACTATATCACATAGGCAGTACCTATTATGCATGTCTTTAATTAAACTTCACAGCACGTAGCAAAGTCACAATAACACCCTAATATGCATTCAATTACTAAGACCTCACAGTATGTCAAAGCCATAATAACGTTCCTATCATGCATTTATATATATAAACATTCATAGTATGCCAAAACTGTAATAACAATCATGATACTTCAACGCTGTAACACTCACGATATATCGAAACTATAAAGCTATAACACTCACTGTTTTGCTAGTTTCTCCTTTCGTATTTTATTACCTGCCAATATCGTTGTTTGCAAGGAAAATTCCCAATTAATATTACTTCTTAAATATAATTAAAAATACTTCCTAAAGAACTATCAGCTTACCCTACTCAGACCAAATTGGAATTTGAGCAGCACCTACTTCGAATTTCCTTCCTTCCAGACCAACGGCAGCCTATTCACTAAAAACTCATTCTCTCTATAGGATTTTTACTACTGGAATTTGTTTTGGAATGAGTTTAACTTTCAGCCGGGACCTTCTATTTATAGCTATTCCCAGCTCCTTTCTGTGTGACAACTCACCATATAAATGGCTTCTCCTTAAGCTACCCATGCTAACTTGGGCTAACCGAGCTTTGAGTTGTCTAATTCTGAGTTTGCCAACCAAAATTACCTTAATTTGCATGTAATCTTAGCCATACACTACTTTCTTAAATCTTCCTACATGAAATCTCCCTTTGCCACATCAACTGCTTAATTTTTGAATTAATTATCCAAATTATTAATGAACGCGTCTAGCCCCTTTAAAATGCGTCCATCTGTTCAATCTCGCTCTCTCCACTCTCATGGCTCTCGCTCTCTCCAACTTTCTCGCTGGTTCTGCTCTCGCGGCTCTCGCTCTCTCCCACTTTCTCGCTGGCAGATCTTGCTCTCTCCACTCTCGTTCTCTCCTACTTTCTCGCTCAAACTCTCGCTCTTTTCCAATCTTGCTCTCTCCCATTTTCTCACTCAAACCAATCTCGCTCTCTCCCATTCTCTCGCTCAAACTAATCTCACTCTCTCCCATTCTCTCGTTTAAATTAATCTCGCTCTCTCCCATTCTCTCGCTCAAATCAATCTCGCTCTCTCCCATTCTCTCACTGCCTCCATTCTCGCTGGTGTCGCTCTCTCTAATTTTGCTGGTGTCGCTCTCTCCTATCTTGCTAGTGTCGCTCTCTCCCATTTTCTCTTCACTCTCGTTTGGCATCATGCGTAGGACAATTGTTTGGCCCAACGTTTCCATCACTGCATGCCCTTCACAGCACGTAGACAATACTTAAACCATTGCGTTATTTCATAATTCATTTATCTTGGTTTTCCCGCGTCTAAATTCCTCATAATTTTATTATATTTTTTTTTGTTTTTATATCCTATTTTCTCATGCTTTCCAAATTAGGGTTAGGGTATTACAGTTTTACCTTGGACATAGACTAATCATCAACTCTTCTCTTTGTTTCAGAGTTTCCAAGACCTTTTAAACCACCAACATTCTTCTCTTTAAGTAAGATCTTATCAAAATCATTCATTACTGAGTTCAACATCTTTATGCACTTGTACAAAGATCCCAACTCGATCTTGGTTTGATTCAACTCACGTTTAAGTTCAGAAACAATGGCCTTCAGTCTATGATTGTAAAAAATAAGCGATTCAATTCTTTCTTTCTAAATATCCATGACTTTTACATCCTCTAAGCATTGTTGGTGTAAAGTACAATAAGAAGTTACAATCTATTTACGAGAATCTTCGTTTTCTTCATTGCTACTATCCTTACTCAACTTTTCTTGATTTTTGTTCCCATAAATGTCCTCGGAAATGTTACTAACAAAGGCTCTGACATCTTCTTCAGATTCATTGCTATCTTCAAAGTCTTTATCAGACAAAGTTAACACATAACTCATATTCTGTCGTTTGAATTATCAATATCCTTCTTCTAATTCTGAGATCTGTATGGATTTGAATATGTCCTTCCACTTTCTTTAACTTGTCGAGGGTATATAATTTCCATATTTATTTTCAAAGTGCTTTAGAACCATGTTAAACTATTCATTTAGCAAAGATATCGAGTCTACAAGAGATTCTTTTGATTCTAAAATTTTACCTTCAAACTGATTATTTATAGAGAATTGTAGGGCAACACCTTGGTTTCTCTTGACACGCTTCCTATCAAAATTCATCTAAAAAGTAAACAGTGATCCCATGAGTTCCTCAAGTTTCATATTGGAAATATCTTGAGATTCTTCTATACCAGTTACTTTCATATCAAATCTCTTAGACAGAGATCTGAGAACTTCTTTTGAGATCTTCTCATCTAAGACAAAAGATTCATCAACAATGTTAAGTAAGCGAACATTAAAGTCAGCAATAGTTTCATCTTCAAGCATTTTTAAACTTTCAAAATCAGTGTCAACAATTAAAGTCTAGACATCAAGAGTCAAGATGTTTCCTCATGATCAACAACCAAAATGTCCTAAGCTTCTTTAGCAGAGACACATGTGTTAATCAGACGAAAGATATTTCCGTTCACACCATTAAAGATAGCAATAAGGGCACGATAATTCCCTGTGGATGCTCTATTCTTAGCATCAATCCATTTGGTTTCAAGCTTAGTAGCCTCCCCAAATTTAGGAACAATATTAGGGGGAGGAGTCCATCGAGTTACCACTGCTTTCCAAGTTGTATGATCAATAGACTTTAAGAAAACTATCATTCTAGCTTCAAATATAAGTAGTTTGTTCCATCTAGAATAGGGGGACGGGTGGATGATCGAAGTACCTGAGATAAAGGTGACTTGCTCCCATACCAATTGAAAAAGCAATAAAATGACTCCCCACATGAAATATGGATGTTAAATAGAAAGCACTAACGAGTAATGTACGGTAGTCCCAAATGAGAACAATGAATTAATACCGCAAAGAACCATCACTGGATGGCGCATATGTATGGACTACAGCAAATTGAATGTGGCCACAAAGAAAGATCACTTCCCTCTGCCATTGATTGATCAAATGCTAGACAGACTAGCAGGGAATGATTTTTACTGCTTTTTGGATGAATATGTAGGGTACAATCAAATCATGATAGCTCCTGAAGACCAAGACAAGACTACATTCACCTACCCATATGGGACATTCGCTTTTCGCCGCATGCCTTTTGGCCTTTGCAATGTGCTGAGCACGTTCCAGAGGTGCATGATGGCGATCTTTTCAGATTTTCTCGAGGACTCAGTGGAAATATTTATGGATGACTTCTTCGTTTATGGGAACACTTATGAAGTCTGCTTGGCCAATTTGGAGAAAATTCTGAAAAGATGTGAAGAGACGAACCTGGTGCTCAACTGGGAAAAGTATCACTTCATGGTGAAAGAGGGTATAGTGTTGGGACACAAAGTCTCCTGAGAAGGGTTGGAGGTGGACAAAGCAAAGATTGAAGCAATTGAAAAACTCCCACCTCTAATCAGCGTAAAGGTTGTGCGAAGCTTCCTGGGGCATGCTGGATTCTATAGACGATTTGTTAAGGACTTTTCTAAGATAGCACGACCACTGAGTACATTGTTAGAGGCGGATAGGAAATTTGAGTTTGACAACAATTGCCTCAAAGCATTCAGAGTATTAAAAGATGCACTGATTAACGCGCCCATACTAATTGCGCCGGATTGGACATGCCATTTGAAATTATGTGCGACGCAAGCGGGTATGTGATGGGGGCTGTATTAACGCAAAAGAAGAAAACTATTTTGCACCCTATCGCATATGCGAGTAAAACTCTAAATCTTGCTTAAATAAATTATACCACCACTGAAAAAGAACTCCTGGCTGTGATTTTTGCGTTGGAGAAATTTAGGGCATATCAGTTGGGAACAAAGGTACTCACTCATACTAATCACTCGGCAATCAAATATTTAAGGACAAAGAAGGATGCAAAGTCGAGGTTGATCAGATGGGTTCTCCTCTTTCAAGAATTCGATAATGAAATAATTGATCGGAAAGGGACAGAGAATCAAGTTGCGGATCACTTGTCCAAATTGGAAAATCCTAAGCTTGACCGCAATGAATCTGAGGTGAGTGTCGTGTTCCCGGACGAGCAGTTGTTCCACATAGAATAATTGTCTTGGTATGTAGACATCGTTAATTATGGTTTGTGAACAATTCCCTGAAGATTACACCTACCATAAAAAAAGGAAGCTCGAGCATGAATGCAAACATTATTACTGGGATGAGCCGAATCTATATAGAAGAGGTGTAGACCAAATCATTCGATTATGCGTAATAAATGCTGCTCAACAACGCATATTGTCACAGTGTCACGATTCGCCATATGGAGGGCACTTTGGAGGGCAACACACTGCAGCTAAATTTTTGCAAAGTGGATTCTTTTGGCCTTCATTATTTAAGGATGCTACTGACTACACAATGAAATGTGATCGGTGTCAACACACCGAAAACATTTCATGGAAGAACGCAATGCTAATGAACACTATCTTGGAACTGGAACTATTTGACGTTTGGGGGATTGTTTTCATGGGACCATTCCTTCCTTCGCATGGCAAGTATTATATCTTATTTGCCATCGATTATGTTTTAAAGTGGGTAGAGGCAATTGCATGCGCTGCAAATGATGCGGCGGTAGACTCTCAGTTCCTCAAGAAAAATATTTCCACTCGTTTTGGCACTCCCCGTGCCATCATTAGTGATGAAGGATCATACTTTGTCAATCACAATATAAAGGAGCTGCTGTGCAAGTATAATATCCTTCACAAAGTGGCCACTAAATACCATCTGCAAACAAATGGCCAGGCTGAAGTGTCCAATTGTGAAATTAAATTGATACTTGAGAAGGTAGTAAAACCTTTGCCGAAGGATTGGGCAATGAAGCTTGATGATACGTTGTGGGCATACCGGACCGCATTTAAAACACCAATAGATATGTCTCCTTATGCTTTGGTATTCGACAAGGTGTGTCATTTGCCTTTGGAGCTGGAGTATAAAGCATTGTGGGCAATCAAGAAATTGAATTTTGATTTGAAGAAAGCAGGGGAAGCGCGAAAACTGCAGCTGGTCAAACTAGAAGAATGAAGGGTCAACACATATGAGAATGCGAAGATTTACAAAAAGCGCACCAAGCACTGACAAGATAAACACATATGCGCTAGAAACCTCCAAGTCGGGCAAAAGGTTTTACTCTTCAATTCGAGATTGCGGCTCTTCCCGAGAAAATTAAAATCGTGCTGGTCCGGTACCTTCATCATCAAAGAAATATTTCCGATGGAACTGATCACGGAGGATGGCAGTCGAACATTTAAAGTTAATGGACAACAGATAAAGGCATATTGCGGAGGAGATTTCCAGCCAGAAACAGTCTCCGCAAAGTTGAAAAACCCAAATTATCCCTTACTCAACTCTTGAACATTTAACTCTTCGTCATTTTACTATTATCAGTATTTCACTTATTTTTCTTAAAAAAAAAACTTGTTGTTTTGTTTTAAAATCATTTGATCCTCTCTTTGTCTGTTTACAAGGATTAAGGCACATGATTGCGAAGAAGCAAATGATCTCATTCCATCACCGCAATCCAAAGAAGTAAAGATCACCGCAAGGATGGATGCATCAATACACAATGCAGACGACAGCGCAAAATTTGGGGGTATACTTTTCCTTATCTTTATTTCAAATTTTGCACTATCACATTGCATTTTACGTTTTATCACCACATCCTCCTTAATTACCGCAATCATCTGACAAGTAGATAAATTTAGTAGTTCACCGCATGTTATTTCTTTACCAAGGATTATTTCAATGATAAAAAATATGCTTCTATGTCTTTCGTATACATCAGAGTCAACTTAATCTTAAGATAGTCACTTCAGGAAATATTTCTAGAAGTTAGGGGTTTGTTAGCTTTCTTTCAAACTCTCTTTACAAGCATTCTATGACCATCGCATGACCTATTTTAATTTCTTTTGGCAATGAGGACATTGCCGCATTTGAAATTTGGGGGTGAGGTATTTATTTTCGACTTTGCTATAAGAAATATATATATATATATATCGAGAATAACGACTCCACTGTCAACGCAATGGAAAACCCATGTTGATAAGAGTTAAGTTGTGAAAGGCACTTACCCGTAGTTGGATATCCGCAAGACACACGTGGGGGCAAGCCAAAATAAAAGTAAGTCACCAGGATCAACGCATAAACCAATGATCGCAACTTCATTGCCAAATCGGTATGAGTTTAATCTGAGAAAGAAGGCATTGCTCGTAGTTGGATGTCCGCATGACACACGTGGGGGCAAACCAAAACGAAGGCAAGACACTCGGATCAGGGGAAGGTAAAAAAAAAAAGTAGCACTAAAAAAAATTTGTTTATGCAAGGATAAATCATTTGACACCCTGGAGGAAAATTTTCTTTTTGAAATAAATCATGCGATGTTCCGGAATTTAGTAAAGTTCTTTTGAAAGTTAAGCTTGTAATTCCTAAGTCTTAGAAATATTTTAGGAAGAGACTTGAATAAGACTTAAGAAAATTCTGGCATATAGGATTTGAACGAAGTATCCTCGAGAAATCTAGGGAAAGAAAACTTTGCGGTTAACTTGCTAAAGGAATCTTTGGCTTATGCTCGAGGACAAACATTGTTTAAATTTGAGGATGTGATAACGGGCAGAAATTCACGTTATCATAGTACTAAGTTATTAAACAATGTTGGATTGCATTGGTGAAATATGTTAAATTGCATCCATTAAGCATAAATCCTATAATATTGCGGTCACATGCGTCCAACGCATTAGAGCAGTTGATCTTTACATTTTTGTGCAGAAAATGCGTTAATGCAATGCAGAGATTGCGATCATAAGAATACATTAGTCAAGCACAACTTCACCACAAGACTTTGCATTGATCGTGCTTGCAAACATTCGTCCAAGAAAAATCACCACAACTTGGTCAGCGCAACATGGTGGGCACATCCGGGTGAAAGGACAATTAAGAACGATGGGACAGAAAGAGAACGACAATCGGATCCAAATTAAGTTGACAGCCGATAATGGTCACAAAGTACATTTAGCTTTATCGGAAATGATTATCCAGCACGTCAGTCAGGAATTAAAGCTGTCCCATCTGTACAACCGGAAGAGAGAAGTCGCATTTCACCAGCGAAACTCTATAAATACCAAGTGTGTAATGACCCGAGTTCAGGAAGGGTACATGAATGAACTGGTATCACATCCGAACGAGAGAGATCTTAAGGACATGAAAGTATAGTTAAGAAAGGTTTAAAAGAATTGAAAGTTACTACCTATACCAACAAGGTGCACATTCCTTTTCGGTGGCTCAATCATAAGAACTTCAGACGCAAGGGAATGCCGGAGCCATCAGGTGCCAAATCTGGATTCTGAATCCTGGTCCGAATCCTGGGCCTGGGACGTTACAAAGTGCATTCTTCAGAGAAGGGGTGAAGCAATCGATTACTTCATCACTTTACAAGTTCACATCCCTGTCCATAGTTTTCTTTCATTTTAAGGCAGACATGAGGAAGAAGGTGTGCCGGTAGATCATTCCGGTAAGCTCGAGAAAGCACTGGAAGCTCCAAGACAGAGAGAGAGCCGACACCTGCGGAAGCGGGAACATTTGTAGATCATAATAGAGATTCAGTGTAAAAAGTCTCGATCAGTAAGGAATTGCTACCAGGCTCTCTACCTTTACTTTCCAGTGTCATTTTGTACTCAACTCAGTTATAAGAATGGAATGTCTTTCTCTATATCTGTTTACTCTCTGTTATTTATGCATGAGTAGCTAAATTAGTTGAATGGGTTGAGAAGTAGCTAGCTAGCATAACGAGGGAATCTTCAATGCTAGATAGACTAACAGGGAATGATTTTTACTGCTTCTTAGATGGATATGCCGGGTACAATCAAATCATGATAGCTCTTGAAGGCCAAGACAAGACCACATTCACCTGCCCATATGGGACATTTGCTTTTCGCCGCATGTCGTTTGGCCTCTACAATGCCCTGAGCACGTTCCAAAGGTGCATGATGGCGATCTTTTCAAATTTTCTCGAGGACTCAGTGGAAATATTTATGGATGACTTCTCCGTTTATGGGAATACTTATGAAGTCTTCCTGGCCAATTTGGAGAAAATTCTGAAAAATATATGAAGAGACGAACCTGATGCTCAACTGGGAAAAGTGTCACTTCATGGTGAAATAGGGTATAGTGTTGGGACACAAATTCTTCGAGAAGGGTTGGAGGTGGACAAAACAAAGATTGAAACAATTGAAAAACTCCCACCTCCAACCAACGTGAAGGCTGTGCGAAGCTTCCTGAGGCATGCTGGATTCTATAGACGATTTGTTAAGGACTTTTCTAAGATAGCACGACCATTGAGTGTGTTGTTAGAGGCTGATAGGAAATTTGAGTTTGACAACAATTGCCTCAACGCATTCAGAGTATTAAAAGATGCGTTGATTACCGCGCTCGTACTAATTACGTCGGATTGAACAACGCCATTTGAAATTATGTGCGACGCAAGTGGGTATGCGATGGGGGTTGCATTAGCACAA
Organism: Benincasa hispida; assembly: GCF_027475165.1. Classification (NCBI taxonomy): domain Eukaryota; kingdom Viridiplantae; phylum Streptophyta; class Magnoliopsida; order Cucurbitales; family Cucurbitaceae; genus Benincasa; species Benincasa hispida. The sequence goes on from NC_143488.1 coordinate 81,188,108, forward strand.
AAGAAGAAAACTATTTTGCACCCCATCGAATATACGAGTAAAACTCTAAACCCTGCTCAAATAAATTATACCACCACTAAAAAAGAACTCTTGGTTGTGATTTTTGCGTTAGAGAATTTCAGAGCATATCTGTTGAGAACAAAGGTACTCATTCACACTGATCACTCAGCAATCAAATATTTAATGACAAAGAAGGATGCAAAGCCGAGGTTGATCAGATGAGTTCTCCTCCTTCAAGAATTCGATATTGAAATAATTGATCAGAAGGAGACAGAGAATCAGGTTGCGAATCACTTGTCCAGATTGGAAAATCCTGAGGTTAACCACAATGAATCTGAGGTGAGTGTCGTGTTCCCAGACAAGCAACTATTCCACATAGAAGAATTGCCCTGGTATGCGGACATCGTTAATTATTTGGTTTGTGAACAATTCCTTGAAGATTACACCTACCATCAACAGAGAAAGCTCAAGCATGAATGCAAACACTATTATTGGGATGAACCGAATCTGTATAGAAGAGGTGCAGACCAAATCATTCGATTATGCATACCAAATGCTACTCAACAATGCATATTGTCACAGTGCCATAATTTGCCATATGGAGGGCACTTTGGAGGGCAACGTACTGCAGCTAAAGTTTTGCAAAGTGGATTCTTTTGGCCTTCATTATTTAAGGATGCTACTGACTACACAATGAAATGTGATCGGTGTCAACACATTTCATAGAAGAACGCAATGCCAAGAATACTATCTTGGAGCTGGAATTATTTGACTTTTGGAGGATTGATTTCATGAGACCATTCCCTCCTTCGCATGGCAAACATTATATCTTATTGGCCGTCGATTACGTTTCCAAGTGGGTAGAGGCAATTGCATGCACCGCAAGTGATGCGGCGGTAGTCTCCCAGTTCCTCAAGAAAAATATTTCCACTTGTTTTGGCACTCCCTATGCCATCATAAGTGATAAAGGATCACACTTTGTCAACCACAATATAAAGAAGCTGTTGTACAAGTACAATATCCTTCACAAAGTGGCCATCGCATACCATCCGCAAACAAATGGCCAGGCTGAAGTGTCCAATTGTGAAATTAAATTGATACTCGAGAAGGTAGTAAAACCTTCGCGGAAGGATTGGGCAATGAAGCTTGATGATGCATTGTGGACATACCGGACCACATTTAAAACACCAATAGGTATGTCCCTCTATGCATTGGTATTCGGCAAGGCGTGTCATTTGCCTTTGGAGCTGGAGTATAAAGCATTGTGGGCGGTCAAGAAACTGAATTTTGATTTGAAGAAAGTAGAGGAAGCCCGAAAACTGCAGCTGGTCGAGCTAGAAGAATGGAGGGTCAATGCATATGAGAATGCGAAGATTTACAAAGAGCGCACCAAGCGCTGGTATGATAAACGCATATGCGCTAGAAACCTCCAAGTCGGGCAAAAGGTCTTACTCTTCAATTTGAGATTGCGGCTCTTCCCGAGAAAATTAAAATCGCGCTGCTCCGGTCCCTTCATCATCAAAGAAATATTTCCACATGGTGCGGTGGAACTGATCACCAAGGATGGCAATCAAACATTTAAAGTTAATGGACAACGGATAAAGGCATATGGCATGATAAACGCATATGCGCTAGAAATCTCCAAGTCGGGCAAAAGGTCTTACTCTTCAATTCGAGATTGCGGCTCTTCCTGGAAAAATTAAAATCGCGCTGGTCCGGTCCCTTCATCATCAAAGAAATACTTCCATATGAGCGGTGGAATTGATCACCGAGGATGGTAGTCGAACATTTAAAGTTAATGGACAACGGATAAAGACATATTACGGAGGAGATTTCCAGCCACAAATAGTATCCGCAAAGTTGAAAAACCCGGACTATCCCTTACTCAACTCTTGAACATTTAACTTTTCGTCATTTTACTATTATTAGTATTTCACTTATTTTTCTTAAAAAAAAAAAAAACTTGTTGTTTTGTTTTAAAATCATTTGACCCTCTTTTTGTCTATTTACAAGGATTAAGGCACATGATTGCGAAGAAGCAAATGATCTCATTCCATCACCGCAATCCAAAGAAGCAAAGATCGCCGCAAGGATGGATACATCAATACACAATGCAGACGACAACGCAAAATTTAAGGGTGTACTTTTCCTTATCTTTATTTCAAATTTTGCACTATCACATTGCATTTTACGTTTTATCACTGCATCCTTCTTAATTACCGCAATCATTTGACAAGTAGATAACTTTAGTAGTTCATCACATGTTGTTTCTTTGCCAAGGATGATTTCAATGAGGAAAAATATGCTTCTATGTCTTTCGTATACATCAAAGTCAATTTAATCTTAAGATAGTCACCTCAGGAAATATTTCTAGAAGTTAGGGGTTTGCTAGCTTTCTTTGAAACTCTCTTTACAAGCATTTTATGACCATCGCATGACCTATTTTAATTTCTTTTGGCAATGAGGACATTGTCGCATTTGAAATTTGGGGGTGAGGTATTTATTTTCGACTTTGCTATAAGGAATATATATATATATATATATATATATATATATATATATATATATGTATTGAGAATAACGACTCCACTGTCAATGTAATGGAAAACCCATGTTGATAAGAGTTAAGTTGTGAAAGGCACTTACCCGTTTGAAATAAATCATTTGACACCTCGGAGGAAAATTTTCTTTTTGATATAAATTATGTGATGTTCTGGAATTTAGTAAAGTCCTTTTCAAAGTTAAGCTTGCAATTCCTAAGTCTTAGAAATATTTTAGGAAGAGACTTGAATAAGACTTAAGGAAATTCTGGCATATAGGATTTGAACGAAGTATCCTTGAGAAATCTAGGGAAAGAAAACTTTGCGATTAACTTGCTAAAGGAATCTTTACCTTAGCTTCAGGACAAGCAATGTTTAAATTTGGGGGTGTGATAATGGGCATAAATACACATTATCATAGTACTAAGTTCTTAAACAACGTTGGATTGCGTTGATGAAATATGTTAAATTGCGTCCATTAAGCATAAATTCTATAATATTATGGTCGCATGCGTCCAACGTATTAGAGCAGTTTATCTTTACATTTTTGTGCATAAAATGCGTTAACGCAATTCAGAGAATGTGATCATAAGAATACATTGGTCGAGCGCAACTTCACCGCAAGACTTTGCGTTGATCGTGCTCGCAAACATTCGCCCAAGAAGAATCACCGCAACTTGGTCAGCGCAACATGGTGGGCGCATCTGGGTGAAAGGAAAATTAAGTGCGATGGGATAGAAAGCTGACGGCAGTCGGATCCAAATTAAGTTGACAACCGATAACAGTCACAAAGTACATTCAGCTTTATCGGTGACAATTATCCGGTGCATCAGTTAGAAATTAAACCCATCCCATCTGTACAACCGGGGGAGAGAAGCCACTTTTCACCATGGAAACTCTGTAAATACTAAGTGCATTCTTCAGAGAAAGGGTTAAGCAGTCGATTACTTCATCATTTTATAAGTCCACGCCTCTGTCCATAGTTTTCTTTCCTTTTAAGGCGGACGCGAGGAAGAAGTTGTGTCGGTAGATCGTTCCGGTAAGCTTGGGAAAGCACCGAAAGCTGCAAGAAAGAGAGAGGGTCGATGCTTGCAGAAATGGGAACATTTGTAGATCAGAATAGAGATTCAGTGTAAAAAGCCTTGGTCAGTAAGGAATTGTTACCAGGCTCTCTACCTTTACTTTCCATGGTCATTTTGTACTCAACTCAGTTATAAGAATGGAATGTCTTTCTCTATATTTGTTCACTCTCTGTTATTTATGCATGAGTAGCTAAATTAGTTGAATGGGTTGAGATGTAGTTAGCTAGCATAACGAGGGAATCTTCATCTTTGCGATTATCTTGTTTATGTATGCTTCATTTGTCTATTAGAGATACTCGGGAGGGTAGTCTAAAGACAGGATCTAGACTTGGAAAGGTCAGGTTAGAATCTAGGTTTGGAAGAATCAAATTAGAACGCAAAAACAGGAGATAGGCACTTAGGAATGAACACTATTTGTTATTAACGCATCGCATGCATCTTAGCAATAAGGTATGATTGTATGCGGTCACCTTGCTTTCATGCATTTTGCATCAACGCATAGGACAAGAGTAGAGACTTAGGGATAAGTTCTATAGACATTTTACATTCAACACATGCGTTCTAAACTTAGGAGCATCACATTTACATTGGGAAATGACTTGCTGTGCATAGTTGTAACATGATTGCAAAGTTTGACGCATTCCCGAGTAACGCTAGCTAAAGATCTTCTCAACCTGTTCATCGCATACTCATTGCATCTATGAACACAACTATCTTTCTCAAATCTGCCGCCTTTATTTACTTCTTTTTCATCAACGGAACAACACACCCACACTTTATTTATTTACTTGGTTACCACAAAGTTTTCATAAACATTACCAACACAACTATTTTCATAAGTCCCTATATTCGACCCTGGACTTACCAGGAAACTCAGTGGAATTTACACTTGAATTCCGTTGTGGAAACTTGAGTGCATAACACAATCCATCAACGCATATCATCCATATTTCCACTTAATAAAATAACGCATCATAGTACTATTGTTTAGAAAATCCAACATATCATTTAATTCCTACACCATGATCGCTTAACTTTACATATAAATGATCGCTCAGCGCTATTGCGCAACATTTCATCATATCACTTAGTGCGCGTCGTAGCTAAACGATCGTGTAGTGCTATCGTTTAGAAATCCAACGTATTGTTTAGTTCCTACACCACAATCGCTTAGCTCTACATCTATACGATCGCTCAATGCTATCGCACAACACTTCATCACATCGCTTAGCGCGCATCGTAGCTAAACGATTGTGTAGTGCCATTGTTTAGCAAATCCAACGTATCGTTTAGTTTCTCCTATGCCAAAGCAACGTATCGTGCCCCCCTCTCTACCTGGTGCCCTCCCCCTACTCGATCCAATACCCGATCGGGCGCCACCTACTCCTACGCCAAAGCTCCTACAGGTACATGATTGTTTAGTTCCTACGATAAAGCTAAACGATCATCTAACTTTTCTTCACATCGTGTAACATCCGAAACTAAACGATCGCTTAACTATTTCTTCACATGGGAAGCTTCGATGAATATTCGTCTAACTTTTTTTCACATTGCTATACGATCGTCTAACTATTTTTTCATGTTTTTTGTATATAAAATATCATTCTGGAAATAATTTGGTGAAGAGAACTTTTTGTGGGATTGTAAATAAATTAAATTTGGTGGAGAAATTTTTAGTGTTGGAATGTGAAATTTTTTTTGTCAATTATTTTTGGATAAAATAATTTTTTGTGAATAAATTTTTGAGGTGGAGAATTTTTTGTGAATTAATTGGGTAGGTTGGTTATTGAAATTGGAAGTGAGAATTTAATAAGGGGTATAAGAATAATTATACCGCCAATATTTTCCATTCTTACATCATTTTTATCATCAAGAGGTAAAAAAAAAAATTATTTTTAAAAAATAAGTAAAAAATATAAAATTATACTACTGAGTCATTTTTGTCAATTTTCCAAAACCATACCCAAATGAAGAAGGGCTAACTTTGAACCCCTATTTTCGTCGATCACCCGAGGGTTTTTAGGGTTTAACAGCAACTCCCCGCCACTGCCGTTACAACTCCTCTCACGCTCGCTTCCATTGTTGAGGTCTTCTGAGTTCTTCACTACTAATATCATCCCACCATGTGGGCTCTTCGTAGAGCTTCTACTCCTCTCAGGTATGCTTCGTTTCCTTCATCTATACGCCTGTTCTTCGTACTAGACCTCTCTGTTTCTGTGCCTTACATTGTTCATTCTGTAATGCGAAGCAAAAGAAACAAAGTTTAATCTCGTTTTGGCTGTAAAATTTTGAATTCGCTTCATGGGTATTGGTTTTCATTAACTCTGTGCATCATCAAGGTTCTTGCTTGCTTCTGATCGAGTTTCCCGTGTTCATAAAAGGAGGAAATGAAGTAAAGAGTTCTGCGTGATTTGTTCTGTTCTTGTTGTTACCTTCGCGTTCTATTTGTGTTTCTTTTTTCTCGTATATTAGCTGAAATGTAACGCTTCTTTTGGTTGGGGTTTGTTTTCTAGTTTTTTTTTTGCTAAAATTCTCAAAATTCTGAGTTTGAGATTCTGTCTTCGTAATTTATGATGCTATGTGCATTTCTGGACTTCTGAGTTTCAAAGATGATGGTTGGAATATCATTGAGGGAGATGTCCGAGTGATGATTTTTTCTATTTTTTTCATTTATTTTTTTAAATATAAGAAAAAAAAATTTCATTGATGTTTGAAATTTACAAAAAGTAGCCTAAGCCCAACCCATGGAGTCACAAAAGATTCTGGTCAAAAGAGAAGATTCATTGTATGAACTATATAAAGATGTACATTTGCACATGGTCATAGCATGAAAGATAATGAATTCACAAAAGCGATCAAAAGTGCTACCCTAGTCATTGAAAAGGCGAATGTTTCTCTCCTTCCATGTAATCTATAAAAAAGCATGAATCAAATGCATCCACATGAAATTACAACCAGTGAAGAACGTAGAGATGGGATTGGGATGTAAAAAGCTGTAATATTGAGGAAAAAAGAAGAAATCCTATAATTCTAAACATGAAATTTTCTCATGGCAGTTTCCTGAAGTCCATCATTATTAATCATCCGAAGGACTGTTTTTGTATGTATGTATGTATTGTATACATATACTACATGCATGCATGTGTATATAGTGGTGGAGAAGGTATAATACCTCCAACTTTTCAGACCCCTCACCGTACAATCTTTTTGTGTTCTCTTCTCAGGAATCTAGGGTATAGAGTAAGAACTTCACGTGTCTTTGGCAAACTAGAGGTACCATATTCTTGGGAAGGAAATGTAGCTGGTTTTGGAACCATTGCTGCTTTATCTGACAGATGCATTTCTTTTGAGAGAAACAATCTTGTAACATGGCTGTCCTCTGGGATTTATATTAGTAGTCATGGTCTATCTTCACATGCTGGTGCTGAGAAAAGTGGAGAGGAAGATGACATGGAAGATGTATTTGCTGAACTTGATGAAACACTTCCAAGCACTAGTCCTTTTGAAGATAGTAAGGCAGCTAATAATGATGAAGAGGAACTAACGTCTGGATCAGAAATTGATGATGATGATGAGGATGTTGATGATGGGACCCAAAATGAACTGGATTTACCTGAGGTAGAAACTGATCTTGCTGAAAAGATACCTAAAAAAAGTGCTCCATCAGCGTTGTTCAAGGCTATTTTGAGTGCTTCAGGTTTATTTGTTCCCAGTGTACTTGATAAGTGGGTCAGTGAAGGAAATGAAATAAGTCGGGCTGATATCTCTCTTGCCATGCTCAATCTTCGTAGACGCCGAATGTTTGAGAAGGCTTTGCAGGTAAATTTATTTGATGTTACCTTTCATGCAATGAAATTCATTTGTGTGGTTTGAGGTTTGTAATTGATCTCATTTCTCTTGGAATTTGTGGAACTTTGTATAAGTCTGTGATTAGTGGACACAACGGATTTCAGGATGGAAATGTTGATCAATTTCTTAAAAGTACAACAATCAATTGTAATATGGTCTAACAAGCACAAAATGATTTTAAGATGTGTTTGTTAGGCTTGTAATTAGTAAGCCAGAGTATGTTGATCAATTCTTAAGATGTACCATCATTAAATACTTGTATACAAAATTGCCAAGCTGGCTTAATAGCATTTAAGAAATGGTGCTGGAGCCTTTTTCAAAAGTTTCAGTTGGTTTGATGTTTGGTTGAGCATCATCAGAACTGCTGGTAGTATATTTGGATCCACATTTATATATTGTTGGACTTATAAAGTCATTACTAGTATGAAAATGGTTGTGCAATATTTGACACTAAAGAACCTTTTAGCTATTGTATATGGTTAAAATTTTTTCCTATTTGTTAGAGATTCATTCGTCAATTACTGAACTCATTGCTGGCATTTCTGTATTTGTTTCACAGTTTTCAGAGTGGTTGGAATCTAGTGGGCAACTTGATTTTATTGAGAGAGATTATGTTTCTCGCCTTGACTTGATTGCGAAGGTTCAGGGTCTCCATAAGGCAGAGAGTTACATTGCTAATATCCCAAAGTCCTTTCAAGGGGAGCTGATATACCGAACTCTTTTGGCTAATTGTGTGGTCGCCAACAATGTAAAAAAAGCGGAGGAAATATTTAACAAAATGAAGGACCTCGGATTCCCAATCACAACATTTGCTTGCAGCCAGTTGCTTCTTCTTTACAAGAGGGTCAACAAGGGGAAAATAGCCGATGTTTTATTGTTGATGGAGAGAGAAAATGTCAAGCCTTCTATGTTTTCTTACAAAATCTTAATAGATGCTAAAGGGCTATCAAATGACATGATAGGGATGGAACAAGTTGTTGATACAATGAAGGCTGAAGGAATTGAGCTTGATGTTTCTGCCCTTTCCAAATTAGCAAAGCACTATGCTTCTGGTGGGCTTAAAGACAAAGCCAAGGTCATTTTAAAGGAGATCGAAGATGTTAACACCAAAGGTTCTCGATGGCCTTGCAGAATTTTACTTCCCCTTTATGGAGAACTCCAAATGGAAGATGAAGTGAGGAGGCTCTGGAAAATCTGTGAGTCAAATCCTTCTATCGGAGAATGCATGGCTGCCATTGTCGCTTGGGGAAAGCTGAAGAACATCCCAGAAGCAGAGAAAATTTTTGATAGAGTTGTAAAAACATGGAAGCAGTCCCCAAAACAATATTCCACCATGTTGAAGGTTTATGCAGACAACAAGATGCTGGTGAAGGGCAAGGAACTAGTTAAGCAGATGGCAGACAACGGTTGCCGCATTGGTCCATTGACATGGAATGCAATTGTGAAGCTCTATGTGGAAGTTGGGGAAGTAGAAAAAGCAGACTCTTTTTTGGTTAAGGCAGTTCAAAAAAATCAGGCGAAGCCATTGTTTACCTCATACATGATTATCATGGATCAGTATGCAAGGAAGGGGGATGTCCACAATGCAGAGAAAATCTTTTATAGGATGAGACTATCAGGTTACGTGGCTCGATTCAACCAATATCAAACTCTAATACAAGCGTATGTTAACGCCAAAGCTCCGGCCTATGGTATGAAAGAGAGAATGAAGGCAGATAATATATTTCCAAACAAAGCTTTGGCAGGAAAGTTAGCCCAAGTTGATGCTTTCAGGAAGACAGCAGTGTCAGATTTGCTTGATTGAGAAATTTAACCTGATACTTTTGGTAAATAAGCTTCCTAAATTTCAACTTTAATTTACAAATCAAGTATTTGTTTATTAACCTGGTGGATGTGCTTTGATAGATGAAAGTATAGCTCTTAGGACAAAGAAATTTCAAGATTGAATCCTGCTCACCTGTTCTAATATATTTTGATTATCCATTCTTCCCTAGAATCAGAACTCTGATTGCACCTTTATTAATATATTTTGGATTCAACAAATGTCTTTCTGGCAGTTTTGTTTTTGGATTATGGTATCCAAATTTTGGAAATTTTGAAAATCATGTTTTTTGTATTTTCAATGCATTCAAGTTTTGAGTTTGAAAATTTTAAGGTAGGATTACATTAGAAAGTTCGATAACATATTTCATGTAACAAGCTGGTTTTACTTTTGTTGAAATTACAATACCATATTCTTTATAATATATAAATGTATTATAAGGAATATGGTCTTGTAAATTCATAATTATACGAAATCTATGACAAATAACACATTAATTAATAATAGTCAAAATTTGTTCTAATATTTAGTTGGTAAGTTGGTTTTACAATTTTTTTTTTTTTATTGTTTATAAATGTATTATTATAGAATTTTTGAACTGGGATCTAATTTCTTAATCTAACGTTTAAAACGTGAAATTTAACTCCTTTTTTATTGAATCATTACTTTTTAAAGAGTTGTTATTAGATTGCTAATCGGATGCACCTTAGATTTTTTTTCCCTCAAGTCGATTTGTCTAAACGGTTTTTAGGGGGAAAAGGGAGTTGATTGACATGCTTACTCTTTATATAGGTGATTTAACAAGGTACTTTTGAAGATGTTGGATAATCCAATAGTTTATGTGCTATTCAAAATATGAGGATGATTTTGAAATTTTTAAAATTACGTCTATTTTACTGAGTCTCTCTAAATTCATGTTTAATCACTCAAAATCAATTAATTGTTTAACTTTATACTTTTCAAATGCAATCCTCGTACTGATAACGTGCATTTTTGCCCGTTATCACACTACACGATCGTTTAGATGTAGAGCTAAGTGATCGTGGCATAGGAACTAAACGATACATTGAATTTTCTAAACAATAGCACTACATGATCGTTTAGCTACGACGCGTGCTAAGCTATGCGATCGTTTAGATGTAGAGCTAAGCGATCGTGCCATGGTATCTAAACGATACGTTGGATTTTCTAAAAGATGGAGCTAAGCGATCGATTTTCTCAAGGTGCAATCTGGTTTAGCCTCAAAGGGTTTTTGGAGCTTGGAGCGGTTTATGCCTCTTATTAAATGTCCACTTTTAATTTCAACCACCAACCTACCAAATTAATTCATATTCCACCTAAAATTAATTTATCCAAAAACGATTAACCAAAAACTTTTCTCACCAAAAATTCAAAAAATTCTCCACTAATTTTTTCTTCACAATCCCACAAGTTCTTTTCATCAAATTGTTTCTCTTTATCAAATTCTCCACTAAGAAGTTCTCTTCATCAAAAGTCCAAAACTTGTATCTTACAAAACTGTAATTTTGTATACTTCGTCATAAGAAGGTATGTATTTCATTTTTATATGTATTCTCAATAGTTCACTAATTATTAGGAAAATTGACAGTGCCTTGCATTTAATATTTATTTATAAAGTTTTGGAGGTTGATTTTTGGAGTTTGAGTTATGGTTGCTTTATTAATTTTATGTATTTTTTTTTTGTTGTTAATAATGTCTTGCATTTGATATTTATTTATCAATTTATAAAAAATAAAAAAAGGTTATTTTTTTGATACTCGGTCGGGCTTCACTGGGTAAGAAGCAAAAGTTAGATTTCCGACCGTGCTTCACCTGGTTACCCGACCGGGTGCACACAAAGGAACATGCTTCCGTTTTTTTGGCCTGGTGGTGGACCCAGTCGAGTGGACCACCGGGCCAAAAAACAGAATCATGTTTTTTTTTTTTTATTTTGATTTTTTGATTTTATTATATTAATACATTTTTTATATAAAATGTTGGAGAATGCCTCGTGTTTGGATTTGTTTTGGTGGTGTTTGGAATGAAAGGGAAAAGGATTACGATGGAGGAGAGTTGCAGGGGTTTGACATTGAGTTGGGCACGACCTATAATGAATTTCTGACTGAAGTTTATAGGATAAGTGGTATAATGTCGGATAAGTATGATCTTGTTATAAGATGTATACTTCAATTGAGATCCAAAGCCCCTACATTTGTAATTCAGAATGATGAAGATCTACACACATTCCTTACATGGGAAGAGGTCTCAGTAATACCTCTTTACGTATCCACGCTTCCAAAGTGTTCAACAAATCAAGGATTTCATCCAAATAATTCACATGTCTGACGAACTGAAGAAATCCCTTCAACATCTAGGCCAATACTGTGGAAGATGGAGTCGGATAGTCAATTTTCTCCCACATATTTTAACCCATCACTTACTTCGTTGCCTAGTAATTTGATGACTGATAACTTAGGGAATGATGTAGACCAAGGTCAATATTTCAATGATTGGTCTTGGAGGGAGAAGGACGATGAAGAGGAACCCAAGATTAACACCCACCAAACACCTCATGTAGAAGAACAAACAATCAAAGACTATGGAGGCTCGTCACATGCAACGGGTCGTGACTTGTCACATCCTTCTAGTAGCACGATCACCATGCCAAGTCAGTCTTATTCTTCTGAAGATGTGCAAGTTGGTGACATATTTATATCTAAGAAGGATTTAAATATGTGGTTATCTATGTTAGCAATTAGAGATAACTTTCAGTTTAGGGTGAAGAATTGACTACAACATTATACAAAGTTATATGCTTAGTTGAAGAATGCAAATGGAGACTTCGAGCCGTTAAATTGAAAAATTGTGAAATATTTAAGATCTCTAAGTACGACAATGTCCACACTTGTTGAAATGAAATATTGTCTAACGATCATAGACAAGCTTCTAGTTGGGTTCTCGGACATCTAAATTCGTCGAAGTTTGAAGATATTAGTCGTTCATATAGACCGAAAGACATTGTCAAGGATATAAAACAAGAGTATGGTGTGAGTTTAAGTTATGACAAGGCATGGAGGGTAAGGAAAGAAGCGTTAGTGCTTGTTTGGGTGTCACTAAAAGAATCGTACAAGAAGTTACCTAAATTTGGTGAAGCCTTACAAATTGAAAATCCTGGTTTAACCTTTAAATATGATCTGCAAGAAGATAAATATTTCAAGCACACCTTTATGGCTCTTGGTGCTTCCATAAGAGGGTTTCTGAACTGCATTCACCTTGTTTTAATTGTATATGGAACATATTTAAGGGATAAATATAGTGGTAAACTCCTGCTTGCGACTGGGGTCGATAGAAATAATCAAATATACCCAGTCACATTTGGTATATCTGGTGGAGAAACTGATGAATCTTAGGTGTGGTTCCTTCAGCAATTAAGATGTGCAATTGGGCAAGTTCATGATTTGGATATAGTATCAGATAGACACCCTAGCATAAAAAAGGAAATTATCACGGTCTTCCCAGAAGCATTTCATGGTATCTACATCCATCATTTGAAAGCTAATTTATTAGTTAATTTTAAGAATAAATATATTTTGGATATTTTCGATAAAGCAGCAAAAGTCATGAGTCTATGTTCAAGTACCATTAGAGTCAATTTGTAGGGTATCCAGGTGCACGCAAATACCTAGAGGATATCGGTCTTGAGCGGTGGGCTAGGGTGTACCAATGTAATAGAAGATACAATCAGGTGACAACAAATCTCGCAAGTGCATAACTGGAGTGTTAAAAGATGCACGACAGTTACCAATCACTTCATTTCTAGACCATATTAGAGGTTGGTTATAGGATTTGTATTACAGATGTCGAATGGAAGCATTAAACAGTATGTCAAGATTGTTGGACTATGCGAAGGCAATAATTCGTGATGCGGCGGACAAAGCAAGTAGATATGAAGTTCGACCAATTGACCAACATGAGTTTGAGGTGATAGATGGAGGATTGGGAGGCCGTGTCAATATTCACGCAAGAACATGCACTTGTCGCAAGTTTGATTATTATGAAATCCTTGTTCACATGCCATTGCTGCATGCAGGGTTCGGAATATTGATCCTACCTCTCTTTGTTCACAGGTATACTCTATTGATGTAGTGTTGGCTGCGTATGTTGAACCTGTACGACCACTTGGACACTTTTCGGAGTGGAAACAATCATCGGCCTTCATCGATATTGAAACATTGCCTCCAAAAAGAGTTCCAAGAGTAGGTCGCCCACGGACAACAAGATTTCCTTCTATAGGTGAATTTCGTCAAGTCCACAAGTGTTCTAGATGTGGTCAACGATGTCACAACAAAACAACATGCAATCAACCTCTTAATACTACCGAGTGAAGTATGGATTTTTTTTTTGTGAACTTGGATGATATTTTTGTGAATTTGGATGAGATTCTTGTTTTTTATTTTTCCATGCGCCCGCCCGAAAATTGGCGCCAATTTGCATGCGCCCGATCTGGAATTAGTATAATTTTTTTTCATTTTTGCATGCGCCCGCCGAGAATTTTGTTGATTTCTTCATTTTTGCATGTGATAACGGGCAGAAATGCACGTTATCATAGTGCTAAGTCCTTAAACAATGTTGGATTGCGTTGATGAAATATGTTAATTTGCATCCATGAAGCATCATTTTCTTAATATTGCGGTCGCATGCGACCAACGCATTAGAACAATTGATTTTTGTATTTTTATGCAGAATAAGCATTAACGCAATGCAAAGATTGCGATCATAGAAATTCATTGGTCGAGCGCAACTTCACCACAAGGCTTTACATTGATCGTGCTCGCAAACATTTGTTCGAGAAGGATCGCCGCAACTTGGTCAGCGCAACATGGAGGGCGCATCTGGGTGAAAGGCCAATTAAGAGCGATGGGACAGAAAGGCCAATTAACAGTCGAATCCAAATTAACTTGATAGCCGATAATGGTCACAAAGTACATTCAATTTTATCGGTGATAATTATTTGACGCATCAGTCAGGAATTAAAGCTGCCCCATCTGTACAACCAGGAGAGAGAAGCCGCCTTTCACCATGGATGCTCTATAAATACCAAGGGCATTCTTCAGAGAAGGGGTTAACCAGTTGATCAGTTCGCACGTCTTTGTTCTTAGTTTTCTTTCATTTTAAGGTGGACGCAAGGGAGAAAGTTGTGCCGGTAGATCGTTCCGGTAAGCTTGGGAGAGCGCTAGAAGCTCCAAGGACAGAGAGCGGGCCGACGCCTGCAGAAGCGGGAACATATTTAAATCATAGAGATTTCAGTGTAAAAAGACTTGGTCAGCAAGGAGTTGCTACCAGGCTCTTTACCTTTACTTTCCATTGTCATTTTGTACTCAATTCATTTATGAAAATGGAATTTCCTTCTCTATATCTGTTCACTCTCTATTATTTACGCGTGAGTAGCTAAATTAGTTGAATAGATTGAGAAGCATTTAGCAAGCCAAATAGGGAATCTTCATTCTTTGCGATTATCCTGTTTATGTATGCTTCATTCGTCCATTAGAGATACTCGGGAGGGTAGTCTAAGGACAGGATCTAGACTTGGAAGGTCAGGTTAGAATCTAGGCTCGAAAGAATCAGATTAGAACGCATAAACAAAAGATAGGTGCTTAGGAATGAGCACTATTTGTTATCAATGCATCGCATGCATCCTAGAGATAGGATATGATTGTATGCGGTCACTTTGCTTTCATGCATTTTGCATCATCGCATAGGACAAGAGTAGAGACTTAGGGATGAGCTCTATGGACATTTTACACTCAACACATGTGTAATAGACTTAGGAGCATCGCATTTACATTAGAAAATGACTTGTTGTGCATGGTTGTAACATGATCGCATAGTCTAACGCATTCCTAAGTAACGCTAACTAAAGATCTTCTCGACTCGTTCATCGCATACTCATTGCATTTATCAACACAACTGTCTTTTCTCAACTCCGCCGCATTTGTTTATTTCTTTTTTTTATCAACGCAAACGCAAACACAAACCCAACACTTTATTTATTTATCCGGTTATTGCAAATTTATCCATAAAAATTACCAACGCAAACTGTTTTCACAAGTCCCTGTGTTCAACCCTGGACTTACTAGGAAGTTCAGAGGAATTTACACTTGAATTTCACTGGGGAAACTTGAGTGCACAACGCAATTCTATCAACGCATATCATCCATATTTCTACTTCATAAATACAAGCATCAAATTTTTTGTGCCGTTGCCGGGGACTTCGGCAAGATAGTTTGCTAACGGTAATTTTTTTGATTTCTCTGTAGAACTCTCAATCTCTAGTGAATTACGACCTGGAGATTGAGAGGGCTTTTAAACGAAGATTAAGAGACCGCCAACAACAACAAGAAAGAACACCAAGAATGGCGGAGCAACTGACAGAAAGAGCCGCGAATGCGAACAATATAATGGCCAACCCCATCCTTCTGGAGAATGACCGCAATAGACCCGTCCGGGACTATGCGTCACCTAACCTCTACGATTTCTCTCAAGGAATCATGAGGCTGGCGCTAGATGGATCAAGGTTTGAAATGAAGCTAGTAATGTTACAGATGATCCAAGCTGCTGGGCCGTTTGGAGGAAGGTGTGGTGAAGACCCACACGCCCTTCTCCCAAGCTTCATAGAAATCTGCAACACTTTTGTATTCCTAAATATCTCAACCGAGGAAGTTCGACTAACTTTGTTTCCCTTTTCTTTGTATGATTAGGCAAGGAATTGAGTATATTCTCTCGAACCGGGAGAGATAACTTCGTGGGAATAGGTGGTGGAAAAGTTTATGAAGAAGTATTTCCCACCAACTGAGAACACTAGAAGAAGGAAATTAATAACAAACTTTGAACAGGAGGATGACGAATCGCTCAACGATGTTTGGGCAAGCTTTAAGCGACTGGTAAGAGATTGTCCACACAATGGCTTACCAGATTGCCTACAAATGAAGATTTTCTACCAAGGATTGAACCCCACTTCGCAGATCGCTACCAATGTGGCAGCTGCTGGTGGTCTGCTCAACAAAACATATGAAGAGGCTAAGAGCATACTTGATCGCATTTCCAAAAATCACGAGGATTGGAGGGAAAGTGATCAAAGATTAAGAATCAAAGAAAATAATGCAAACAATGAGGCCATCGCATCCTTGCAAAATCAAATGACTGCGATGATGAGTTTAATACAAGGCATTGCAATTAACAATACGGGAGTGAAAAAAGGGTAGGTCAGCGCAATCACTCAAATGACCGCAAGTTGTGTCATTTATGGTGATGCTCACCCGATGGAGGAATGCTCAACAAACCCGTAGTCGGTATGCTTCATGAGAGATAATCCCTATTCCAATACATATAACCCCGAGTGGCGAAACCACCCAAATTTTGCGTGAAAAAATCAACAACAAAGCTTTCAACTTGTGGCACAAAAAGGAGGGCCACCCGAATTTTTTTTGCAAAACAACAGTCCAGCGTAAAGCCAAGCTAGCAGCTCATAACCATCGCAATCTTCGTCCTTAGAGAGCTTGCTGATGCAATATATTGAGAAAAACGAATCTGTGCTTCAGAATCAAGCTACATTCATTAGATATCTTGAAATTCAAATGGGACAAATTACGAACGAGCTGAAAAATAGACCGCAAGGAGCGTTGTCGAGCTCAATTGAGCTCCCTTGCAATGCTGGGGGTAACGGGAAGGAACAATGCGTAGCAGTTTCTCTGCTAAGTGACAACATGACTGCGGAAGTAAGGGAGAAGCGCATTGCGACCAACTTGAATACATGATAACCAAAGACCCGTTGACCTATAGTTTAGAGAAGCTCGAGAAAATAGACCCTGAAGTTGCGTCCACCCTTAATCCTCTAGATCTTGAGACAGAAGAAGTTCAACCACCAGTGACTCCACAAAGATTGAAAGAGGAACAAAATTAGGAAGAAAATATCACAATAGTGGCTACAGCGCAAAATGCTATGATCCCACCTAAAATGGGCGACGCAGGAATCTTCACGATCCCATGCTCTATCGGAGGGACCTTCAGCGGCCAAACACTATGCGATCTTGGGGCAAGTATAAACATAATGCCGTTATCAATCTTTAAACAATTGAATGCCGGCACACTTACGCCCACAAAGGAAACTTTCCTACTTGTAAACAGATCTCGAATACAACCTGAATGGGAGTTGAAAAATGCCGTAATTTCAATTGATAAATACATTCTGTCGGCAAACTTCCTCATTTTGGATTATAAAATAGACGAAGATGTGCCCATCATATTGGGACGATCATTTCTTTCAACCGATCGTGCTCAAATTGATGTGCCCAATGGGGAAATTGTAATGAGCATTCATGGGGAAAAACTCCGGATTAAGGAAGTAAAGATTCCAGAGGACAAAGAAAAGAGAGAAAAGCCACCATGGACGTGAACAAACTAGCCGGAAATAACTGGTCCCTGGGTATTATATGATCGCAATCTATCAGGGATGCAAGTTTTAGGAAACATCGATTCTTTAACTCTTCTCCATTATTCGGAATTTGCACTATATCCTTTCAATCTTTATCTATCCTTATTTTACTACTTTTATTTCAAAAAAAAAAAAAAAAGTGATAACAAGTTTTATTTTGTATAAAATAATTTGACCATCTCTTTATTTTTCTTGCAACGATCGAGGTGCTGGATTGCGGGGATGTTATGCGAAAAAGTACTTATCTTACTCCATCACCGTAACCCAAAGAAGAGAGATCGCCGCAAAGATGGATGCGTAAATACAATGCGGGCGACAGTGCAAAAATTTGGGGGTGTACTATTCCCTATCTTTATTTCAAATTTTGCGCTATCGCATCGCATGTTAATTTTAAAAGTCTTATCACCGCATCCTCTTTAATTACCGCAATCATCTGACATAGATAAATTTAGTAGTTTACTGCATTATGTTCTTTGCCAAGTATGATTTCAATGATGAAAAATATGCTTCTATTTCTTTCATATATACTAGAGTCAACTTAGTCTTAAGATAGTCTCTTCATAAAATATTTCTCGAAGTTAGGGGTTTGCTAGCTTTCTTTCAAACTCTCTTTACAACGCATTCTATGACCATCACATGACTTATTTTAATCTTTTAGCAATTAGGACATTGCCGCATTTTAAATTTAGGGGTGGGGTATTTGTTTCCGACCTTGCTATTTCAAAAAAACAAATTGAGAATAACAAACTCCACTGTCAATGCAATGGAAACCCATGTTGATAAGAGTTAAGTTGTGAAAGGCACTTAGTTGGATGTCCGTATGACACACGTGGGGGCAAGCCCAAACGAAAGTAAGTCACCAGGATCAACGCATAAGTAAATGACCGTAACTCCATTGCCAAATAGGTATGAGTTTAGTCTGAGAAATAGTGCATTGCTCGTAGTTGGATGTCCGCATGACACCCGTAGGGGCAAGCCAAAACGAAGGTAAGACACTCGGATCAGTGCAAGGTCAGAAAAAAAATATATATATCAATGAAGAAAATTTTTATGCAAGGATAAAATCATTTGACACCCCGGTAGAATTTTTTTTCTTTTTAAAATAAATCATGTGATGTTCCGGAATTTAGTAAATTCCTTTTGAAAGTTAAGCTTGTAGTCCCTAGGTCTTAGAAATATTTTAAGAAGAGACTTGAATAAGATTTTAAGAAAATTCAGGTATATAGGATTTGAATGAAGTATCCTTGAGAAGTCTAGGAAAAGAACTTTGCGGTTGACTTGCTAAAGAAATCATTAACTTATGCTTAAGGACAAGCATTGTTTAAATTTGGGGGTGTGATAACGGGCAGAAATGCATGTTATCATAGTGCTAAGTCCTTAAACAACATCGGATTGCATTGATGAAATATGTTAATTTGTGTTCATTAAGCATCAGTTTCTTAATATTGCGGTCGCATGCGTCCAACGCATTAGAACAATTTATTTTTGTATTTTTGTGCAGAATATGCGTTAACGCAATGCAAAGATTGCGATCATAGGAATTCATTGGTCGAGCGCAACTTCACCGCAAGGCTTTACGTTAATCGTGCTTGCAAATATTCGCCCGATAAGGATCGCCACAACTTGGTCAGCGCAACATGGTGGGCGCATCTGGGTGAAAGGCTAATTAAGAGCGATGGGACAAAAAGTTGATGACAGTCGAATCTAAATTAAGTTGACAGCCGATAACAGTCACAAAGTACATTCAGCTTTATCAGTGATAGTTATTTAACGCATTAGTCAGGAATTAAAGCTCTCCCATCTGGACAACCAGGAGAGAGAAGTCGCCTTTCACCATGGATGCTCTATAAATACCAAGGGCATTCTTCAGAGAAGGGGTTAACCAGTTGATCAATTCGCACGCCTTTGTTCTTAGTTTTCTTTCATTTTAAGGCAGACGCGAGGGAGAAAGTTGTGCTGGTAGATCGTTCCGGTAAGCTTGGAAGATCCCCGAAAGCTCCAAGGACAGAGAGAGGACCGACGCCTGCAGAAGCGGGAACATCTTTAGATCATAGAGATTTTAGTGTAAAAATCCTCGGTCAGCAAGGAATTGCTACCAGGCTCTTTACCTTTACTTTCCATTGTCATTTTGTACTCAACTCATTTATGAAAATGGAATTTTCTTCTCTATATTTATTCACTCTCTGTTATTTATGCATGAGTAGCTAAATTAGTCGAATGGGATGAGAAGCATTTAGCTAGCACAACTAGGGAATCTTCATTTTTTGCAATTATCCTGTTTATGTATGCTTCATTCGTCCATTAGAGATACTCGGGAGGGTAGTCTAAGGACAGGATCTAGACTTGGGAAGGTCAGGTTAGAATCTAGACTGGGAAGAGCCAGATTAGAACGCATAAACAAGAGATAGGCACTTAGGAATGAGCACTATTTTTTATCAACGCATCGCATGCATCCTAGAGATAGGATATGATTGTACGCGGTCACCTTGCTTTCATGCATTTTGCATCATCGCATAGGACAAGAGTAGAGACTTAGGGATGAGCTCTATGGACATTTTGCATTCAACACATGCGTCATAGACTTAGGAGTATCGCATTTACATTGGAAAATGACTTGTTGTGCATGGTTGTAACATGATCGCATAGTCTGATGCATTCCCAAGTAACGCTAGCTAAAGATCTTCTCAACCCTTCATCGCATACTCATTGCATCTATCAACGCAACTTTCTTTTCTCAACTCCACCGCATTTGTTTATTTCTTTTTCATCAATGCCAACGCAAACATAAACCCAACACTTTATTTATTTATTCGATTACCGCAAAGTTATCCATAAAAATTACCAACGCAAACTGTTTTCACAAGTCCCCGTGTTCGACCCTAGACTTACTAGAAAACTCAGAGGAATTTACACTTGAATTTCGCTGGGGAAACTTGAGTACACAACGCAATTCCATCAACGCATATCATCCATATTTCCACTTCATAAAAACAAGCATCAACATGCACCCAGCCGGGAATTGGCGCCATTTTGCATGCGCTCGGCCGGAAATTTGTATAATTTTTTCATTTTTGCATGCGCTCGACCGGGAATGGGAGCCATTTTACATGCGCCTGACCGGAAATTTGTATACTTTGATGAATAGTTGCATGCGCCCGACCAGGAATTGGCACCAATTCGCATGCACCTGATCGGGAATTTGTCTAATTTTTTCATTTTTGCATGCGCCCGACCGGGAATTTGTATAATTTTTTCATTTTTGCATGCGCCCAGCTGGGAATTTATATACTTTGATGAATAACAATAAATTTTAACTAGCAAATCACTTCCAACTATAAACTTTAAGTATAAATTTTCATTTATCACTTCAACTATTAATTACAAAAAAAGTTTACAAATTTCTAAAATAACGCTCTATTTGCCCAGATCTGAATGGCATATTGTCTACGAAAATATTGCATTCTATCTTCTGTTAAGGTTTCCATTTTGGACCCTATTACATCATATTCAAAAAAATTACATGTGAACATACCACAATCACCACTCTCATGTTGTTGAGGCACGAAAGGTTCTCAGCGTAGAGTCCAACAATCAATAAGAAGATTATGAGACTCCATTACCGCACTAACAATAAGTAGACCGGGAAAATTTTCGCACACTGATCTCATTTCACATTCCAAGTCTGCATTCGAATGTAATGCGATCAATGAATTGAACACGGTTAATTCTCTGACCTAGAAGTCCACACAAAGAAGCACCCAGTGCATCCCAGAGAGGTTGAAAGACATGTAAACAGCATCGACGTTGCTCCAAGCTACATCGTAGTCGGTGTGTTTACCATGAACATACTTTAAATACGTTTGTCGCCTTACTCCAATCGATAGTATGGCGATCGCGTCTTAGGAAGTTCTAAAGCAACGAGAAAATCAGACAATGTCAAAAAATGGCCTAATATATAGTGTAACTACAATGTCAGATAACATACCGTAACTACAATGTCAGCTATAGCAAATTTTCGACGACATAAGCCTGGTTGGGCTTGCATTTTCGTTTTTATGAACATAAACAGTGTTTCTATTACCTGCACAATAAGAGTGTTCAAGTAAATAGGGACACATATACACACACGAGAATCTAAATTAAAGGTTATATACCTCGTCATTTATCCATTGGGATGGTGTTAACAAACTATTAAACCAATTTTTATCCATTTGAGCATATGCATTCCTCCTTATCATCGCAGCAGGGTCTACGTTGTCCATCCACTTATGAAATTTAATGTTAAGATCCTCAGATATGTCAACGAGGGGATCGTACTTTTGAAGCATTTTTTGCCTCTTTTCATTCTTACTTGTGTCCTTCCACGGTGTAGTTAATTTCCAAGAAGTTTTCCTCATTCGGCCACCGCGACTTTTTATTACATTTACATTTTCCGTGTCTTGTGAACTTATATCGACAACCTACATAATAAAATTTGTAGTGAACTTATAAGAATAGTGGTGTTCGATCGACCTACACAATGATGGCTACACTTCTATGTCAATTATAGGGTTATTCAATCAAATAAAAAATTAAAATAATTATTACAACAATAGAAGGTCATAGTAGGGGTGGTCATTCAAACCGCAAAAACCGACATTTCTAAAAATCAAACCGAAAACTCAGTGAAACCGAAAAATGCGGTTCGATCCGGTTTGAAGAAATTTTGAAACTGAATTAATTTGGTTCGGTTTCACTTTCGAAAATCAAATTTGAAACCGAACTGAACCGTTTTTAACTAATATATATTTATTTATGTATATATTTAAAAAAGAGTAAAATTGAATTTAGAACCGAACCTCTTTTAATTTAGAGAACAAAATCGAATTTAAAATCGAACCGAATCGAACCATTTTTTAATTAAAAAAGAATATAACATGGATTTTTTAAAAATGTCAAAACCGAATTTGAAACCGAGCGGTTCGGTTCAGTTCGGTTTGAACCAATAAATCGGTTCAGTTTGGTTTCACATTTTAAAAAATTTGGTTCGGTTCAGTTTGACCACCAAACCAAACCGTTTCCACCCCTAGGTCATAGCATGATCATGATGAAATATCCTAACTTCCAAATTTCATACTAAATAGGAAGATGTAGACGATAAGAACAGATAACAAGGATCGTGACAAAATATCCTAACTTCTAAATGACAATATTACATCAACATTTTTGGTCGTTAACTTCTCAACGAGGTCATACCTCGTCCTTTGGTCCATCAATGGCGGACCCTTCATCTACAACATCGTCACCTGGAACTGCCACAGGTACAATATCACCAACTACAACACCTACAGCTCCAGGAAATGACCATCCCTATCACCATCGTTGGCCACAGCATGATCACTTGTACCTCCATGGTCCCCACCTCTAGTGCAGTCAAAGTCTTTTCCTTGCATGCATAGTTATTAATGCTTTTTATGTATATCCATGCATGCTTAGTTATGAAGATAACATACAAGAAGCATCATAATGGTATATCCTTACTTTTGATAATCATGCAAGTACTTCTTAATGTTTTTTAGGTCACTTTCCACGCGACGATCAAGGCGTTTGACTAGCTTAACCAATTTGCGATACTTCTTCTGTTTCTTCTGGGACTTCTTGTCATGTCTTTGTTGATTGTCACTATCATTGACCTCCTTAGTGCTTGAAGGTCCAGCAACATTGCCATCATTTGTGGGTTTTGGTTATACAGGTGGTGCAGGTGGTGCATGTGGTACAGATGGTGCAATTAGTGCAAGTGGAGGGATGGATGGCTCCATAACACGATTCATAAACTAAATCTCTTCCTTAAAAGGAACAAGTTCTAATGTAATTCTCACCTACAAAAAAGTGTAATCATGAATAAATAAACTAAGAAACTATAATCATCAAAATAATTCTAATCCAAAAAAATTAAGAAGAAACATACTACATTTGACCTAAAGACTTCGTCTCTAATCACTCCATATGGAGAAGAATGTGAGCACGGCCATCTCAAAATTTGTGGTATCGTATTGTCATTCAATTTGTTTGCAATGCTTCCGGATAATGATGAAACCGTTTCATATGCCCATACCTATATGAAATGTAAATGTATATCAGTGGTGTACTTTTATGAATATTCATTAAATCAAACTAATTAAGTTACCTAAAAAGCATGGGGAAACCCGTAAAGACTGTACGTCTATTGTTTTCCATCTGCATTGCCTTTATAAGCCTGTGCTTTATCTTTCAATTCTTGTTTGAATTGTTTAATTGTATTGGCAAAAATTTTCTTGCTCCAATCCTCATTACAAAATCTATACTAATCTTCTATGATCGCTATATTTTCAAAATCTATTTGCTTTTTACTCTCTCTACCCATCATAGCAAACTCAATAAAATAAAAATGCAATTTTCACTGCATCAAAATCGTTTTCAAACTCAAGACTTGGAAAAACAGAGTCCAACTCGTATGCCTTCATGCCCTCATTATCGTTCAGATACGTGGCTCTAAGTTTAACAAAAGAATTTTCTCCCCCCACATTTCTAGTTTGATATTTTAGTCATGTGATAAGGTTAAACTCTACTTGGCTTAAGGATACTTTATTCCCTATAAGATTAAAGCTAATAACATTTCTCCTAGGTTCCTCTACCTCCCGAAGAAAAATATAATGAATTAATGGTCCATTGAATATGATGTTTGTGTCAAAGAGAGGACCAAAACATGTTTGTCTAAACATGGCTAATTGTGTCGGAGATAGTTTTTTCTTAATTTTAGGGATAGTAACATGAGAGGGTCGCAGGAAAAGGGTCATTAGGATGTACCTTCATATCTAGTTCCATTATAACCTACATTTTTCATGAAATAGATAAATTAGAAGACAACATATCATGATCATCAATGCATACATAAAAAAAACAAAAAAAATTATATATAAATATATATAAGTAAAAAAAATGGCCTAGCCCATACCCAGCCAAGTTCGGGGCCGGGCGAAAAAACAGAATACCCCTACCTGGTCCAATACCCTGCCGGGCCGGGTCGGGCCAAATTCCAGAAGCATCCCCTACACAGCCCGCCCCCTCTACCTGGTTCCCCTCCCCCTACACGGCTATCGTCTAGTGTTTATTGTAGCTAAACAATCGTGTAGTGCCATCATTTAGAAAACCCAACATATCATTTAATTCCTACACCACGATCACTTAGCTCTACATCTAAACAATTGCCCAGTTCTATAGCGTAGCACTTCATCGCATTGCTTAGCGCGCGTCGTAGCTAAACGATCATGTAGTGCCATCATTTAGAAAATCCAACGTATCGTTTAATTCCTACGCCACGATCGCTTAGCTCTACATCTAAACAATCGCTTAGTTCTATCGTGTAGCACTTCATCGCATCGCTTAGCACGCGTCGTAGCTAAACGATCGTGTAGTGCCATCGTTTAGAAAATCCAACGTATCGTTTAGTTCATACGCCACAATCACTTAGCTTTACATCTAAACGATCGCTCAGTTCAATCGTGTAGCACTTTGTCGCATCGCTTAGCGCGCGTCGTAGCTAAATGATCGTGTAGTGCCATCGTTTAGAAAAATCCAACATATCGTTTAGTTCCCACGCCATGATCGCTTAGCTCTACATCTAAACGATCGTTCAGCGTTATCGCGTAGCACTTCATTGCATCGCTTAACACACATCGTAGCTAAACAATCGTATAGTGCCATCATTTAGAAAACCCAACATATCGTTTAGTTTCCACTAATCATAGCTAAGCGATCGTTTAGTCCTAATACCCACCCCTCTCTATGTGTCCCCTCTCTACCCGGTGCCCTCCCCCTACCCAGTCCAATACTCTGTCGGGCCAAGACCGGGTGCCACCTACTCCTACCCGATTTTGCCCCCTTCCCCCTCATCCTTTCCTCTCTTTCCCACTCATACCCAGTCGAAATATACATACAACTCGGTCGCTCTACCACCGGGCACAATCCCTCTTCCCCAAATCTATCCCCAAGGCCATTAGGATGTACCTTCATATCTAGTTTCATTATAATCTACATTTTTCATGAAATAGATAAATTAGAAGACAACATATCATGATCATCAATGCATACTTAAAAAAAACAAAAAAATTATATATAAATATAAATAAATAAAAAAAATGGCCCAGTCCATACCTGACCAGGTAGGGGGCGGGCGAAAAAACAGAATACCCCTATTTGGTCCAATACCCGACCGAGCCATGTTGGGCCAAATTCTAGAAGCATCCACTACACAACCTGCTCCCTCTACCCGGTTCCCCTCACCCTACACGGCTATCGTCTAGTGTTTGTTATTAACATATCGTTTAGTTTCTACACCACAATCGCTTAGCTTTACATCTAAACGATCGCCCAGTTCTATCGCGTAACACTTCATCGCATCACTTAGCATGCGTCGTAGCTAAACGATCATGTAGTGCCATCGTTTAGAAAATCCAACGTATCGTTTAATTCCTACGCCACGATCGCTTAGCTCTACATCTAAACAATCGCTCAGTTCTATCGTGTAACACTTCATCGCATTGCTTAGTGTGCGTCATAGCTAAACGATCGTGTAGTGCCATTGTTTAGAAAATCCAACGTATCGTTTAATTCATACGCCACGATCGCTTAGCTCTACATCTAAAAGATTGCTTAGTTTTATTGTGTAGCACTTCATCGCATCGCTTAGCGCATCGAGATCGTGTAATGCCATCGTTTAGAAAATCCAACGTATCGTTTGGTTCCCACGCCACAATTGCTTAGCTCTACATCTAAACGATCACTCAGCGCTATCGCGTAGCACTTCATCGCATCGCTTAGCACACATCGTAGTTAAACGATCGTATAGTGCCATCGTTTAGAAAACCCAACGTATCGTTTAGTTCCCACCGATCATAGCTAAGTGATCGTTTAGTCCCAATACCTGCCCCCTCTCTGCGTGCCCCCTCTCTATCCGGTGCCCTCCCCCTACCCAGTCCAATACCCGGTCGGGCCAAGATCGGGCGCCACCTACTCCTATCTGGTTTTGCCCCCTTCCCCCTCGTCTTTCCTCTCTTTCCCGCTCATACCCGATTAAAATACACATACGGCCCGATCGGTCTACCACCGGCATAATCCCTCTTCCCCAAATCTATCCTCAAGCAACCTCAAACTTGCCCGCCCGGTCACAATGGTATGAAGCCTGGCCGGGTAAGACTGATTTTTGGAAACGCATTTTAGGCTCAAACTTATTCAGAAAATGCCGAACATGATATTTTTAGGGGGAAAAAAAATAACATTCAACATAGATCTAACATAGATTTCAAATATTCATACAAGAACGCCTAACATAAACTAACACATTGAGTGAAACAAAATGAAAATCCATACCTTAGTTGAAAAATCCCAATGATCTTTAATGAAAAGGAGAATGACAAGGAAATGTAGAATGGAAAGAATGAAATGGAGTGAGATTGAGGACTTTTGAAATGGAGAAGAGTGAAAATGAAAAAGAAAAGTGAGGGTTTGGAGGCTTTGAATGAGTTTTGAAATGTGAAGGGTATTAGGGTAATTTCATTTTCAAAATTCTGGGGTAAAAAAAACATACTTTTTAAAAAGGGTCCAAAAATCAAAATCAAAACTTGAAAAAGGTCATTTTTGTCAATTACCCTATGGTTTTTTCTAGTTGTTTTTCTTGTTTTTCGTTTGCCATTATTATAAATTCAATCCTTTTTAAAATTATTTTTACAAATGTCTAAACTTTTTTGCTATTTTTGTATATAAAATTTAATGAGTTTTTGGGACTGTACCCTTGACTACAGTGGGTGGCTGGGGAGAGAATGTGACATTTAAAAAAAAAAAAAAAAAGTTTTGAAGCACACTTAAGGTAGGAGAAAGAAAATACATATATTTATTTGATTTTCTTTGTTTAATGAAATAGATAAAATGCATTTATTTGTTGACATTTCATTCCTTTTAGTTAATTGGAGAAAAAAAATGCATTTAATGAAAATTTATTTTCTATTATGTTGGTATCATGTATCAATTTATTGGTTTATCGGGCGGATTCATAGTTATTCTAAATATATCTTAAAACATTTTGTTAGGTATATGAAATAAATCACATTATATAAATTAGAGTTTGACTCAATGTTTGACATAAATCACAGTATAGACCAGTATATGAAATATATCACAATATATATCAAATTTTCTATAAAAGCTACAAAAAAAAGGTACAAAAATATATATATCACAGTGTGTGTGAGGGTTTTCAGAGAGAAATTAAAGAATATGGAAAGTTGTGGGTATTTAAAAAATATTAAATTTAAATATTTTTTCTCTTTCTTATTTTAAAAAACGTATAATTAATTTATTGTTGGAAATTAAATAGTAATTTTGTCTTAATTTATTATATAACAGTCTTGTAAATAAAGAAAAACTTAAACATTAATAAAATATAGGTATCTTATTAGGGTTTTATGTGTAAAAAGACCTTTTTGTTTCTAGGTTAAATTGTAAAAAAATTGTATAGAGTTTGTATTTTGTGTTAAAAATATTCCTGGGAGTCATTTGGTTGGTTTGTTTCATGGGTTTTAATATTTGCATAGGAATATTTTTAGACATCCTTATTTCCCACCTACAAGGATTTTCTTTTTCCTTAAAAATTATGCAATTTCTCTTTTCTCGTCTCCACCTACTTTTCATTTTATATATAATTTCATTTTGGATATAGTTTATTAGTTAATTGATGATTGGTATTAATTTATTCAAATAGTTTCATGACTCATTTTTACAATAAAAATTTATTAAATGATTGCAGTTAATTTTTTACATAAATTATTAATTAATTAGCTAACAATATCTTAAGTATATTTAATTAGTAAACTAAGATTAATTAAATTAATTAGTACAAAAATTCATTTTTCAATAATAATAATAATTAACTATTTGTTTTTTTATATAATAAAACAATTATTTGTTGAGATTAATTCTAATTTCATAATTTAATAAGAACATATAATCTTTTTTTTTAATGAATATGAATATATAATCATTATTGATTATTTATAATTAGTTAATTATTTATTATGATTAAGTGCTATTATTTCCTTCATTATTAACATATCAAATTTATAGAACTTTCTTTTAGTATTATTCATCAATATTCTTTATTAACATATCATATTTTTATTTCATTTACACTTCTTATATAATATGTTGTTTATTAAAATCTATTTTCTTATATTATTTAATTTAAAATTAAATTTATTTACGTTGAACTTAGTTAATTATAAAAATGATTAAGTATTAAATTATAATTAATATGACGTTCACTAAATATATTAATTGGTTAATTTTAGAAGACTTTTTAAATATAAAAATATTTAAAAATATTTACACTTTATAGCAAAAAGTTCCAAAAATGCTTACGAAAAAATTTTGAGGTGATGATCGAAACAAGTTTAACGAAAAATTTTGACGTGATGACATGGTATAATTTTTCTCATCAAAGTGGACCAACTAAAAGGTGCCATTTGGAGCAATAGAGAAGTGCAACATAGTGGACTTTGATTTTTCTTGGGTTGGTTTTAAAAAGGAAATGAATTTAAAAGAAAACAAATTTAATATTATGATATATACTATTATATATAT
Organism: Benincasa hispida; assembly: GCF_027475165.1. Lineage (NCBI taxonomy): Eukaryota > Viridiplantae > Streptophyta > Magnoliopsida > Cucurbitales > Cucurbitaceae > Benincasa > Benincasa hispida. The sequence continues at coordinate 81,217,544 of NC_143488.1, forward strand.
ATATATATATATATATATATATATATGATAATTTTTGCTTTGTACAACGACTACTTGAGTTTAAATCTCCACCATTCAATTTTCTTTCACCAACATCCAATGGCCAAATTAAATGTAGTTTTCAACAATTTTTTTCTCTCTATTTAAACTCATTCTTCTCCAAATCATGACAAGAAGTTCTATTATTTTCAATCCTCCATAACTCATTAAGCCATCATTTTTGCACTCTCTCCAAGCTTCAATTTTCTTCTTTTTATCTTCTTCTTGAGAGAGATATTTTTATGTTGTGAGGATTGGTTCATTGAGTACTAAATTTGTAAATCCACTCTTTTAAAGAGTTTATCAAGAGTGTTATTTATTTTTCCAAATTATTTTAAGGGTTGCTTTTGATCCCAAAAAAAGAGTCGTTATAACGGTTTGATCCTCCGTGGAAAGAATTAGGTTTGTTCTTGCACTCGAAAAAGAACATTATACGGTTCGACTCTAAGCCATGGAAAGAGTCAAGTTCGTAGTGACATATCCAAGAGGAGCTTGGGAAGTGGATGTAGACTGGTTATGCCGAACCACTCTAAAATTCTCGATATCAATTTCTCTATCATTCTTCTATTTAATTTTGGGATTAATTTGTTATTATATTTTATTGCTTGAAATTAATTGCAATTTTTGGTCTTGAAATTAATTGCTCATATTGGATTATTTTGTTGGGTTGTTCTTGAATTTATATATCCATTATTAATCTTATTATTAGAACCAAATTTGGTGCTTTAAATAGTATTATTAACTTCTTGATTAATTTGGGTTGAATTTATTTGCATGAATTTATTGTTTAAATTACTTATTAGCAAAAATTTTGTTAATTTGTTAATTTGTTTATTTGGGTTCACAAGTTTTCATTAAGTTAAATAAACCCTATTCACCCTCTCTAAGGTTGCCATCTTACAATTGGTATCAGAGCGGGTCGTTATTGATTTTAATTAATTTTTTTTGTATCAAAAGCTATATCATTTGATACTTATTGGTTGAGTTATGTACTCAAACAATTGGTATTCAAGAGGTTGCTCTTTTGATAAAATTATTTTTCAAATATTATTTTGATACTTGAAGAAACTTATTAAAATTTTTTAAAATTATTTGAAAAGCTTAATTGCTAGAGCTATGGCAACTTTAAATGGTGATTCTATTGATAAACTCCCATACTTTGATGGAAATAGAAATTATGATGTATGGAAAAATAAAATGAAAACATTTATGCTTGCTATGGATTTCAATACTTTATATGTTTGTAAGCATAATTTGGCAAATTTGGATTTGAATAGTGAGTTGCTTACGTTTAATATTAAAGCTATGAATATCATATATTGTGCATTAGATAGACAACAATGTGACAAAATTTTATATTTTGAATATGCATAAGATATTTGGAATTTTCTTGATAATATGTATAGCTTAGAAAATTCTCCTTATAGTATTAATAATTTATTTGATGTGAAGGAGAATTATAATTCTCACAATTAAGAAAAGTTTCATGAAGAGAAAAAGGAAAAATGTGATCAAACCTCTTTGTGCTTAAAGGCTAATTCGGATAATGATTCCAAAGATGAAATGAGGTGATTAAAAAATCTCCAATTTATGATGAAATATATGATGTATTTGAAAGTATGCAATGAGATTTAGAAAAAAAAAAAAAAAAAAGCTCAAAATATCTAAAATTATCAAAGAAGTTTAAGGCTTTGTCTAGTGAAAACAAGTTTTTGATAGATGAAAATGCATATTTGAAAAATAAAGCAACTAATGTTTTGCATGATTCTTGGTAGTTGGTATGACGAGAAAAATGCATTCACTGATAAAATTAAGTTTCTTGGAATTGAAAATAGTGAGTTCAAATCTTTATCATGTGAAGTGAATGAATTGAATAGCTTGAGAAATAAAAACGAGAAAATTGAATCTTTCTCTTTAGAATTAAAAGATGAATATGCTAGTCTGAAAAATAGAATTATTGAGTTGGAAACTAGTAATACTTCTCTAGAAAAAACTAATTTTTCCCTTGTGAATAAAATTAAATTTCTTGAGCACGATGTTTTTTATAGAAATAAACTTGTTAAAGCTCTAAAAGAAAAAGAGTCAAATCTTGTGAATGTGCTTGAATGTGCTAAAGAAAGCATAAAGAAATTGATTAATGGTACATAAAAATTGGATAAAATTATTGACATAGGTAAATCTTTTAATGATAAAAGGGGATGTTTTATGTGAATGAAAATAATTATCTATTTCTAAGAGTACTACTTTTGTTAAAGTCACCCCTCGTTTGTTTTAAGATGCTTTATCTAATGTCTCTAATTTTGTTGAATCTAATTTAGTGCTAAAACATGAAAAAGTTAGACATACCTGTTCCACTTTCCTATCGTGTGGTGCGTTAGGAGTGCTTAGAGTAAAACAGATTGGAAAAATCAATTCTAAATATGAGTGCTGTATTGTGCCTTGATGCGTCCAAATATGTGCAATGCGTCGGGGCGTTAAAGTTATATACAGAGGGCACACAACTTCTTAAAATGGAGTTCAAGTTTTCCTAGATTAAACCCAAGTATAAATCTAATCTAGGTTCTTGGCAAGTCTAGGGTCGAACACAGGGATTCAGTTTACTAAACACAGAGAATGCGTTGTATTCACAATAGGGGTTTTCCTAACTAAATGCAAAAGATGTGTTGTTTATACTAACACGCTATGCCTGTGCAATGTGATACAAAAGAGCTGAGTGAAAAATGACGGTTCATATGAGAATGGATTTTTTTGTAAGTGGACGCGCCAGTTAAGGATACTTGTACACAACTTATATAGTGTAGATGAATTGGGATGGTTTGCTCATCTTTCTGTTCATGCATTAGACTCCATTCAACATTTCTCAATGCAAATGACATACAAGTCTATCTCTAGGTTATATGCGTCTAACTTAGAATGCAAGAAACACCAGTAAATCTATCTCTAGTTGTACTAGGCGTTCTGCTTCATGCGACTTAGCTATTCTTTCAAATAACTAAGTTAAAGATGCTTTCACCAAGTTGTCAAGTTGGGTTAGGCATTGAAACAGAATTATGCATGAAGTACTAATGCTTTCAACATAAACAGAAGACAAACAGTAGCAAAAGTGATGATCAAATATATGAACTTAACAAAGGATCAATGAGTCTTTACAAAGAACTATATTCAATCAAAATGATATGAAAATGATATTAAGAGAGAGAATGAGTCAAGCCAAAGAACACAATCTTTTGTAGTTCTTTGGCTCAATCTTGTTGTGTACAATCACTTTAAAGAGCCGAGGACAGAGTATCTTTCTCAAGAATAACTTTCTCCACTCCTTGGCCGGTGGTGGTGATGGTTATTAGTTCCTTCGATCGTCTTACACCTAGGCACAACTTGTACAGCTAAAACTAAGTCTAAAAAATTTACAGAGAGTATAGAGTTTCTAATTGTCTTTCTTTTCTTTTCTGGAGGGTCTTCAAGTATTTATAGGCACTGGTCTCGTGCACTTGGAGGATGGGCTGTATTTAAATCCATGCCTTGGACAACATTAAATTCCATGTCCTGGTTGGCCGCCTGACCTCTTGGAAGCTTTTCAGACGCCACCTGTTGCAGGTGCCCATGCTTGCAAGTGGTGATGTGACACAATCAACCCAGAGTAACGAATCTTCTATGCATTGAATTCCCTCCGACGCATGGTTCATGCGTCAGCGCTTGTCTAATGCGTTTTTGTCAGTTCTTGCATTGAAATCTTGCAAAGTAGTGCATTAGCGCTGCGATAATCAGTGATAGAACTTCTTTTACATGAATTTGCAATTGTTCAAGTAAATCCATGAGTTTCTATTAAAAATGAGGAGAATTTATCATTAAAAACTCTAATTGTTCTAACTTAAGAGCAAAGATAACTTGTAATTTTTTACAAGTTATCAATCACCCCAAAATTTGAACAATGCTTGTCCTCAAGCATTCTAAAGTAATTCCTTGCTATTTCCTCAACCTTAGATACTCAAGTTTCACCTCTCATCATATTCAATCACAAAGCTAAGTAAGAGTTGAGAAAATATACTTAGCTTGACGCGTTTCTTAAAAGACTAATATTTTGTTTCTTGTGCAGCAGGCTTCTTATCGCAATTCCTTTCATTTCTCAAAACATTTCAATCTTTTTTAAACCATCAATATGTAAGATGCCTTTTTTTTTAAAACAAAACAAACACTGGATAAAAAAAATGTAGCGTACTTATTTACCCATTCATTGCTCCAGGTATCCCACTTTTGTTTTGGCTTGCCCCCACGGGTGTCATGCGAGCATACGGGTGAGAACCCTTTACAACTAAACTCATATCTAATATTCATTCCTTTTTCAAGGTATAATTTCTTTCTTTTGACTAGATAGAGGAGTTTTATGGGACGCGTTGGTCTAGGTGACTTAACTTCGTTTTGGCTTGCCCCCACGGGTGTCATGTGGACATCCAACTACGGCTAGGTGCCTGTTCCAACTAAGCTCATGCCAATTAAGATTCTCTTCTTTTGAGGAAATGACAGAGGAGCTGTGTTTGAATTTCTCTTATATATATATATATATATTTAGCAAAAGTGGTATATTCGTTGATGCATCTACACTCGAATTTCTCCCATCCCTAAATTTGGGATGAGTCTATTTTGGAAATGAGCTAGACTCATCCCAAATTTGGAAACGAGCCAAATCCTTATTACTAACTGAGAAACAAAGTTTAAAAAGCTTTGAGAAATTGAAAGGAGTTTAAGATCTAAAGCTTGCACACGTTAGAAAGTAAAGTAAATCTTTTAAGAGAAGTTCAAGCCTTGTCTATTTTTCTCACTATGATCTTATGCTTATGAGTTCATATAGTTGATATCATTGAGGTTATGCTAGGCACAAGACTTTAAAAAAATAATCAAAGAACAAAAATAAAGTATGCTGACGACAAATGAAAAGATTCGAAATGATAACTTTTCATTCATTCTTCATATTTAAACATAGATTTCATTAACATAACAAAAAGATGTAAAAGAACAAATAAACTCAATATTACATAATTTTTTCTTTAACCCAACGCCCTAAAATATTACTGCGCTGGCGCATCAACTCTGCGTTCTTCTTCTTCAGGGTTCTCATCCATAAAATGCAGGGGATTCCTGAGATGTGCTGGTAATAGAGGCAAGGCAAACATACCCACCAAGACTTGGTTGATGTACTGCATTGTGTACATGAACTACTTTTGCATGCGACTTGTTTGCTGCCTTAGGTAATCCCTTAGTACCCTATTCTGTTGTTGAAGTTCTTCAATTGATGTGGCCAACGGTCGAAGTTGATCACTAATGAATGTTTTCAACTCTTCCAAGTCTATGCTGATGTGTTGGGGCGTTGGCTCTTCTTATCCAACTGAGCCTTCGGATGCTGCTGTGTTACTGGTTCCTAACCCAGTTGGCTCAAAAATTACTGGAGGTGGCACAAAAGTGTGAATTGGACTTTGGTGGGGCGAAAGAAATGATTGAGAGAAGTCTTGATCTATGAAAGTGGGTTCTTGCTGCGTTTGCTCAGGGCTCCTTGTTGGTTGGGTTGTTGGCGAATCATGGATAAACTCTAGAGCAGGTTGCACTTCCTCAACTAAGATTGTTGGCTCAGCTTCAACTTCTTCATTTTCTGAAGCCTCATCACTTTGTTCAACTATTATGACGCATTGCTTCTTGGGGGCGCGCTCTGATGGACGAGGTCTTCATGTTACTTCCTTGGCTGGTAAGGCTGGTTGATGTTGTGATCCTCGAAGTAGACGTCGTACTGCCTTTATATCTATTAGACCATCGACTGCTTCATACTCATCCCCCAGAGGGATGCCCTCACGTTCACATAATGCGCAAATCAACCATGGAAAGTATAATTGTCCTTTAGGCTTGTTCTTGATGGCCTTGATCTGATCCCTAATGATCCTTCCAATGTCCAAGGGGATACATTGCATTATGCAGTAGGTGGCCAAGACACGCTCTCTGGTTAATGTTTCATCATGCGTTGTAGGCATGATGCTGCGCTTAATAAGATAACACTAAATATTTGCATCTGGATTCAAATTCCTGGAAGCAAGCATCTTGAATCCGTTTCTTGATGTCTGCCACTTTCTTCTAGGTTTGGCCACCACTTTCAACACATCTTCTAATTCACTGGGTGTTGGCTGTTCCAAGATGTGGTTCCCCTCCGCACCAGGATTGTTGCTTAGGTTGAACACTTCATTAATTCTTTCTGCTGAGAAGCGAACTAACACCCCTTCAACAAAGGGGGTGTTTTTCTCCATGTCGAATTCGCTAGTGTAGAATGTGTAGACAAGGTTGGGCCAGATGCGATAATGCCCAACGCAAAATTGATTCCACCCTAATGCGTTGATGGTCTCCTTGATATAAACTGGCAAAGGGTGGCGTTTAGGGAAGAAGCCCTTTTCTACTAAGATGTCGCTGGACTGACGCTTCCTTCCCTTGGTTCTTTTAGGTAATGCCTTCATTATCTTGCGTTTCCCAGCCACGTGTTCTTTGGCCTCTCTATCCAATTCTCTCAACCCATTCTCCAATTCCTTTTGGAGGTTAGTTTTCTTCTGCCCGTGTTTCGTAGACATGTAATTTTCCAACTCTCCTTCTAACGCGTTGTGCCTTTTACGCGTTGCACCCTCAAGTCCAGGTGCAACTTCTTCTTCTTTCTCCAGTATCAATTTTCTCTTTCTTGATACTCTATTTGATTTTATAGGCCCTTCATCCGCGTCAGATGGGCGTGGCTACGATGCGTTAGGGCCTACTCTCCTTTCTCTACTTTCTTCCTCTCTTCCTTCATTCTCTTCCCTTTCTTCATTTTCCATCTCTTCTTCTAGCAACGCTGCTTTCTGTTTCATCTAATGTGAGTGATGCATTTGGTGGATCTGAATGCATCACTTGAGTTTCTTCTTGCTCTTGGTTGAGCGATGCTAGAATAGTTCCAAATACTTCCTCTTCATCACGTCTTGCTAACTCTGGTAAGTCTTTAAGGTTATGCTTTGACGCAGAACTATCAGAGGCTGGGATAAGTGGAGTGTATGGCGGGGTGCCCACTGGGGTATGAGGTGTCCTTGGAGAAGATATTAAGATGGGTGAAGGTGATGGCTGGTTGGATGTGTCTGATTCCACAGGGTAAATTGTGGCCAAGGGTTTAATGGATAGAAGGGGAGGTGGACGCACCGCTGGAGATGGTGCGGTATGGGTATAGGTAGGAAGGGGTTCATGCATTGCACCCACCAAGGTTATGTTCGGGATAAATGGTGGCGGGGCAGGCTTGGTATAAGGTTTGGATGCGCCATAGATGACGGACGCGTCTTGGTTTTGGCTGGTGTTTTTTACCCTTGGTTTAGGGGCAGACTTGGGTTTTTGTGGGGTTTTAGCCCTAGGCAGAGAAGTTTTGGTCGGGGGGTTTACAAGTTTCTTGGAGCTCTTGGCCAAAGGATTCCCGAAGGTAGAAGGAGGTGTAGGGATGGCCAGACGCTGAGCAGAGGTAGCACCGCCATAAGAGGCTGTCGATTGGGTAGAAGCGGGGGTTGATTTCCTAGAGTTAGGTGGTGGTGAACTCGAAAATGAAGAGGAGGAGAAGGAACTTACCGAAAAATCGTTGCCTAGGCTATAGCTTTTGTTCTGAGAATCTGAGCCGAACGACATTATTCACCAGAGATACTGAGCGAGAAAGGAAAAATGGAGGTTTGGTAAATCTGAGGTGCTAGGTTTTCTGAAGAAATGGGGGTTCGTAGGGATGTTGAGCAAGAAAGAAAGAAAACTTGTTCGTAGGGAGTGGAGATATATATATATTTTTTTAATAGGAGGGGAGGATGATCGCGGCTGACATCAGGCGGCGCCTGAATTCTATAATTAATGCAAAGTGGAAGGGTCGCCTCGTTTAGCCAAAACACTCGAGTGTTTTGTGTTTTTGAGACGCGTCCCATCACTGCCCCCTGCGTTAGACTTGTGTCTAATGCATCCAAAGTTTTAATTATACACTTCTAAATGAAAAACAATCAAATTTCCAAATTTTGTAAAGGTAAATCAATCAACTTACACCCTTCAAATAAATAAACTAACAAGCTCAAGCATAAAATAAAATACAAAATGTAAAAGAATAAGTTTGAGAGGCGTCCCTGGAGGATGTGGTGTTACAACAACAGAGATGCCTCGATGCGAACTTCAATTTGTCTCGCGTAGCACAAGAGACAAATTTTGGCGTTCCACTTCGTCTTCAAAGTATGGCTTAACCCTTTGACCCTTTACTTTGAATGCATCACTGCCATCTTCTCGCATTAATTCTACAGTACCATAAGGAAAGATCGTTTTAATTATGAAGGGCCCGGACCATCTAGATTTCAATTTCCCTGGAAACAGACGCAAGCGTAAGTTGAACGATAAAACTTTCTAACCAACAACAAGTACCTTCTTGCTGATGCGTTGGTCGTGCCAACGCTTTGTCTTTTCCTTGTAGATCTTGTTGTTTTCATATGCATTCATTCGTCATTCTTCGAACTCGTTGAGCTGAAGCTTGCATTGAACGCTCGCCGCATCCGGATTCATGTTCAACATCTTTATTGCCCAAAATTCCTTATGCTCCAACTCTACGGGAAGATGACATGCTTTACCAAATACAAGTGAGTAAGGAGACATACCTATAGGCATTTTATATGCAGTCCTGTAGGCCCAGAGTGCTTCATCTAGCCTCTGTGCCCAATCTTTCTGTGTTGTGCTAACGACATTTTCCCAAATTGATTTTACTTCTCGATTTGAAATTTCTGCCTGACCGTTTGTCTGAGGGTGGTAGGCGGTAGCAATCTTGTGCCTGACATTATATTTTGCAAGGAATTTTGAAACGATGTGATTGATAAAGTACGTACCTTCATCGCTTATCAGAGCTCTTGGTATTCCATAACGTATGAAAATATTCCTGATAAGAAATTTAGATACAGTAGATGCGTCATTTCTGGCACAGGCTACTGCCTCTACCCACTTAGATACCTAGTCTACAGCCAATAGGATATATTGTTGACCACAAGATAGAGGGAATGGGCCCATAAAATCTATGCCCCAGACATCAAACAACTCCACTTCAAGAATATTATTCAAGGGCATTGTGTCCCTTGAAGAAATATTCCCTGTGCGTTGGCAGGGGTCACAATTTTGAACAAACTCTCGTGCATCCTTAAAAAGGTTAGGCCAAAAGTAACCACATTGCAGGACTTTTGTCGTGGTTCTTTGCCCACCATAAGGAGAATTATGCACTCGGCCAGGATGCGTTGTGTCTCCTCCTCTGGGATGCATCGACGTAGTATAGAGTCTGGGCCTTGTTTGTATAGAAACGGTTCATCCCAGAAATAAAACTTATTGTCATGGACTAGCCGTTTCTTCTGCTGGAAATTGAAGTTTTTAGGGAATTGCTTGGTGGTCAAGTAATTAACTATATCAGCATACCAAGGTTCCCTGCCTTCAATTCTAAACAGGCTCTCATCAGGGAATGTGTCCTTGATGTCATTTTCCTGGACCTGCATTTCTTGATTTTCTAGCTTGGATAGGTGGTCAGCCACCTGATTTTCTGTTCCTTTTCTATCTTGGATTTCAATGTCAAATTCCTGTAGTAGTAGAACCCATCTTATCAGTCTCGGCTTTGTGTCCTTCTTGCTCATTAGGAACTTGATGGCTGAGTGGTCGGTATATATAGTGGTTGATGCACCAAGTAAGTAAGAACGAAAATTTTCAATACCGAATACTACAGCCAACATCTCTTTCTCAATAGTTGTATAGTGTTCCTGAGAGTCGTTTAATGTTTTGGACGCGTAGGAGATGGGATGTATCAAGTTTCCCCTCTTCTGCCCCAACATAGTTCCTACTATGACATTACTCGCGTCACACATAAGAATGAAATGCTGCGTCCACTCCGGTGCTATCAATACTGGGGCTATTGTCAATGCATACTTCAAGGTTTCGAACGTGTCAGCGCAGTCTTTATTAAAAACATAGGGCTGGTTCGCCTCTAATAATGCGCTTAGAGGTCGCGCAATCTAAGAAAAGCTTCTGACGAATCGTCTATAGAAGTCGGCATGTCCTAGAAAACTTCTTAATGTTTTGACATTCGTTGGTGGTGGAAGTTTTTCTATTACATCAATCTTGGCTTCATCCACTTCCAAGCCAGCCTTGGATACTTTATGCCCCAAAACAATTCCTTCTGCCACCATGAAGTGACATTTTTCCCAATTCAGTACTAAGTTTGTTTCCTCGCACCGAGCGAGGACGGCTTCTAAGTTATCCAGACATGACTGAAATGAGTCTCCAAAGACTGAAAATTCATCCATGAAGACTACCACGGTCTTCTCCAGGAAATAAGAGAAAATGGCCATCATACAACGTTGAAATGTCCCTGGTGCGTTGCATAACCCAAAGGGCATGCGTCTGAATGCAAAGGGACATGTGAACGTGGTTTTCTCTTGATCTTCTGGATTTATTAAAATCTGGTTGTACCCAAAATAACCATCGAGAATTTTTTACCTACAAGTCTATCGAGCATCTGATCGATGAAAGGGAGAGAAAAGTGGTCCTTTTTAGTTGCTGCGTTGAGTTTCCGATAATCCATACAAATTCACCAGCCTGCGACAGTTCTTAAAGGAATGAGTTCATTGTTGCTGTTTACTATCATGGTTGTTCCCCCTTTCTTGGGAATGCATTGAACTGCACTGACCCAACTGCTATCGGATATCGGATAAATAACTCCCGCGTCCAACCATTTCAGAATCTTCTTTTTGACCACTTCTTTCATAATGGGACTAAGCCTTCTTTGAGGTTCGATTGACCCTGTCTTCCCTTCCTCCAGCCTAATTTTGTGCATACAATAGGATGGACTTATGCCACGAATATCTGCAAGCGTCCACCCTATTGCGCGTGTATGTTTCTTCAACATCTGCGAGAGTAAATCTTCATTAGGCTTTGTGAGATCAGCGAAAATGATAACAGAAAATGTATTATTAGTTCCAAGAAAAGCGTATTTCAAATGTCTAGGTAACTATTTTAATTTGAGTTCAGGTGGTTGTTCGAGTGAAAGACGCGTTGGCTTTGTCTGCAGCTCACTCAGACTTGGCGGCTCGAACTCCTTTAGAGTTCTCTCCAGTGCGAGAACTTCACGTACTCGAGTTTCTTCTTCAGTCAATTCAATATTGTTTAGCGGACAATCATCAGTGTCTGGGAATTTTAATGCGTTAGCACATTAAATTTCATTTCTTCATTATCCATGCGCATGGTTAGCTCACCTTTATGCATGTCAATCAGAACTTTCCCAATAGCCAAGAAAGGGCGTCCAAGGATGATTGGAACCTCCTTATCTACTTTATAATCCAGAATAACGAAGTCTGCTGGGAATATGAGATTGTCAACCTTTACCAAAACATCTTTAATCTTCCCTTCCGGGTACTTAATTGTCCTGTCAGCGAGTTGAAGGGTAACAGAAGTACGTTGTGCCTCGCCAATCCTCAATTTCTTAAAAACTGAAAGGGGCATGAGATTGATGCTTGCTTCTAGGTCGCACAACGCATGACACATCTAATCCTCCAATTGAACAAGGAACTGTGAAGCTCCCTGGGTTCTTCTGCTTCTGTGGTAACTTGTTGCTTACTAATGTGTTGCATTCCTGCGTAAGTGCTATTACTTCTTTCTCACTGACTTTTCTCTTTTTCGTCACAATGTCCTTCAAAAACTTCACGTATATTGGCATCTACTCCAAAGCTTTTATTAGTGGAATGTTGATATGCAGTGCTTTAGGAGCTCGAGAAAGCGCTTGAACTGATGTTCATCATTCTTCTTCATCAGACGCCTAGGGAATGGTGTGTTCAGAAGCACCTCATGCTTTTCCATGTTAGACGTGTCGGTTTCCAAATGGCTTGTATTTTCTGGCATTCTCTCTTCCTGATCCATTGTACATGTAATGTGTTCTTTCGAAGGACTATTGTTTCTTGGATTATTCTTTATTTTTGCAAGGGCTTTTCCACTCCGCAACGTTACTGCATGACATTGCTCTTTCTCGTTATTATTCCGAGGTGTCTCTATATTGCTGGGTAGAACGCCTGGCTGCTTGCTTTTCAACTCACTTGCAATCTACCCCACCTGGAGTTCCAAGTTTCTGATTGATGACGCCTGGTTCTTCAGCATTGCGTCGTTCTGGGCTATATACTCCTTCAATAGGTTTTCCAGCAGAGTTCCAGAACTTGATGCATGGCCACCTCTATTGAAGAGCTGTTGATGCATTTGTTGAAAGACAGGTGGCGGTCCATTCCTTTGTTGATGGCTTGCGCCTGGGTGGTGCTCTTGCTGATTTCCTCCTGTCCAAGAAAAATTTTGATGGTTTCTCCATCCAGGGTTATAAGTATTAGAAAATGGGTTATTCTTGATGAAACATATAGACTAAGGGTTCTGAGGACACTCATCATATGAGTGAAAATCTTCGCATCCTACACAGGTTACCCCGGGTTGCCCTAACGCCTACACTTGATTCACCTTCTGCTGGTTTGGTGCGTTACCTAGTGTTAAGTTCTGTAGAAGGTTGGTCATGGTAGCCACTTGAGCGGAGAGCGTGGCTATTGCATTGGCATCAATAGAGTTAATGTTCTGAGATCTTCTTCCTCTATCATATCTTCCATCGTATGTGTCATCTACCTACTCCATGTTATGTTTGGCAATGCGATCTAATATTTCTTTAGCTTCAGTATAGGATTTGTCCACCAGTCCTCCGGCTGCTACTACATCTGCTGCCATCTGTGATACCCTATTTAGTCTGCCATAAAACGTCTCCATCTAAATAGTCAAAGGTAGTCCGTGGTTCGGATAGTTCTTGACCAAGCCCTTGAAACGCTCCCATGCAGCGCTCAAAGTCTCAGTGTCTTCCTATTTAAAGTTCATGATTTCCCGACACCTCCTCGCATTGGTGGTAGGTGGGAAGTATTTCTGCATAAACTTTTCCAACTTTTCCCATGTGGTGATTTCCCCAGGCTCTAATGAACTTATCCAATACTTTGCGTCATCTCGCAAAGAATAGGGAAAAAAAGAGAGCCTGATTGCCTCTAGTGTGATTCCAGGAATCACAAAGGAATTGCATGTTTCCAGGAAACGCTTCATATGAGCATGAGGATCTTCGCCACGGCTACCCCCAAATTGCCCAACAGTCTAGAGCATTTGAAGCATAACAGATTTCATTTCAAACCTGGTTCCATCAGGCATTGGATATATGATTCCTAAAGAGAAATCAAGTAGCACAGGGGACACGTACTCTCTCATAGGACGCATGCTGTTGTTTCCCATCAGGATTGGGTTCTGTACAGCGTGTGCTAGTTGCTGATTTTGTTATTCTTCTGCCATTACTCTTTCCTTTTCTTGCTGTCTGAGTAACTGTTGCCTCAACCTTCGACGATGGTTGGATCTATTCCTATGCCGGAAGGTCCGTTCAATCTCGGGGTCGTATCTGAACTCAGGAGTGTTCTCCCTATTCATACACGTTCACGAGCCTAGGCGTAGCTTGTAATACTTCCCTTAATTGAAGTGTCCCTACAACAAATACAAATGGAATTCCTGGTTAGTTCTTGTTGCTGAATTCCTCGGCAACGACGCCAAAAACTTGTTCCATTTTTCTATCGTGTGGTGCGTTAAGAGTGCTTAGAGTAAAACAGATTGGAAAAATCAATTCTAAGTATGAGTGTTGTATTGTGCCTTGATGCGTCCAAATATGTTCAATGTGTCGGGGCGTTAGAGTTATACATAGAGGGCATACAACTTCTTAAAATGGCATTCAAGTTTTCCTAGATTAAACCCAAATATAAATCTAATCTAGGTTCCTGGCAAGTCCAAGGTCGAACACTAGGATTCAGTTTACTAAACACAGAGAATGCGTTGTACTCGCAGTAGGGGTTTTCCTAAATAAATGTAAAAGATGTGTTGTTTATGCTAACATGCTGTGCCTGTGTAGTGTGATACAAAAGAGCTGAGTGGAAAATGATGGTTCATGTGAGAATGGATTTTTTTTGTAAGTGGACGCGCCAGTAAAGGATACTTGTACAAAACTTATGTAGTGTAGATGAATTGGGATAGTTTGCTCATCTTTCTATTTATGCGTTAGACTCCATTCAACATTTCTCAATGCAAATGACATACAAGTCTATCTCTAGGTTATATGCGTCTAACTTAGAATGCAAGAAACACCAGTAAATCTATCTCTAGCTGTACTAGGCGTTCTGCTTCATGCGACCTAGCTATTCTTTCAAATAACTAAGTTAAAGATGCTTTCACCAAGTTATCAAGTTGGGTTAGGCATTGAAACAGAATTATGCATGAAGTACTAATGCTTTCAACATAAACAGAAGACAAATAGTAGCAAAAGTGGTGATCAAATATATGAACTTAACAAAGGATCAATGAGTCTTTACAAAGAACTATATTCAATCAAAATGATATGAAAATGATATTAAGAGAGAGAATGAGCCAAGCCAAAGAACACAATCTCTTGTAGTTCTTTGGCTCAATCTTGTTGTGTACAATCACTTTAAAGAGCCGAGGACAAAGTATCTTTCTCAAGAATAAATTTCTTCACTCCTTAGCCGGCGGTGGTGATGGTTCTTAGTTCCTTAGATCGTCTTACACCTCGGCACAACTTGTACAGCTAAACTAAGTCTAAAAAATTTACAGAGAGTATAGAGTTTCTAATTGTCTCTTCTTTCTTTTCTGGAGGGTCTTCAAGTATTTATAGGCGTTGGTCTCGTCCACTTGGAGGATGGGCTACATTTAAATCCATGCCCTGGACAACATTAAATTCCATGTCCTGGTTGGCCGCCTGACCTCTTGGAAGCTTTTCAGACGCCGCCTGTTGTAGGTGCCCATGCTTGCAAGTGGTGATGTGACACAATCAACCCAGAGTAACGAATCTTCTATGCGTTGAATTCCCTCCGATGTATGGTTCATGCATCGGCGCTCGTCTAATGTGTTTTTGTCAGTTCTTGCGTTGAAATACTGCAAAGTAGTGCGTTAGCGCCGTGATAATCAGTGATAAAACTTCTTTTACATGAATTTGCTATTATTCAAGTAAATCCGTGCGTTTCTATTAAAAATGAGGAGAATTTATCATTAAAAACCCTAATTGTTCTAACTTAAGAGCAAAGATAACTTGTATTTTTTACAATTTATCAATACCCATGAAAATTTGAATTTTGTGCATAGGCAATTTCATGCTAAACCAAAATGTGCTCATAATATTAATTTTGTCAATAAGCATGAAAATGTTGGAAATGTGTTTGAAAAATCAAAGTTTGTGCCCAAACATTGGCTTGCTAAATCTTAATGCGTGCATAGTGCTAAATTTGCGCATAATCATAGAATTGTTAGAGATATGCATGTGAAATCAAAGTTTGTGCCTACATGTTAATTTTGTGGAGTTAAAGATCATAATAGAATTGTTTTAAATTGAAAAATGTCCCTAAAAAGGATTTCTCGAACATAAATAAAGTGCAAAATCTTTGTGTTAAAAAGGAATTCTTGTCTAATGTTACTTGTTATTTTTGTGGCAAAATTGGTCATAAATTTAATACTTGTTATTTGCCAAAATGAATTATAGTTACTTTAGAACTAATTTGAAATGGGTTCCAAAGTCCTTGTTTACTAACAATGAAGGACCCAATAAATGGATACCAAAGTATTTTGATTGAGCTCTTTTTTTTTCTTTTTTTTTTATATATTTTAAATAGGATTGAGTTTTCTTTGTAGGTATGATTCAAGAAGCAATGTTGCTTGGACTTCAAATTGAAAATAAATTCAATTGGAGCAACTAGTTTGACTTGCTTGAATCTAAGAAAAGAAACTTTGGATATTTGGTAACTTTTATTATTATTATTATTATTATTTTGATGATCGATATATCTTGTTTATACTCTTTTGATTGAAATAGATCAATTTCTTATTAAATGGCTTTTGATATGAGTTATGCATATTCTATGACTTACATTGTTGAATGAAAATTACTTTATGAGTATGTTATATGTCCTATATTGAAAAGAATGTGTTTTGAGCGTGTGCTTTGAAAAGTTGTTAAATTCTTTCTCATAGGGGAGTATTTATAAAATTTGTACTTTCTTGAATCTCCAGTAGCATTTTGTTCAAAATTGGTATAAATTCATTTTTGTTGATACCATGCTTATATTGATCGGCTAATGTTGATTTGCTATTATTTGGTATCATTATTTGTTCTTCAACAATTGATGTTTATTCTCTAATATTTGATAATTTGGTATCTCAATTGGTTGATTTTTTACTTGAATGATTTTATCTCCTTGGTTCTTATTGATTTCTTATTCAAAAGGAAAATGCTTGATTTTAGGGGGAGTTATACACATTTATATCCTTCTATATACGAATTTCATGTTTGAATGAAATTGATTTCCTTATTCATTTATTGTTGTGTACCCCTCTCGTGTATTTTGTTTATCATTTTAGGGGGAGTTATTATATTTGGAGCAAAAATACATTTTGAAAATTTATTTCATATTTTTACCCTCAAGTTGAATTATGTGCTAAATGTCTTTTTGTCCCTTATTGAGGGGGGAGTGTTCAATTGATTTCAAGATGGGGAGAAATTGTCTTAAGGTTTATATTATGCCTCTTGAATTCAGAATGTTGTTGCTTATTTTTAAAAGACATGTTAATAGGATAAGAAATGCAAAATTATGTGTTTATGTTTTAAAGAGAGCTTTCATTTTTTTTTCTTAATTGTCTTTCTTTGATTGATTCCAAAAGGGGGAGAAGTAATAAGAAAAATGAAAGCATGCTATTAATGAAATATCCATTGTTTTCAAGTGAATTGAAATTGTGTGTTGATTGTGATTCAAGTTCATGTTTTATATCACACACCTCTTCGATTTCATTTTTATTGTGTTGTTTGTCATGTAGATTGTTGGCTTTTTGGCCCTTAATCTCAAATTAATTAATATTAAATAAATTTAATTAATACTTTGATGATAATAAACCTGCTCTTATTTAGTAACAATTTGAGTGTTTTTGAATCACTGAAATCAGAGCTCAAACGAAGATATGGTCAAAACAAGTTTAACAGAAGATATACTTGATACGGGTATAATTGATACGAGGGCTAATTGTTGCTGGATTATATAGAGAAAGGCTGAGCTGAGTACTGATCGAAAGAAATCCGGGAAGAGAAGAGACAAGGCCGAGAGGTGAGTCTCAGTGCGAATTTGCCAGATCCCCGCCGTGAAGCTCTGTGCTTAGATCCCT